>NC_062575.1:20814137-21440983 GCF_022837055.1 Prionailurus viverrinus
TTGTTTCCTTCATTGTGCAGAAGCTTTGTGTCTTGATGAGATCCCAATAGTTCATTTTTGCTTTTGCTTCCCTTGTCTCTGGAGACAAATCTAGTAAGAAGTTGCTGCAGCCAAGGTCAAAGAGGTTGTTGCCTGTTTTCTCCTCTAGGATTTTGATGGTTTCCTGTCTTACATTTAGGTCTTTCATCCATTTTGTGTTTGTTTTTGTGTATGGTGTAAGAAAGTGGTCCAGGTTCATTCTCCTGCATGTCGCTGTCCAGTTTTCCCAATACCTTTTGGTGAAGAGACTTTTTGCCTTTGGATATTCTTTCTTCTTTGTTGATTAGTTGGCCATGCATTTTTGGGTCCATTTCTGGGCTCTCTATTCTGTTCCATTGATCTGTGTGTCTGTTATTGTGCCAGTTCCATACTGTCATGATGATTACAGCTTTGTAATACAGCTTGAAGTCCGGGATTGTGATGCCTCCTGCTTTGGTTTTCTTTTTCAACATTAATTTGGTTATTTGGGGTTAACTTACTGTTTCATCGTGATTCATCATGTCTAGCACTTTTTCATGTCCTTATTTAAAGCCAGATTGCATGATTCCAGCTATGGGTTTAATTTTACATCAATATCACACTTTCTTGATTACTGTAGCCTTGTAAGTTTTAAAATCAGGTAGTGTAAGTCCTTCAGTTTTTTTCTTCTTTTTCAAAGTTGTTCTGCTCTGGGTCTTTTGAGTGTCTACATAAAGTTTAGAATTAGCCTTGTAATTTCTACAAAAAGCCTGTTGTATGCCCTAAAACCATGGATCAGTGCTCTTCACTAGAAACATAATGTGAGCCACATATATAATTTTAAAATTTCCTGTAATCACTTTAAAAGAAGTAAAAAAAATACAAGTTGAAATTTATTTTAATGCTAATTTTATCTAACCAATATATCCAGATTATTGTCATTTCAATGTACAATGTAGATATTAAAAATGTTTTATGAGGTATTTTGCATTATTGTTTATATTGGCTTTGAAATATGGTATGCATTTTACACTTATAGCACATCTCAAATCAAAGTATCCATATTTCAAGTGCCCAATCCCCTTGTGCCTACTGTATTGGACAGTGCAGCTCTAGGTAAAATTGCCATCTTTACAATAGTGAGTTTGCAATCCATGTGCATGGTGTATCTCTCCCTTTATTTAGCTGGTAACCTTATATTTTTGAAGTTTTGTTTGCAATTCTTGCATATATTTTGTTAAATTTATCCCTAAATATTTCATGTTTTCATGAAAATATATTTCATAAATATTTCATGCTATCATAAACATGGTTAAAATTACAATTTCCAATTGTTTGTTGCTAGAGTATGGAAACAATTAATTATTGTAAGTTGAGCCTGTGTCCCGCAGCTGTACTAAACTCACTTTGTAGCTCTACTGCTTTTTTTTTTTTTTTTTGTAGCTTTCTTAGGATTTTCTACATAAAGGAGTATGTTACCTGCAAATAAAGACCATTTTACTTCTTCCTTTCCAATCTGTCTACCTTTTGTTTCTTTTCCTTGCTCTGATGCACTGGCTAATACAACTAGTAAAATGCTGAAGTATTGAGAGTAGGAATCCCTGCCTTGTTCTCTGTCTTAGGGAGAAAGAATTCAGTATTCATTTCATCATCTGTAAGTTTTCTATTGATGACATCAGCTGTAAATTTTCTATTGATAACCTTTTTCAGGTTGACGAAGGTTCATTTCTTTCTTTTTTTTTTGCTTAATTTTGTCAAGTACTTTTTTTGCATCTATTGAGATGCTCATATACATTTTCTTGTTAATCTATTAATATGTTAAATTACATTGGTGAGTATTTGAATGTTATACTAATCTTGGAATCCTGAAATAAACTCTACTTTGTCATGATATATTATATATATATTTATATAATTATTATAAATATATATTAATATATACTTATGTAATTTGTTAACATTTTATTAAGGATTTTATATCTATATTCATTTATATCTATATTCATCTATTATATCTATATTCATTTATATCTATATTCATGTTGGTCTGTGGTTTTCTTTTCTTATAATTCCCCTTTCGTATGGTTTTGTTTCAGTCATGTTGGTCTCAAAGAAGGAGTTTGGAAGTGTTTTTTTACTCCTATTTTCTGGAAGAGTTTATGTAGAATTGGCATTATTTTTTCCTAAATGTTTTATAAAATTGAATAGTAAAGCATTCGGGACCTGATGTTTTCTTGGTGGGAAGGTTTTCTATACTAAATTAAATTTTTAAATAGATATAGGGCTGTTTATATTTCCTGTTTCTTCTTGTATCCATTTTGGTAATTTGTGTTTTACAAGAAATTTGTCAGTTTCATCAGATTACCAAATTTTGTGGCCTAAAATCATTTAGAATATTCTCTCCTTTTCCTTTCAACGTCTGGAGTATAGTTAGGGATGGCTTCTCTTTTGTTTCTGATACTGGGAGATTTATGTTGTTGCATGGCGTACGTTTTCCTCATCTTTTTTGTCACTTTATATTTAAAGTGAATCCCTTGTAAGCAGCATATGTTTGGAGTTTACTTTTAAAAATTTATTCTGGGGGCGCCTGGGTGGCTCAGTCAAACATTCCAACTCTTGATTTCGGCTCGGGTCATGATCCCAGGGGCGTGGGATCGAGTCCCATGTTGGGCTCTGTGCTGAGAGTAGAGCCTGCTTAAGATTCTTTCTCTCTTCCACTGCCCCCTCCTCTGTTCATGCTCTCTCTAAAATCAATCAATCAATCAATCAATCAAAAATTTAATCTGAAAAACTCTGCCTTTACATTTAACATAATTATTTGTATGACTATATTTAACCCTACCATCTTTCCATTTATTTTTTCTTTGTCTTCCTGGTTTTTTTTTCCTCCTTTCTTGCTTCCTTTGAATTAATTGGGCATTTGTTTTTGATGTTACATTTTGTGTATTGGATTGGATTTTTACCTAGACTTATTTGTTAATGTCATATGGAACAATTACTGAATGATTTAATAACCTTGCAGTGGTATAGTCATATGCCCCTCCTGTTCTTTATGCTACTGTGCACGTACATTTTACTTTTATATAAGTTATGTTTCCTGAAATACACTGTTGTTAGTTTTATAAATAGTCAATTGAATTTTAAAGAAATTAAGAAGTGAGAAAAAAGTCTTTTCTATTTAACCACATATTTACTGTTTGCAGTGCATACTTTCTTCCTGCGGTGCAGATGTGAGTTTTCATCTGGTATCATTTTCCTTCAGTCTGAATAACTTCCTAAAGAAAAAAAAATCTTTTTGGAGTTCAGTCTGCTAGTGACAAAATTTCTTAGTTTTTATTTTAAAATGCTTATTTTACTTTCATTGTGAAAGATGTTTTTACTGGATTTAGAATTTGCAATTGGCAGGGCTTTACAATTTTTTTTTCCACTTTAAAAATGTTTCATTATTTTCTGGTTTGCATTGTTGCTGATTAGGAGTCAATGATTGGTCCTGTTTCCTTCACCATCATGTGACCCTCCCCCACACCTGACTCCTTTGAAGATTTTCTCTTTATCTTTGGTTTTCACCTATTTGATTATGATGTGTTTAGGTATGGTTTTCTTTAAGTTTATTCTGCTTGGATTTTGTTGAACATCTTGTATCTGTGGGTTGGTATTTTTCATCAATTTTGGACAATCTTCGGTGTTAATGTTTTGTTAGTTTCTTTCCCTCCCTCCCTCCCTCCGTCCCTTCCCCTTCCTTCCTTCCTTCCTTCCTTCCTCTCTTTCTTTTCTTTCCTTCCTTCCTTCCTTCCTTCCTTCCTTCCTTCCTTCCTTGTATCCAACTCTTTCTCTTATTTTGGCCCTCTAGTTTTTTACCCCATAGGACACTGAAGCTTTGTTCATTTAAAAAATTAATAGACTTTTTTGGGGAGCAGTTTTGGATTTGTTTATTTGTCTTTAAATGATTATTTTATTTTTGAGAGAGAAAGAGGGAGAGAGCGAGTATGCAAGCATGCAGGGGAGGGGCAGAGAGAGAAGACAGAGGATCTGAAGTGGGCTCTGCTCTGACAGCAGAGGGCCCGAAGCAGGGCTCAAACTCACGAACTGCGAGATCATGACCTGAGCTAAAGTCAGACATTTAACCAAATGAGCCACCCAGGTGCCCCTGGAGCAGTTTTAGATTTAAAGAAATATTGAATGGAAAGTACAGAGAGCTGTCATATAGCCCACCACATTTGCCTGTTTCTGCTCTTTTTAACATCTTGCATTAATTAGAATGGTACATTTGTTACAACTGATGACTCTACGTTGATGTGCCAATGTCATCCTAAGTCCATAGTTTACATTAGGAAATACTCTGGGTTGTACATTCTATGGGTTTTGACAAATGTATAATAATGTGTCCACCATTATAGTGTTATACGGAATAGTTTCACCGTCCTAGAAATTCCTGTGTTCCACCTATTCATCTCTCCCTCTCTCCCCACAAACTATGGCAAACACTGATCTTTTTACTGTCTCTATGGTTTTGCCCTTCGAGAATGTTTTGAAGTTGGAATCATACAGTACGTAACTTTTTCAGATTGGCTTCTTTCAGTTGGCAATACGTATTTAAGTTTCTTCCATGTGGCTTGATAGTTTGTCTCTTTTCAGCACTAATAATATTCCATTGTGTGGATGTACAATGATTTATTTATCCATTCACCTATTGAAGGACATTTTTGTTGCCTTCAGGTTTCGACAATTATGAATAAAGCTGCTGTAGACATTAAAGTGTAGCCTTTTTGTGAACGTAAGTTTTCAACTCTTTTGGGTAAACACCAGTGAGTCTGGTTGGTAGATCCTATGGTAAAAGCATGCTCAGTTTTGTAAGAAACTGTCGAAATGTCTTCTAGAGTGGTTGTACCATTTTGCATTCCTACCAGCAATGAATAGGTGTTCCTTTTGGTCTAGAACATTGGGATTATCAGTGTTTTATATTTTAGCCATTCTAATAGGTATGATGTGGTATCTCGTTGTTTTAATTTGCAATTCTTCAATGGCCTGATGTTGAGCGTCTTTCCATATGTTTATGCATCATCTGTATCTCTTTGTGGGTGAAGTGTCTGTTCAGATCTTATACCCATTTATAAGTTGAGTTGTTTCCTTATTGTGGAGTTGTAAGAGTTTTTTGTATATTTTAGAAACAGATTCTTTATTAGATATGTGTTTTGCAGTGATTTTCTCCTAGTTTGTGTTTTGTATTTTCATACTCTTAACAGCATCTTTCACAGAGCAGAAGTTTTTAATTGTGATGAAATCCAACTTAGCAATTTTTTTCTTTCACAGATCATGTTTTTGGTATTATATTTAAAAAGTCATTGCCAAACCTAAGGTTGCCAACATTCTCTCCTCTGGTCGTTGGTCTAGGACTTTTATGGTTTTGAGTTTATTTTTGTGAAAGATGTAACGTGTGTGTCTAGATTAAATCTTTGCATGTAGACGTCCAGTTGTTTTAGCTACATTTGTTGAGAAGAGTACCTCTTCTCCATTGAATTGCCTTTGTTCCTTTGTTGAAGATTAGTTGATTGTATTTGTGTCTGCCATTTTGTTGTGTTTTGTTTTGTCTTGTTTTTAGGTCTCTGTGTTTCGTTTGGATAGTTTTCTGTTACTCTGTCTTTTGCACTGATCTTTTCTGCTATAGTGTTTGATCTGTTTTTATGCCAATCTACTGAATTTTTCAATTCAGATATTTTATTTTGGGGTTCTTAAATTTCTCTTTGGTTCTTTTTTATAGTCTCCATATCTCTATTAAAATTCTGCATTTCTGTTGCTTCATTATATTTTCCTTTAAATCTTTGCAAGTATTTATGATAGTTATTTTAAAACCCTTGTGTGCTAATTTCAACATATCTATTATTTCTTGGTCTGTTTTCTTTTTTTAAAACTGAAGTACAGTTTACATACAATGTTACATGAGTTTCAGGTGTACAACATAGTGATTCAATAGCTCTGTGTCATGCTGTGTGTACCACAAGTGTAGCTGCCACCTGTCACCATACAATGCCATTACAATACCATTAATTATATTCCCTGTGCTGCACCTTTTATCCCTGTGACTTACTCATTCTGTAACTGGAAGCCTGTACCTCCTTCTCCCCTTCGTCCATTTTGCCCATCTCCCTACTCCCATTGGTCTGTTTCTTTTGACTTCTTTATCTCTTGATTATGGGTCACATGTTACATCACATGACTAGTGATTTTTGATCATAGGCTGGAGATTATGGATAGCACATTGTTGAGCTTTTGGATCTTGTTATTTTCCTTTAAGGAATGTAGATTTGTTTTCTGGTAGTCAATTAATTTATGTTTAAAAATAACTTAATCATCTTAGGTTTAAAAAAAAACTTTTTTGAGGTGGTTTTAAAGTAGTACACTGAGTTAGAGTGTGAGGTGTGTTCTCTCTGCAGTCTCTGCTGGATGGCGAGGGTGTTCAGGGATTTATCTCAACTCTTGGTGGCTGGAACCACTGTGTCTCCCAGTACTGTGGGATCAGCATTCAGCTCACAACTACTCAGTAGTTGTTTTTGGCCAAGCCTCTTGGTGTCTTACCCTGTGCACATGTAGGTTAGCATTTGACCAAAGACTTAAGGGGACCTTTATACTTATTTCTGAAGCTTCATTTTTGGTTCTGCTCCTTTCTGTCCAGGATTTCACCTACAGATTCCAGCTGCCTCAACAGAACTCTGATCTTTGCCTTCTCAGCTCGCAGAAACCACTCTGGTCTATAAGGGCTCCATCACCTTGCGTGGTCTGGACAGAAAGTTCAAACAGAAAGCCAGGGCATTGTGAAGCTCGTGTTTCCCTCTCTCATGGATCACAGACCTGCATTGCCTCTTATCTAATAATGGAGAAACAGTTGTTTCATATGTTTTGTCCATTTACTTAGTTATGGCTGGCAGAAGAACTCTAATTTTTAAAGTTTTTGAAGAACAATTTAAGAAAATATTTTTTTTTCAAAAGAGAAATACATCTCAACACATTATCTAGCCAAAAGCACACTGCATAGGTTCACTGAATGGGATAAGGTTTGCAGATAGAACTTGTTGGTTTGGGGCACACTACAGGAAAATGCCTTCTTTTTTTTTTAATGTTTATTTATTTTTGAGACAGAGAGAGACAGAGCATGAACGGGGGAGGGTCAGAGAGAGAGGGAGACACAGAATCCGAAGTAGGTTCCAGGCTCTGAGCTGTCAGCACAGAGCCCGACGTGGGGCTCAAACTCACGGACCATGAGATCATGATCTGTGAGCTGAAGTCGGATGCTTAACTGACTGAGCCACCCAGGCACCCCAGAAAATGCCTTCTTTCTCCTGCTCTCCTTGATCTCCCTTTTCCCAGCCATGGAGACGTAGGGGGCTGATATGTGAGCAGGGAAGGGGAAAGGGAAAAGTGACTACCCTTGCTGTCTCTCACAATTCACATAGTAGAATTGCTATCCTCGTGGCTCAGCCTGGTTCATCAGGAGTCTGTAGGAAGCATATACATCATCTTTGTGATCTCTGACCACTGAGCACACATCTCCCTCAGGGGACCTCAGTGAGGTGGGTGGGGGCTGTGACTGTAGAGGATTTATGATTTATTTTTAAATTTTTGTTTGTTTATTTTAGAGAGAGAAAGTGCGAGAGTATGAGCAGGGGAGAGGGGCCAAGGTGGGGAGGGAGAGAGAATCTTAAGTAGGCTCCATGCTCAGTGTGGAGCCCAACACAGGGCTCAACCCCACAACCCTGGCATCATGACCTGAGCTGAAATCAAGAGTCAGACACTCAACTGACTGAGTCACCCAGGTGTCCCAACTGTAGAGGATTTAGAGGTCAGGTTTCTAGATCCTAGCCATCACACACAACCGCCTGTAACCCACAGACATAGGCAAAAAATCCAGAGGGTCAGGGCTTGATAGATGAGGAAACTGGAGAGGTGAGGGGTGAGGTGACAGCCGATGGTGGGCGCCCAAGGCTCTTATGAGAAGAGGTTTGGGACTCTGACACTTACTGCTAGTAGCTGAACATGACTGTGGAACACAGGCCCACAGCAGACTTTCTACCTGGGAATTCTGCTTCGGGATAGGGTATTAATTACATTGAAACTGACTCCTCCCAATTCTAATACAGGAAGTTAAATTTATTCAAACTTCCCAGGATAGGCTGTGGACAGATCAGAATCTCCCCTTCTGGGTGGGGTGTACCACCCTACAGGGTTCCCAGCCTTACCCTGAGAGAAGTCTCTGTCTTGGTGGGAGGAGCCTACCCAGTGTCAGGAGAGGCTCATTCTGGGCTGTGAGTCACATCCCACTGGGTTTGCATTGAGAAGGGTTAGGATTGCATTGAGAAGACGGTTCTTTGAGGCTCTCTTGCCTCCCAAGGTTCTGGGCCCCTGCTTCTCCAGATCACTGGCACTTCCCCCAGGGGAGGGAATACTTTCTTTGACCGAAAACCTTCTTCATAATATTCCTCCCTCTCAGACACAGCTCTGAAATTTCTGGCAAATTATTTTCAGGAAGCAAAAAGTAGGCAGATGGAGGCCACCAAGTTCATCACTGAATGGTTTCTTCAGATTTCTTGGTTAAGAATATTAGGTGGCTCAGCTGGAAAGAGCTCTGGGGGATTTCCTACCCTGGATCTGTGATTTAAAAAAATTTTTCTTAAATAATGTTCTTATTTATTTTTGAGGGAGGGGGAGAGAGAGAGAGAGAGAGAGAGAGAGAGAGCAAGCGCATGAGTGGGGGAGGGGCAGAGGGAGAGAGGGAGACAGAGAATCTGAAGCAGGCTCCAGGCTCCCAGCTGTCAGCACAGAGCCTGACGCGGGGCTCATACCCATGAACCGTGAGATCATGACCTGTGCTGAAGTTGGACGCTTCACCCACTGAGCCACCCAGGCGCCCCAAGGGTCTCTGATTTTTAAAGATGGTGATAAATGCAGACCTTGGGTCCAGACCTTGAGGTTCAGCGGAACTCTTCCAACTACGACAGACTGCCTCTTGCTAAAGTTTAAAACCAAAAAGGGCCTCTCTCAAAACAGCAGAAAGCCCGGGGTGCAGAAGTAAGGAATAATTGTAGCTGTGTGACTCTGTGCTACAGAAATAGAGAGGAGAGCCACAGTCAGAGACGGTTACCACCCACCCAGCGCTGCAGCAGGCATTGGTGGATTTTGCCAGACGAGAAGTCTTAAGTAGCAGGTTTTAGGGATGTCCAAACTCGAGTGTCTCACCGTGACATTTTGTTTGCTTGGAGAGACTGCTCTGGTGGTTTGGTAAGTTTTCAAGATAAAGCTACACTTGGATTATCACATTCCTAAATCATGACTAAGAAGATTCTGGCTGTCTAAATAAAGGGAAACAGTCCTATTCAGTGGCCTCCAAATGTAATTAAACTGCCGAATCAGTAATTTTCTAAATGTAGACACCTCATGCGTGACTAACACCTTCGCTCCCCAATCAAAACACACTAAAGGAAAGAAGAAAACAAACAAAACAAAGCGAAGCAACAGGGATATTTCAAAATGCACCCTTAAGATTTAGCCTCAGACTCCGCACATTTTATTATAAACTTGTAGCTGAGTTAGAAAGTGTGGAGAAAGTCGCCCATTGCATTTTATGAGGTTGGCAGAATGCGGATCAGAATCCTGGCAAAGATAGCAGGCAGTGCTCACTCATGAAGGGAGGTGGGAGAGTCCTAGAGAAACACCCTGAGCTTAGAAGTTGACAAGTGGAGGGGCCAGGAGTGACCTCGCTGTCTCGGCCCTGGGCCTGCGCCACACCACACTTTCCTGCTGGGACCAAGGTCTCTTGCCCTGTGGACATCTGGCATGAATTGGTTTTCCCAGAGTCATGGAGGCTTGCAGCCACAGAGCTGGGGAGTTGTGTGTTTATGTTTCCTTGTTGTGGGGGTCAAGGAAATGGGGGGATGGAGTTTAAGCGGCAGAACTTCCCGTTCTGTGGCTATGGCTCTGAGATAATTTGAGAAATAACGGAGCGTGGGAAGAGGGGGTGTCCGGCCCACTGGGCTCGAAGTGGCTCCGAGTGGGCTGTGCTCGGTGCTGGCTCTCCCCCGGAGAGACAGCAGAGCTGGTGGGTTTAATTTCAGCAGGAAGTGAAAGGAAGGGCCAGGCTGTTTACCCGGCTAGACTCTTGAAGGGAGTCGGATATTGGCAGAAATTTCAAATTCTGACTGTGGGACCGAGCTATTTATATTGAAAACATTTGAATGACTTGCCCCCCTCTTTTCCACAGTGTAAGACGGGCACACTTCCAGGCCTGCCCCCGCACCCAGCCAGCCTCCAAAAGCCGCCTGGTGCTCTCTCTCTGCCTAAACTGTAAGGAGCCCGGCTAAATAAATGCCCCGGCAGAGCTCAGTGGGTGCTCAAATTTAATATGCTCTTGACCTCTTTGTCTTTCAGAAATGAAATTTATTGAGTTTGGATTCCAGTGTCCCCAGGCCCCCACTAACATCTAATTAACCAGACCACACTTTGACTTCAAAAGTGCAGAAGAAAATGAGGAGATGTATTATGATGTTCTCGCTGCAGGAACCTCAGGGGAGGGGTTGGGGAGCTGAGCCAGGGGTCTTTTGAAGTATCTGAGCTGGTGGTCTGCAGTTCTGCCAGAATGCAAGATAAGCAGGGCTGCCCTCTTTTGCTTTTTTCCCCAGTAGAGAGTGATTATCTTTCCTTTCCTTGTCATTGACCCTTCTTGGCCTGAATTTCCCAGGCTCTGACTTTGAGCTCTTTTGCTGCACCAGCAGACAAGGGGACACCCAACTATACCCCCGTTCCCACCCCCGTTCCCACCCCCCTTCCTGATAGTCTCCTAACTACCTTGCCACTGTGCCTGGATCCCTACCATGAAAACCATCATAAGGGCACCGTGTCTAGAAAGCACCATGAAAATGCATCATCGGGGACAAGGTAATGCATTAATCCATGAGAAGGGGAATCATGTCGTATGGGAGTAGGGTCTGAGAATTACTGATTTAGTCAAGTCCCCCATTTTCAGGCTGCAAAGATAGAAGCATAGAGGAGAGGGAGGCAAAATGTGACATCTGCCTAAAGCAACTAAGAAGGACTGCAGAAGCCATTTTGTCCATTCTCCTGCCTCTGGAGTTCCTAACACGGGGGATGCGGGGCATGGTCTACCCTTGGGAGGTGGGGAGTCATTGGAAAGGAGCAGAAGGTCCCTTCTGGAGGATGCAGGGCATGCTGGGACTCCAGCTGCATGAGACCACAGAGGCAGTGCTTGGCAGGCCCTGCCTGGCTCGCCCATGTAAGGGAGTGACCAGTTGGCCTGGGGCACCTTGCACTTAAATTGGGACATGCCTGTTTTCCAACGAGGTCCCATCTAGCAGGTGGAATAAGACAGGAGCAGGGTTGGGAGCATCAGCATGAGGCTCTGGTTGTTTAGGGGATTTAAATGAGATAATAACCATAGGTTAACCCATTAACTAGTATATAGCATGTGCTCAATAAATGGTATCATTCATCACTGTTATTTATTTATCAATTTGTTTTAAATTAAACAAACAAACAAACAAACTTAAAACAGTTCACCCATTTCTCTCACCTCTTTACCCCCACCTCTGGCAACTGGCTTTGTATCTATGAGCTTTTTTTTTTTTTTAATTTTTAAAATTTTATTTTAAACCCCATATGAGACAAATCACATGGTATTTGTCTTTCTCTGTTTGACTTATTTCACTTAGCATAATGCCCTTGAGATGTCACAATTTCTTTATCTGTTCATCCATTGATGGGCACTTGGGTTGTTTCCATATCTTGGCTACTGTAAATAATGCTACAATGAATATGAGGGTACATATGCCATTTTGAGTTAGTGTTTTTGTTTTCTTTGGCTAAATACCCAGGAGTGGAATTACTGTATCATATGGTAGCTGTATTTTTACTTTGGTGAAGAATATCCACACTGTTCTCCATAGTGGTTGCACCAATTTATATTCCCATGAACAGTGCATGAGGGTTTCCCTTTCTCTGCATCCTTGCCAACACTTGTTATTTCTAGTTGTTTTTTTTTTTTTTTTTTTTGATAATAGCCATTCTAACAGGGATATCTCATTGTGGTTTTGCTTGGCCTTTCCCTGATGATTAATGATGTAGAGCATCTTTCCATATACTTTATGTCTTCTTTGAAAAGAATGTCTATTTAGAGCTTCTGCCCATTTTTAATTGAAATTTTTTTTTGCTATTGAGTTATATAAGTTCTTAATACATTTTGCATATTAGCCCCTTATTAGATATATGATTTGCAAATATTTTCTCCTATTCAATAGGTTGTCTTTTCATTTTGTTAGTGGATTCCTTTGCTGTGCAGAAACTTTTTAGTTTGTTGTAGTCCTCCATATTTATTTTTGCTTCTGTTGCTTTTGCTTTTGGTGTAAGATTCAAAACAGCATCACTCAAGGGACATCTGGGTGGCTCAGTTGGTTAAGCATCTGACTTTGACTCAGGTCATGATCTCACATTTGTGAGTTTGAGCCCCTCATTGGGCTCTGTGCTGACAGCTCAGAGCCTGGACCCTGCTTTGGATTCCGTGTCTCCCCTTCTCTGTGCCCCTCCCCTGCTCATACTCTATCTCTGTCTCTCTCTCAAAAATAATAAATAAAACATTTTTAAAAATTTAAAGAAGTGCCATCACCAAGACCAATGTTAAAGAGCTTACTGCCTGTGTTCTTCTAGAAGTTTAACACTTTCAGGTCTCACAATTATGTCCTTAATCCATTTTCAGTTAATTTCTGTGTATGGTGTAAGAGAGTGGTCCAATTTCACTCTTTTGCATGTGTTTTTCCAGTTTTCCCAGTACTATTTATTGAAGAGACTGACCTTTCTCCTTTGTATATTCTTGCTCGTTTGTCATAAATTAATTGATCTTCTTTATGTGGGTTTATTTCTGGGTTCTCTATTCTCTTGCACTGATCTATGTGTTTTTATGCCAATACCATTCTTTCTTATTCACTATAGCTTTTTAATATTGTTTGAAAGCAGGGAGTATGATGCCTCCAGCTTTGTTCTTCTTTCACAGGATTGCTTTGGTTATTAATGGTCTTTTATGGTTTTATACGAATCTTAGGATTTTTCGTTCTATATCTGTGGAAAATGCCATTGGAATTTTGATAAGGATTGCATTGAGTCGGTAGATTGCTTTGGGTAGTATGTTCATTTCAACAGTATTAATTCTTCCAGTTCATGAGCATGGAGTATCTTTCCATTTATTTGTATAGCTTTCAATATACAGGTCTTTAATCTTCTTGATTAAGTTTATTCCTAGGTATTTTATTATTATTATTAAAGTTTATTTATTTTGAGAGAGAGAGAGAGAGAGAGAGAGAGAGAATGAATGAGCAGGGGAGGGGCAGAGAAAGAAGGGGAGAGAAAGAGAATCCCAAGCAGGCTCTGCACTGCCAGCACAGAATCTTGACACAGTGCTTGATCTCACAAACCGTGGGATCATGACCTGAGCTGAAATCAAGGGTCAGAGCTTAACTGAGTGAGCCACTCACGTGCCCTGGTATTTTGTTATTTTTGGTGTAACCATAACATCACTGTTATTATCAGATAATGTGGATGAAGGGAAAGGAGACATTTCAGAGCCTCAGAGGGACTGAGACAGGGAGGGATGGAGATGAAGACATAGGACGGGGCAGAAGTAAAAGACTCAGGCAATTTAGAGATGACCGTAGAGCACACACAAGGCACAGGTTTGTGGCAGCCTCCTGTCTGCCCTGGGAAGAGGAAAGAAGAGGTGCAGCGACACATAACCTGCTCTCTGTCTCCAGCAAGCTCCACATGATCAGAGACCATTTCTCACTTGTTCATGGGTATAGCCAGGGCATGTAGCACAGTTCTTGGGAATAGTAGGATCTGGTAGCAGACCTTGATGCCCTGTCCATATCTCCTAACCCTTACCATTTTATGGTTCCTCGGCCTGTTTTCCAACTGCCAGTTTCGATGCTTCTTTGCCAGCAGATTCTCTTAGCTTACTGAAGCCTGCCCCGCCCCGCTGAAGGTGTGAGGCAGAGTAGACTTTTGTGTGGAAGACCAGAAATGGGGAAATTAACACCCCTGGAAAAGCAGCCTTCAGCTAATGCCAGAGTGTGTAAATACCTCAGCTCTCTCCCCTCCCCGAAGGGGTAAGTCTAAGACACAGGCCACACACTGAATATCAGAGGTCACCATAGGAAGAACTTGATAATGCATCCTTATTGGCCACATTCCTTTTTCTTTTTTTTTTCAGTGTTTGTTTATTTATTTATTTATTTATTTATTTATTTATTGAGAGAGAGAGAGAGAGAGAGAGAGAGAGAGAGAGAGAGAGAATGAGAATGAGCAGGGGAGGGGCAGAGAGAGAGGGAGAGAGAGAGAATCCCACGCAGGCTCTGCACTGTCAGTGCGAAACTGCATGTGGGGCTTGGACCCACAAACCAGGAGCCAAACCGAGTTGGACACTTGACCAGCTGAGCCACCCAGATGCCCCCATATTACTTTCTTTATCTTACTAACTGTCACACTCCTCTTCTGATGTTTTTTGTTTGTTTGTTTTTTGTTTGTTTTTTGTTTTTTGTCTCCCAAACAGACTGCTAGCACTTGAATTCTTACCTGAGGGTCTGCTCCTGGGAGAATCCAAACCAGCCAGTGCTCAATGGTCCATTTTTGGGTAGTGAATAAGTGTATGAGTTGGACCTAGCCAATGTCACTGCCCTTATTCCTTGTCCTATCATTCCTGAAGCCTTTTGTGCATAGGTAGCAAGTGGGGAGTCTACAGACTCAGAAACATACCCCAAGTCCTAGAACTCCAGGCCTCATCCTCAGCCTTTGATTGTCTTTGTGTTCCTTGTTTTTCTGTCATGATAAAGAGGGCAAGAAGAGGTTTTATTCTGCAGAGTCCCCATACTTGGTAATTGTGCTTGGTGAATCACCTCTTGCATCAAGGAAGACCTTCCCTTCACTACTTTTTTAGAGCCTGCCTCTCTCCATCTCTCATCCTTAATGATTCCTTAATGGAATCAGTCAAGAAACACATCAGATCTTTGTAACTGTATCTCCATAAAAGGCTGAGAAGAGAGGATAACGGTGCCTGTCATGCAAAACAAAAAGAACCACGTGCAGAGAGACAGCCAAAGTAGAAAGATAGAATCTGGGTGTCCAGGGAATCCGAGCTGCTGTGAGCCCTTCCTCAGAGAAATTTGTTAAACAATCTCCAAGTCTTGTACAATTAGATGACAACATTTATTTGCAAATAGGAAGGGAGATGGTGACAGCACTATAATTTATGTCTTCAATAAGTGGCTCATGCCCAGCGTCAGAATGGATCCATTGCCATTCAATCTCGCCCTTGGTTTTCACATTTTTGCATTTATATTGGGCATGTAAGTGACAAAATAGAGCATGTGACAAGCCAGGTTGTTGTCAGCTTCATTCTCAGATTGCCGATCGTGCTGGTTTTTTGATAAGATAATCACTCCATTTTGTGTGGGACACAACTTATGGCAACTTGGGCAATACTGGGGCTGTCTCCAGAGCATTTCTCCTGATGAATTTGCACAGGGAAGGAGTAGGTAGTTACCGCTTTGTTACTTGAGGTTGGAAATTTCCCAGTTAGGCAGAAAACATGCTGGAGCCTCTAGGCTGACAAAAACCTCCAAGGTCCTCTCATTCATCTCATAATCATAGATCACATTGCCTCACTATCATTGCCATGTAACATTACCCTTCTATTAGAGGGAACATGTAATTTATTGTCCAAACTAAACCCCTTCAGAGAATGAAAGGAGCACTGTTAATAATTATCGTGGGATGACAGGTATAAATTTGGCAAATTGGGACATATAGGCATGCTACCTTCTGACTTGTACAATCCTTGTGATGGGAAACTTCCTTAACCTGACAAAGTATATGTGTCAAACATATATTAAAAACCCCTCACACTCAGGGAGGAAGTACACATTTCTCTTAAAGTTGAGAAGGAGACAAGGATGTCTATTCTTACCTTTTCTTTTCAATATTACATTGGCAGTGTTGGCCAGCATAGTACAAGAAGTGTATAAAACAGGAGGGTAAGAACTGTAAAGAAGAAGTAAGGCTTCTATTCTTCATGGACAACTATGATTATCTACAGAGAAAAAACAAGAGACTCTAAAAATAATAATTTGGGTTACTAAGAGCTCATTAAGTTAGCTAGATATAAGATCTATCTACATAAATCAGTTGTATTCTGTACATCAGCATTAAGCCATTAAAACCACTATTTATGATAGCAGCACAAAAGTAACTTGCTTAGGAATAAATATAATGCAGGCTGTATATGATTTCTTTGAAAGAAAGTTATAATACTAAAAGAAAACCTAAATAAACAGAGATATACCATGTTCAAGGATATGTAGACCTTATATTTAAAAGATGTTGGTTCTTCCCAAATTAATCAATTTAATACAATTTCAATAAAAATCCTAACAGGTTATTGGTAGAGAATGATAGGCTTATTCTAAATATAGATATAGGTATAGAATATATATATTCTATATATAGGATATAGAATATAGGATATAGAATATAGGATATATCCTAATATAGGATATAGAATAACAAAGGGCTAAGAATAGCTAGGGCACTTTTGGAGATGAATAAGGTGTAGACTCAGTCAGGCATCAAGACTTGTTATAAAGCTATAGTTATTAAGAAGCTGTACTATTATTGTGGGGCTAGACAAATAGATGAACAGAACAGAATTGAGAAGCCAGGCACACACCTATGCAAGCCTCCTAGTGACAGAGATGATGTAACAGATTAATGAATGGTTTAGGGACAATTAATTATTTGTATGGAAAACAATCAGCTCGCTCACTCACCCACAAAAAAAAATTCCATGTGAGTTAAACACCTAAAAGGCAAAACTAAGAAGATCTTTAGATGAAGATTTATAAGGATATTATCACAACTTCAGTGTAGGAAATATTTATTTATTTATTTATTTATTTATTTATTTATTTATTTATTTATTTATTTATTTTTGAGAGAGAGGGAGCGCGAGTAAGGGAGGAGCAGAAAGAAGGAGACAGAGGATCCAAAGCAGGCTCTATGCTGACAACAGAGAGCCCAATGCAGGGCTTGAACTCCCGAACCGTGAGATCATGACTTCAGCCAAAGTCAGGTGCTTAACCAGCTGAGCCACCCAGCCACCCCCATAGTTATTTTTTTTAATTTTAGGTACACAGAATTGGATTAATTATAATCATAGGTTTGTGGAACACTCTCACCATAATTTTGGCTTGCTTTTGTTATATTCAGCTATTATTAATAATGCAGCAAGCACTTATGAACATACCACCTAAAATAAAAACTAGGACCTTGATATAATAGCCTATATCTAACAGTGTGGTCTCCCTACATCCCATCCCTTTGTCTCTGCAGCACAAGGAAACCATCTCCCTGTACTAAATGCTCATTATTCTGGTTTATTTTGTATACAGTTTTATTCTACTTAAAATTTCCTAAAACTGTGTGTTTTTTTTTAATTTTTTTTAATTTTTTATTAAAAAAAATTTTTTTTTCAACGTTTATTTATTTTTGGGACAGAGAGAGACAGAGCATGAACGGGGGAGGGGTAGAGAGAGAGGGAGACACAGAATCGGAAACAGGTTCCAGGCTCTGAGCCATCAGCCCAGAGCCTGACGCGGGGCTCGAACTCACGGACTGCAAGATCGTGACCTGGCTGAAGTCGGACGCTTAACCGACTGCGCCACCCAGGCGCCCCCTAAAACTGTGTGTTTTTAATGGAATTGTTCTTAACTTTTTAGAAAGGGTGTCATGGTGTTTTCGATCTTCTGAGAATTACTTTATTCACTTTATATTGCTAAGATTTTTCTGTATTATTATGTCTCACTGTGGTTAATTTGTTTGACTGTTTTATAATATTCCATGTGTGAGTATACCGGTTTGTTGATTCACTGTCCCGGTGATGGGCATTTGGTTGTTTGAGGATGTTTGCTTCTTTGAACCATGCTGTTAAGAACAGTTTTGTATAGTCTCCTGCTGTACATTTGCAAGAGTTTATCTTGGGTAACCTTAGGTGCAGGAAAAGATTTCTTAAAGATATAAAATGTATTCATTATAACAAAGATTGGTAAATTTGGCTTTATTAAAATTAAGAACTTTTGTTATTCAACAGACAAGTTATGAACTGGGGGGGAGATATTTACAATATGCACAGCCTGAAATGGATTACTATTAAGAATATAAAATAGCTCTTACAGATCAAAAGAAAACTCCAAAAACAAAATTAAAAATGGGTACAAGATGTGAATCAACATTTGGCATGCAATACTGCATAGAAGGCCAATAAACACACAAAGAGATATTTAACATTTCTTTAACATCTGTGGTCTGGGAAATGCAAATTAAGGTCACAGTGAGATCATTTTCATCCACTCAATTGGCACAAATTAAAAGGATGAAAATACCTAGCATTGGATGAATCTGGGGCCACAAGTTTTCTGAGACACTGCCCTATTGGTGTAAGACTGGAAAACATTTCATCTTTATTGCCTGAAGTTAAACTTCATATATACTTACTCCCTGAGACAAAGAAGCACAAACCATAAAAAAGCTCAGTAATTTCTACTCCTAACTATTTATTTTAAACCTCTGTTAACCAAAGACACCATTGAAAGTGAAGAGCAAACTGCCTGGGAGAAGATATTAGCAATATTACCGACAAAAGATCAGTATCCAGAACATGGAAAGAACTGACATAAATCAACGAGAAGAAGACAAACACCATCATGGAAAGGGGGCCCAAGGTGTGAATGGGCAAACGATGGAAGAGCACAAATGGCTAATAAGCAAATATAATTCTACCTCACACGTAACCTGGAAGAATGCAAATGAAAACCTATGATAAGATATTTCATACTCATCAGACTAACGACAACAACAAAACGTGCCACAGTACTATTCTCACATGTTGGTGAGAATTTGGTGCCACAAAACTATTTTACATTCTTTTTGGGAATGTTAATTAGTAAAATCAATTAGGAAAACATTTTTTGAATTTCCATAAAAGTTTAACAGGCATAAATCCTAAGGCCCAGTGCTTCCGCCAATAGACATAAACCCTAGAGAAACTCTCACGTGACTTCACAAACAGATGTGTATGAGGAAGTTTACAACCACAGTTTGTAATCCCATCAAATAGAAACAACCTAAATATCCATCAAGAGAAGAATGAATAAATTAGCTGGATAATAGTAATAATGGAATACTCTATGGTAAGGCATCAAGAAAGGTCCAGATAGAAAATATTTTAGGCTTTGCAGGCCATGCAGTCTCTAACATAACTATTCATTTTTGCCATTTTAATGGTAATGAAGTCATAGACAATACTTAAATGAACAAGTGTGGATGTGTTCTAATAACTTTGCTTACAAAAAACAGGTGGCCAGCTGGATTTGGCCAGAGAGAAGAATGAATCCACTAGAGTGACATATATCAAGATGGATGAATCCTGTTAATTTGAGGTTAAGTGGCAAAAAAAGTTGCAGAGTAAAATATATGTATGATACCGCTGAGTAAAGTTCTTTAAAAACATGCAAAAACTACCAAATAGTGTCTGATGGTTAATTTTATGTGTCAACCCGACTGGACTCAGGGATGCCCAAATAGCTGGTATAAAATTACTGGGTGTGACTGTGGGGATGTTTCCAGAAAGGCATTTGAATGGGTAGATGTAGTAAAGAAAGACCCTCATCAGTGTGGATGTGCATCATCTAATCCATTGAGGGTCTGAATAGAACAAATAGAACAGGGTAATTTGCTGTCTTGGTTAGAGCTGAGACATCCATTTTCTCCTGCCCTTGGACAGCAACACTCCTGGTTCTTGGACCTTTGGACTTGGACTGGGAATACCATTGGCTTCCCTAGTTCTTAGGCCTTCAGATTTGGACTGGAACTATATACCACTGGCTTTTTAGGGCCTCCAGCTTGCATGACCACATGAGCCAATTCTTCAAAATAAGTCTCTTTCTGTATGTCTATTGGTTTTGTTTCTCTGGAGAACCCCAAGAAATACATATTGCTTGGGGCACAAGTGTATACAGTACAATATGAAAAAACGCATGGGAATGATAAACACTCAAATTCAAGGTAGTTCCATCTTGGGGGTGGGGGTAAGGTCAGCGTGATGCAGCTGGGAGGGTGTTCTGGGGACTTCAGCTCTATTAATAAGGTTTTATTTCTTTTTTACAATGCTCATTGATTTTTGAGAGAGAATTAGAGCACAAGCAGGGGAGGGGCAGAGAGAGAGGGAGACACAGAATCGTAAGCAGGCTCGAGGCTCTGCGTTGTCAGCACAGAGCCCGATGCAGGGCTCGAACTCATAACCCATGAGATTATGATCTGAGCTGAAGTTGGACACCTAACCCACTGAGCCACCCAGGTGCCCCAATAAGGTTTCATTTTTTAAGCAGAATAGTAGGTACCTGAATGACTATGGTAGTATTTCATATACCTTTTAGTGTATCTAAATATCTCATAATATACTTGAAACTAACACAAAATAAAAGAGACTTCGAGAGAGGAGAGGGCCGGGGCGCCTGGGAGGCTCAGTTGGTTGAGCGTCCAACTTCGGCTCAGGTCATGATCTCACGATTCGTGGGTTCCAGCCCCACGTCGGGCTCTGTGATGAGCAATCAGAGCCTGGGGCCTGCTTAGGATTCTGTGTCTCCCTCTTTCTATGCCCCTCCCCGCTCATGCTCTGTCTCTCAAAAATGAATAAAGATTAAAAAAATTTTTTTAAAAAGGAGAGGGCCTCTTGTGTGATTCCGTGTAATTTGAGGATGCGTCTAGGTGTCCACCTCAAATCACTACACTGTTCACACTCATGAAACCCTGCTCCAGGCCTCCAGGACTGAGAGCCTCTTTCTAAAATGGTCCTTCTTTTCTTGTCTCTTTTGCTCCCAGAAGACCAGGAGGCAGGAAGCAGAGAAAGAGCTTGCCGTAGATGGTTTCTGTTGTAATTTCCTGGGACCAGATGCTCCCATTTGCCCATACAAGTGTCAGTGGGATGAGGTGGGCTTGGAAAGCCAAGGCACGTTCGAGGATGACCGGATTTGAGAGGTGTCTGGCCTCTCTGAGGTGAAGGTGCCACATCCCTGGATGCTGTGTCTCAGCCCTCTGGCTGCCCCTTAACATTGCCGTGGAGTGGACCGCCTGGTAACTGGAGATCCAAATCCTTTCGACTTGAGGCGAGTCGTTTGACCTCTCTGAGCTCCTTTCCTTATCTGAAAATTACGAATGCTAACGCTCTGCTTACATTGCTTTTTGTGGCCATGAAGAGGGACCCTCCATGTAAAAAGCCGGCAGCCATTCCTGCCCCCAAGGTTCTGAAGAGATGAAGGTGCAACTTACATTTCCTTAAAAAACACGCACACCAATAGCAATGCAGGGACATTTATGTAGTTTCCACATCTTGCCTATCGTGAACAGTGCTGTTTCAGTTAAGCGAGGTGAATAAGCTCTTGAGATCTGCTGTACAACATTGTACCTGTAGTCAACAACAGTATATTGTACACTTAAAAATTTGTTGAGAGGGTAGATCTCATGTTAAGTATTCTTTACACACACACACACACACACACACACACACACACACACACAATGAAGGAAGGAGGGTGGGGCAGGAAGCACAAAATTTAATCACGTTTCTTTCTGAGCTTTTCATATTGGGAAGGTTGTTTATCTCTGCCAGTATTACAGTTCTGTCCTTTTTCCCTCCACTGTAAATGAGATCTTTTTCTTCTCTTCTGAACTTCTACTCTTTTGTCAGAAGGCATTGTCCTCATGATTGGCTTTTTAAAGTTTGGTCTGTCTAGAATTCTATTACAGAATCACAGTACTAGAGAAATCTTTAGTGGTCACTTCACTCAGGTGGAAGGAATCTTTCCTGTAGCTGTTCTCAGAGATGAGCATTCGTCTCTGACAGGTGATGGGGATCTCACCACCTACAGAGGAAGCAGATCTTTGATTTCATTGTTCACAGACCTGGGGAGTCAGGAGTCCTGGTTTTAGTGCTGGCTCCATCACTCATTGGCTGAGTAACCTTGGGCCAAAATTGTCGCTTTTCTGCCTTCCAGTTTTCTCATCTGCAAAATGGGATCATTCCAACTGGGATATCAAAGTGCCCAAGTCCCAAATTGAGCACCAGCCCTCCCCTAAGACCAGGCAAACTTGGGAGCTTTCCTCTGGGAAATAACTTACTTTCTACTTTTAGTTAAAATTCATCTTTTTCCTGGTTATAGAAGTAAATGTGTTCCTCGTAAAATAAAAAAGTTACAAAATTACCGAAGAGTGTGAGGCAGAAAGTGAAAATTGTCCTGATTCTTATAAACCAGAGAGAACATCTATTCACAGCATAGGCTGTAAAGGATCTAGTTATCTTAATAAAAGCAATCAAGGCAGGATAATAACAATAATAATGCCACAAGGAAGCATTAATAGCAGCAGAAACCAAGCCTTTGCCTAAACATTTTAAATATCTTTATCTCATTTAGTGCTCACAATGGCCCTGCTTACATGAGCTCCGTTTTGTAGATGAGGGGACCTGAGACGCCACGCTCTCTGGCCACATGGTCAGTAGTTTGTGCCCTTGATCACCATGTCAACTTACAGATGGAATTTTGAGCCTATCTTTTCAAAACATCATGCCCTTGCATTTTACCTTGTGAAACAAACATTGGTAAGCAAGGTGCTCACAGACTCTTGTATTCTGTCACTGGCAGTGTGAATGGGTGTGAACACGGCTTGCACACTATGTGACTGTGCTGTAGTCCAGTGAATGCCTGCACCAATGATGCTCATAAGTGATCCCCTGATTTTGAATGTTTATAGGTTCTTTGTGGATTTGGTATTATTGTCAAAACCTTGCAGTGACTCTTTGTGCTTGAAGATTTGTCTGCATCTGGTCATTTCCCTAGGAGAGTCCCAGATGGATAGTAATTGGGTTCATGCTTTTGGTGCTTTTAAGGCTCTACCAACTTGGGCTCCTACCAGCCAGGCAGCTGAATGTTCGGGAAACTTAGTGAGGTTGCAGACAAAGGCACCCAAAGGTTGAAGTCTGTGGTCAGATGTGGGGTTCTAGACTCCCTACACGTTGCCTTTAGCTCTCACATTGGGAAGAAGCCCTTCCCTGTCCTACGTTTCCTGGGAAGGCTGCACCCAGTGGACAACAGGTGACTTCACCGCGTGCCATTTACATTTCAGGCTGGTGTACCCCACGTCATGGAGAACTTTGAGGCCATTTAGAGAAGCCAGCTTCGTGGTTTCACCTATACGTGGTTATCAGACCTGTGCTTCCTAACATTTGTTGGCTTGAAGATTTTCTTCACAATGGTGTACTTAAATCAGAAAACCCCTGGGGTGCCTGGGTGGCTCAGTCGGTGAAGTGTTCGACTTCGGCTCAGGTTATGATCTCACGATTTGTGAGTTCGAGCTCCGCATCGGGTTCTGTGCTGACAGCTCAGAGCCTGGAGCCTGCTGCACATTCCGCGTCTCCCTCTCTCTCTGCCCTTGCCCCACTTGTGCTCTCTCAAAACTGAATAAACATTAAAAAAAAATAAATCAGAAAACCCCTTAAGAATTTTTGAAAACAATATTTTCATGTGGTAAAAGCTAAAAACATGATTTTCAGTAAGAAATGATATTAAATCAGTATATTATTGATGTTGGACTTAAAATCCATTTTAAATAAAATTATAAATATTTATAATATCGAAACAGGCAAATGTTGACCTTTCTCCAATTAATAAGTGACAAATGATGCTTCCTGAAGTAGGAAAAAGCGTGATTTGTTGGCATGTGGATTAAAAATTGACATTTGACATCATGTTTGGATTTCGGACCAGATGTATATTTAATGGGATCCAGAATTCGACTATATATTACAGCAGCAGAAACAGATGTGCATTGTTTTCATGACCTGACATTTGTCATGTCTGAAACTTGACTTAAAATGAAAACTGTTCTTTTAAAAGTAAATTTAGTGTTTTGCTTCCAAATGACATAAGAGAGAGGGTTTCAGGTTACGGTGAGCCGGTCCCCACTAATAACACATCATGGGCCATAGGTGTCTTCCATTTATAATAAAGCGTCAATCAGACAGAATGGTTGCTCTTTTCTCTTTAGAAAGTGACTTGATGCTCTGGAGGCATCTCGAGGTGCTCCTTTAGAATTCTGTGCAGCTGAATGCAGTTTCTAGGTCTTGTTGAGATCGTCTGCTGAGGAATTTGCAGGATCATCATCACTGTACCTTCCCTGTGAATTCCCACTTCCCATGGCGAAAGGACCCAGTGTTTGAGCTTTGAGTCCCTCGGCCAGCCGACCCCCACTGACCCTGGCGTGGGCTTCCTTGGCCAGCCCTGGAAGACTCATGAACCATTCTGCTTGAAAGAGAAAGAAAACAGGACACTGATAATCTCTTTATTGTTTTTTTAAGAATAAAACCAAAACAGGCGGTTTTACTGTTATGATGACAGGAAACCCTGGAATGTGTTGTGAACCCTGGGGGACTTTGAATCCCTGATTATAAAATGGTCATCTGGACAAATGCTCCCTCTAGCTTTTGCTTGGCCCTTTCTGTTTCACTTTGGACAGAGTATGCTGTGGATGGAGGCCTGATTTATTTCAAGGTCTATTTAGAAAGTTTTCTGAAGTGGGAGGTAGCAGGGTTTTGGGGGTCTAGCATGGGATTGAGGGTCAGGAATCTCGATCTGTTCCAGTACAATGACTCTCTCTGACTGCCTCAGTTTCCTCATCTGTACAACAGAGGTAGAAAATTATATGACCTTGAATCATGGTCCAGGATTTGGATTCTTTCTCAAGCACAAGTTCCCTTTTCTATCTATCCCATGGCAGAATAATTTTAGTCAGTGATCAGTTTACTTGAAAAACATCCCCTGGGGACACTTCTATTAGAGCAGCATTGCTTGCTTGGAGAAGAGGTGAGAGAGATGCTGGGCCACCAGCACCACTCTCAGTCTCCCTAATGAACAAGGAGCTTCTTCTGGGCTGTGATTTTAGGGGCATCAAGAGCTCCAGAAAATCCTTTTTACCTTCTCTCTAGTTTGATGGACCTTCCTTTCTTTCCATGGGGAGGAGCGTGACACAGAGAGAGAGCTTTTGAGCAGCGATGAATTGATGGAGGCAGAAAGAATCAAAATGCAACACAGATTCTGAGCTCTGCTTCCTTAGGAACCAGAGATGGGCCAGCTCTCTGGGGTGAAGGATTTATCCTGGAATCTACCAGAGTCAGAAAAACTGGCCAGCCTCTCCATTGGTTCCACACCTGCAACTCCAGTTCTGGCCTCTAGAGGGTGTGGGACCCAAACTCCAGGGCCCCTGGACCAGAATCCTGCAGATTTGTGGGGAGTTCTGGAATTCTTGAAAGTACCTGTAGAAGAGGGCCCCAGGAGGCATCATTAGGTCTCTTGCCCTGAGGTCACAACTGGGGAAATTGAGGCTTAGAGAAGGGAACTGACTAAGGTCACATGGAGACTTAGAAGGCAGGGATGCCAGGGATGGAGCCCAAGTCAGAAGGCCCCCAGTTCAGGCCTTTTACAAACCCTGGGTGACGGGGAGACACGGCTCTGGGGAGGAGGTCTCCCCCACCTGTCTACCCTTTTGGCTTATCCACCTTGTTTATCATGAAGTCTTCTAGCCTTTTGAGTCATTCTAAGTAACTAAGTAAATTCCCTCGGGATGCAAGCTCCCAAGACGGAGACACAGGCTCTTAGGCCTGCAGGAAACATAGGAGGTCTTTCAGCCCAAGCTCTCTTGATTTTGAAAAGCTTGGGGAGCCTGGGGGAGACAAGGCCTTCTGCTGCAGATAGGTTCTGCCTGGAAGGGGACTGGTCCGAGGAGGGCTCCCCAGACAGCGCGTGAGCCTGAATCAAGAGATGAGAACAGGGGGGTGCCTGGGTGGCTCAGTCGGTTAAGCGTCCGACTTAGGCTCAGGTCATGATCTCATAGCTCATGAGTTCGAGCCCCGCGTCAGGCTCTGTGCTGACAGGTCAGAGTCTGGAGCCTGCTTTGGATTCTGTGTCTCCTCTCTCTGCCCCTCCCCTGCTCGCTCTCTCTCTCTCTCTCTCTCTCTCTCTCTCTCTCTCAAAAATAAACATACATTAGAGAGAGAGAGAGAGAGATAAAGAGATGAGAACAGAAGAGCATTTGGGGCAGAGGGAGGGCTTGAGGGAGGGGCGGTTTTGTGCAACTGGTGACAGAGTGCTGGGGGGTGGTGAGGGAACAGTTATGAGAAGGTGGCCCTGCCATTGTGGGCACTGTGCCCCATACCAAAGATGGGGTGTTTTTCCTTATGGCCACCAGGAGCCACAGAACAGCAGGGCTTAGACAGATGAACTCCCTCTGTGCCTGCCCCTGCGGGAATGTCCCCACTGGCATTTGGAAAGCAACTGGTTAACAGTATGAGCACTGCCTCCCCACCCTCTCAAACTTCTTCACGACATGTTGGGCCATAATTCTCCCTAATAAAATAATATGAAGCTCAATTATGCTCCTGTTCCCATGTTCCTGGACTTCATTAAGCACAGAGGGATTAAAAACTTGTATAAATTAATCAATGTACCATAATCCTAAAAATTAGAGGATGAGCCCTTGAGGAAGTAATGTAATACGGGCTTTTTAATTAGCAGGGCCCCCGAGATTCATTGCCCTCCCCTGCAAGTCTTGTGTTTATGAATTGCTTTATCATTTCACGTGAAGGCTGGGAAGACTCCCGCCTGTCGCAACGAAGGGCTAAGCGCTGCCCTCACTCCCCGGGCTCATACCCTCCTCAGCGCCAGAGCAAAATGACAAAGCCAGCCTTGCTCTCTTTTCTTCTTCTTCTCCCCCAGCAAGAGGTAACTTTTAGAAGGAAACTCAGAAAAGGGACCCAGAGGGGAAATTAAGCTACTTTTATCCTCTCACTGGGCCTGTGGGATTAAGAGTGTAGATTTTGGAGACTCCTGGATCTGAGTTTGAGTCCTGACTCTGTGGCTCACTAGCTCTGCGAATGTGGGCAGGTCACCTGCCCTCCTAAAGACCTTTCCTTCCAGTTGCTCCTCTGTCCTAGGTCTTCTGATAAATGCTTCCTGACCACAGGCAAGATCTGCCTGCACATCTGGAAGCTTTCCCAGCGGTCCCTCCCTTCTTCCTTTCCCGTATGGGCCAAACAGCATCTTTTCCTGCCATGGGCCAGTCTCCCTGGGCTCAACTTCATGTTCCTGCCTGCCTGGGCTTCGTAATCATTTTCTTGCTAGACCCTCTTGCTTCTTAACTTGCTCTCTCCTTCTCAACAGCCTTGAACCGTGCTAAGTCCTTCCATACTAACAGAACCAAATCATAAACCTTGCTTGACCCCACTTTCCCCTCCAGCCACTCTCTGTTGCCTCTCCTCACTGTTGTAGCTTACACGGTCTCCCCTACTCACAGCTCAGTCCACCAGAACACGGCCATGTCCCTGGCCTGACACTCACATTCTTCTCATTAGGATTTCTAGTGAGTCCATCTTATTTGACCTCTTGGTACTGATGGACTCAGATGCCCCTTTCCTCCCCCTCTGAACCCTCTCTTGTTTCCTCTTGGCCTTTGGACGCTCCTTCTCAGACTCTTTTCTTCCCCTTTTATCCCGTGAGTGTTGGTGTTTACCTCTGTTCCCCCCAGGGATGTTCACCCACCTCAGAGACTCTACCAGCCTCGCTCATGACTTCCATAGGCCTTGCTGGCTCAGTCCTTCCCGCCCTGCTCCAGACCACAAATCCTAACGGTTTACTAGTCTTGACATCGTACAAGCCCTTTGAACTCAGTGTGTCCATGATGAGACCCAACCTCTCCCCTCCCAAGATGGCTTCTTCTTTAGAAGAATAATGGTACCAATATCTACCAAGGATCTAGACTCCTGCCCCTTCTCCCCAGGGGCAAAGACCCAGGCCTGGCACAGAACCTGGGGTAGAGCAGACCTTCAGTAAATGTATTTCATAGGTGGATGGATGACTCCCTTTACTTCCTTTCCCAAGAGGACCTGTTGTCTCACTTAATGAATGAGAGCGTGTTTGCTGGAGATCATTTTTCCTAATGATCTCAGCGAGGATTGAGGCTGACGCTGACCCACTGACCCACTGACCTCGATTCAGGTAGTAGCTCTTCAGGACTCCTGTTTGGGAAAGAGTCCACATTTCCAAGCAGGAACACTCCATTCCATGACTATTTCCATAGTCTCGGATTTAGCAAAGGGCTTCTGCTCTAGACTAGGAACCAAAAAGGCCGCTTCACCAGTTCATGGAGGAAAAGGAGATGCCAGCCTGCACTGGGGAATTGCAGAATCCAGCCTATGCTGCCTGGTGTCAGGCCCCAGGTGGGGACAGATTTCTTGGTGACCAAGGGCATGGCCACTCTTGTCTTGCATCCACCCTGGCCCCGTTCCTCCACCTAGAGGGGCTTCCCTAGAGTCAGAGGCTGGGTGTGGCAGTGCTGTTCCCTCCTGGGAAGTGTTGTGTTCTGTTTTCTGAGAAGGAACCTGCACGATAGTCACTTGCACCTGTAAGCGAGGCTGCATCATTTCTGTTTCTTTGCTGCCATCTATTTTCATCCTGGCTCATTTACCCTGTGTGTTTTGGAAAACAACAGATATATATACACACACAACAACAGTGTTGCCAAAATTCACACCTCCTGTCTTTTGCAGGATTTTCCCTTGAAGGCTGATGCTCTTGGAGAGCCAGTGCCTGCCTCTGGATTGGACTTTGGGGCAGGGAGCCTGGGCCAAGGGATCTGTGCTGAGCAGTCTCATCAACACTGGGTTCAAGACAGCATGGGGGGAAGCTCTATCTGCTTGCATTCCCTTTGTTTCTTGGGGGAGGCTAGCCCCAGCTCTCTTGTCTGCAGGAGCCTGAGCTGGAGAGTCAGACCTCTCTATGCTCTGAGAAAGACACGAGTCCCCTCAAACCCATCCCTTCACTAAACTGTCAGCAGTGTGCCCTAAGCCCGGTCTCTGCCTCCAGCCAGGCACGGAGGATGGAGTAGAGCCCTGGGTCAACAGCAGAGAGTAATCGAGTCCTCTGACCTCTGCGAATGAACCTTGCTTGCCTTTGTTTCCCTAACAACTCCTGTCGTCACAGGGTCTTGCTTCCATTGACACTCAGTGGATCCCTCCATAAGCTTCTAGGTGGCCCTAGTTCTGTCTTGTGGGCCCTCAAGGACGGTGGAGAGGGGACCCTCACCATACTTTCCCAAACCAGGACTGGCTCCGTGAATTGTGAAGGCACATTTCCTGAAATGCAGAGAGCTGGAGCTCAGGAACAGCCCAGAGACGTGCAGGGGAGACATCCAAGTCGATGCCCCCACAGTACTGACTCCCTGCCTCCGCTGTGCACGTATGTGTGCCTGCATGCATGCACACACAGGTACACACACACACACACACACACACACACACACACACATGTGGTTAGAGATGTCTCCCAGTCTGCACAGCCCTGGCACCTGGAGAGCTGAGCACCTACAGCTCAGTGCTGGTGTTCTGTTACAAGTAACCACGAGACCATAAATCAGCCTGTGGAGTCTAGTCCTGCATTTGGAACAGTTTGCAGAGCCTGGCCTGATGGCCCAGCTTTCATAAAATCTTGTTTCATACTTAGAAAAATGACAGTGCGATTATAAAACGCGAATGCGCAAGGAACAGACAGAGCCAGCTCATTGTTTTGCTTTGAAAATCTAAGAGTGGTCTCCAAACTTTCTTTAAGGCAGTAGAACCCAGTTTTGAAACAAAAACCTTCTGTAGACACATTCATGTTTGTAATTGTGTAAAATGCAGAAAAGTGAGGAGACCAGTGGAAGGGGGATGGGGGCTGTCAGTTCTGCTCACCCAGCCCTTCTCCCCGCTTCAGTGTGTCTGGGTGAGGGGCACTTTAGGAAATCTTGAGAGCACAATCTGAAAACCGTTGACCTGAGAATTAAGCCAGCCTGCTTTTCCCAGGAGCCCACCTCGAGGCCCTGAATCCTCAACCCGGGCAACTTTTCAGTAGCACAGCAGTTGAAGTGACCCTAGGTCCCGTCTTGGATGGAAAGAGAAGAGATGACCTGGCCCCTGATCCCTGAGTAGTCCTCTGTGATGTTCTGTGTCACTGGTGCCTGAGGGAGCAGTGGCCTGCTGAGGCTCACTCTAGCAGAAACGCAGAGGCCACACCGGGCACCTGCTCAAGAGTGGGGTCTGACCCCCCGGCCGATCTCATGACCCCCTGCCCTACCACCGGCCTTTGTTCTCCAGGTCAGGCACGGACCTGCTGCCTTGCTGCTGACAGCCACCATGGCCTGCCACAATCGCCTAAAGCCCAGTTTGTCTTAGAAATTTTGCAGCCATAGAACAGGCTTCCTGTAGTTTTTCTAAATCTTCGAGGATACTTCCAGAATCTTGGTATTTGTCTTATCTGCGGATGCCTGTCAAAGGACCCACTGTGGATCTTGCACGTGTGCCAGGGCCCCTTTTATAGTGAGACAATGTCTTCTGTAGGCTTTGAGTGAAATGCAGAAGAAAGAGCCCCGGGAGGGGTGGTCTCACAGCGCCAGGAGAAAGGCTGTCTCAGGTTATTGCAGCAGCATAAAAGATCAGCTGTGGATGTCTTGCTCAAGTTTCTCCCAGAAACCTCTTGAGCCACTGCAGTATATCCTGGACCTGGTCCTGTGTGGGTCCTTCACATCACCAGGGCAGCCCAGGGCAAACCCAGGTCGGTTTATCACTGGGACAGACTTGTCATCTTCTGATGCCGAGCCTCGGAACTTGCCTCCTGGTGTGAATTTGTCATTTGAGGGGCCCCTTGAAAGCATCCGGGTTTTTCCTAAAATCTCAGCAGAGGATTACTTGTAGGGAATTTCTCCGTGTCCAGGGTCAATAAGTCAGAGATATATATACTGGAACTATGCGGACGCTCCACGCCAACCAGGGAATGTGTGCTAAGATACCGTGGGAGAGTTGGTTATCATCTGGTCTCACTGCTTGATGAATCAGGGAGTACATTTGGCAGAGAAGTGAAGCCTTGATTTATGGGACAGGAGAGACGGAGAAGAAGTATTAATTAGAGAAAGTTTAATTCCAGATTTCTAGTACGTCTTTATGCAGGGGGTCCTGAACAGCATACTGTGGTCCAGTAAAATCACACTCAACAGATGATTTGCGGATAAGGAGTGGGGATGTTTTCTCAGTTCCTGGGGTGGCTGCTATGTGGTCCAAGGTGCCAAGAACTCACAGGGGATGTCCAGATCCCCAGGGGGGTCCTCTGAATGGACACGAGCACTGCTTGTGGAGGCTACATGTTCTCCCCATCCCATCACCCCTACTTACACCCTTGAACCTTGTCAGGGAGGTGGGTTGCTCTGCTGATGGAAAGGGGCCTATCTGGGAGAAAACCTAGGGAGTAAAGTTACAACAGGGATATAGAATTTTGACCTAATGCAGCCATTGCCCCAGTTTCTCTTAGAGCTGGGCTTTAGGCAACACCTTGGTGATCCTGGTTTGACAGGTGGTCAGTGTGGGACTAAGAAAGGCTTCCCAGTGCTGGGAGCCTGACATGTCTTTGTTTCATTACATTACCCTGGTGACCTCAGGGACCACAGATGAAGGAGGGGATCCCCTATCATAGTGATATTGGGCCCTGGTCTCAAAGTCTTGGAGGTGGGATCTGTGTGAGTGTGGCGGACTTGTTTTGCTGAGAACAGAGGCAGCTGGGGGTGGCCTGTTCTGTCCAATGCCCCACCCCCCCCCCCCCGCCTCCCCCTTGCTTTCTAAGGGGCAAGGGGAGCCTCCTCCAAGGGCTTAACTTCTCTCCTTGTACTCAGACAACCTCTCTGCCAACACTACAGAGATCTTGGCCTTCACCAGGGCCCATGCTCTTGGGAAGCAGCTGTCAGGGGAACCCTTGGGTGTCTATTAGATGCTGAAGAGTCAGGTCAGCAGTGATGGGGTTATTACTTCCTATGAAATATTAACAAGGGGTCAAAGCTGCAGAACTCCTATTCTTCCTCATCCACAAGCTCATGTGCCTTTCCTTTCCAAGTACAGATATTCATCATTTTAATGCATCTATCGTCCCTCCCTCCCTGCTCCTGCCCCTCTCCACCTACCTACCTGCCTTTGTTTCCCTTCCTTTTCCTTCCTTCCTTCCTTCCTTCCTTCCTTCCTTCCTTCCTTCCTTCCCCCTTTCCCCAGATTTGCTGAGCACCTACTAAGGGCAAGATTCCCTGACAAATCTCCGGGATGCAACAGTGAGTGAGTCGAGTAAGTCTTAGGCCCTGTAGGAAGGAGTCTACAGCCTTGAGCACAGGGGGTGAAAGTCAGATACATGAATGATGTTATCTCCTATAGAGGAGGCTGTGTGTGGGGTGTGAATGCAGAGGAGGGGACAGATAACTGGGTCTGGGGGAGTAAAGACAGCTTCTTAGAGGACCCACGAAGCTGCAACTTGATGGGAGAGGTTTTCAAGTAGAGAGGGTATAGAGTGCTGGGCAGAGGGTCTGGAATGTGCAAAGGGAGAGGACAGACTGGATGAATAAGACACTTTCTGTGTTCCTCACCAAGGCTGGTCGTGGTGACAGAATTGGGGCATCCCCGTCATCCTTTTTTTCCTGTTCTGGTGCAACTTTAACCTGCCTCTAGGAGCCCTGCCTCTTCTGTGGCTCCCCCTCCATCCAGAAGACCCCCAAGCCCCACAGTTCAGGCCCGGCGAGTGACTGACTTGTACATCAATAGTTCAGGCTTGTGTTCAAGGTCTGGAGCTGAACTGAATCCTGGAGCTTGGAGCGAATGATGCCAAGTAGGAGCGAACCTCAGACAAGGATCAGGCAGCTGGGGTATGGCGTGATTAATCTCAAGCAAGCATAGCGTTAAAAAGAACCTGGGCAGAAGGCTTCCAGATTTTTCTTCACGTTCCTTTTATCTCTCCAGGCGCTGCTGTTTTCTTAGGGTAGGTGGGATCTTCCTTTCCTAGCTAATCTTACAGCCTCCAAGAAAACAGGCCTCAGGCCTTGGAGATGTAAGTCTGGGAGCAGAAGTCAAGGTGGGGAAAGCAGGCAGAGAAGCCCGTTGGACTTCAGGTGTGGGAATTCAGTGAAGAATTCAGGATTCTTGAGGTTTGTGTCACACACCAAATGTCTGGTGATGGTCAAGACGTGAAATAAGAATGAGCAGAATCAGAGATGAGGCTTCCAGCAACTTCTCTCCCCGTCCTCTCTGCCTTCTGTCCTGGAAGTGGGTGCTCACAGTGTTGGGTTGGGAGACACATGGACCCAGCGAGAAGCACTTGAGAAGCCATGTCGGTGCGTCTGTTTTCTGAAGTTGTCTTTCTCAGGCTCAGGTTTGAACCAAGGAATCGGTTACCTGGCTCTTACATGGTATGCCACACCACTTAGTGTCATCTTCTTACAGCCTCTAGCTGAGTCCACATCCCGCTAGGACTTAGGACTCCAGGGGCAGGGCTGAACAAGGCATGCATGGGTCCTGGTTACTGTCACTCTCCACCACCTATTTCCCCGGGCGTCCAATCTGTGATGATGCTTCTACCAAGCTTCCCGCCCACTATGGTCTCTTGCTCTGCTCGTGAGCGTTCACACCCTCTGCTGTGAGAACACGCTGTTCTGGGACACCGGGTTCGTCTGCCCTGCCGTGTCTGAGCACAAGCTGTTCCTTCTGCCAGGACTGCCCTGTCCTCGCTGCCCGCCACGTATACTCCCAGACCTGTCCACCCCAGCTCAGGTGCCGGCTCCGCAAGAAGCCTTACTCTCCCTCCTGGGCTGCCCTCCGCCGACCCCTATGCTCAGTGGTCCCATGTGTCTCTGCTGCTGGGGACCTTAGGTCCCGGGAGGGCAGGAACCACATCCCAGCGCTAGCCCATGCGCACACGATGGGGGCTGAGTGGAAGGATAGATACGTGTGCGTGTGGCCAAGGGCCTGTGCGTACCATGGAGGCGCTGGGGCACTCCTCCCCTGGAGAGCAGGCAGGTTTTTCCTGTGGCTCCTCCAGCTGGTCCACTAGACCATTCTTGGATTTGGGGACCCCAGGCCCTGTTGTAAGCTTTCATCTTGGTTTCCATTTTCCTTAGAAATGAGAGAGCTAATAGGTAAGCCTCCATTTCTTTTTCTTTTTTTCTTTTTTTTAATTTATGTCCAACTTAGTTAACATATAATGTAACAGTGATTTCAGGAATAGAATTTAGTGATTCATCACTTACATACAACACCTGGTTGTAAGCCTCCATTTCTGCCCTTTGCAAGCCTGGGGTGGAGAGGCCTGGCTTGGACCCCCACCTTCTCAAGTAAAATGGGCAGGAGGGAAAACCTGGGGTGGGATTGCATCCCTAGTACCTCAGGCTTGTGTTGGCCGAAGACAAAACCTGGAGCCTGGAGCACACCTCAGGAGCGGACACAGGCCGGCCTGGTGAGGGCAGAGCTCCTCTGGCAACGTCCCTACAGGCCACTGCTCCAGGAACAATGAGGGGCCTGTTGTAGGCGGAAGGAACAGCATTCCCCCAAATTCGTGTCCACCCAGAACCTCCAAATGTGACCTTATTTGGAAATAGGATCTTTGCAATTACAATTAGTTAAGGATCTTAAGATGAAGTCATCCTGGGTTTAGGGTGGGTGCCAACCCCAATCACTGGTGCCCTTCTAAGACCAAGAGCAGACCCACAGAAGCACAGGAGGAAGGCCATGTGAAGACAGAGGTGGAGTGATGCGATTATAAGCCAAAGAGCGCCGAGGATTGCCAGGTGCCTCCAGAAGCTAGGAAGAGGCATGGAAGAGGTCCTCCCGCAAAGTCTCTAGAAGGAACCGCTCCCATAGACACCTTGATTTCGGATGTCTGGCCTCAGAAGTGTGAGAGTGCATATTTATGTTTTAAGCCAGCAATCTTGTGGTAATTTGTTACAGCGGCTGCAGGATACACGTGCGGGGTATTTGGGGTCACTGACCTTCCTTGTCCTCCTCCCTGTGCTCCCAAAGCTTCCTCACACAGCGTCTTCTCTCATATGCATATGCTACAAAAAGCCAATGTTTCACACATGAAAAAAACTGTTACACACAATGTGACATGTGTGGGTGTTATAGGGGTTGGGACACTCAACTCACTGAATCCGCTGATAGATCTTTGCCTTTGCTCTCTGCCTCCCAGTCTGCGATATTTTCTTTCCTTCACATTATATCCAATAAGGGAGGAGGCAGCAAAGAAACAAACAACAGGCAAAGGGCAAACCTGGTTGTCCAGAAATATCCTTGCTTTAGCAGCCTGGATGGATTCTGGCAGGTCCTGGGGCACCAGGGCTGTTCCAGGCCGTGACCACACTTCACGTGGCTTCTCAGCTAACAGATGAGCAACGTATCAGTTAGCATTTGCTGCATAACAAGCCCCCCCCCAGACCTGGTCCCTTAAACAGCAACATTTACGAACCTCATGATTCTGCAGTCAGCACTTTGGGGCCCGTCAGGCAGTTCCGGTGTTGTCTGGGCTCACTCACCCGTGTGTGGCCGTGTGCCAGCTTGCCTGGAGGTGGACTGATCTACCGTGGCCTCCTTGGGTGGTGGTTGGCTGGCTGTGGCTTAGGGTCATTGGGCTGACTGAGAGACGTGATTAGATGTCTCTAATCCTATAGTAGGCCAGTGAAGGGGGGCTGTCACATGACGATGGTAGGGCTCCAAAGCCGAAGCCACAGGCCTTTTGAGGCCATCACTTCCTTTGCATTCTTTTGACCAGAGCAAGGCCCTAGAGTAGCCCGGAATCGAGGGATGGGCCAGTAGACAGTGTCAGGATGGGGAGCTGCAAGGTCACATTGCATGGGGCGTGGTCACAGGAGAGGCAGAGAACTGGGGCCACTTGTGCTGACAGCCTATCCACAGCCCACCCGTCTCTTGGCCTGGGTGGAGAAGTTCCCCGCTGTTCTTTGCTGTCCTCTCTGTCCGGGGGTAGTCTTGCTGTGAGAGGTGAAGGCAGAACCCAGCTTTTAGTACTTATACGTTCAGGGTAGACCTGTAATCTGTCATTCCAGAAACATCACTTGCATGAAACATTTATTCTAGCACCCAGCCCAAGGCCAGGCATAGAGACCCACGCAGGGAGCCTGGATACGGTACCAGTTAACAGCTTGGACTTTGAAATCAGACGGGCCTGGCTTTGAATCTCTGCTCTTACAGGCTACGGGCTTTGGGGCGAGTCACTGTCCTTTCCTGAGCCTGCTTTATTATTGACAAAATGGGGACGGTAATGTCTGTCTTACGGGGAAGCTGTGAGGCCTGAATCAGATACCAAAGGTAAAGTGCTTAGTGCAGCCCCTGGCCCGCAATGGATGTCACTGAATGGTAGCTATTATTATTAATAATAAATGTAGGCTGAGGGGTTGCCTAGATGAGTGAGTGTCTGGGCAACTTTCAGCCAAACGTGTGTAATGAATGCTCACTCCCTCCCCATCCTGGCCCCAATAAAATATACAAAGGATCTAAGAAAACCCATTAACTGTGGCTAACTTTCATAACAAGAAACCTCCCAGCCACAGCCCCCTTGTGACCGGGGCATGTGGATGCATTAGTAACACCCCACCCTGCTTCTGGGCTCCGGGAAGCCGCACCCCTCACTGCGCCCACAAACAACTCCTCCAATCGATCGCTTCTCGCGCACCAGTGGCAGCCCAGAGGCATTTTCCCCCAGGTTGCCCGGACAGTTTTGTCTCTACACCTGCACACAGTCTTCTTTTTTCCCTCCTTGCCAAATCAAAGCATGTCTTTGCTCTCTGCCGCCTGCCTCAGAGCCGAGTTGGCGGGGAGGGCAAGGAGAAAGCTGAGTGATTAGAAAACTCACCGGCCCCTCCTGGAGGCTGTAGCTGTTTTTAGCTCTGCCTCTTCTGCAGGCAGGCCTGGCCTTGGGGTCTGGGCCCAGCCTGGTAAATTAGTAACAGAAGACTGTCAGGGCCCCTCCAGCTCCAGGAGAGGGGAGGAGCCGCTGCCTCTGAGCGCTGAGCAGTTGGAGGTGCTGTCTTACTTTTTCCCTTTATTCTGTTGTAAATGACAGAGTTTCCCCCTTTAAGTGTGCACGCATTGCCTTTGTCCAGATGCTCTTTGTCAAATAGCCCAGTGTAATTACGAACAACAATAAACTCCCCCTTCTATATATTTTTAGTGGAAAATAAAAACACATTTTCTCATCCGGAACTGCACGCCACAGGAGAATTCAGAGGACGCGGCTGATGCAGGGTTTTGGGGGCAGTGGAGGAATCCTGGAGCTTCCAGGAGGAGAGAAAAAGCTTCCAGGTTTTCTTAAATGACATTCAGAAGTTGAGGCCACTCCCAGGGGCCAGGGACGGGCAGGAATTGGGGTACCTGGGAGTGTAGGGGGTAAGCTGTAAGAGGGTCAGTTCCTGGAGGCATATGGGCCCCATCCAGGCTGATACAATCTGCTGGCGAGACTAACTCTGGACTTGGATCTAACAAAGACTATAAAAGAGAGGTTCAGAGACTTTTTTTCGGCCTTTCAGGAGTCGGGTAGTTTTAAATGAAGGCAGATGTAGCCTGAGGCCTCAATTTGCCTCCCCCAGTCCTGCTGTAACCTTATTAAAGGATAAAAAGAAAGGCAGGACTTTTATGGTAAGAAAGGACCGGCAAGGCGAGGTGCCTTCCTGGAGCCAAGAGGCGTTCTAGGAACATGGGCAGAAGGTGGGATCCCCCGCTTCCCACAAAAGGCCCCTGGGGGAGGGGGATGGGGAGGGGAGGCGAGGCCCTGGGCAGGGGCAGGGGCAGGGGCAGTAGCGAGAGCAGGAGGGGACTCCCAGCTGGTGGGGCATGTTAGGTCTTTGCTAGGTCAGCCCCCTGCGAGGGCAGCCCCTCACCCCACAACTCTGGGCGTCCATGCAAGATGCGTTGTGACTCCATGTAACAGGGCACGGAAGTGGGAGCCCTGACTTTCCAAAGTAGCACAGCACCTGGCTTCCTGGGAGGGGCGGTGCAGGGAGAGAGGGGCCGGGGAGGCCTTCCTTCAGGTTTGGAGGGTGGTCAGTAGGGGACACGTGCTGTCCCCTCTGGCTTCAAGTATTCCAGTTCTCCTCTCCCCTACCTGGTCTCGTGTCTCTAGTCTTTTTGGCCGCAGTCTCTTTTCCAGAAGGCAGCCAGAGTGGCCCATGTAATCACAGATCTGACCGTGCCACTGACTCTCCCCTGAATCTCTCCCATGGTTCCCAGTTACTTCTGGGAAAGAGTTCTGTAAACTCTGTAAGGTGTTATATAGACCTTCTGCAGCCCCTCTTGTACTCTCTGTTCCCTCACCCCTTCCACCCTGGGGTGCGGGGTACACAGCTTGTGGGCACACAGTACCACACACTGCCTGTTTGCATGTTGTTACAGCCACTGTCAATGCCCCGCCCTGATTGCCTCCATTTACCCCCAAGATACCGCCATCTGTGATGGATGGTTCTGTGTCTCAGATGGCTTCAGACCTCAAGAACTTGCAAGTCTCTGCCTGAAGACTTGGTCTGGTCTCGGGAAGATGCCCTGCCTGCTTACCAAGTAGGATAGCCATGGGAGGGTGCGGGGGGAGTGATTGGGATGACTCAGGAGCCACCCGCAATCAGTGAATGAGGAGCAGGAATTGGAGGCGAAATATCCAGCTTTCGAGGGCCTCGATGGGACGACTCTGAGGCACGTTCTTCACAGCCTCTCAGAGCGTTTCCGGGGGGATTGGGCCCCAGTTGCCTTTACAGTGTCCCATTTGTTCATAAACGCATGCTTTCCTCTTCTCCCTGTTGGTTTGGGCTGAATGTTTGTGTCTCCCAGAATTCATATGGTGAACCTCTAACCTGCCACGCGATGGGACCGGGAGGCAGCGCGTTTAGGAGGTGATCGAGTGAGCAGGGTGGCCCCCTCATGATGAGATTGGTGCCCTTTTAAGGTTTCTGAAGGAGCTTGCTTCCCCTTTCTGTTCTCTGCAGCAGTGGGCCACCTGGAGGAGGCTCCCACCACCACCGGCTCTGTTGACCCCGATCTCGGACCTCCAGCTCCCAGAGCTGTGAGGACTCCTTTTCTGTTGTTTTTAAGTCACTCAGCCTATGCTATTTTGTTATAGCAGCCTGAGCTCACATCTGTAGAACATCTGTCTTACTGCCCCAACCGCCCACCAGCTTCCTGGGATCACCCCCTAAGTGCTCCTTTGCACCCACATTCTAATCTCGGGTCTGCTCTGGGGGGGATCCCAAACCGTGCCACATCTGCTCCTTCCTTCTGTCTGGAGCGCTAACTTCTCCCACCTGGTTCTCAGCTCAGGCTTTCCTGCCCAGCCTTCCCCGACAGAGGCTGCCTTGCTCTGTGCTCCCATGGCGTCTGGCTCTGTCCTCTGGCGGACTTGCTGCTTGGTATAATCTCTCAGCTTGTCAGTGTGGTTCCGGGGAGTGGGTCCCCTCGGCATCCGGGGGCAGTTTGCTCACGTCTGTGTATCCGGTGGCTGGCACAGCGCCGGCCCATAGTAGGGGTTCAACAGACACTCGTTTAGGGTGCTGACACGATGGACCCTTGCAAGCATTGGCGTTTGGGGCTTAGAAACGGCAGCAAATAGTGTTTTCTGTGTTTTACAGATTTTTCCTTCCTTGGCCAAACAAAATATATAAAAGAATTTCTCGAATATCTTGCCTTTGCATAGGGTGAGCGCTTCCCAGAGTGCTTTTATGTGGATCTGGGTCTCACCTAAATTCTGCAATGAGCAGACAGCACGGCCCCATTTTACAGACAAGATCACTGAGGCAAGTTGGCTGGCCTGAGACAATAACCATGAAGGTGGAGATTGTAGTACAGAGAAGTTAGGTAAATGGCCCAGAGGCGCATGGCACAGAGCCAGCAGGAGAGAGTCAGTCAGACGCCAAGCTTATCTTTCTGTTGAATCCATGTTCTCTCCCCTGGCCAACTACCTGGAGTGGGTGCCTGCTGTCGTCAGGCTCTGTGTGTAGTGGTGGTGGTGGTGGTAGTGACAGTGGGGCATCCCTCCCCTCCCCTCCCCTTCCATCCCTTCCCCTCCCCTCCCCTCCCCTCTGCATTTTGTTCTCACAAAGATCCTCTAAGCTGGAGAATGCAGTTTCCCTTTTCAGATGAGGAGATTGAGGTTCTGAGAGGTTCCAGGGACAGATCCAAGCTCTGGCCCTAGGTCGCTGTGACTCTGTATCCAGTCTATCTGGATAGCCAGCGTATTCCCTTTTCTTAAACTTTCCTCTTTTATGTCCCAAAGTAGACAGCACAGGGAGAGGAGTATTTCAGGAATGTATTTTTAATGGCAGGCACTGATCGTAAACCTTGGGCGTTTGTGTCTGAGACTCAGGGTTTCCAGTGGAGACGCAAATGGTGGGGGTGGACCACAAGAGCTAAGGCAGCTGCGATATTTATCCTTCAGATGAGAGGGCTTTGTTAGCGGAGTAGGAGGAGGGAGGAAGTGGAGGAGGAGGGAGGAAAAGAGGAGGTAGAGGGGGATTGCTTCCTTTCTCTTGCTAGCCCGCACGGGACCAGCCCCTCTGGGTTTTCTAGAACCCATTCTACATGTCTCCTTTCTTCTTTGGGTAGCCGGGAGATCAGATAGAGGAGGTCAGACGTTTGCCAAGTTGAGAAAGGCTTTTTATCCTTTAAAAGCTCAAATAGCCTTTGCTCTTCCCTTTACCCCTCCCCCACGCCCCTCCAGTCTCCAAGGCATCAATCCTCCTCCTTCAATAGAATCTATCCCTTGGCTCCTTTCCGCATCACTCGCCTGGATAACGGGAGGAGACTTCTGGCTGTTTCTCTGCTTCTCCTCCTGTCCCCAACTGTCCCTCCCACGCTGGCCCCGGAGTGACCCTTCCACAAATGCAAACCTGACCCGAGTCATCCTCCCACTTAAACCCTCTTGTGCTTCCCCATAATAATAGTGTACATCTATCTATAAACTGTCATGTGCTGGCAAACCAGCGGAAAAAGAAAAGTCCCGATTTTATTGTATTTGCTGATTGCCGTGGTGTAAAGATTCCCACTGTTGCAGGCTGCAGCCTTCTGCTGGCGGCACTCAGAATACTCAGCAATGGCTGTCGATGAGTGGCAGCAGTGACTCTGGCCCATCGCTGCGTAGCTCTCACAGGGCGCCTGGCACCGCTTGAAGACTTCTGTCTTTGTCTGCGTCCTCCCCTGCCTGGCGTGCTCTCTCCTCTGGTCTGTGTTTATTCAAATCTTCCCCCTTCCCCAGTCTCACCTCCGGTCTCACTTGTTCCAGAATGCCTCCCCAGACCGCTCCAACAGTGGGAAGTTCTCCCATCAACCCCCGATTTGCTCTCTCTGTCTAGCAGGATCCCCTGTCCCTTCCTTGGGGAGAGTGGTCCATTTCAGGGGCCCAGCCGCCATTTGTGAATTTGAGGTGTTAGTAACGCTTGCCAGGAACCGGGCTGTTGCAACGAATATTGATTGAGCGCCAACAGTGTGGTCCGTCTCAGGGTAATGGCTCGTGGGGGCAACACACATGCCAGCCTTGAGCCTTGCCCTCAGGGACCCAGGAGCTGGCTGTGGGTGTCATGAGCCTCAGGAGGTGGGGCCCCCAGGTCAGCAGCTCCAGCACTTTGTGGTGAGGAGCCCCTGTCGTTTGTCTTGCACCTCAGCCTGATTCTCCTTCGTTATGCTTTCCTCATCATTGCGATGGATGGAGGCCATTAATCCTGATTAGCAGATGATGTGTCCCTTAATGGGAAAGCAGAAAGGGGGATTTGCAAGGTCAATGTTGCCCTTTCTATTAAGAGTTCAGTTCTGTAGAGAAGGAAAGAGAGAACCACAGCTGCTTTTCCTGCCTAGTACACAGAGGGGTAGGGTGTCCCCCAAATCCTGCCTGGAACCTGTCATCCTCACCACAAACCTTCACCACATCCTGCTTCTCTCTATGAAAGGACTGAGTTTGGTATTAAGGAACCCTTCACATTAAAACAAAAATGAGATTTGTTTTTTCCCCTAAATGATTGGCAAAATCCAAAAAATTAATAAAACCCAGTGCTGTCAAGGCTGCTACAAAATGACATTCTTGTCTACTATCTGTGGGAGAGTGCTTTGGGCCACACTTCTTTTTGGAAAGGAGGTTGGCATTGTCTGGATAAAATAAAAATTTACATCTGAGGAATCTGTAAAATTTATGTAAATACTAGCACGTGTGCGTGAAAGATGCACCCTTTTTTGGTAAGAGCAAAAAATCGGAAATAACCATCAGTAGGGGATTGGTCGAATCAAAGGCGATATACTTACAAAATGCAACAAAATTTTCCATTTTAGCAAAGCATAGTGGATTTATTGGTGATGATTTGGGTGATAGTCCGTGATGTGTTCATAGGTGGGGGGTGAAGTGAGTGGCACAGTGTTGCTGATGTCCCAGCAGAGCAGGGGCCATGCCCCTTGTTCACAGCTGTCCCCAGCACCTGGGACGGAACCTGGCCCCAGGAAGTGCTCTATAAATGTGGCTACTCTTACTGTTGTCAGCAGGCCATAAAGAAATCATGAATGAATCCTACTTTGTAAGATATCACATAGAAGCATAGAGAATATTTGGAAGGAACTTCATGAAAATGTTAACAGAGTGACTGCCTGTTTGGGGTAGAAGTGGCTGAGAAGGGATGAGACACCCACCCAGTGGTATCTTGTACGTTTCTGTATTGTTTGAATTTGTCAGGGGTTTAAATTATTTTTGTGATCAGACTAAAAACCAAAATAATTGGAAAAAAATATCCCTTCATACTCTTCCCCTACAATCACACTTTTTTTTTTTTAAGTGTATTTGTTTATTTTGAGAGAGACAGAGACCGCATGAGTGGTGGAGCATTAAAGAGAGAGGAGACAGAGAATTCCAAGCAGGCTTCTCTCTGCCAGCGCAGAGCTCGACACGGGGCTCAAACCCACAAAACCGTGAGATTATGACCTGAGCTGAAACCAAAAGCCAGACACTCAACCAACTGAGCCACCCAGGCGCCCCTGCAATCACACTCTCATACGCGCTGTTAATACCCCCAACACACACACTCTGGCCTTTGCAGGTCTGGGGACTCGTCCTGCTTTTAGTGATTCCTGCCTGGCACGCTGGATCACAAGAGCTCTTCTCACAGGGCGGTAGAGAGAGTCGTAGGTGCTAATGAGGGGAGTGCGCTCAGGGCCACCCCTTGCACGCTGAAGTGGCTCATAAGCCTTAGCTACCTCCCGCCATCCCGTGGAGTTCCATTCACTGACTCTCCCACTTACCTTTTGTTGCCCCAGGGCCTTTGCTTGAGTTCATCAGAGAATAGTTAGTTCCTGAAACAAGACCAAGGATGAAACCCTCAGGAAGATCCTGCCCCACTCTGTTGTTTTGTGGAAACCAGGGCTCAGAGAGGTTAAGTGACTTGCCCGGAGTCACACAGCTTTCAAGCGGTAGAGATGGTATCTGCCCTGGACTCCAAAGCCATCTGCTTTCATTGCACTGAACTGCCTGGCAGGGACTTCCTGTTTGCCTGCCCAGGAGGACTCCCAGAGGCACAGATGCCTTTCACTAAGAGGAAGGTGTCTCCAGTGGGGGCTTACCAATCACTCAGAGGCCGCCCTGTCCAGGGCCACCTTCTTCCTCAGGCCTTCCTCCGAGCCTGAGAAAGGAAGGGACTGGCTTGGAGAAGCATACCCACATTTGTACAGACTCAGGGACTCCTTCCCTGAGCTGGTCCTCTCCAGCCACACACACCCCTGGGCTGGCCTCCCCACAAAAAGATCTTCCTTGGTCATCACAAGCCTTAGAGCCAGCAGATCTGGGTTCACGGCCCTGTTCTGATTAGCTGTGGGCCTTGGATTTCTCAGTTGCAAAATGGGGCCAGTGAGACTTACCTGTCAGAGGCACGAGAATTCGATGAGCGAGGAGTCACATAGCTGCCGGGTGTGGGTCCTGGCACACCATGGCAAGCTGATTGGATGATCAGCAAATCTGAACTGCTTTGATTCAAGAAAGGTGCTTTCCTCCTGGGCCTTGAAGCCACCTGCTACATGTGACAGGGCTCCGTGGCTTGAGAGTAAGATGAAAAAGCAGTGTTTCTGACTATTCCCTCAAAGTCAGCATGGTTGTCTTTTGCCCATTCCAAATGTCCCTAAATATGTGTGGGCGCAGGGGTGGCGGAGAGATTAACATCATGGTCTTAGCGCCTTAGGGTCCTGGGTTTAAGTCCCAGGCCATCACGTACCAGCTGACCTTGGGCAAGTCCCTTGGAGTCACGAGCCTCCATTTCTTCACCTATAAATTCAGGCTTTATATTAACATCCACCTTGTTGTAAATATTAAATGAAATAAAGGATACAAAGCACTTAGCCCAATGCCTGGTGTATGGTAAATACCAATAACTGTCAGCTTCTTTTAATATTTTATCATTGTTATTGTTTCTGCTATCACGGTGTGGTAGTCCTTCATGCTGTTCACCCAATATTTGCCGTTCGCCTCTGGGCAAGTGGTAGAACCATACTTCTGATCCATTAAAATTAGGCAACGCTTCCGACTTGCTTGGGGCCAATGAAACATAAGGAAAAATGTGTGTATCACCCTGGACAGAAGTTCTCAGGGCTGGAGTATGATTTGCTACGTTTGCTTCTCCTGCCACGGGAGGGGTGAGGACAAACTCTGCCCTGCGCATACGTGCAAGTGACAAACCGTGCGTGGGGAGAAGCCACTGAGTGGGGGTCAGTTGTCGCAGTGACACAACCTGGCTTCTCCTGACTGCTACGCGTGGGCCGGCCCCGGCGTGGTGACACCGTGGGTGGTAAATGGCCTTCTGCCTTGTCACCTGGAGAGGGAGAAGAGAGGGCAAAGGAGGAAGATTTTGTCCAGTGGAGTGATGAGAGCAGGCAGACCCAGCACCCTCCTCCCTCTGACTGGAAGGATTGGGATGTGTGGGAGGCTGCACAGACCAGGGCCCAGATTGCAGCTGTGCACCGCCTCTTTGGAACCAGTTGGTCCTCTGCCTGAACTGCCCCCACCTAGTTCTCTGCAAAGAGTGGGCTGTTCATGCATCTTGCAGTGTGAACTTCCAAGTGACTCCCAAGGATCAGTGTTCATGAGGAATTTGAAACTGCACTCCCTCGAGGTGGCCTGGCAGAAACTCCTCTGCACCTGCTCCCTGCCAAATCCACAGGTGTGCTTCCGGGGCAGGGCCGCCAGAGAAGGGCCCTGACCCGAACACCCCTCCCTGGCGACTCTCTGGTTCCCTATGCAAGGGATCACCGGAGAAGACGGTAGAAAACCCTGGTCCTCCTGAAGGAGCTGATGTGTGACCCACAGTCATTTCTCTTAAGGTATAGGTGACAAATATAGAGTCATTCAACACCCCACTATGTCAGTGGAGGTGAGCCACAAGATACAAATGCCGAAAATCTGAGAGACGGAGCCTCAGGAGTCAAAAGGGATACTGAAAGAGGAGATTGGTGGCCGGGATGGGCAATAAGTCAAGCCTCCTCTGGGAGGTGATGCAGGGACTTTGTGGTCAGGCAGCTTGGGTTCAAAACTTGCTCTTGCCCCCTGGCAGCCGTGTGATCCCCAGGGGGAGGGTGGATCGTTCTGGGCCACGAGAGTGCATTGGCTCCATTCATGAGATGTGTGAATGTCTCTCTCTGTTGGGTCGTGAGTGGGGCACTCAGGATGCACCCCCACCATCTGAACACCTTATCCTGTGCTCCCTAAAATAGATCCACACCAACACCAAGAGCCATCTTTTCGTTGTTTCAGTGCAGAAACACAATTAAACTGAAAACACTTACTGATCTCTTACTCTGTGCTGCAGAGATGGTGAAGGCACCATAAGGAGACCTTGGAGTTAGAAATCAGGAAACAGTCTGGGAAAGTCTCTTCCCTTCTCTGGGACTTGGCCTCTGTATGTGCAACGGGGAGAGACCAATGGCATCTTCTCTGAACATTCTGGGGCCGCTGAATGAAAGGGGGTGTGCACAAGCCATTTGCAAATAACAAAGGTCTGTACAAGCATGGGGGGTTTGAAATATTATTGAGTCCGATACTGTCCGCTAGAAGGTCACCCCTGATTGTGCCCATGTGTTCCCATGAGAGCTTACTGGGGTATTCCATGGGATGACTTGGTCAGAGACATTGAATTGGAATTGGCTGATGTCAGGGCCCTGGGTGGCTCTCCACGCACATTTCCTTGGAAGAGAGGGGACTGTTGCTTCCGTCCGTCAGTGGGTTCCACCAAGAGCCAGCCCCCACATTCCCGTCGTGAGGAAGGAATGGAACTGTATCCTGCCTGAAGAAGTGCTAACCATCTGGCCCATACGGCCATGTGCCAGAGGATTGTCTTCAGTGTTGAAACAGCAGAGATGCAGAGGGAGGCTGGGGAGATGTGTCTTAATCTCCATGAGGGAGGAGGTGCAAATGGTTGGACACCGACGAACCTTGGTGTGTCCCTTGAGAATCGGGAAAGCCTTCTTATTTGTAAAATATCACTGACTTTTATGATTTCTGAGCCCAGATGTCCCTAATTGAGCTCCTTGATTATTTCTTCCTTGAGCTTTTTAATTTTTTTAAATAAAATTGTTGTGGTTCTCAGCTTCAAAGATGACCTGATTAGCTACCCAGCCGCAGGCTTCCCGGCAGAGCAGGGCCGGCTTTCACTCTGAGTTCAGAGCTTTCAGGAGCAGCGCTGTGGGCGTGCTGGCTTTTCTCTCCAGGAAGATGGGAAGGCAGTAAGCCTGGCTTAGGGGTGCAAACCATAAGCCAGTTACTGTCACGCAAAAACATTAATAGGGGCCGACTTAGAGTTAGGCGTGGTGGTAGGTAATGGGAGCAAAGTTATTGCTGTTGGATGACCACCAGAGAGGTGGGGAAGGAGGCAAATAGGAAGTTGATTGCACGGGAGCGTAGACATCGTGTCCCCAGACCTGCTTGCGGTGTGGCTGGCCAAGGAGCGGTGTTTGAGCAGATCCATAAAAACTGTGGAGTCTGGAGGAGTCGGAAGGGCTCATGGATGTTTCAGCAGAGGGGGCAGTGTGGTTGAGGGCTGAGAGGCCTGAACTTGGTAAGAGGTTCCAGTGTGTAGAGAATAGGCTGGTGGCAAAGGGGTGTGTGTGAGACTGGGAAGAGCCTGTAACACCGAGGATGAGGCAGATATTGTCAAGTCTGTGTTTTGGAAAGGTTTTCTTTAAAAAAAAGGTTTTTTTAAAAATGTTTATTTTTGGGAGAGAGAGAGAGAGAGAGAGACAGAGAGGGAGAGAGAGAGAGAGCAAGCTGGGGAGGGGCAGAGAGAGAGGCAGACATAGAATCTGAAGGAGGCTCCAGGCTCTGAGCTCTCAGCACAGAGACCGATGCGGGGTTGGAACTCATGACCTGAGCCGAAGTCGGACGCTTAACCGACTGAGCCACCCGGGCACCCCGGAAAGGTTTTCTGTGAACATCCCTTGTGATGGGAAGCTCACTACCTCTGGGGGCCCATTCCACCTTCAGCTCTGACCCATAGTAAAGTCCTTTCTGAGAGCAAGCCAGTGCCCACTGTTGGCCTCGGGGGTTCCTGAGGGACAATCCCATACCATGCTCAGTCCTTTCGTCCTCGTTTGTGTCCTCGATAGAGTGATGGACATTTGTTTATTGGACAAGCGTGATCACTTCCTTTTACCATGACCACTCCAAAGCTTAGGCATGTGCTGTAACCTCCAGAACTTTCTGTTAGTGACCCGGGATGGTCTACTATGGGAAACATTGTCTTACTTCATCTCTGTAGTTTGCCTAGTGGCTAAAAGCTTTGGGGTTTGGGGTTCAACAGCCGTGGTGTTGAATCCTAATTCAGCCACTTTGTAGCCTTCTGACTTTGAGCAGGTGCTTTTCCTCTCCAAGTTCAGCTCCCTAACCGGCCACAGGGGATTACCATAAATGCAAATAACACACCAGCTCACTCTGTGCTGGTTAAGAGGCCTCTCTCTTCCCAGGCAGTTGAGAGGGAGTCTTGGAAGATTCTTGGTCAGTGCTGTCACTGAGAAGACCCCAGAGCCCTGGGCCCCTTTTCAGCCACCTTTCTCTCCTAGGAACCGGTTCATGTGTTTTCTGCCCACAGTGGGCCGCTCCCGTTTTCTGTACATTTATCTGGCATGCTCCGTTCAGTCTCTGTTGGTTTAGGATCCATGTACAATAGGCATTTTGCAGGCTGCCTCAGCCCGTTTTTAGACAAAACATTTTGACGGTGCATTCCTGGCATTGCCTCTTTCACCTGGCTTTTGCAGGTCCTGGGATGTGCTCTCCCCGAGCCTTTGACTCTGTGAACCTCCAAGTGCTGAGTGTCCACTGGGGTCAGCCTGGCTGGAGTCTGGGGCTACCCAGCATCAGAGCGGGCTGGCTCCTTGGGTGTCACCCAGCTCACACGCTGCCCACAGACTGGGAGATGGGGGCCCAGCGAGCAGGGTCGGGGGAGACTTGTCTGAAGTCACAGGGCACATCGGTGGCAGAGGTGGGCGGACAGTTCCCCTCCTTCGGCTCCGGCTCCGTGTCCTGCTCTCAGCTGGGTCTCTGAGGGCCCTGAGGGAGCCTGAGTGTTGCTGGCCTTGTTCATCGGGGCTGCGCTCATTCATTCTGCAGGCCTGCACGCCTTTCTGTAGGTGCACAACTCCTGCTGCTGGTCCAGCTGGAACCTGGCCTTATTCGTGCCCAGGCCGCCTGAGCTGCAAACACCCAGAACTCAGTCACTCAGCAGACGTGCCCTAAAGTCCTTCTCCTGCCCGGCTCCTGGCTGAGGGGAGGCTGTGCAGTGGGAACACCCAGGGAGCCCCCAAGCGAGGCAGGGGAGTCCAGCAGCTGTGGATCAGGGGAACTGGATCTACAACCCCTTTCCCCGTCTCCCCCTGGCCCTGCCCCAGGCCTTGAGAGCACTAGTCTGTGAGCCAGGTGCATGATTTTCCTAAGAGTGAACTGACATCCAGTGTATTTGTTTTCTTCTTGCTGCTGTTACAGATGATCACAGGCTCAGTGGCTTGGAATAATTCAGATTTATTCTCAATTCTGGAAGTCAGAAGTTCAAAGAGAGTCTTACGGGGCTAAAATAAAAGTATTGGCTAGTTCCTTCTGGAGGCTCCAGGAGAGTCCCATTTCCTTACGTTTGTTGCTTCTAGAGTATTCCTTGGCTCGTGGGCCCCTTCTTCATCTTCAAAGCCAGAGGCTTGGCATCTTCTTTCTCTGAATCTGCTTCTGTTGTCACATGGCCGCCTTCTTTTCTGTTGCCAGTCTCTCTCTGCTTCTCTCTCTAAGGACATTTGTGACTACATTTAGAATTCACCAGATAATCCAGGATAATTTCCACCTCAAGACCCTTACTTTAATCACATCTGTAAAATCCCCTGTGCCATGTAAGGCAACATTCACAGGTTCCCAAAAGTAGCCTGTAGGAATCTTTGGAGACGATTACTCAGCCTACCACAGTCCGTTAATGCCATGCCCATTTGACAGACTTGGAACTTGGGGCCTGGAAAATTTAAGCAGTATAGGAAATCGATGTCTGAAGCCTTCTCCCTAATCCTAGAATTGAGGTTTTGAGGTCCTTCTGGGACCTGTGGGCTGGTCTTTAAAAGTGAATAATTTGACACTTTCTCAATTGGTTGGTTGTTTTCTGGGGGTGGGGGGGTCACTTCATTGTTCCTTCGAAATTTTAGACAAACGCTCCCTTTTTCCTCATCAATAAGCTGGAATTAGTAACGCCTACCCACTGACCTTGTTGGGTTTTTAGGAAGATGGCAGTCATGAGAATGAAGCCTCTAGGACACTTCTCCGATGATCGGTGAATACAGCGGTCCTTGCTTCCGCCTTCCCTGTCTCCGTGGTGGGCATAATGGGGTCTCTACCCAGATCCCCTTTCTGGGGAGCAGGTGCACCCACCTTCTAGCTGCTGTGAGTGTTGGGGGCTAATTCACAGCCGCCCCCTTCCTGCAGAATTGCCCTCAGTGAGACAGGGGCTGCCTATGAACAACCCGCCCTGGAATGAGCCCTCGCTGCCCTGACTGCCCATTCCATTGACTGACCAATGCGAGCACGTGCAGCTGCTCTCCTTCCGCCAGGTGGGACCCACTTCTGGTGCGGTTCCTGCTCTGGAGCTGCCCGGGAGACGAGGCTCATCTCCACTTGAGGTCACATCCTTCTTGGTACCCGCCCTGCCCCGTGCTGCTTCCTTCACTGACTCAGGACCCTACAATCCTGTCATGGGCTCTGCTTCCGGGGGATGCAACCCCAGTCACTTTCCCTTTTGCCTTTTAATGTTTCCTCTTTCCCTCTCTTTCTCTTCAGGAAATCGAGAGAGCATCATTTCATGGAAACCAAATTAGGAGACTGGCCAGCAGCATTGGATGAAGAAGGAGTCACAAAATCAGGACTAAAGAGTGCTCTTTGGCGTTGGCATTTCCAAGGTTTATTGGTACCCTTCTGTCTAACTGAATATCAAGGTACGGTTAAACTTCACCTTCCTCCTTTATGGCTGGGTCTGTAAATCTTAAAAAAAAACAATCGTTAATGGTAGAAAAATGCCAGGCAAGTCAATAATCTTGGCTTAGCTTAGTTTCCCTAGCTACAAATTAAGGTTTTTGAGCTAGAGAATCTATCCAAAATTCTGTGATTCCGAGAGCATATCCTTGTGTGATCTTCTGCAGGTAACAGTCCCATTTACAAGCTTTCATACGTGCCCTACCACAGTGCTAAGCAGGCCATGTGAAGTATCTATTTCAGTCCTCACAGCCACCTGTGAGGTAGGAAGTATATTACCCCCCTTTTGTTGTACTAACTTGTCCGCATGCTAAGGCCTCCTGGGTTTGTATCTCCAGCCTGGACCTCGCCCTTGAATCAGCCGGCTTCGGTGTCTGTCAGTTCTAATCATATAACGCCTGTATGAGTCCAGGCTCCCATAATAAAATGCCACAGATGGCGGGGGCGGGGAGGGGGAAGCTTGCTCATCAGTCATTTATTTCTCGTAGTTCTGGGGGCTGGACACCTGAGATCAAGAGGCCAGCACGAGCAGGTTATGGTGGAGCTCCTCTTCCTGTGTTGCAGATGACTATCTCCTTGCTGTGGCCTCACCTAGTGGGGGCTGGGGAGAGTGAAAGAGAGTGAGAGAGGATTAGGGCTTTGGCATAGGAATTTTGGGAGGGCACAATTCAGTCCATAGCAACCTCTGACCAATAATCAATCACACTGGGGCTCAACCTAGCCTGGGAATTCTAGTAGATACTGTAAAATATGCCTCAAGGTTATCCCCCACAAAAGGTGAGGGAGCTGGGCTATTTATCCCTTGGATCCTGGCAGTCATGGGTGAAGGGCTGCTTCGAGGAAGTGCTAACTCCCTGGGGCTTCTGGTCTCCTGTGTGAGCTGAGCATGCTCCAGTGACCAGAAAAGGCCACCACGCAGCATAGCAGGTGCTTGTAGTTGAAGCCATCGGGTCTGCTTGCTCAGGTGTGGTACGTGCTGAGGGAATAGGGAGAGAAGGTGGGACCCCGGGGCATGCCAGCTCTCAGATCTGAGTGGAGGGGAGGAGGTCCGGGTGACTTCAGAGGGGGCAGTTTCCGTGGAGGGGTGGGCGCAGAAGCCCCAGTGGAGGGAGTTGCTGACAGACAAGCAATAGGAGCGGAACTGACATGAGGACATCTCCTGAGTGAAGCAGGTGGGAGCCTGGGGTCAGGAGACAGCGTTCTTGTCCCCAGATGGGAGACTTAGGAGCGTGCTTTTGCACTGACGGGACCGCTCAGGGGGTGAGGCGGTGGTGGGTGGTGCAGAATGGATGATCCAGGGAGGGAAGATTGGACGTGTGAAAATTTGAAGACAGATTAGAGGCTAGAGTCCAGACACACACGGAGTGACTGGTCTGTGGGAAGTTGAGAGCCTCTTTTGAGCTGTGAAATGAGGGAGGGAGGGGAGGTGGGACCAGCTCAAGGGGATTGGTAAGGGATGATTCATGAGCTTGGTTAATGCCTTTAGTTTTTCAGGGAGATATAGGCAAGGTCAGGACAAAGGAGTGAATGGAGAGAGGTGGGGGGGGCATTGGCATTGTCACCCCATTTATTCTATGTTTTTGAGTTATGTGAGCAAGAATAGTTTATTTCCATTTATACAGAAACACCTCTCTTAGCTATCAAGATGACTATTTTCTTTGATCGAAAATAAATACACCTCAGAAGCTTCTACACACTTAGTAACTTTCTCATGGTCTTGAAATTACTTATTGGTTTCTCTTGTCAGCATCGTGTGAATGCCAAATGCAAAATATACTAGTGTTTTTGAAGGGGCAATTTGGAACCGTTAGTGAAATCAACAAGGCATGTAGATTTCGACCCAACAATTTCATGAAATTCGGGTACTTTCATGCTTGGAAGGCAAAAGGAGAAGGTATTAAAGAGAGATTAAGAGACATAAGGAAAGAATTTCTCAGGTGTTGGCAAGAGATGAACAGCTAACATTTATTGAGCACTTACTATGATCCCGGCTGTCGATGAAGGTTTTCCAGTCATTTACTTCCGCACTGCTATGAAGGAGGTGATATGATTATCCTGGGTTTACAAATGAGGAATAAGAGGCTCAGGAAGGTATTAGGTAAGCTACCACAAGTTATAGGACTGTGGTGGAACTAGTAGAAGTAAGTTCTCTAAGGTCAGTGCCTGTCTCGACCTCATTTCTTCACTTAGCCTTGTCATGTGACTCTCACCTCTGTATATTCTTAAAAAAACAAGCTACCCCCCCCCCAGCTTTACCGAGATATAATTGGCATGCAACGTGGTGTAAATTTAAGGTGTACATAATGATTTGATACATGTTTATGTTGTGAAATCATCACCACAATAGGGTTAGTTAACACCTCCATCACCTCGCATAATTACCATTTCTTTTTGTGATGAAAGCATTTAAAAGCTACTCTCTTAGAAGCTTTCAAGTGTACAATACAGTATTGCGAACTCTAATCATTATGCTGTATGATAGATCCCCAGAACCGACTCATCTTATAACTGAAGTTTGTACCTTTGGACTGACATCTCCCCACTTCCCCCAACTCTGCAGCCCCTGGAAACCACCATTCTAGTCTCTGTTTCTATGAGTTCGGCTTTTTAAGATTCCACATGTGGGTGACAACATGCAGTATTTGTCTTTCTCTGTCTTATTTCCTCATTACCCCATTTCTCTGGTCCTGATGCACCACCAAAGCCCAAATCCAGAAGACGCGCAGGGCACCAGGAACTTGGGTGGGGCTGGTATATTTCTTTGCAAATTCCATGACAGGAAAAAAAAAAAAGTCTCACCTCCCACTAACAGATAATTACATGTTAATGAAGCTGATCACCAAATGACAGTGATGAAAAGGAGATTTCTACACTTTAGGAAGTGACTTATAATGATACACACTCCGTTTTCCTCTCCTGTCTTATCTAAAAAAAATGGCAGAAGGAGTTGCATGTGTCATGTAATGTTCTTCATTTACTGCTGTGCTGTGGTTTTCAAAGCTAGCATTCTGCACAAGTGTATTAATTTGAGTATAAAGTCCTTTTGTGCTAAAATGATGGGTACAGGAACATATAAAATTACATATTTTTGTTGTCTTTGATATAAAATGGATACTCAGGCGGTCCAACATGACAAATGATAACTTCCCCGACAAGAAATAAAGATGTCTAAAGAGTCTGAGAGTTAACATTATGAGTTGTAGTTAGATGCTGTGACACTCAATTTGGAGCATGATAATAACTTTTCAGAGTTCCTGACTTATCCCCTCTGCCTGCCATCATATGTACTTCTATATAGTTTATGGTTTTAATATTATTCCACGGGTTTGTCCAATTGTATTACAATGAAATTCCTCTCAAAGAAGAGCCAGCTGAGTAATGACGAACAACGTTTGCATTTAACTTAAGGATAGATTCTGTGCTGAAACTGAGTGCTCGGACCCCTTGCATTTCCTTAAGTGAGGATGTAGAGAAGCTAATCAATTTGGCCATGAAAAGCAGTTTGTGACTTTGCACATTCTGTACTTAAGCCCAGGGAGAAATTGAAATTCCATGTACTCTCCTCTGGAACACCAGAAATTTTAGTCCAGAGGGGGCTTAGAAACTGCTATACATAATCAAACGTACAAACGCCTTGTTCACAATTGCTAGTGTTTTCCATCACACACATGGGACTGGATTCTTAACGAGCTGCTGGGAATTTCATGTAGTTTATTTAGGGTGTCAAATCCCAGGAAGATGAATTGGGGCGAGGAGGTGGACACGGCTGAATGGGGAGTAGCAGTGTGCTTTGGTCAGAGTGATCTAGTAATGGCCAAGAGTGGTGTTCCTGCCCCAGGCCTGACATTCTTGTGTGTGTGACATTCCTCTGTGGATGGAGGCGCTGTCCTTCTCTGGACAAGGGAAAAAAAAAATCAAGGGTTAGGATGGGAATAGCCCCAAGGTTCCTCTCCGTTCAGATAGGCTAGGAGTCTACAACCCTAGGTCTGATCTCTGTTCCTTCTTGCAGAGTCCACTGTATCATCTGGGACTCATCAAGCAGGCAAGGGATCCTGAATGGAAAATTCATTCCCATACTTTAGTGAGGGCCCCAGACAAGACAAGGAGAGTCAGGGGACGGAGCGAAATGGTAGCTCTGCTGGGTTTTTAATTACCACTGGTGGTTCAGGCTGGAGAAAGGCCTTTTCCTTTAAAGACAGGGTGCTTGTAATGGAAAAAAGCATGCAGGTCAGTCTGTGGGCAGATCTGATCATTGGCTAAATAGGCGGGGCATTGAGGGGATGACTGAAGGGGGGGTGTCCTGCTACACTGCTTTCTTGAACTGCAACGTGGTATTGTGATGTTAATACGGAGCAAGCAGCTGTCAAGAAATTATTAAAAATTAGCGATGGACCGAGGAAACGCAGGATGACAGATTGGTGCCCAGGGTGCTGGGGGAAAGAATAATTTACAGCCTTCAAGTGAAATCTCAGGTTGTTTGTTCTGCACTTCTGGAAGCCCAACACAACATTTGCAGCACGTGTTGGATAAATTAACCTTTTGTTAATGTTGGAAGCTGCTGTCAGCCCATCCCCCTCCCTTTCTCAGCTTCAGCCATGAGAGGGGTGTGCAAGGGGGTGCGGAAAGACCCTGTCCCCGCCTGCCTCATAGCTCTCTCATGGGGTCCCCGGGTATTGCAATACTGCTGTCTCACTGCCTTCTGGACTGGAAGCCCCATGAGAGCAGGGACTGTGTCTGTTTTGTGTTTCTGGTGCCTGGCACATCGTGGGTGCTCAGTAAATACTCGTAGCACGCCCAGCTCCTGGGAGCAAGCTCTTCGTGAAGAGCAGACCAGACCAGACTAGGAGGAGATGAGTGGGTGAGACAGCTTGTGACCCCCATTTCCCCCGCTGCAGACTCCCTCCCGGAGGCAGAGGAGAGCAGAGCTCATCTCTGGAGCTTCTCTTTGTTCTCGCTCATCTGCCTGCGGTGCTGGGGGTCAGTGGCTGAGCAGTGTGATTTTTCTGCAGCTCCTGCGTGGAGGAAATTCAGCGGCACAGGTGCCCCTCCCTTGTGCATCCCAGAATGAGCTCTGGACTGGGCATCATCAAGGCCAACCCAAGGGCATTGGGGGGGGGTGGGGAGGGGCCACCGTGCCCTGCAGGGCTACTGCCTCCCAGAGGAAGGCAGGGAATGTCTGTGGCTCCGCATTTGGAAGCCAAGTAACCGGTGTTTCTGTGCTCACATTCTCATATGGACGTTATTCAGCTTTTACTAATTGGCTTTACAATTTTCTCAGTAGTTAATATTCATCTGTCAAAGATGGAAGCATAAATAAATAACTTTGGTTCAAGCACACCTTCTTATTAGACCATACATCATGTGAGAAAGTTCGCATTCTTTAACCAGGAAGATGAAATTAGAAACATCTTGAAAAAGCCTTCTTGTTATCAATCATGTCATCTTGAACATGTTTCGAAGCCTGCTGCTGGCATCAAGAATAGATGTTTTATTCAAAAGAATGTATTTAAGGAAAATGACAGCACTTTTCGATTTGAGTTTTTTAAAAACAGGAAATCTTTCAAGTCCTCCTGACTTGAGCATTCTAACGCCTCAGAGGATGTGTGGAATGGTTCTAGCCTTTTCTGGATGTACTCATAAGGGTGGAGAATTTTCTGACCCTTTAGCAAGGGTGTGGGGCAAAAAGACAGACGTGTGGTTTGGCTGAATGTCCTGGGTCTTGTGTGGCTTTGAAAAAGTCACTTACCCTGTCTGGCCTCAGTCTATTCATTTATAAAATGAAGAGGTTGTATGAGATTAGTGTTTCAGCTCAGGCTTCTATAACAAGTTACCATATCCTGGGTGGCTTAAATAGCAAATATTGACTGCTCACAGTTCTGGCAGCTGGAAGTCCAAAATCAGGGTCCTAGCAGACCAAGGACCTGGAGAGAGCACTTTCCTTGGCCTGCAGATGGCCGTCTTCCTGTTGTGTCCTCATATGGTAGAGAGCATTGAGCAACATTCCATGTCTCCTCCTCTTTTTATCCAGGCGTGGCTCTCATCCTGAGGATCCTACCTCGTGACCTCATCTGACCCTAATTACTTCCCAAAGGCTTCCCCCCCCCCCCAAAAAAAATGTCATTAGCACCTTCAACATTATTGGGCTTGGGATTTTCTTGCTCCTGGCTCACTGCCTCCTCCTTCCAGCCTGGGAACACACACACAGGGCTAGACATTCTCCAATGCCCCTCCAGCTCTGACCTGCTTGACCCAGGAGAAATGGGACAAAGGGTTCATGTGGCTCTGTATCCAAACCCCTCCTCCCAAGATGGCTCAGGGTCTTTCCCAACTCCAGCCATGCCTACATTCAGTTACACAGTACAGTGTGTGCAGGGAGGTGGTCCCTGAACTAAGAGAAGAGGATCCTTGCCCCGGCTCTACCCACCTTGGGTAGTGACCTTGGGTAAGTCACTGCCCTTCCTGGGCTCACTCTCCCAATCCATAGAACAAGGCAGTTGTTGGATAGGCTGATCTCCAAAAGCCAAGATTTAATAATCCCTCTTGGAGTTACAAGGTAGCTGAGGTCTAGATGTATTTCTGTAAAACAAATGGAATCTAATCTTTTCCCCCCGAAGCCCAGATCCTATGGGGCAATGTGTTCCTTATTGGAAAGAGTTTAGAATCTGTCAAATGAATCCAGAAAATATAGGGACTCAGTGAATCAGGTAGGCCCCTTATCAGCACCAGAGGTCATTCTAGGGCAAGAATGTTCAAAGCTTTTCCCCTCCATGATGGTCCCAGAGAGTGATCCTGTCTGTATCCCTAAACTTGCTTCTCATTTAAAAGCATGAACACAACTCCTCAAAATGCACAACTTAATTTTGAATTCTTTCCCTTCTTTACGCTTAAATATAAAGTCATAGTTTGTAAAAATGCATAAACACCGAACCTACACTCAACCATATGCTGCCAACCACACCCATCTGCCGCCCCGAATTCCCAGCATGACTGGCTGTCAAATACTCATCATGGACAGTTTGCCAAACGCCTCACAGCCAAACCTCACAGAAAATTAATAGTGTTAAGTATGTCTGTGACATCTCTTGTGAATCAGATGGGTCAGTTTATGACAACATGTTTCCCTCAACCCCTATTTGAAAACCGAAGGCATTAGGTTGGATTACTGGAGGCAGCGGCCAGAACAGAAATAAGGACAAATTCCAGTCCTGAGAGCCCACAGTCCAGCAGGACAGATATGCCTGTAAGCGACATGCAATGTATCCGAAACACTAAAATAATTGACAAGGGACCTCAGCAGAGGGAGAAGCACATGCTGGCAGGCAGATCACTGGGGGGCAGGCGTCTGGACCAGGCTCTGGAAGAGGCATGCACAGAAGTAGGACTTGAGGCCCCAGGGCGACGGTGCGCAGTGCACATTCCAGGAACAGCGGATGTGATTGCAGGTAGGATTGGGAAGGCTGGTTGGAGCCCAACCTCAAAGGCCTCGAATGCCAGCCTGAGGGCTGAAGCTCTTGTGCAAGAAGTGACCAACCCACTGTAAGAGCGGAGATTGACAAAGAGGGGAAATGTGGACTTTGGAGAAAAGACAGTCAGAGGTTCAAATCTTGGGTGTTCTGTTTCTCAGTTGGTGACCTTTGGCCAGTCCCTCAATCCAGCATCTCCATAATGGGGCACTTCCAGGTGGTACATCACCTTTTGCAACAGTGAGAGCCAACGTGTGTTGGTGCACACTGGGCCGTGCATGTCTTAAACTTTCCATAACTCGTGTCACCTAATCTTCGGAATGACTTTCTGGGGGTCATTACCCCATTTCACAGGTGAGGACACTGGGACTCAGGCACAGGCCCCCGCTTTACACTGCTGAGCTTGAGAGAGCTTCCCATCTATGCGATGATGTCAAGGTGTTGCACACAGCCCAGTATTAGGACTCATCCCCATCACGGTCTTGGGAAGAGCTGGGTGCATGCTATTAAGCATTTCCCACGAGCTGACTTATTTAATCTTTGCAAAGACCCTATGAGATTGGCACATTGCTTCCCCCATTATATGGGTGGGGAAGGCTGTAACTGTTCCTGTCACCTGATATCGGGAGAGCCAGGGTTTGGTTGATTTATCTGCCCTCCATCACATGCCCAGAGATTCCAATTTCATTGCCTGGCATGGAGTCAGGCATTGGTATTTCTTAAGGTTGCCCAGGTGATTCTGACGTGATCCTGGTGCTGTGAGCCCCCTGGCCTGGTAGCAAAGCTCCCAAGACTTTAAAAAACCAAAAACTCCAGGGGCACCTGGATGACTCATTCAGTTAAGTGTCTGATTCTTGATTTTGGCTCAGGTCATGATCTCACGGTTCATGAGTTCAAGCCCCGAGTCAGGCTCTGTGCTGATATCTCGGAGTCTGCTTGGGATTCTCTCTCTCCCTCTCTTTCAGCCCCTCCCCTGCTTTTGAGCTCTCTCTCTCTCTCTCTCTCTCTCTGTCTAAACAAGTAAATAAATAAAAGCCCACAGAACTCCACATCCTTCTTTATCCACAGTGCCCAGGTATTCCCAAGCCTAGACCTTTGTTCAGTAAACAGACTGACCTCCAACAAAACAAAGTTTGGATTGTGCTGTTACTGTTATTGTCTTTAAGAAAAGGGCAGAGGGAGAGAAGCTCTTCCAAACATGGAGATACCCGGTTGGGTCACAAAGTGCCCGGGTGAAGTAGCCTTGACCTCACCTGCCAGGTGTCTGTCATCGCCTGCTGGCACAGCCGACTTGATTTTCTAAGGGTATTTGGGGGAATATGGTCAGCGGGGCTCCTGAATGGAAGAAAGTATGGGCTTTGGCAGGAGAAGGCAAGGTTTTAATTTTATTTCTCCCCTTTGAGGAAAGAACCCCTGTCCGAGGGCTCTCAGAGACACTGGAAAAGGAGATTTGACTTTCAATCCTTCCGAATTAAGGAGATGAGTTTCGAAGATAATGTGTAACGTGGAAATTCACCTTGCTACTGCGTTCTGTCTCTTGGGGCAAGTGCTCTTCTGAGTTCATACAGGGCCCCGGTCTCCGTGTGGTGGCCCAGCCTCTGTGGCACCCAGTGCGGCACAGCTAATACCTGCCCTGCTTTCCCACACCCACCGGGCTTCTCTGCCTCAGTAGCTCAGGACACAGCCTGGCCACCACGGGTGGAGACCTTTCCCTGTTTTTCAGAGAGGGTCATGTTGTCTCCGTGTGGACACCTTCAAGGAGGGAAGGCCATCGACGGCCCCCAGGATCAGGCGATTCCTTCAAGTTGTGGTTCTGAAAAGTGGGTGAGCGCCTTGGGTGACTTACTTGACTTAAGCCTCAAGGTCGGTCTGGCCTTTGGCATTAAGGTCTGCCCATGCTGCCAGATACCTTTCGTGGTCTGTGCGGAGGTGGTTTCATCACCAACGAGGCTTTGCGTGGGCAGGGGCACCCTCCCACTGACCCCTGACCTCGTCGTTCTGCTAAAAGTGACAGTGATAATGATAATGGTAATAACTGCAGCTACTTACACATGCCAGTGCTGCTCCAAGCACTTTACAAACACCGTGTGCTTCATTTCTCACTGCAGTCCTCTGCGGTTGTTTACTTTATCTCCATTTTCCAGGGGGAGCCTGAGGCCCAGAAAACTCAAGAAGGTGGTCGTCATAGGTGGCAGAGCCATTTTTCAACCTGGGTCTTCTTATTTCTAAGGCCTGTGCCCTTTCATCGCTCAGGAGTGCAGACCTAGGAAATTATTTTGTAAATTCAGTTGCAACACGCCCCTCGAAGAGGTTCTGTGTTTAGCTCAAATCTGCTTTCTGGAGGCCCTGCTGGCATGCATCATGGAGTCCATTTGATCAATGTTCCCCTTAAAACGTTCACAGTTCCAAATATAAAACTGAAAACACCAGCCCACCACAGGGATTTTTTTTTTTTTTTTAAGGAAGAAACTGAAATATCCAGTTTTAGACCTATAAGCAGTCTTAAAGACAGTGTCATGTAAGCTCCCCATTTATACATGAGAAAACTGAGGCCAAGGAGGGAGGGAGCAAACTGCCCAAGGTCGCGGAACAAGTTAGTGGTGGATCCGCACACTCGCAGTTTGCCCGTATCTCGGGTGGGTGCCACAGGGCTGCTGAGGGATGAAGTGTTTGTGACATACCTGGTCCAGTACTTGGTACTTAGAGGCAGGCCGTGTTGGGGGACAGGTGCTGAGGCCTGTCGGCAGTGCGGTGAGGGTGGAAGGGGAGGGGAGCGATCCCCGAGGTAGAGGCAGTGGGAGCTGGGAGTAGGCTCAGAAGGAGAGCTGTCAGAAATGGATGACTCCCAGGTTTCTTGGTTTCAACGCCTTTGAAAAGGGTTTCAAAAGATGAATAGGAGTTTACACAATGGACAGGACAGAGACAGGTCTTCTGCCCAGAAGGAATGGCCGTGTGAAGGCACATTGTACTGGGATGTGCTGGATGTACTGGATGTACTGGGGCGTGCAGCACAAGGCCTCTCTTGGACTCTAGTTACCCTGGTGAGGCACGGACCGTAACGAAACAGGCATCTTAGCAGCAGTGATGACTATAAATGCAGCAGGGAGAGAAAATGATCATCAGTGCTTGAAACAATGAAAGGTATTTCAACGCTTCATTCACAGACATCTTACGAGCTCCATCCAGAGGCTCTGAGTTAATGAAATTTAGGCAGCTCTCCACCCTCGCGACTTGCTCGTCCCCTTGTCACCCGAGCTGTGGGCCTGGGGGCTTCCTGGAGAACAGGGAAGCCCCAGGCCCTCGGTTCTCCCTCTGAGCTGCCTCTTGTACAGCTCTTAGGTGCCGCTGGATCAGAACTGGGGATGATGGGAGCAGTAGGTCTCCTCATCAGAGCTGCAGAGTGGTTCCAGCCATTCTTTCATTCCCTTCCCCAAATCTTATTGTAACCAGCCTTCAAACATCTTCATTTCTGACCAGATCACAGCAGCATGCAGAATGCCACGTACTTCGGAAGGCTAAACCAAGACCTGTCTTCTTTATTTTCTTTTGTTTTTGGGCTTTTATTTGTTCCATTTCCAGAGCTGATCCCAGGTCTTGAGGTCCTGGATCTGGGAGTTGCCTGCTGAAAAGGGTGTGTGTGTGTGTGTGTGTGTGTGTGTGTGTGTGTGTGTGTGTGTGTGTTTGTCTGGTCAGCATCTCAGCAGCAGAGCTGAGCAGGTGACCTGAAACCAGCCATGCCTGAAGCCTTCCTACTTACTGGGCATGTCTGACTTACAGCCCCTGTGTCCCTGTCAGGGATGCTCCAGATAAACAGGTCCAAGCACACCGGTACTGTCTGGTGAGCTCCTCATCACGCTCTTCCCCACCATATGGCAACCTGTGGGCACACTTGAAACCCTGGGTGCTTCGTCCCACTGGGACCAGAGAGTTTGTTCCTGTAGGATCTAAGGGGGGCATTGAATGGCATGTATCTTCTGTGTCGTCTCGCATTTGCTGGGTGGAGAATTCGCTGCTGGAATCCGACCACCGGGGTGGTCTACGCAGCACCTAGGGCAGACCCTGTGCTGCCCCCTGTGAGTTCTGCACATGTGTCATCTCACCTCATTCCTCCTACAACATAGGTGGCCCAGAGAAGTTCAGGAACATGCCCAAAGTCACACAGCCACTGAGGGCCGGAGCAGGGCCAAGGACCAGGACGGTCGGGCTGCAAAGGTGGTAGGTGAGCTCAACCCTGATGCAACAGCTGTCCCCAGGGTGTAGCTGTGGTACATCTACACCTTATCAGTTAGAGTGCATTCAAGACTTATTCTCCTAAATACATATGAATTGCAGAATGCCTGCAAAGGCTAGGAGGGATGAAGGCATCAGGGGGGAGCCAGAGGAAAGAGCCCATGATGGGGAGGGGTTCCCCCCCCCCTTCAGAAGAAGAAAACTCTTAAATTCTTTGTTTTGTTTTCTGAGAAAGGGAGAGTGGGGGAGGGCCAGAGAGAGAGGGAGAGAGAGAGAGGGAGAGGGAGAATCCCACACAGGCTCCATGTCCAGCGCAGATCCCAACATGGGGCTTGATCTCACGACTGTGAGATCATGACCTGAGTCAAGGTCAAGAGTCAGATGCTCAAAAAACTGAGCCACCCAGGTGCCCCCAGAAGGAAACTCTAATGACTCAAGTTTATTAGAATGGAGGAGGAAGGGGTAGAGACATGTCTGACTATGTGAAGAACCCATGGGAAAGAACTAACTAGTTCTCCATGTCCCTGATTTGTAGCACTAAATTCTGTTTTGATCGATGGAAGGACCTTGTTTGTGATGCTCAAATGTGAGCAGTTGGTAGTGAGTGCTCTGTCACTGGAAGCATCCTATCAAAACAGAAACCCCTTGTCACTTCAGTGAGAATTTCAGTATTCACTAAGCGGGCTGGGGGCGGGCAGCAGTGACAGCCTTTTAGCCTAACATAGAACTGAGCCAAAGTTTTAATTAATTTCCCAAAGATTCCAGAAAACATTAGAGACAAACATAAAGTTTCATGGGACAAGATGTTCTTTCTGGCACTATTTATCATATTAGACATTAGAAACAACCCAGTGTCCCCAAATTGGGTATTGGAGAGGCAAAATATGGTACCACCGTATAATGTAATATTCGTTTGTCATTCAGGTGAGGTTTAAAAACAGAATTTAAGAGGTGCCTGGGTGGCTCAGTTGGTTAAGCGTCTGGCTCTTGGTTTTGGCTCAGGTCATAATCTCATGGATCATGAGTTCTAGCCCTGCATGGGGCTCTGCAGTGACGGTGTGGAGCCTGCGTGGGATTCTCTCTCTCTCTTCCTCTCTCTCTCTGTCCCTCCCCCACTCGTACGCACTCTCTCTTAAAAGAAATAAACTAAAAAAAAAAAAAAAGAAAAAACTCACCACATGAGTAATGTGGGGAAATGGGAGTATGAAAAGTTGTATAAATGCACAGAAGTAAAAATGCAGAAATACGTACACACACGTGGAAATTAACTCAGGAACAGGAAAAAGTGAAGTGGAGACACAAGGACAAGATGTAAGCCATGATTAGGGTCTAGTGGTGAGCTAACCAGGGCCACATACCGTGATGTATGCCACAGAGGTCCTCACCAAGGGCCTGCGTCACGTTTAAAACCAAAGCACATGTTATCACAATGTTATTTAAACTTTTTAAATGTTTATTTATTTATTCTGAGAGAGAGAGAGAGAGCAAGCACAAGTGGGGAAGGGGCAGAGAGAGAGAGAGAGAGAGGGAGAGAGAGAAACCCAAGCAGGCTCTGCACTGTCAGCACAGAGTCAGATGCAGGGCTTGAACTCACGAACTGTGAGATTATGAGCGAAAACCAAGAGTCAGATGCTTAACAGACTGAGCCACCCAGGAGCCCCAAAATGTTATTTTTGAAGACTAGAACGGCACAGGGAAAACACAATATCCAGTTAAGTGAAAAATGCAGGATGTGAAAATAGGCATATATTATGACCCTAATCATGCACATATATTGAGTTATTTATTCCCTATTTGTTTCCTGGAAAACACTGACAACAGCATAGGTGAACACACATGAGCATGCCCTCCCCCGTGTCCTCAGGGGAAGCCTAAAGCCAGGGTCTGAAAATGCTGTTGGTCATCCTGGGCTGTAAGGTTGTGGGTAATTTCATTTTTTGGCTTTGCTTCGGTATTCTTCAGTATTTTCTTCAGTATTTTCCTAATTTTTGTTTTGTTGTTTCCTAGTAATGTTTATATAATCAAGAGGGAAGTCCCAGAAAAACCAAAAACAATTCCTGGAGCCTGTTAGGACCCTAAGGACTGATAATTCCCCTTCCTGCTGCTCTGAACTTTCTAATCTTCACTGAAGGGACAGATGGCAGGAGACCTTCCAGACAAGGGAGGCCTTCAGCAGTGTGTGCTCTGCAAAGGGTCAGCTGCGTTCAGCTGCGTGCCCGGACCAGCTAGGCAGGAGGACAGGCACCGTCCCCAAGTTCAGCTGGGGTTCCTGCTAGGTGTGACCCTAACAAGTCTTTGGTTGTCACTTTGGAAACTGGCTTGGGCTATCCCAGGTCTCTCAAGATGCTTTGTTAAACACATCCTACCGAATTCATCAGCTCAAACCAAGCCTTGTCATAATCCCCAGAATCACAGCAAATGTAGACAGGGGGTGATGACACCCCCGGGGTGCACATCAGGTTTACTCATACTTTTATAAAGAGGTAATTTGCAAAAGTGCAGTTAATCCCACCGTGCTTTATAATTTAAATGTCGCTGGAAATGATTGCTGACATATAACTGATTAACAGCAGCCCTTAGTGCCAAATAAATCAGCATCTAATCCAGAGTATGTATTAAGATGGAAGGAGATAAAAAGAACCTTCTCCTCCACCCCCTCCGCTGTTATTTTGATAGAGTGCCCAACTTTTCTCACTGGTTTGGGAGTTTGACTAAAAGCTATTTTCTCACAAGAAAAAGACACATAAACGATAAATTGTCAAAACCGAAGTGTGTTTTTCCCATGGGGGAATTGAATTACACCCTCTTCCTTGATATGGTTGGGAGAACCTGTCAATCACTCTGCCCAAAGCTGGGGCAGGGGAAGGTGAGGGAGGCCACCTCCATCTCCCCACATTCTAGAAAGATAAGCCACCAGTTAGCATTTCCAGGAGCCACCTAGTTCCGTCCTTCCCAAGGCATAATAACGTTTTGGTTTTTGCCTTTGATTCAGTGAGCGACCCTGTATCCTTCCAATAAATTCCTTTTAAAAAAAAATTTTTTTTTTACATTTATTCATTTTTGAGAGACAGAGAGAGACAGAGCACAAGTAGGGGAGGGGCAGAGAGAGAAGGAGACCCAGAATCCAAAGCAGGCTCCAGGCTCTGACCTGTCAGCACAGAGCCTGACACGGGGCTCAAACTCATGAGCTATGAGATCATGACCTGAGCTGGAGTCGGATGCACAACCGACTGAGCCACCCAGGTGCCCCAATAAATTCCTTTAAAAAAAAAAGTTAGCCCTCTGGCTGGATGGCAAGCCTAGCCCCTAAGTGGAGATTGTAATTTTCTTAAGGAAGGTTTCTTCTTTTGCTTCTTACCGACTGGCCTCTCCAACCCCTCCTCACTCCCTTGCCCGAGGAGGGGGCTGCTTAGTCCTGCAAGTAAGTTGTCACCTGTCAGGGCTCCAGGGTGCCAGGGCCAGGGCGGAGGAGGGCAGAGGGTGACCCTTGCCTCTTACCTGCGACAGACTGCCGGCTGACCTGAGTGAACCTTGTCTCGGGAAGGCCCTCTGGCAGGGTCACCTTTCCTACACCTCGCTGGGTCTCTGGCTATTCACATCTAAAAAAAACTTTACTCTCTTTTAAATGCATTTTCAAAGGTTGTAGTCCTTGAAGTGGAAGAGGTCCTTTTCTCTCCATGAACTCAATTTTGGCTTTGTTAAACTGACAGCAATGCCTCAGTGGTAGGGAAGGAGTGTCTCTTAAAACAAAAGAAATAGTTATATCATACGGTCAGTGTTTACCGCCAACACGTATCCGAAGTGGGGCTTGGGTTTCTTTAGTGATAATTCCCTGGGTTTGGTCTCAACCCACTGGACGCTCAGGACTCTCAAAGAGGCATCTCCTCCGGAGACAAATGACTTGAAGTAGGTCTCAGAGGTGCAGACCTGTATCTGGAGGTGCTCTTATTTAGGATGGTGGATTTCAAACTTTTTTCTTTTTTAAAGCAGCAGAACCTTTTTTTTTTTCAAATGATATATATAACGCAGGCACAGATCCCCTTTACAGAAGACGCAAGCCCGAGGAAAAACTAGGACAAATTTAACACTGATTTCCAATGGTTTAAGGTTAGCCAACGTAGATATCTGCATATCTTTAAGTAATATTCTAATTATTTATCACTTTGGCAATAGCAGGTGAAATGTTAATGCTGCGCTTTTGTCTGCCTTTCTAGAGCTCTGGATTTCATAGGTCAAGGTAGAGGGGTCATCTGTGACTCAGGTAAGCCTGCCTATTCAAAACCCATCTGTTGAGATCAGCAGAAAGACCAGAACCCAGGCTTTGCCACCTACCTGTAACCAAATTTCACAGAAGTTCTGGCAGAATGATAATCGTGTCCAGATTGGATGGAGTGTTTGCTGTGTACCAGGTGCTGGGCTAAGGGTCGCTTGTCATCTCATTCAGTGCCCCTGACAGTCCCAGGAAGTAGGTACTGTTTTGCTGAGAGGCAAACTCAAGTTCAGAGAGTTTGCCCATTCACACATGGTCACACAGTAAGTAGAGGGCACAACTGAGGTTTGTACCCTGGTGGTGACACCCAGGAGCCCACCACCTGGAGCTAGCTTTGCACACTGTAATTTGATAGAGCAGTAGCAAATCCCAGTTCCCCTTTCCGCTTCCCTCCCTTGCTGTTCATTCCATACCATCCGGATTCTGCCCTTCTCTCCTCCTTTGCCTGGAGACAGCCTGCTCCGTTTCTTCATCTTCCTCGGCGCCCCTGGGGCAGCTGACACCCAATCTCACTGTTGTTCAAATGCAAACATCACTAGGGCCAGCTCCTGGCATCCACCCTAGGAAAGATAAGATGGAAAGTTAATGCCCCCAAACTTCCAAGGAATGTGCAGAGGAAATGATTTGTGATGTGTGGTTTGAAACACTAAACTCCTCCTGGGCTGGAAGCTATGTCCTGCTTGTTGGTAGCTGCTGGCTGGTTCTCCACCCCCACGGCTGTGTCCTGTGTGCCTGTTTGAGGAGGAGCTCTCCTTTTAAGGAGAACAGGGTTGGTAGATGTTCTTCCCCAGCGTCTTGCAGGCCGAGACCCTGGGCTTCTGCCAACATCAGCCTGAGATGCAAGCCGTGTTGGCAAGTAGCTTGCCCAGACCCGCATGCGTCCACAATAATCTGTTTGGTGGCCAGTCCTGCTTCCCCCACTGCGCCCACGGCTGCCACCACACGCCTTCCGTCTCATCTCGTCTCAGTCTGGTCCGATGGAAGTGACAGCAGGAAATCTGCTCTCATGTCCCTTCCCTAACCTCTAATCCTGATTCGGAGAAGGCAGGGTGGGGTCTGCTCAGCTTAGTGACGGCTCAGGGCCGCTGCAGCTGGGCTCATAGCAAGACTAGATCTGGAGATGAGGCTGTGGGCATTGGGCATCCTGGCAGGATCCTGAGCTGGCAGGAGCTTGCCAGAGGAAGGAAGACCAGCGTCCATTGGATCCGGGCAGACAGGAGAAGAGACCATGATGTTTTGGAATGTGGGATCTGGGAGGACTGGCAGAGGTCTTGAGTTTACTGGTCATGACAGAATGAAGCCTGGAGCCTTGCCTCCTGGTTCTTAGTACCTTCTACCTCATTGTCCTTTCTGTGGCATTTCTGATCTCTCGGAAGGAGTCACACCATGCCCCTGTTCAGACAGCATTCAGCTTATTCCACCATTCCAGCACAGTCTACCCTGCCCTGTTAGCTGAGACACATGTTCCTTCCTGAACTCTCCTGTTCTTTCTAGCTTAACTCAGCTTGGCCACCCAGCCCCCGGGTGATGGGGGCTGGGCACTGAGATTTTGGGAGGCTCTACCCAGCAGCTCCGGAGAGCCTGGTAGAGGTGGGTGTTGGAGGAAGGGACATTGGCCCTACAGCATGGGCGAAAGCCTGGTGCCTTGGGCAGGCAAGAGAGAGGACAGTTGAGTCACAAAGCAGAGGCAGATGTGGGGGGATGGGCACAGCAAGGTCTCATAATTCAAACTCTTTGGTGGCAAGTGACAGAAACTCGGCTGCCTCTGGTTTAAGTGTTAGAGGGGACATATTGGAAAGCATTGACGTGGCCACGGATTCGATCTCTCCTTGCGTTTTGTGCCAGGCGTCTCCCTCACTGTGTGGTGGTCCCAGCCTGGCTGGAAAGCCCCAGCTACACAGCCTTTTCCTCCAGCTCCAGCTTGAGAAGTCTCAGGAAAGGCCCCTGTTGGCTTGAATCATGTGAACATCTTGGGTCAATCCGTCATCTCTGGGTCTCCGTTTTCTCCTATCTTGAATGAATAAGAGGGACTGAATGATCTCTAAAGACTCACTGGGTCATGAGAGAGGCGTGTCTTTTCCTTTCTGTATCCCCAGAACCTAGCACAGGGTGGGCGCCTACCACCCAGTGGCTTTCCTTCACTGTATGCAAATGAGTCTGCTTCTTCCCCAATATCTCTTTTTGCTGGGACCCTCCAAGAACCGAATTCTGGGGCATTTCTCAGAATCCTTAAGTCCTGGGCCAAGCCCTGGGTTGGGAAAGGCATGTTTATGATGCAGACCAGGTTGGGGAGATTTGTCTCCAAAGGAGCAGTAGCTTGGGAACGGCTGACTATGTTAGATGGCCTGGTGAGAGCATTTCCAGCCTGGCTCTGCTTTCTGGGGTGGGTGGAGGGAGGGGTGCCCAGAGAGCTGGATGAGCGAGGTGAGCCTCCACGGAGACTAGCAGCTGGAGCCCGAGGGCCTCTGCCTGGGTTGGGGCCGAGGGCCCCCGGGGAGGTTCTGTGTGCCTAGTATGCCAGCCTCCTGTGGGTTCCAGTCTCCAATGCTGAAGGAGACCAGGTGGTGGCGTCAGTTGGAGGCGAAGGGGTCGGGGAGCCTGGAAGAAGGGCCACTCTGTTGTCTCAGCTCCGCTTTGTCTTCAGGCTAAGGAGGGCTAATAAGGAATTTTGCCATCAGAGAGAATAAATAGTAGATTCACAGTGCGGGCATCTGAGGCCGAATCCCGGTCCTGTCACCCATCACGTGTGTGTCCTTGGATGAGCTGATTAGCTGCTTTGAGCCTCAGTCTTGCCATCTGTAAGATGGACCTGACAGTATAACCTACCTGACAAGGTTGTGTCTGAAAAGTAACCACACACGTTATTGAAGTCGTGGTCATTTTTGGTGGAGCCATTCCTTTGTGAAAAGTTATATCTTAAATTCATAGTTCCCAAGCTGGGCATGTGGAGCCCTGGACTCTCTGAGTGCCTGCCCCGCCTGGGGTCGGGATGTGGGATGGGGAGGGCTTCAGTGAGAGGCTGAGCTCAGTCTTCTGATTTCAGCCAGTGGAGCTCTGCTCACAGGGGTTTTCTCATCGGGGTTCCATATCATGTTTTAAAACACTTTATTTTAACGTTTATTTTTGAGAGAGAGAGAGAGAGAGAGCAGGGGAAGGGCAGAGAGAGAGGGAGACACAGAATCGGAGGAAGCAGGCTCCAGGCTCTGAGCTGTCAGCACAGAGCCTGACGCGGAGCTCAAACCCACAAACCACGAGATCATGACCTGAGCGGAAGTCAGACGCTTAACCGCCTGAGCCACCCAGGCGTCCCGAGGGTTCCATACCATATTTAACCTGACAAAAGGGGTTGCTGCTCTAGAGCATATCAGCAGCTGGTGGCAAAGCGGAAGGAATGCGAGCGCTGTGGAGCCAGGTCAGGCGCTTCCCCAGCAACTCCACCGTGCAGGGTCGTGGTGAGGATCAGGGATGCCTGTCGTGTCTCGGGACCCACGCATGGTGGGTGCTTTCCTGTGTGAGCCCACGATATGCACAGGGACCCTGGGAGGTGGATGAGGTGTCTGGAGCTCAGCCAGGGTCCCACGGATAGGAAGTGAGGGGATCTGGGATCAAGGGTGGGAAATTCCCGTCCCTGGGATGCATGTCACCGAGCAGCCCTGCGTGCCCTACCTGACCTTATGCCCACGATGTCTTTCCCTTTAGTTGACAAGGCCATGCTGCACCATGTTGGTTTTGGGAAGGGGTCTTCCCTGCTCTGGTGCTTCCAGTCTCCTCCCGCACACTCCACCTCTTGCTTCTGTTCTCTTTGATCAGTCTTCTTTCTGATTCACCTGTGACCTCCCAGGAGACTCCCAGTCTTAGAATTGCCTTAGAATTGCCGAGGGAGAAGATGTCTGCTTGATAAAATGCTAGGGTTTCCATTAGCTTTGAGCTTGAGTCTTGTGTATTGTCTTTGGTGGGTTTTCTCGCCTCCATGCAAATCTCCTCGAGACCCTGGTCATGTGCTCCTGTTCGTGTCTGAGTCCCACTCAGGGCTTGGATGCTGCTGCTTTGGTGACCCGCCCACACCAGCACGGGGGCCTAGCCTGTGTCCTCAAGGCTGCTGCGTGTTCAGTCACCACATTAATCTTTCTAACTTAGCTGACTCATTTTGTGGCATACACGTGACTAATTTTATCTAGAAAATTCTCACACTGTCAGTTTTTGTATGTTTAGAAGAAGATGACGTTTCCCCCCCCCCCCTCCCCGTGGTGCCTTCCCTGACGTGGTGCCTGTCGTCCTGCATACGGGTGGCGGTGACATGGAAGGGAAATAAGTGCAAACGGAGGGAGGGACGTGTGAGCGCAGCATTTGGAACTTCACCAAAATACAAGCAACAGTGCCTCACTTTATCAGAGCTGGAAAAAGGGGAGGGGAGTCTTTACACATAGTAGGAACTCAATGGCCACGGGAAAGGGAGAAAGGAAAACACCCACGCTCTTGGCTCTTCTCCGGGACACACGTGCCCAGAGTCTGTTCCCGAGTTCCTGACCTGGGGGTAACGGATTTTTGGTGGTCTGTGAGTTTTATGGTCTGTGACTGGGTCTTTCCCCAACGTGTTCCGAAATGGAGCGAAAGACCGTATTCAGAGTTAGAAACCCTGAATTTCAGTCCTGGACCATCGAGAGGTTTTTCTAACCTCGGATGGGTCAATTAAGCCCACCGAGACTTGGATGATCTATCTGAAGAAGGGACTAGACAGTAGTAGACTTTCTGAACTTGGACATTTCCTATGAGACCAAACAGAAGTGGTGAGAAGGTCCACTGCCTGCCTCTCAGGGGCCTTACGGGCTTACCAGGTATGGTGAGCATGACCACATCCTAAAGTCATGAAGAAGTCCGTGCACACCTGTGTATCTTCACGGCGGTTCTGTGTGTGATGCGCTGTGGCCCCTCCAGCTGGCTGGCCAGTGATGGGGTTGCCACCGCTTCCTGGGACTTGGACTCTGGCTGGACAGAGGGTGACCTCATTTCCCCACTGATGGGCACCGTCCAGGGCAAGTCCATCCCGGGAGATCTGTTTTAGGCCATCCGATCATGTGCTGAGTAAGTCTGGCCTCGGCTGCTGGCTCTCTTTGCCTGGCTGGGCCTGAGCAAGGCTACTACTAAATTCTGCTTCCTCAGGTTTTATCCCATAAGCATATCTTGATCCAAAAGAGAGAAAGGAACCCTCTCTCTTGCCTCCACCCAATGCCTTTGTCCCAGGTTCCTGCCCCCAACCCCAGGAGGGTTCTCTAGCTCCTCTCTAACTTCCAGGGAACCGAGCTAAAACAAATACTGGATTTTTTTTCTTTTTAATAACCAGAAGGAAGAAATCTCATACAAAGGGAGTGATAGTTGTCAAAATCCATGCCAAGGGTCAAAATGTGGCTGAGCGTTTTGTTCACAGAACTGTATAATTTGTAGATTTTTTTGTGTGTGTTTGGGGTGGAAGCTGGACCATCCACACACAAACAGTTCATCTAAATGAGCCATTCCAGGAAAATGAGACACGTTAAGCTTTCTCCTTTAATATCCGAAATGGAAAAAAACAATTCTTCCAGCAACCACAAGAATGTTTTATTGCAACAGGGCTACGGCTTCCGATGATCACGTGCTGACTCGGAGGCTTAGCATGAGAACCTCTGTAACGGCCAGGAGGGCCTGCCATTCTGGGCAGGAAGGAAGGCGTCCCTGTCAGGGTCGGATCTCTAAGCCAGACTGCTCAGCAGTCCAGAGTAGAAGCTGTGTTCAAACGCAGCTGCAGTGGAGAATTCTGTCTGAGAAGTGGTGCTCAAGAAAGCACTGAGGAGAGGCCCCAGGTGTCAGGTTTCTGTCCTTGTTCTGGCTAGGTGGAATAGGTAAACTGAGGCTCGGGTTATGTGCGTGACTTCCCCCATTTCCTCCGGCTGCTCAGCGGTGGGGCCTTGTGCTCAGACACTCTGCCTGCTGTCTGCAAGTGCAGGGCCCCCTAAGGGACCTCGGAGAAGTCAGCTAATGTCTGCTGCTCCTTGCTTCCTGGATGTTTCGTCAAGACAAGACCTGCTGGGCCCTTTGAGGACTCAAGGAGACCCCCACTTGGAGTTCAGCCGGGCCTGCACTCCCCAGCCATCCTGGGGGACTGCCTTCAGCTCCCCCAGCCCACCTGAGGCCTCTGGGCCGGACACTTTCTTCTTCTATTTACAGACACGAACAATTTCCCATGCAACTGAGCAACTTAGCTGTGAAAATTTGATAAGACTACTCAGTTGTCGGCTTTTACATGTCTGCTCGATAGAGCTGGGTTTCTGGAAGGTGAGCTGAAGTGTGAGCAGAGCCACTTGATCAGAGAGCTAGAAGAATGGAGCTAGATTAGAGAGCTCCAGCAGAGGCCCCCGGACCTACTTCTCTGCAACCCCCTTTCAGATGGCGCCCTCTCTCAAACTTTGCCAGGGCCGTCTTCTGGATGGTAACAGAGACGATGCTTGATGTGCAGTGGGGTAGTTGGCTTTGCTTGGGGACAGCTCCTGACTCTTTCCAAGGAGCTTGTTTTCAGGGCAGAAGTGGGTGGGTTTGTGGCCGGCTCTGTGGTCACAGCCCAAGGGCTTGGTACCAAACATCCTTTTCATTGGCAGAGGAGGATGGGGGCTGGTCCTCAGGAGAGCATTTGCAGGGCTTTGTGAGTTACTCATGACTCTTCAGTGGATTTCTGTCTCTTCCTGTGTCTTTGTGGTAATTTTATTGCAATTGGTGTGACGCTGCATCCCAGAGCAGCCATGCTGATTTTAGACCGGGCGTGCTCATTGTATTGAATTGAATCCCCATGGTAACTCTGTGAGAGAGGAAATAGAATCTTTATTCCTATTTCACGGATGTAGATCTGGGACTCAGGGAGGTCAAGCAACTTTCCTGAAGCAGCACAGTTAGAAGCCTCAAGATTCAGATAGATTGTAGTGGATGGGGCTTGCCCAGAGCCCCTCAGATCCCCCTTACCGGGGGGGGGGGGGGATTTGCATGTCTGGTACCCAGCTCCATGTGTTGTGTCTCTAACTGTTGTATCGGTGACTGTCCCAGGAGGTCTTCCCCTGGACTACAGGGGCCTGGAAATCCCACTGCCTCCTGGGCAGCCTGCAGTCGATGGGCAACCAGGGCTGGAGTCTGAAGGGCCAGCTCCCTGCCTGGAGGCAGGACAGACCCTGAGGTGTGATTTGTGCTCCAGAGAACCCTGAACTCATACCTTTGCTTGGCTTCTTCCCTTTCTCTGTTCTTCTTTCTCCTCTGGCTCAGCCGTTTCTTTTCCTTTTCCCTTAATAAATCTCTTGCACATAAATTCCCATCTCCGGGTCTGCTTGTGGGCACCCTGACCTAAGATATGGAGGATGTGTTTGACCCCTGCCTGCCCTTTTCTGGAGCCCGAGAGCCTCGTCCCTCATCTCACGCGACTAGCTCAGCTCCCTGCGTGGACTGCCGGCATGTGAAACGTCCGCTTGGGATTTCTGCGTGGCCCCAGATTCACAGCACAGAACATGTGCCAGAAAGATCTCCTAGGGGTGGGTTCCTTAGCCTCTGCAGGGCACAGTTTCATTGTCTGTAAAATGGGAGCGATAATCATGTTGATAGTAAAGGACTGGTTGGGCAGCCAGTGAATTTGCATATGCAGATCAGCACTGGGCACATGGTGAGCGCCATCAACGTTAGTGATTATTATTGGCATTCAAATATTTATCATCTCATCAGACCTCGGGTTCCTAGTTGGGGTTCAGACACGAGGTCACGGTGTTGGGCGTCCTTGGAACCGAGCTGGGTGTTCAGTGAACATCTTCAACTTTTTTGGTAGGGCGTGTGAAAAAGTCTGCTGTTGGAAAGACCACTTGCCTGACCCTGGCGGAAGATGACGTTAGGATTCTGCTGTCCTGTGTCCTGTCAACGGTTCCCTTCTCCCTCAGTCTCCCTTTCATTTGAGAGACAAGTTTGCCAAGCATTTCACAGACACCCTGGGGGGAAGGGAAAGGAGGGAAAGACAGGGGCCCAGTGTGGCAAACGGGAGGAGGGATGTCTGCAGCATTCCCCGGGGGCCCGCATTAAGGGCCTGATTAACTTAAAATATTTCCCAGCTTCTGAAGCTCTTGATTAAAGTCAATTGGGGGGAAAGAAGATAAGCTCTTACAAGGGCTAATTGAGGCTTACAAAACTTGAATATGCCTAAATCTCCAATTGTCGGGTCTGCGGTGGTGGTGGGGGGGGCGAACATTTAACATTCTGGTGGCGGTCCTTGGGGTCCCCTGACCCACATCCCCGGTCCCACGCTTCCTCTTTGCGGCTGCCTGGCTGCGCAGACTTTCATTCCATCCGTCTTCTCTTTTCTTCCCCTTGTGAGGGCTCAGATGATTTTCCCTTTTGAAGGCATAGAAATAGATGGCTTTGGATTCAGAACACAGCCTCTGTTGCCGGCTTCCACCCCCTCATGCCTGGAAAAATCAAAGTGGGGCTTTAGTGATGCTGTCCCCTGGCATCCTCTTGATGTGTTAATGGGTCACGCTTGCTGCCCTGCCGTCCCTGCTGCCAGGGACACTATTATATGGGCAGATCTTTCTCCCTTTCCCCTCAGATTGGGGAGGGGGGGCACAGAGCCAGGCAGGGAGCAATTGGTTTTCCTTTCATGAACCCTGCTGAGCCAACTTTTGATCTTTGACAGGGAATTTCCTGCAAAGATGCATACAGGGTGGGGCTCTAATCCTGGCTGCCCAGCTTAGCACAGCGAGGGCTGGGGTGGGAGGTGCATTTTATTGCCACTGGATGCTGTATTAGTTTTCTGTGGCTTCACAGTGGCTTGAAATGACACCCATTTATTAGCTCATGGTCTGGAGGTTAAAAGTTTGGCCCAGTGTGGCTGGCTCTCTGCTCAGGGTTCTACAAGGCTTATTTCAAGGTGATGGCTGGGTGGAGCCCAGGATCTCTGGGGAGAAAGCTGCTGGCAAGTGCAAATAGGGTATTGGCAGAACTCGGTTCCTTGTGGGTGGGGATTGGGGTCCTGTTTCCATGCTGGCCATCACTCGAGGGCCCTCTCAGAACAACTTCAGGCTGTTGGCATTTCTTCTCATGTGCCCACCTCCTCCTTCGAACCAGCAAAGGCACATCAAATCCCGCTTTGTGCTTTGAACCGATTTGACTTCTTCTTGTGTCACCAGCCAGAGAAAACTCCCTGCCTTTAAATGCTCAGCTATTTGGGTCAGGCTCACTTGGATAATCTCTGTTTTGTAAGGTCAATTGACTTGAGACTTTAATTACAGCTGCCAAATGCTTCACAGAAAGAAGTTTCTAGGTTAGTGTTTAAATAACTAAGGGAATGGGATTTTGGGGGGGCTGGGCTGGAGATCCTGCCTATGATTGTCATGTGGTTACGGCCAGAGGACCCCAGATAGTCATGAAGAGCCTCCCTCATCCCTGTAAGGTCCCCACGGGAGGGAGGAAGGCTCCCAGGGAAGCCTGGCGAATGGGAACAAAACTACCAGCTTCTTATTCTCAGCAGGGCCTCTGTGGTCACCCCCCAGGGAGACCTCTGGGGACCAGGTGATGTGGCTTTGAGATCATGGGCTACAGAATCTATCCTAAGCCTCGTAGCCACTGCCATCCCCTCTTTCTCTCTTCCATGGGTTTTGTAGCACCAAGCAAGAGCTTTCAACAGCACACAGAGAAAATTGTGGCTATTTCTTTTTTTTTTTTTTAATTTTTTTTTTAACATTTATTTATTTTTGAGACAGAGAGAGACAGAGCATGAACGGGGGAGGGGCAGAGAGAGAGGGAGACACAGAATCGGAAGCAGGCTCCAGGCTCTGAGCCATCAGCCCAGAGCCCGACGCGGGGCTCGAACTCATGGACCGCGAGATCATGACCTGAGCTGAAGTCGGACGCTTAACCGAATGAGCCACCCAGGCGCCCCAAATTATGGCTATTTCTAATAAAACTCAGTGTCAAAAGATAGTATTTTATATTTATTACATTTACCTATTAAATGAATACTTGGTGACTTCTCATCCCAAGTGGATCTTGCAAGCAATTCTCGCTCGTGTCTTCCAAGGTCCTTGAGAAATACGTCTGAAGTAGTAGAGGGAGCAAAGTGGTGCATCCGGACCGGGAGCCCCGGCTGGCAGCCACTGTCTGAGGCATCTGGGAGTGGTCCCCACAGGGGCAGCGTGCAGCTTGCTGTGGGAGGCCCAAGTGTGTCCTGCCTTTCTAATCTGAATATATTCATCAGTTTAAAGGAAGGGAGGTAGATCTGGGGTCTCTCCTCTGCAGGATTCTTGAGGCAGAGGGCCAGGGTCCCAGCGACCCCAAGAACTGGACATCCAACTCACTGCACAGGGCTTCTGCATTTGAGGCCTCAGAGCACCTTTCTGCTCACTCCGTTCTCTCGGCCATGCCCCCAGCACTTCCCCCGGCTGCTGTCTGGGGCCTGATGGAGGGGCTCCTGTCCTGGTAAACGTGGCCCCCAATCACAGATCACAGTGTAGTAGGAGGCAGGGGATCCAGCAGAGGCCTGGAGTAGCGCATTTCGGGAACTGTAGTTTCCACCGAGCTCCTGTGGTTCGGGGAGGTGAGCAGTCAGGATACAGGCGTTCCTTCTCAGCTCTTCCATTTCGGCCCAGGTAGCGTGCCCTCAGCATGGAATTAATTCTCGTGTGAGCATATCAGCCAACATGTACAGGCTTCTTGCTCTTCATCTGAGGCTGCTTCTTATTCTGGTTCAGAAGTAGAGCATTTTTAAAAAAGGGAGAACAACAAGGGGATTCTTACCTTGGGGTGGTGGGAGTGCATTATGAAACTAGTGATTGAAGAGTTGGGCCCTGGTGTAAGAATCAGCTGGCAGATCACTGCAGTAGAATAGATAGTCCTATGTAAACCAGAACTGGGTACAGACTGAGGCCATAGAATGAAGACGATAAGAGCACACAGTTCAACACATTCAATTGGCTATTTGGAAGGAAAATCAAGTTAGATAGCTCCTCGTCTTTTACCAAGTCCCCCAAATATTAAAGAAATTCAACCCTCCCCCCATTCAATATATTCTATACAATTAAAAAGCCAACGACAAACTAAGTAAACTTACCATACCTTTGGCAGACAAAATCTTTTATTACAAAAAAATGTTTTCCATGTCAGAGGAAAAGCTGGCAAAGGATGTGACCCCACAGGTCAAGTCAGAGAAACCATCTTTAAGAAATAACCAGGAGAGGGGCGCCTGGGACACTTAGTTTAAGTGTCCGACTTTGGCACCGGTTCATGATCTTGTGGCTCATGAGTTCGAACCCCGCGTCGGGCTCTGTGCTGACAGCTCGTAGCCTGGAGCCTGCTTCAGATTCTGTGTCTCCCCCTCTCTCTGCCCCTCCCCCGCTCACACCCTGTTTCTCTCTCAAAAATAAACATTAAAAAAGAAAAGAAACAACGAGAACAAATACCTCTTTAAAAGTGTGTTTGTTCATTGTAGTGTGTTTGTTCATTTAGTGCCACTTAGAAGAAAATGTTACCAAAAAAAAAAAAAAAAAAAAGAAAGAAAGAAAGAAAGAAAGAAAAAGAAAAATTCCTGAAATGTTTAACATTTGAAGACTGGTTGAATGAATTGTAGTACGTTTATGTGATATAATGTTGGCAGTTATCATTGTACTTTAGAGAATTCCTACTATCATGGGATGACATGTGAAGCTTCATTTGTAAACAATGTAACACTAAATATGCTGCAGAGTAATGGCCAGCGCACGTGTCAACGTGTGCCCGGCACACACAACAGACTGTTACAGTGGATTCTATGTGAGATGCAATTATATGGGATTTTCATTTGCCTCTGTATTTTCTTTCGTGTTTCTGTTTTCCAAATTTCTTTAATGAGTTTTTTGGCAAGCAAATTATAGAAGTTATTTTAATTAATCAATAGCTGTTAAATTGGTATATAAAAAGCTGAAAACATTATGGGAACAAGTAGATATACATTATGTTTATTAGAAAATTGCAATATTGGAAAGATGTAACTTCTCTTTAATATAATTAATAAGTTAATCCACAAGCCTAATGAATCTCAATTAAGACACTAAGAAGGTTGCGTTTTCACAATTTGACAAAAGGATTCAAAAGTCACCTAGGAAAAAAGAAGTGTGCAAAAATAGGGAAATTCTGTAAAAAAAATACAGGGAGTATTCAATAAAAAGTAATACAGGGAGACTGATACCAGCAGATCTTAAAATGTATCATGAACCTACAAAATTCAAAATGTTTGGTTTCAGGAAACAAATGAACAGAATGAAGTGCCCTCCACCCCAAATACCCAAGGGAGTTTTAGTATATGTTAAAAGAAGCATTTTAATTTAAATTTTAGGGAAGGGAGAGTGGATCATTTAATAAATGAGACAACTGACTGGTCATTTTGAAAAAAAAAAAAGTTACAAAGCGATGTTCCTGTTTCTTTGTTTCCTTCACTAAAAAAGCTTCTAGATGGATCAGAGGATAGTCTTTCAGACACTGAAGTGAGATGGTGCCGCTCCCTGGTTTAGAGCCTGACAGTGGCTGCCCTTCTCAGGAAGAGCGCCCCATGCTGTACCGCGGATGCCCTGCAGGGGGGGCCCGCCCACTTCTAGGAGGCGCCCCACCGGCAAGGCCCTGCCCACTTCTCTCAGGAGGCCCTGATGGAATCTCCGAATCGAATCTCCGTGCTGGGGGCTCAGAAGCTCCTTCCTGCTCAGAGACCGCACCTGCTGTCCTCCTGCCTGCACACTCTTCTCCGGCTTCCACCTTTCTCACGAGACACCCCTCCCCCCACCTCCATCCTCTTTACATAATCCTGCTTTTTTTTTTTTCCTGCTTAGCTCTTGCCATCTTCTAACATCATTTATTCATCTGAGTTTTGGGATGGGCCCATCAGTCCCACACTGGGATTTGAGCTCTTGGAAGAGTTGCTGTCTTGTCGTCTTGTTCTCTTCTTGTTCACTGTACCTACAGACAGGGCCCGGAACAGAGGAGGTCCTGGATATATATGAGTCTCAATGAACGACTTTAACCTTGAAAATGAAACAATGGTTAAGTACCTTTCCAAGCTGCCCAGAAAAATGAAAACCTGTTCAAGAAGGGAATGATAAATCTGAGTACACATTAATTCATGCATTAAATAAATATCTGGTGAGGGCCCACAGTGTTTCAGGCACTGATGGAGACGCTGGGTATGCAATGGTGAATAAGACAGACAAGGTCCTGCCTTCATGGAGCTTGTATTCTGGATGGGGAGAACAGAGGGAAGCTGATAAATACGTACCGATACATTGTGCTAGATACTACTGCAGAGGCAGACAAGAAGCTGAGATCTAGAATAGCAGAGGAAGGGCCCCCCTTCAGTCAGGGGTCACAGAAGTCTTTCTGAGCATGTGACGTTTAAACTGTGGCCTTGGAGAATGGGAATGACTTCCTCAGCTAGCTAGCTGGAGACAGGAGGAAAGAACATTCCAGACGGCAAGAAAGCTTATGGGAAGGAGCTCAGGTGTGCTTGGAGTGAGGGGGAGGGTGTGGTGTGAGGCAGGAGCAGCAGGCAGCTTCCAGATGGGCAATGGTGCCTTAGGTCACCACAAACTGTGGATGTGTTCTAAGGACGATGGAAAACACCAAGAGGGTTTCAAGCAAGGAAGCGACGTGCTCACTTCAGTTTTTTAAAAGGTCACAGCTGCGGCAAGAGTAGAAATGGGAGGATCAGTTAGAAGGTTATTTTATAGATTAAAAAAAATCCATAGCAAAACACAACCAAGGAATAAAATGAAAAGTGAATCAGAACAACAACAAAAAAAGTTTGCGGCATTCCACCCAAGATGGCTTTTCTGAATTTATAATAGGGTTGTGAGATTGATACGGAATTTTAAAAAGTTTAAAATATGGGTAGGGGCTCTAAACAGACAGTTAATGAGGGAACTTCTGGTTCATCTCAGTCTCTATCTCTATCCAGCAAGTGTGCACGATCTCATCTTCTTCTTTGTTTTAAGGTTTATTAATTTATTTTGAGAGAGAGACAGAGACAGAGACAGAGACAGAGAACGAGAGGGGTGGAGGTGGGGGAGACAGAGGATCTGAAGCCGGCTCTGTGCTGACAGCAGAGAGCCCGATGTGGGGTTCGAATCCATGAACCACGAGATCATGACCTGAGCCAAAGTCGGACACTTAACCCACTGAGCCACCTGGGCGTCCCTCCCCCCATCTTCTTCTAAAGAAAACAATCGCACAATAAATTGCCAATGAGCATGTGAGAAGACATCAACCATCAGTCATAATAAATGAGATACAAGTCAAAATAGTAACAAGATCCCATTTTTCCCTTTTCTGATTGGCAAATACTTTTCCAGGGTTGACTAGAGCCTGGGACAAAGGGCCACTGGGATATAAGTGAATGAGAGGAAGGCATGTGGGGGGCTCCCAGGGGGACCTCCAGCCACATCGTTAAAGCCTTCCGATGCACGTGGCATCTGATCCAGCAATTTCAGGTCTAAGGGCACGTCCTGGGGCGGTTTTCCCGGCCATGCTGTTAACGGCTTGAATGAGGTACTCCTGGCCATTCTGTTGTAACAGGAGAGAATCCCCAACAGGACCACAAATGACCATCAACAGAGGTCTGGTTAAATAATTTCCATAAATAATTTCCATTAATGGAACTCTTTCCACCTAAAAAAAGAATGAATTGAATCTACACATACTGCTGTGTGACCCTGTCTGAGGTGTATGTTACATGAAGATAAAAAAGCAAGGTGCGGGACAGTGGAAAACACACATACACACACACCTCCCCCCCCCCCCCCCCAAATTACATGCAGAAATAGACATCTGCAAGGGTCTATAAGAAACTGTTATATTAACAGAGGTTGCTTTGGGGGATCTTTTAGTTTTCATTTTATACTCTCTGTGGTGTTTGAATTTTTAAAATATACTTTATTAAGTAGAACAAAAGTTTGTTAAATGTTACTAAATTTAACAAAAATGTTACAAAGAGGAAACAAGTTAGCTGTCACCGGTCCAGGCACAGTAAACAAGGATATCCCCGAATAATGAATAGTAAACATGATTAGTCACCCTGCATCTGTAGGACTGTGTACTGCTTACTAAGCTGACGTCTTCAGACAGGAGCTCATGTAATTGTCAGGGGGTGGTCGCAATGACCCAGTGTGGGGGGGAACTCAAGAGTGTAGGTCAGGTTCTCTGATTCCCTGTCTAGGGCTTTTCTGTACTCTGTTCTGATAGAGATGGAGGGCATCCATTGGAAAGGCGGTGTTCTGTTTCCCAACAATGCCAATATGGGCAAAAGTTATGGCTTGCTGATCTATCTCAGTGGACCCTAGCGTCTGCAGTATGACCTTGGGCAAGTCGCTTCCAATCTGTGGATAATCTCTAATGCCTCACCAAGCTCTATATATCTTTGATTTATGCCAAATGCCTTGCTGAGGTAATTGAATTTTCAGGGTGGTATGTCATAACTCATTCCTAAAAGTTTGAAACATAAGTTCATGGACAACATTTAAAGAATTGGGGTCTTGAGCAACTCTGTAGATCACCTGTTCTACAAAGCACATTTGTTGTACCCTTGGAATGGCTGTTCAGAGGGAGGTGCACGGGCATGAGCCCGGCTTTGCGGTTTCTAGCTCAGGCTGTGCACGCTAATGCGGGAGGTCTCCCACTTCCCAGCCCCCGAAGGCCACGTGGTCCCCCGGCCTCCAGCACCCTCTTAGCACTGCTCTCATGTACTGGGATTACTCCATCTTCTCTGTGCAGTGTTCCTCAGCATGTATCCTTTGAGCCCAGTGAGGAATCTGGAACATCGTGTGCGCTTGACCAGTGCCCGTGGAACTTCCATGGCCAACTGGCTCGTCTTTTCCTGCTGTTGAAGACGTTTTTTTCTTTGAGTTGTAGCTTTTGGAGTTGAAGACTTCTGGAATTTTAGAAGCATAGGACTGTGTAATTCAGGGAAATGCTGAAGCCTTAGAAATTGAGTGGAGGCAGTGTGTGGGTTAGATACAGGAGCTGGAGAGACAGACTGCCTGGCTTTGAATCCTGTTTGTATCCTGGTTCTCCAGGTCAGTATGGCATGGGCTATCGGACCCACTCAGGGGCCAACAGTGTTCAGTGTGTTCCCTCCCCACTTCCAGTAACTGCATCTCTCGGCCCAACAGATTCCCCCCAGAGGTTGGGAAAGCTGCTGTGGGGTGTAGGGAAGGACGGAAGTGCCATGAGACGAATACTTCCCTTCCCCTGTCTGGCAGCCTTCAACCAACAACTCTTGGAATTAATGTTATGTTGAACCAATGACATTGCCATTTCTGCAGGTCAAAAATGATTGAATGGTGTCAATTTCATACAGTTCAATCGAATCTAGTCTCTCAGGTGGGCTCATTTGCCAGGGACGGTCTGCCCACTTCCCAGAGTTTTCCTGTCGGATTGATCCAGTCACCACTGTGGAGCCGGCTTAACTGCACACCCTTTATCGCCGCCGGCCCATTTCCTGTGTCACTTCCCCACTGTCTGACTAATATTTCCTAGGATCACCTCCCAAGCCAACTATGTGCCCTTCAACTTTTGTCTCAGGATCTGCCCCTGGGACAACCGCAACCTGATCCACTCAGGGGTTCCCATTTTGTAGGACGGCCTCGTTGTCGTGGTCAAGTGAGATAATACGCATGAAGCACTGAGCACACAGCAAGTGCAAATCGATATCAGCCGTTACTGCTTTCAAGTCCAACGCACTCCTTTTAGAGACATGGTAACCGGAGCCCAGAGTGGAGAGGGGGCTTTCTCAGTGCCACTTCATGGCTTAGCGTGGGCTTCTCATTTTTGGCGAAGTCCGGGGAAGGTGATGCCAAAGGCAGGCAGAGCACGATCTGGCTCCTTCCTCACTTACCTCAAGTGGTTTCATGATAGGATGTGGTGGGAAAAATAGTCGGGACTTGCCTTTGTACACACATGTGGGAATGCACCCAGGTATTCATGTGCTTGTGCACAGATCTTGACTATCCTATGGGGGCATTGCATACACAAGAGTGGGGGTACTGGCCAGAGAGAAGACTGGGCAGGGAGTCAGGGGTATGGGCCCTGATGCCACATTTCCTGCCAAGATTCTGTCCAGACTGGGCAGCTTTGTCCAAATGGCAGGATTCTTGGGTGGAATCCTCATCAAAATGTCAGCTCCAAACAGACCCAGGGATGAGACAGATGAGCATTTTGGACCGATCTCTGATTGAGCTGAACGTTGGATTCAAGTCTGTAATGGAAAGACATCTCATTGTTCAACAGTCTGGGGTTCTGGATCTAGATGTGAGGTTCTCCCGAGGGTCCAAACTGGTGCCTTCTGTCTCTACCCTCCCACCTGGTTATGGTGTAGGTGGGCCAGGTGGGAGAAAGGACATGGTGACAAATGGTGACCTCTTGAGAAAGTCCTCGTAAAGGAGTCTGCCTTGCTCTGTTGGACAGCATCTGGGACCAATGCCGAGAGACTTGGATTCTGGCCCTGGCTGTGCCACTAAGTTGATGGCAAATCCTAAATACACGAATCCAACTTTCTCCTCTGTCAGGTGGGAATTCTAATTCCTTAATAATTGCCCCTGAGACAGTCCTGCAACCATTTTTCAGGAAAGATGGCTCAGGAGGATAGGAACCAAATTTATCCTATCAGTCCCTCTCCCACCTCCTCCTCATTGCTAGGCAAGAGCCAGAGCCAGAATTCATATTCGAGGGAGTTTTACAAGCTTGGATCTGATCTGGGCCAGAAGAGGCAATGTTTCCCAAAGTTTGTTCTGGAGAGCAGTATTTTTTTGTGAGCTATTATTAAGTATTTAATCATTAAACGGGTTTTGTGGTGATTAGGTTAGCCTGCCAGTTAACAAAAGAAATGTTGACTCACTTTCAGCTCAATTAGATTGAAACGAATGTCGTTTATCACACGAAAGCCCAGTGCTAGGCACGTGCATGCAGAAGGGAGTGCTGCTCTGCCCAGAGGGGCTCAGCATTGGTTGCAGAGACAGACTGGCGAGCTCATTATTACCGTCCGTGCGCTAAGGGTAAGAGCAAAGGTGGGTACAGGGCATGGGGCTGGCCTGGGGAAGAAGTGATTAAATCGGAATGGGAGTGGGGGCAGAAGGTCTCACCCATGTCAGTTGTTTTCAGGTTAGATAAATTTGCCTGGTGGCAAGATGACCCACAAGAGTCTTGTAGCAAGCACAGTACCGTATATAAGACACAAAGACTTGGAGCAGCATGGGGCATTTGGGGAGTTCTGAGACATTTGACAAGTTTAAATGGATAGTTCCTGAGAGCAGAGGTATATCACCTGCTATGGCTCCACAGCCACATCCTCTCCATATATTATTATGAAAAATGGAAACTCAGTGTGTGGTTCCACTGACCCTTTGGAAACACCATAATCAAACCCAGACAGCTGCTCAGGTTGTCTGAATCACCAAGGAGAAGAAGCTACAGAAATGTGGCAGCTGGGAGACAGCCGGGCTGATAGAGGTGACAGGCACAGGAGATGCTGACAGCGATGGGAACCCTCCACCTTGGTTCTGTGATGCTGGCGGGGCTGGATTCACAAAGTGTCACCTCCGGAGTGGTGCCTCACAAACTTGAACGTGCATCCACATCACCAGAGGGATCTTGTTGAGGCCTGGGCTTTTGCATTTATTCTTCTTTTTTTAATATTTATTTATGTTTGAGAGAGAGAGATAGAGCACAATCAGGGGAGGGGCAGAGAGAGAGGGAGACACAGAATCTGAAGCAGGCTCCAGGCTCTGAACTGTCAGCACAGAGCCCGACTTGGGGCTCGAACCCATGAACTGTGAGATCATGACCTGAGCTGAGGTCAGGTGCTTAACTGACCGAGCCACTCAGGTGTCCTGCTTCTGCATTTCTAATAAGTTCCCAGGTACTGTCCGTGCTTCCGGTCCTCAGACCTCACTTTATGCAACAAATTTCCAGGATAAGAGTTGGCAAACTATGGTCTGCTACTTATTTTCTAAGTAAAGTTTTTTTTTGGAACACAGCCATGCCCATTTGTTTATATATTGTCTCTGGTGCTCTCAAGCTAAAAGAGCGCAGTTGAGTAGTTGTGACAGAGACCACCATATGACCTGAAAAGCCTTAAAAATTTACTATCTGGTTCTTTACAGAAGAATTTTGCTTATGTCTGCTCTAGAGCGGTGGTTCTTGAACCTGACTATATGAAGCTTTTAAACATTCCGATGGCCAAGAGACACCAAACTGATTACATAGTGATCTCTGGAGGTGGATTTAAGGCATCCATAATTTTTAAGATTTGCAGGTGATCCCAGCATGCAGCTAAGATTAAGAAGCACTGCTCGTGAGGCTGCCATGGCTGATTCACGTTATGCCTGCAATTCAGGAACATGTCACTAGGAAGCGCTAGTGAGGAGATGCACAAGAGGCAGAACAATTGGGGATGGCTCTCTGGAGAGCTCCCACTGGCTCTAGCTACAGAGATCTCCTAGCATAATTAGAACTTGCATTAAAACTGAGAAATCACCCTTAGTTGGTCAGCTCATGTAAACCACTTGCCCTATTCAGCTAAGGCAAACTTATGGGTGGGCTTGTAGGCTTAAGAATTGAAAACAAGACTAACCGCTTTAGGCCTTTTACAAATGGCTCTTTAATGGAAATTGCTTTTTGACTGGACCTTATCTTTTCTAGTCTTGGCTGTTCTGATCTGAATTTTGCCCTTGGACTCTTTGTCAGGATTTCCCTTTCATGTGTGGTATACTCTGGCTCAGATTAAACCAATGTTAAGTATGGGGCGCCTGGGTGGCTTAGATGGTTAAGCGTCCGGCTCTTGATTTTGGCTCAGGTCATGATCTCACGGTCTGTGAGTTCAAGCCCCGCATCGGGCTCTGTGCTGACAGTGCAGAGCCTGTTTGGGATTCTCTGTCTCTCCCTTTCTCTCTGTCCCTCACCTGCTTGTGCTCTCTCTCTCTCTCTCTCAAAATAAATAAATAAACTTAAAAAAAATTAAACCATTTGTAAGTACAACAAGCATCTGTGTGGCTTTCAACAGCTTATAAAGGACTTCCACATCTATTATAGCATTAGAGTCCTTACAAAACCCTGTATATGGAATTTATTTCCGTTTCATAGGTAAGAAAACTGAGGTTCACAGAGTGGAAGTGACATTTTCTAGAACTAGCTAGTGGTGGACGTGGGATTCTCACCCAAATCTTCTGTCCAGGACATGAGCGATGGCAATGGGAACTTCCTCCCAATTTTAAGAAAAGCTTTTTTGCCAACATCACAAAGTTGTCTCTGCTGGCTCCCCATTCTGCCACGCTGCTGCTTGGCCTCTCCTGCCTACTTCCTGTGTCTCTTTCCAACTCCTTTCAAATGAATAAAAGATTTTACAGCTTCTTTATAAATACTCTGCAGGTTTCAGTCCAGCCTTTTTGTAGATTCAAACAAAATCCCTAAAGGGGCTTGGTTCCCTCTTCTTTTTCTTTCTGTTCGATATATTTGAGCCGTTTTAAACTTAACACATCAGAACAGTTTTTAAACGCAAGTACCCAGTAATTGACTCACACATGTGAGTTTGAGCATTGCCACTTGGGCTATCACTTGAGACCACTGCAGGTCACAGGGAAGACAAATAACCTCCAACTTGAATTCAATTTCATTTCCTCTGCCCCTGGTGCAACTTTTTTTTTTTTTTTTTTTTTTTTTTTTTTTTTTTTTTTACCCGTCAGCCTCACGCTCATTGGGAACAAAGAGAATTAGCCTCCTTGAATCTGATCTGGGTGGGCTGTAACATTTGGGAGGTACTGAGAGATGGATGGTGGCCATTTTGGACTGGTCCTTTGCCCTGGGACATGGCCGTTGATTGGATTCCAGCAACCCAATTGGTTTTCTGTCTTAAAGCCCTTACCTTTCACTTTGGGGAATGAAGTGTCCAAACCACAAAGGCGACAGGACAGGAGAAGTCCAAATGCTTGTAGTTGAATTTGTGCTTCATCCCCTACCTCGTTCTATCAGGGAATCAATTTCTGATGTGCTCCTCTGAACAGGGAAAATGCTTAACAAAGCAATCTGTGATTAAATGTGCAATGGGAAATGTCAATTTTAGAATGGACAATAAATACAAGTGTAGAATATTCGATGTTTATCAACCTCTGGAGATTTACTGCACTCAAGTGGGTTGATCAACAGGGAGGATGGGGGTTCTGACAATGTGTCCTGAGTTTCCTGGGACAGAGTTAATTTTGTGTCATGTTAGTCTTTTTAATAAAGGTGGTTCACTAAATGTACAATGAAACTTGACTTTTTAAAATATGTTTTTGTCTTTATAGATTAATGTACCCCAAATCATGAAGAAACAAAATATTTGTTGGAGATGGGTTGGGGAAAAATTTGGGTAATTCCAGAGCTCTAAGAGAATGTGCTGAAACCAAGATCAGTCAATGGTCACATTAAATCAGGGGGCTTGGTAACACATCATGGATGCCATACTTGAACTGGCTTAGGCCAAAAATACTGTTTTTTGGAAGGTGTTTGTTGGAAGGCAAATTAAGATAGCTCATAGAATCAAGAACAAGATGAAGAATCAGACTACACAAAGCCAGGACAAGTCCATGGAGCCCAGGAATGGGCAATAGGTCTTCAGACGCCCCAAGGACTATCCCTCTATATCTCATCTTTGTTTTTAGCCTAGTTCTCTCCCTGTAAATTCCCTCCATACCTGCAGGGTCACCTGTAGATTCCAGACGCATATCTCAACAGTTTCAGTAGTGAGAAGAAAAGGGGATCTTCTGTCAGCATCAGTTTACTTTTCCTGGGGACAGGACTCTGATTGGTCAGACTTGGATCACATGCTGAAGCTCCGGACCAATCACTGCCTAGAGAGGTAGGGTTGGGAAGACAACAGTTTCCACTCAGAACACAGAGCTAAGCTGTAGGCAGGGGAGTGGCTTCCAAAAGAAGTGTGACTAACACAGTTTTGGCCTTTGGCCTGGGTTGAGAGGCAGCCTCTCCCAGTTTCTGTTTCTACATGTATGACTTAGAAGAAAACACAGAAAATTATAGGGGCCATTTATTAAAGACACACACACACACACACACACACACATACACACACACATACACATTACAGGTCTTTAAACAGATTGTCCCACTTAGTTCAAGCCACTGAGACAGGTATAGTGTTGATATGCTCATTTCACTTATGAGACCCAAAGGTCTAGAGAGGTTAAATAACTTGCCCAGAGTCATGGCACTGATGCATGCTGGGTCTGACCTTAAAGCCAGTGTTCTTAACCATTGGGCTATTTTGTCCCTGTATACACTCCACATTGCAATCCTTCCAAAACACGTTTGCCCATGACATTCCCTTGGTTAAACAGTTATCTCCTGCCTTTGCTTTCAGGGTGAAGTTCAAATTCCTTGTCCTCCTGGCCAAAAGCCCTCCCTCCATCTGTCTCTGATCCTGTATTTCTCCCCAAGAAGACTAGCACTGATGTAGCACTCAGCGATTGAATCCTTGACGCTAGATCCTTCCTCTCACCTATCGTGTGTACAGCTCACCATCCAATGCTGCCCCATTGTGGAGAGCCATCGAAATTCAGTCTTTCCACCCCCTATGGACCCCATTGCAACAAGTCTAGGGGAAAGTAACCCCAGAACTCTTCCAAGTCTCCAATCCCCTGGTTAGCGTCAAAGAAAAAAAGTTAATTGGTGCATAGCATTTAGATTCCAAAAATATCCTTAAAACCTTTTTGTCATTAAGATTTTAAAAACCAACAGGTCTTGAGCAAAACTCCCTTCTGTTCTCTTCCCACCCTTCCTTGCCCTGCCCTTCCTTTCCCGCTAACTACCACCATCAACTGAGTGTTGAAGGTTTGTTCTTATTTTAAGAGAACCTCTGGTGAGCTTGGATGGTCTCTCATTCCAGAGGACAGGCGAGCCCACCACAGATCTGCCTTTTATCAAATGGCCCAAGTGTATTCCAGAGTTGTCACAGCAGAGTCCTAGAAAGTGACACGTCTCCCAAGTGGCTTCTTATGCATACATTGCCCCCCGTCAGTCTGTCTCATAGGTGTGAGACTTGTTTGGCCCATGAAGTGAGATTGTTGGCCAGGCCACTGAGAGGGTCTGGACGCCATGTATGCTTGATGGGCATTAGTTTTCCTGGTTGTCACTGAACAGGATGAGACCCACCCATGAGCCAAATCAAGGGATAGGCTGCGGAAGGGGCTGCCTGGGAGGCTTGGAGAAGAGAGGGTATCTGTGGGTCAGACAGAGAGAGGGGAAGCAAGTCTGAAGGATGGGTCAGAGCAGCACATTTGGAAGTAGACATGACGAGGCAGCTGTCAAGAGCTACCTGAGGTGGCCCAGATCCTGGTTTCAGAAAGAGCACTGTAGTGGGAGTCAGCGGGCCTGAGTACCTTCTGGGCTCTGTCATTGACTCAGTGTGAGGCTGTAGGAAGATCATATCCACTTGGTGACCTACAGTTTTCTCCTCTCTCAAATAAGAGGATTGATTGACCTCAATATTTCCCAAATTTAAAATACTTTCATATGATTGTCACCCGGAGTGAGAAAGACAGACGCTTGAACAGTAATGGCAGCCCTGTGTGATGTCTACTTTAAGGCTCGATGATCATCTGGACCTAACTAAGTCCAGTTCTGGTTCCATAGGAACTCTACATGAGTTTTACAGTTTATTTATAATTTGCCCACTGGTAACCTCTTCAAAGGATGTGCCTTTTGGAGGCCAGCACAAAGGAGATGCTCCGTACATATTTCTAGCATGAAGAAGGCAGTTAGGGCTAACACCAGAACAGCTCCTTATAAATGAGGAATAATGTGTATGGTTGAGACGGGGCACTTTGGATGGACTCCCATGGGTCTCGGCTCACATCACAACTCCACAGCTAGCTGATGAGTCACATCGTTTTTCAAATACAGACAGCATTTTCTTCTTTCCAGGGCTTTCATCACGGCTGAGCAGCATAACACTTGAAGTGCCCAGCACGTGCTAGGTGTGCAGTGACGGGTGGAAGAGGCTGTGAGGAACCAGGTGGGTTGTGGGCTTGACTTCCAGATGGATCCCAAGCCATCCCAGGAACACTATACTCTGTCAAGAACTGCACTGAGTGATCCTCCCTCTCTTCCGATCTCCGCGACATTGAGGTGCGTGGTACTGTGACATTTGTCATTAGTGTAGGTTTGTGGACCTCGCAACAGAGAGGTTGTTTCTTCTCCACCTGTGATTCATTGTTTTTGTTGTTGGTAGTGGTGGTGGTGACTGTGGTGTGTGTGTTATACAGGAAGAATCCTCCCGTGGGAAATGTGTTTCATAGCATCCCATCCAACTGAGTTTTTCTATAAGAAATAGGAGTATTAGCTCTTATATTCGGTACGACCTTTGTAGAGTCATTTACCTGCTCCAGGTTTCCATGTGCACATGTATCACGTGGTACATAAATGACACCTCTTGAACTTGAGTCTTTTCCTCAAGATCTGCTTCTGGAGGAACCCAAACTAAGGCCCTTTGGGAAGAGGACAAGACACATTCTGGCCACCTTGGCCTTTTGATTAACAGAGGGAGACACTGGGGAGCCATGCAAGTGACATTTCGTCTTCTGTGGTGAGTGACAAATGTCATCAGATGACGTAACAAGAAAGGGAAAATACTTCCAGTAATTCTGTTGGGTTAGAGATTGATGATTTTGAAAATTAGTCCCAAGCCCCAGTCACCTGAGGAAGACGGGGGAGCCCCTGGATTTGTTCCAGGCCTCGTTTGGTGCAGCCTGGAGACTTTGCTCCTCTCCGTGGGATGAACAGAAAGCTGCTTGTTCGTTTCCCCAGGACAAGAGCCATATCTTCCCCTTCTTTTTTATCCCCTCGTTGGAAAAACATAGCTTTTCATGTGTTTGTAATTGTTCTGAAGATTCTGAAGAAAAAGGTGACCTGACTCTTTTAAGAACAAAGCAGGCCCATCAATGAGGAACATTTTCTGTGGTTGGAAAAGTACGCAGGAAAATCAGAAGGTGTGCGACGAAAGGTCGTTCGTTTGTCTTCAGCTTGTGACCTGGGAGGAAAAGAAGCAGGGAGTTTGCTGGGATGCAGGGGAAGGATTCTACACTTTCCTTGAGGTTCCCAGGAAGTCAGTGCCCAGAGCTCTGCAGGGAACTGGAAATCCATCACGGAATGGGTTGGAGGATTCCTCTGCTCCCGATGCTTCCCGGAAGCTCCCTGGAGCATGGCTCTTCCTCTCCAGCTGCAGAGCCCTCACCTCCTGCCTCTCACCCTCCCGCCCACACCTCCCACCGATGCCAGGGCTGACCTCTCCCTTCTCCCCATCCCTCCTGCCCCTTCAGCCCCACTGCCCTCCTACTCCAGCCTTTCCCCCACAGCTCTGCAGGGGACTCTGCGGTCACTGTGTCCTTGTGTATGTGGTTCCCTGTGCCTGGAATGTGGTTCCCTGTTCCTTACTTTGCCTCCCTGGCTAAGTCCTACTTATTCTACAGGGCGGAACGTGAATGTTTCCTGCACACAGCCACACGTAAATTAGAGCTCACGTCTCCATGCTTCTGCAGGCTCTCGATACACCTCTCTTATTCCCCGTTACTTTGCGTTGTGCCTTGTTTAATCATCCACGTCCTCTTTTGGGATGTGGCTCCCTGCAGGTGTCCCTATGTCAGACTCATTCTGATTCTCCGGAGGGTCCTCCGTGCCTGGTCCATGATGGACACCTAGTGTAGGCTTGTGGAAAATAATTAGATGGCCTTGAACTTTACTTTGTCATGTTCACATTTTCCTTCTTTTCACCTAGGCCTTAAACACCTAGAGAATAGGTGTGATTTATTTCAGATTCTTTTTTATAATCATTATTACTTTCTGATTCTCCCAGCTGTCTGCCAGCCTGGGCATGTGATCGTGCGTGATAAGTGGCCATTGGGTAAGAGAATGGATGGCATTCATTCTTCCAGCTCCACAGCTCACCTCAGAGTCTTCTCTCTCACATGGCTACGCTGTCAGAGCTTATTTTTATCATTCTGTCCTGCTTAGAAACCTGGGTCCTTGATCCAGGTCATTTCTAAGTCAAAAGTGATACAGTTTCCGGATCCTCGTGCTTAGAGAAAGTCCCCGGCAGAGCCACCTGCCTCGGGAGATGTGACAGGTGCTTTTGCAGCACATCTCCCACACCTGTGGGGTGACGAAAGGTAATTTAACACCTGTCCGGACCTCCCTTGAGGCTCTCCAAGTGGGTTAATGGGATGTCGGGCACAGCTTAAGAGCAGAGTCAGAACCCACCAGCTTTACCAAGTATAAGCACTTCCGGCACCAGGCCCTGCCCCCTACTCGCTTCTTATTCATAGGGCAGCCTGCGCTGGAGGCACTCCAGAGCCAGATTTCTCCAGTAATCACGCTCCTTCTCTCTAGTTCCCCTTGGGCTCTGTCGTGTAGGGCAGTGCTCAAGGGCGTGGTGGTGGACAGCTGTTCACCGGGTCTGTCTGCTGTGAGCGCTGGAATCCGAGATGCATTTGTCAGCGTGGTTGCTCAGATTTAGGCATCTATTATTATAAAGGAGTATCCGAGACTTTGTAAAGCTTGTAGGATGATTCATTATTATACTATTATACTTGCAAGTAACATAATACACAGGTGGTTATGATGTTAACTTCCTGTCTCTTCCCATTTGGGGACAGGTGAGACCCCTTGAGCCAGACAGAACATTCAGTGCTTCAGTATTACGGAGATACAGTACAGTGAAGTTGCATTTATGCTTGCTTAGCTAATGCAAATTCAGGGAGTGAGAGAAAGAGACATAGAGAGAGACACACACACACATACAGACAGAGAGACAGAGGACAGAGAAGAGTGATTAACAGTTTGCTTGGTCTGGTGATTACACCTGCCATCCTCGATGAGCCCATTTCTAGGCACGAGCAAGAGGTGGTGAGGCTGCTGCCATTGGTCTTGGTACCTGTGCGTCTCTTACAGGTCGGGCCCCTGGTTGTGATCCTGCTGTCTACAGAGGTGCGCTTCTTATACCCAGCCCTCTTTGTTGCCGCCCTCCCATTACCGAATCCATTATACACAGTAACATCTCTGACCGAGCAGGGCTGTTTGTACCAAATGAGGCAAGCTGTAGTTTATGGACAATTTACAGGATTCTCAGGGGACAATTTTAATAGATTTTTTTTTTGCCTTATGTGCTGAACTTTAGACCCCAATTTCTGGGTCAGATGTAACTTCGCCAAAATGCTTACACTAATGATGAGAACAACATAAACAGTAGCCGTCATTTGTTACTTAACTCAGCCACGGCAATGGCTACATTTCATGGACTCTCTGTGTTTTCCCTTCCCCCAAATTCTGTACATCCCATATTATGATAGTTTTGGTGCAGTCTTTTACATGAGGTATACATTTCGTGGAGTATATTTTGTTTACTCTTTTCACATGTACCTTCTCGTGTAACCAGTGCCCTGATCAAGATACAGGGCATTGCCGTATGCCCTCAGCAGTTTCTCCCACACCCCTTGCTGGCCAACACTGTTCTCCTGATGAGGTGGCCATTATTCTGACTTCTTAGACTGTAGTTTTTGACCTTCTATTCTAGGACTTCATGTAAGTAGAATACTACAGTATATACTTTTCAGTGTCTGGCTTCTTTCTCACAACATAATGTTGTTTTAAAAAGTTTATTTATTTATTTTTGAGAGAGAGCAAGAGAGAGAGAGCAAGCACACGAGCAGGGGAGGGACAGAGAGAGGGGGAGAGAGAGAGGATCCGAAGCAGCCTCTTTGCCTGACACAGGGCTCGATCTCGTGAACTGCGGATGCGGAGATCATGACCTGAGCCGAAATCAAGAGTCGGACACCCCACCGACTGAGCCACCCAGGCGCCCCACAACATAATGTTTTTGACATTCATTTCCTTTGTTGTATTTAGCAATATTTCATTTCTTGTTGCTGTGAATTATCCCACTGTATGAACATATCATAATGCGCATATATATATGTGTGTGTGTGTGTATATATATGTGTGTGTGTGTGTGTGTGTGTATATATATATATATGTATATATATATACTGTGCATCAGATATTTTTTTCATTTTATAGATGAGAAAATGTGAAGAAATGGTGGTCTGGGCAGGGGGGCAAGTACAGATTTGCACGAAGCTTTGTCCTACTCCAAAGGCTCTCAGCTGCTACCTCTGTTTTCTAGTCCCAGAAGAGAAGCGTACGCAGGAGCAGATGAAGGTATACCCACTGATACATGCACGCTGACTACAGGAGGCAATAAATGTACCTGTATCACCAAGTGCTCTCTTTCAGCCAGTTTTTGGCAGAGGGAGTAAGCCTTGGAAATTCAGGCACTTCCCAGCATAGTAGGCTAGGTGATCATAAAGCCCGAGTCTCCATTCCTTTATTCAGAGTCTCGATTCCTGAATTTAACAGAAGAGGTATTACTTTGATGTTCGCATCGTGCCTTTGATCAAAAGCTTGCTGGCTCCCTCGTGTCTCTTAGAACAAGACAGTAGTTCTATTGTGCTGGCGTGTGTTGTAACATTTTGGACAGCAGAAATGACATTTACATGAAACAGCCATCCTTGGAATGCATGAGATAAGACAATTTCAACAGCTCCTCGAAGAAGAGTCCCCAGCGTTGACTTTAAATCAAACAGAAGTAATAACATGTCATCTGGCTTCCCCTTCTCAACCTGGTGTTAATTAAAATCCTGATAACAGAACTCAGTCAACATCCATATGAGGAAGACCAAAGCACAGCTTAAAAATGTTCAGATGAAAGTACAGTTAATCAGAATTAAAACAAAGACACCCCCACACAGTCTTCTTTCTCATTTGGCTTCTACCGGACGAGATGATTAATAAGCAAAAGTAATTTCTAAGGACCACCCCCCCACCCCCGCTGTACTTTCCGAACTGAACCATTTGAAATAATTGAACAATTACTTTGTGCAATGTTATCAAAGTTTATTAAATTGCTCCCGTCAGCTTTGTCCAATTACCAAATTCAGCTGATTTGCATATTGCGAAACAAAGCGGTGAAAGGGGTTCCCAAGGTAGAACCTGGTGATTTCTGAGCAGAGAGAAGTTGTAAAGTTCATTTGGTTTGAATTCTTTCCCCTTACAGATTAGGAAGCCGGGGCTCAGAGAGGAGAACTGACCTGGCCAAGGTTCAACCAGACTACAGATAGGGCAGGGCTGTGCCCCCTGCTCCCCAGGACCCTCCATCTGTCTGCAGGGCTCTAAATGGGCAAGCCCCACGTCAGCCCCAGTGAGGCCAGAGTGCACTTCCATGTTCCTGCCTGTCTCAATTAGTTCCAATTTAGACATAACATTGAGCATGCACTTAAAATGCAAATCCATTCTGACAGGACAGGAAATAATACAGGCAGATTATTCCAGTGCAATTTAGTAGCTCAAGGACCTTGGAATTTTGAAGTGACAGACTGAATGGTCCTGAATGAAACACTATTCTTTCTGGTGTGTGTGGAGGGCGGTGGGGGGGGGGGGGGGGCGGCGGTGAAAAACTAACTTCCAGCACTTTCTATCTCGGTCTCAGAATCCTTTTTATTATGGGAAGTTACCAACAAACATAAATGTAAGAGTCCTAAAATGCACCCCACATACAGCCGGTGCGAGTTCAACAGGGCCCACCACAGGGACTGTCCTGTTCTGTCTGCTGGCTCATACTTCCTCATTCACTAAACCATTTTAAAGCAGATGTAACATTTTGTTCATAAATTCTACAGTAGGGACCTCGATTTTTTTTAAGGTCACTATATTTTATATGCCAGTGACATGCGTACTCTATGAAGCTTTTAAATATTGAAACATTAAGCAACCATTAAAAGGATATTTTTGACATGGGAAAACATTCTTCATAATTTAAGAAAATGAAGATACCAACAGAACATGGAGTATGTTTTTATTCTGTGACACGCACACAGAGTCTGAAGGGTTGTGTATCATATTGTGGTTTCTTGCTTTTTGCTGACCTTTTACCCCTATTTTTTTCAATGAACATGCATAATTTGTGTAATAAAAAGAAAAGACCCTGAGGGTTGAAAGCCACTCAGGGATGGTGTGAGAGAGGATAGGGAAGCTGAATTCTACTTCTAGGTTGTGGGCAGTTGTACTGAGGGGGAAGATCTGGTCCCTGCCAGGTGTATACAGGTCTCCTTAATCGGACTCAGTGATAACAACAGAGAAAATGATGAAACTTTTCTGATTCAACAAATGTTTTATGAAGCATCCACTCTGGACCAGGCATTTGCTGCTTGCCGCGTTAACAATTATTTGACCAGAAAGAACACAAACACGTTAGACCCTCACTACTCAAAGTGTGGCCCAAGGATCCGCATCACCTGGGAGCTTGTTAGAAATTCAGACTCTCAGGTTCCCCCCCGCCCCAGACTTACTGAATCAGAAACTGTTTGTAATAAGCCCTCTAGGTGATTCTAAGGCACATTAAAGTCTAAGAGGCACTGGGCTGACCACTGGGAATGTGGCTCATTTGTTTCTACTTTCCCAGCCTCGCTCAGAGCATGTTCAGAGAAGGGGTTGGTGGCAATGGTCAGGGTGAAAACTGGCACTTGATGTGAGTTTCTGATGCAGCCTTGTTGATCAGGTAAATAGATGAAGGTCTTTACACACTGCCTCTGCTCCTGCTCCCCAGCCTTTCTGACTCACCACTGCCAAGGAAGCATCTTCAGACACCTTGACCAGGCATTCAAGGCGCAGTGCAGAATGCACCTTTGCAATTGGTCTCTTTATTCTTGAGCACCCAAACATCCTCTCCACATTATGCCTTTATCTCCTCCCTTAGGAACTCTGAAAAGATTGACTCATGTTTTCCCTATTCTTTAAAGCCCAGATGCCATGCTCTCTCCTCCAGGAAGCCTTCCGAGAATATACCAGCCAGCAGAATTTCTTCCTTCTGCACACTTTGGCGGGGCCTATTGTCTGTGCAATTCACTGGTCCCTTATGGTGTGAATAACCCAAACTCCCCAAGCCTCAGTTTTCTCACCTGTAAAATGGAAATCATAGTTCCTTCTTCACAGGGAATCTTGAGGCTACATTGAGAAATATATGTAAAGTACTTAGGGGAATATCTGCATAGTATATTCTAGGAACTTTTCTGGCCTATTATCAGAAAAACGTTGAGCCTCATGATAATTCTATGAGGTAAGTACTATATTATTCTCCTTATTTTATAGATGAGGAGACAGATACAGAGAGGTCAACTGACTTGCCCAAGGCCACAGTAGTAAGTGATGAGGAAACCAGAGGTAAGCTCTGGTATTTAACTTGTACCTACAGGCTCGTGTGTGTGTGTGTGTGTGTGTGTGTGTGTGTGTGTGTGTGTGATAAGAACGCTTAACATGAGATCTACCCTCAATACATTTTTTAAGTGTACGATACAGTATTAACTATAGGCACCGTGTTGTATGGCAGATCTCTAGGACTTACTCATCTTGTCTAACCAAAACCTTATGCCTGATGAATAGCAACTCCGCACCCCCTTAATCCCCCTGTCCCCGGAAACCACCATTCTACTCCCTGCTTCTATGAGTTTGGCTATGTTACCTATCTCATGTAAGTGGAGTCACACAATATTTGTCCACCTGTGACTGGCTTATTTCACTTAGCACAGTGTCCTCAGGGTTCATCTCTGTTGTCACCTATGGCAGGATTTCCTTTGTTTTTGTGGCTGAATAGTATTCCATTCTATGTGGTTGGAAATTGGAACCCTTGAAGGCTGTTGGTCAGAGTGTCAAATGGTGCAGACACTATGGGAACCAATATGGAGTTTCCTCAAAAAGTTAGAAATACCATATGATCTAGCAATCTCACTTCTGGGTATTTAACTACAAGAATTGAAGTCAGGATCTCAAAGAGGTATTTGCACTCCTCTGTCCATCACAGCATTATTCACAATAGCCAAGATGGAGAAACAACGGATGAACGGATGGGTACATGCATGGACAAGTAAATGCCCACATTTGGTGGTCCCTTAGCAGTGGGGCAGTAAGGTGGTTATTTCCGTCCCCCGTTTCCCGCTTACCAGTGCCCAGCCCAGTTATAGGGTTGCATGAATCGACACATGTTGGTTTCATATTTTTTCCTGCTGGTAGGCTTGCTTTTAGGTGCTGTGGTTTGACTGGAACAGGGGGGCCCTTTTCATCCCCGCTGGCTGGCTTGGATGTCTTGGAACAAAGATGCACCCAGGTTTTCTGTGAGGAATTGTGGCCTTCTTCATGGAAAGGCAGTAGCGGACCGATGGTCCAAGCATCTTGCTGCCCACCCACGGTGCTTCTGGCACTTCTCCGTGGTCACTGCACCTGGTTAGCTGGTGAACGTAAAGAAAGAACTCTGGGTTGGGAGTTGGGAGACCTGGGTCAGAGCGCCTGCTCCTTGACGTACATGTTATATGCATGTCATTCAGTCTCTCTGAGCCTCACTTACCTCATCTGTAAAATGGGGAGCATAATATCAACCTCACAGGGTTGTCCTGAGAGGTGAATGGGAGCAGAGAGAGGAAGACTTTCCAGCCTGTTGATGTTCCAAGCATAAGCCGCTAGAAGATGAGGACGTTGAGTGCAGGGACCATATGCAGTTACTGAACATAGCATTGTGCGTTCTTTCTTCTACCTAAAATTAGATCCCAAATCAAGTTCAAATTACTTGCCTCCATAATTATTTTAAATAACTGCACACTATATCTTTGGGCTGATGTGTTTCAATTACTGGAGCCATTTCTATTAGAAAATGATATACTGAACATGCTTACACATCTCTGCTCCTCTGACTCATAACTTCAGATAAATTTCTAGTAGAGTAATTGTCGGGGGAAGAGGGAATATGTGCACACTGTCCTGATCCTTTGAGTGCATTTTCATACTGCCCTCTTATAACATTGTGCAACATTTACCATAACTTCACTAGCATTGGGTTTTTTCATTTAAAGATTAAAAACAACACCTACCTTGGCAAGCAAAAAACCCACGGCTCAGCCGAGGACCTTTCAGATCTTCACAGTATTGCACCCATCACATCAAATGGTAAGTGGTTTCGTTTTCAATATTTCTCCCAGCCCCCCACCCCACCCAGATGAGAACCACACGAGGACAGTTGACGGTCGTCTTTCACAGCTGGAACATAGTATGTTTGCAATAATTGTTTGGTGGAATCATCTCTTTTACCTTGCTAAACACAGTGGTCACCCTACAGCGTCTGAAATAAAACTTAGATTTGGTTTTGCCCTGGGATGGTGTGCGTTGGATTTGAACCAAGGCTCTGTTGGGTTCTGCAGAATTCTAGGAAACGGCATCTCTGGGTTTATCAAAGTGCAGCTCTTTTCCTAGAGAAGGGGCAGGTGAAGCCTCTTAAGCTGATGTTTTGCAGAGGGAATTTGGGCCCATAACCCAGTAAACTGATTACAGCTAAGATAGGTCCCTTCAAGGGGCACCTGGGTGGCTCAGTTGGTTGAGCGTCTGATTCTTGATCTCAGCTGAGATCTTGATATCAGGGGCGTGAGTTCAGGCTCTGAGTTGGGCTCCGCGCAGGTCAAGAAACCTACTTAAAGAAAAAAAAAAGATAGTTGCCATCAAAGGCACACCAATGTGGCCTGGAGGTGTTGGCTACACATGCACCAACTGCATTAGTCCAAGGCAGTCCCTGGTTTAAAGAGACAATGGCTGAAAATACAACCTGGATATTATTGCAGTGAGGGAGTCTGTTTTCACAGGAGGATTTTTAGAAACTTATTTGAAGCTGAAAACCAGACTGAGATATGCACTCTGTTGATGAGGAAGGTGTGTGTAAATGATGCAGGTGCCGTGGCTCCGGGAGGGCATCGGAGGAGCTTGGGAGGCTGGTAAGGAGGGGGAGGCTGGTGGGAGGATGGGTGGGGTCAGTCAGGGCTCTGCTGGAGAATATTCTGAAATGACAAAGGAGAGGTGATTGGGAAGTCCCAGGGAAAGAAAAACAATAAAGCTAGGGAAGACCAGCTGCCTGACACCAGGAAACGGGAGGAGAGGAAGGTGCTTAAGGCGCATCTCCTGCTGGGTGGGGAAGTCGGGTACAGTCTTCTCTTGGAGACATTTTGTCTGAGGTCACCCCTGGGGGGGCTGTGCAGAGGGAGAGACGGCCTGGCAGGGGGTCGGGGCAGTGCCTCCTAGCACCATCCGTCGCCTTAGCTGTTACCAGCTCTCGTCGCCATCTTCCATCCTTCAGTCCAAAGCCCCGGGCTCTTCGTGGACCAGCTGGACTTCTGCCAAGACCTCTTAAGCAGTTGCTTCACCTCCTTCTCCCTTCCCAACACTCCGTCTTTCCAGCTGCTGCCCAGGTGAGTGGCCTTTCAAAGAAATTCCTGTGATTTCATCCTTTCTCCATTGGAACACCTCCAATTCTTCCCCATCCCTTCCAGGAAGTCTCTTCGGTGTGGCCTTCAAGGCCTTCCACAGCCGTTCTGCAGACATCCTGCTTTTTCTCACCCTCAGCCCCGTTACTCCGCCACTGCCTCCTCCCCTTCAGGCGCCTGTGAAGGTTTCCTTTTCTCAGATTTACACGCTTTTGTAAAAGTGAGTCTATCATTCTGGAACCCCCTTTCCCTGTTCTCCTGCCCCCCACCCCTCAGCCTACCTGGAAAATTCCCAACCATCCATCAAGGCCTGGTTCAAATGCCCCCTGCTTAAGGAACACTTCTTTGTTCCCATTTTAATAAGAATGGAAATAGTTATTTAAAGAGATGAAGATCTAACTGCCAGTGGGATAAAAGTTTGGAGAGAACTTTGTTGAGGCAGATAAAAAACCCCGAAGTGGACATAGATGTCCATTATGTGCTAGGCAATTCAGAGACCTGATCATATTTGGACATTTAAAGGACGCTAAGAAACAGAGGAAACTATGGGCCCAGAGTGGTAAAGTGACCTGATTGAGGTCACCCAGCTAGCATGGGGCAGAGCTGGGACTGGAGCACAGCTTCCTGACTCCGAGGCACATCCTCAGCCATGAAACTATGGTTTGGAGGCACTGTTTATTCCTCCGGGGAGGATGGTCCTGTCTGCCACGGGCTGGAGATGAGGAGCCTGAGCCCCTAAAAAGTCCTGAATCACCCTCAGTATCGTGAGAAGCTGTTAGTCTACTTAAAAGGCAGAGCTATTTTAGCAAAACATTCCTACTTTTCGGGTTGGGAGAGGACACGTTTCTAGATCGGATGTCAGGCAGCCAGAAGCTTCTGACACCGGAGCCATGTGGTTGCTGAGTGAGTGCTCTGGGTAAAGGTGGCCTCCTGGACCTTCAGCCCAGGAATGAAACAGCATGTTCTGTCCTTGGAGGTCGTCACACTTCCTCTCCTATTCTTGCCTGGATGGCTCTCACCTCTTGTTCAGGCATGAGCTTGGGGAAGACTTTTGTGACCTTGGACCCCCCTCGTACACCCTGTTGGTCTCCTCCATGGCAGAATCGGGAGTTCCATTTGGAAGCGAATTGGAGGAGTGCTTTGTTCAATCCCCGTCCTCCTGCTGAGCAGCGAGTGCTGCTATCTTGAGCTTTACCGGTAGGCCCTCCTCCGTGCCTGGCACAGGACAACCAGCAAATCCTTCAGACTCCATGTTTATGACAGAACCAAGCTGTTTGGCCTCATCCTTGCGGGGTACATAGTAGATACTCAGTGCCTTCCCAGGGAGTGAAAATGGCAGAGTGCGTGGGTCTGCTGGGCTCTGCCGCTAGGGGGCAGAATCGGGAGAGCTGTGGAAAGTCCATTCCTGGGATGCTGATGTCCTGGGGTGTGGGGGTAGAGGTGGGGTGAGGGCACCTGTTTTCTCTTGAGGAGGTCCTATAAAGAGAGGAGCAAGGAAAAGGAGGGCACAGACAAGGGGCTGCAGGAGAAGGTGTGTAGACCTAGGCCCTGGACTCTGATGCTTGCTTGTACCTTTCAGCCCCTCTCCTCCACTGAAAAACAGGCATTTGGACAAGACAACACTTAAGGCTCTTTCTCACATCTATGCTTGGTGATCGGGTTGGCAGGATGTGGTAGAAAAGGGCCTTAACTGAGGGCTGGGGTTGGGGGGTCTAGTCTTAGTCTTCCAACTCGCCCCCTGTGTGACCTTCTGAACTCTCGTGTGCCTATTGAAAATGGGGCGCTTGGGTGAGATAGACGCTAAGGCATTTTCTGTAGTAGAGATATTGGCTTCAAGGCAACCCAGACACCCCAGAAATCCTTGCTCTAATCCACCTGATTTCTTCTGGTCTACAGAAAGCCGGGTGGATGACCAGTCATTTTCTTCCTCAGAATTAGATGCTTCAACTTTGAAATGCAGGTAGATAGCTTAGCATTGAAAAAAACACTCTCTAGTGGGAATGAGAAGGCTTTGGTTTCTGTCCCGACTCTACTGCAACCTGCTGTGTGACCGTGGGTTAAATACCTTCCTTCTCTGAGTTTTAGGAGCTCCATTTCCAATGAAGAGGAAGTAGATACTCTGGAAGGGCTCTTTCAGCTAAACTGGTGTGTGATTTTCGATAGCATATAGAGATTCTACCACAACGTGGCCGAACACAAATAAACCCTGCAGAGGCAGCCTTGTGAGAAGAGAGACCCATGCCTGATTGTGCCCATTCTGGACAGCTGGGTCCAGACTTGAATCATTCAGGGTCTACCCAAACGTGGCTTGGTTCTGTTACAGCGTCTGCAGAGAGATCTTTCCTTCAGACTTAGTGAAGGCTTTGACATGCTATGTTGAGGGTGCCCAAGTCCACACAGACATGAGAACCGGATGCAAACTTGAGTGTGAAGAACCCATTCCTTCTCACCAAGGATTTGAGAGACCCATAAATGTGCACCTGGGGTAGAGAAAGAAGCGATCACTCCGACAACATTCCTCTTCTTTGAAGTTCCACAGATTGTCTTCTTTATGTTGAACATAGTTCTTGGCACACTTAAATCATTTATTCCGCAAATATTTGCTAAGCACCTACTGTGTTTGCTAAGCACTGTTTAGGCTGTGAGGCTACAGCAGAGGACAAAGCAGACAGAGATGTCTGCCTTTCAGGCCTTGCTTACTCATGGGGGAGAGACCGAAAGGAAGCCAGTAGATGGATCTATCAGTTGATGGGTGGTGATAGGTGCCATGGAGGACAATACAGCAGGGGAGGACAGCAGAAGTGCTCATGGGAGCACCTCTGGGGTGGGGGTGGCCAGGCAAGTGGGGTGAATGAAGCAAGATCTGGGCATGTATCTGGAAGGGACATCTGTCTGCCTCTGGTTTTGAGGGGTCCCTGCTTCCAAGTTGCTGGTCTCTGTGTCTCAAGTGCTCAAGAAGCCTTTAGCACTGGAGGCTGCATCCTTTGTGTCTCTCTACTCTCCAGATGCAGTGTGGCAGCTTTCTGCATCTCTCCAATGGGATACTTTTTGTTTTCTTTGGGCATTGTGGTTGGCCTGAGAGATATGTATTCTCTCTTGGCCTGGAGGGAATGGCCACATCTTGTTTATAGTCTGGACTGAAGCAGGTTCTCCTTGGAGCAGAGACACGGATGCCATGACAGACTTGATCAACATCGTCTTCCTCTCCCCAGGAGCAGTGCTATAGAACTTGATGGCTGGTCTCTTCATGCTCGAAGTCATCAGGGTTTCAAAGTGATCTTTCAGAGTTAACTCATTAACAGTCATTAAATTTTTTTTTTTTTGGGGGGGGGTGGGATTCAATGTCCGACAAAATGGCCAGCATGGAATTACCGAGGCAGGAGACTTTGGCACATGAATGAGGACTTTTCTAGTGTGCACACCTGTTCGCTGAGACGGGGACACCCCAAATCATGGCGGGAATGCTCATCAGGAGAGGCGGCATCACAAGTGCTAGATATTTGGCTCTCGTGTTTGTCAGTGATTCATGAAGTGATTATCAACATTTGAAACCACTTCATGAATCAACCAGGAGCTGGAAAAGATTTAACCATAATGAGCTCATTTCCATAGAAATAGGACCAGACCCACTGGTGGGTCAAATAGTTGCTGTGGCTTAGGCTTCACGCCCTCCCATCCTGCCACCTCCTCATTTCTGACAGGCTCATTTCAGGCCTCATTATCTTTCATCACTTTGCTCCCTAACCAAGAGCAGCCACATCCAGGAACCTTGCAAATGGCGGAATTAGAGTCTTTCTTTGTTCAGGTTGGAGGTGGGCATCTCTTGGGGTCTGCTATGGGCTGAACTGTGTCCCTTTCCATGTAGAGTTCATATGTTAAAGTCCTAACCCTTGGTAACCCAGAGTGTGCTGTGTTTGAGTTGGGGCCTCTTAAGAGGTAATTAAGGTAAAACAAAGCCATATGGGTGGGCCCTAATCCAATATGGCTGGTGTCCTTAGAAGAAGAGGGTGTTAGAACGCAGACACATCAAGAGGAAAGACCATGTGAAGACACAGAGAGAGGTCTCAGAAGAAATCAACTCTACCAGCACTTTGACCTCGGACTTCTTATGTCCAGAACTGTGAGAAAATACATTTCTGTTGTTTAAGCCTCTTAGTTGTGCTTTGTTATGGTGGCTGTAGCAGAGCAACACGTGGTTCTCAAATGCCTGGGACGCTTTTGTACATCCAGACTTTTTGGTGAGGTTACACTGGCAAGGCACCTTCCCAGGGGGTCGCTGAATTCTTTCTCCTAAAGGCCTGTTATGTCTGCCCCACAGCCCGGCAATTGGCTGTGCTTTGATTCTGACACCTGCCAGAAACACGACCGTTTGAACGCCTCAGACTGTCGGGGGCCACCTTACATATGGGCCAGTTTCCCCATCGTCTTAGCTTGCTTCCTCCAAAAAGCAGATCCCAAGTCAAAGACTGGGTACATGAGGTTCATTGGGACTGTGATCCCCAAGAAGCCATGTGAGGGGCAGGGGAGTGAGACAGGGAGAGGAGCACAGCTGATAAGCAGGGTGATAAGTACCTTACAGTTGGGGCTGTTGCCAATGGGGACCCAACATAGAGTATGTGGGATACACCTGGATTGTCCCCCAAGGGGCAAGGAAGCTGAGGCATTTATGCACCAACTCCTGTGCTCCTTTGGCGAAGGTCTTGTTGGAGGCAATGGCTCCTCTGCCCTGGGCCTGTCATATGGGCCATGCGTGCTCTTCCAGCCAATGAAGACCCTCAGGCAGAGGCAGGAAGATGTTGGTGTGTATGGGAACAAAAGCCAGTGACCTCTAGGGTGGGCTCTGGGGCGGCACCATCCTGCCAGCTACCCCAGGCCCCTTCCTCTCCAGACCGCTCCCTCCATGGGCTCCTGCATTTCTGCACTGAGCCCACCCAAAATGCAAAGCACTTTTCCTCTCTTCTCTGGCTGAGTTTTCAACTCCTTTCCAAGAGGCATTTGCTCCACTAACACCCAGCACCTGTTTCAGACATGACACTTCAAAAGAGCCACTTCTGTTTCTTCGGACTCACCACTCAGCTAGATGAAAGGTGGAGTCTCGCAGAAACCAGGATGAAAGGATTCTTCTGCTAGTTTTCCTTTCTATGGAAAGGAGGGCTTCATCCAGCGGATCTCTGCATCCCGTTGCTTCAGCGAATCCTGGGTTAGCCAGGCAGCACAGCAGCAGGGTGGGGAAGTTTTTCTGGAGCTACAGCTATCATTTCTCAAATGGCTGCATTTGAAAGTGGCACCCTTCTGGGTTCTATCCGCTGGTCCCTTTAAAAAGAGATTGTGATATAATTTCAAGAAGATAGTGCTCCCTGAACGGCTCAATAAATGTTTTTTTTTTTAATTTTTTTTTTCTCAACGTTTTTATTTATTTTTGGGACAGAGAGACAGAGCATGAACGGGGGAGGGGCAGAGAGAGAGGGAGACACAGAATTGGAAACAGGCTCCAGGCTCCGAGCCATCAGCCCAGAGCCTGACGCGGGGCTCGAACTCACGGACCGCGAGATCGTGACCTGGCTGAAGTCGGACGCTTAACCGAAGTCGGACGCTTAACCGACTGCGCCACCCAGGCGCCCCTCAATAAGTGTTTTGATATGGCCTCTAAACTTCCAGATTTGGGGCATGAGGGAAGTATCCCAAATGCCATTTGTTTCAAGTATTAAGTCCTTTCAGTCTTCAACATGTCAGAGATGATGGTCAAAGTTCTGATGCGGAGGGCCAGCCTTCAGGGGCACTGTTCAGGGGACCGCTGGATGGTGGGGAAGAGAGATTCCTAGTTGGGAGTTTTCAGAGGTGGGGCCAAATACCAGAACAAAAAAGCAAACTCTGACCACTAGGGGGTTGAACAGGCCCTCCAAGTAGAGCCCCTGTCAGACCCTTAATTCAGGTTTCCCTAAATCAGAGATGGAGACAAGAATCTGGGTGCAGGTGGTTTATGTGTGAGGTGATTCTAGGAAGCATGGTGAGGGAGCAGAGAAAGCAAGATGGGGTGGGAGGAAAGGGTACATTAATTCACAGGTTATTGGTGAGTGTGCTGGGCCCAGTCCCACTGGGGACTTGATGAAGAGCAGTGTAGAACACACTTTAGAATTGTTCCACAGAGGGGGATGGGGAGGCTGAGAATTTATCCAACAACTCCTGTCCCCTAGTAATTGACATGTGTCCCTGGGACATTGACTCCCCTTCACTTCTCGTCGCCTGTAGGGCAACTAAGTGGCCTTCTCTGGGGCCCGCTTGATGTGGGACACTGGTCCCTGTAGGGAACTGTCCACTGCTACTGTGCTGAACCAGGGAGCTAAGCACATCACGCGCCCTCGCTACAGACTCTTAGTGTGGAGAATTACAGTTCATGCTTCTCATCCATCATATGCATATTTGAGCATCTACATTGTGCCATCAATGCTGAAAGTTGGGGAGAGAGTGGTGAATTCTCATACTCCTGTTTCTCTGGCCGCTCAGAGTTAGAGGGGAAGGCAAAGAAACACACATAATTTCAAAGTACCTAGAACCACAAACCCCTCTCCTGTGGGGAGGGAATCCGGCTGGTGAGATCAGGCCACAGGGCCCTCCATCGTCACCATACACACTTGGAAAAGTGATCTAGAGATGGTTCTCTGGACAGGGCTCTGCTGTCCCATCTTGGTGTAGGAGGGGTGGTGTATGTGTGGATGAGAGAAGTCTTCCCCCTCGTGAGATTATTTGCTCATTGGCAATCAATTCCTCTGCAGCAGCTCCCGGAGAATGGGCTTAGTGTTCCTCAAGGAAGGCTGTTTTCCCCAAGGGAAGACTTGCTTGCAGGTCAAGCTGTTCACACTCACATGTGCTCTTAAGAAAGTCCTGAGGGTGTGACAAATGAAGAACAGGGAACTGGGGGGGGTGCAGGGGGGGAGATGTGGTAAATCACACTTGAGTGACTAGGCAGGTGTTGGGTGCCATCCATGGAGCTGGAGAAGTCGGGTAGAGGCGGTGGCTCTGGGGCCGGGAGGAGGAGTTCAGCTCTGACTTGCTGCGTGTGAGTTGCGAGGGGCAGGCCGGCCGGGCTGATGGGGTCCAGAACAACTGCCCATGTTCTTTGTGCCATGTCTGCCTGGCCCCAATGGAGTTTCTTTCATTCAGTCCTAGCAGCTCTCTCCTCCAGAACTGGCATTAACCCCAGCTTCCTGCCTTTCCCTGATAATTCTGTTCGGTTTCTTGTGAGGCTGTGTGATGTTGTGGAAGGGGCGTCCATTCTGGAATCAGATAAAGCTAGACTCAAAGCCTGGTTCTATCACTCAAGAGTTCAGTCACTGGCTTCCAGCTTCTTCTCTTTCTGAGAGGGAGAGGTGCAGAGAGAGGGAGACAGGCTCCGGGCTCTGAGCTGTCAGCACAGAGCCTGATGCGGGGCTCGAACTCATGAACCATGACATCATGACCTGAACCGATGTCAGACGCTCAACCGACTGAGCCACCCAGGCTCCCTGCCACCTGACATTTAAATGTGTTTATTTGTTTATTGTGTAGATATGTCTCATCAGTTCGTAGCCCTTATGACAGAAACCTCACTGTTTTGTTCACTGTTGTACCACTCAGTGCACAGAACAGTGCCTGGCACATAGTAGGCACGTGAGAAATATTTTTTGAATGAATGAATGAAATAAATCAACCTCTCAACAATATGGACATGAAGAGGCCAAGCATGTGCCCCAGAATACAAAGGAGTTACTTGAGCCCGCCCACCAGCAATAGGAAGACCAATCCCCTTCTAGCTTTTGTTTGAAACAGAAAAAGGCCCACACAAAACACACACCAGACATTCATTAGATCAGCTGGACTTACTACACCAGTGTGTCTAAGGTAATATTTCGTTGGATTTCACCCTGAATTTGAAAGCAAAACAATTCGCATTTGAAAATCTCATTACCAGCATCTTCCCTCCAAATCCATTAACAGCGTGAGTGTTTCTGGCAACCGAGATCACCTCGGATTATAGTATGAAATGCAGCTCTGGGGAAAACTGTATGTTTCAAGATGTTTGTACCATTCAATTGTCAAATATTCACACGGTTATGATTCTCAAAGAAAGCACACAATGTAGGGAAATTGGTAACAAAATAAAAGCTCCGGGATGTATTGAGAGAAGGCGGCCAAAGGATTCCTCCCTGACATACCTAATCCCAGGGATGGGAAATTAAAAACCACGCCAGAATATCAATGCCTCACACAGAGGAAGGCTCGCTTTTCTTGAGTGAGATTGCAGGTTCCATCTTGAATAGCAATCACAGACTTTTCTACCGGACCTTCAAGTCTCCCTATGACACCCTTTGTCCCTTTTCACAAGACCCTCCTCTTATCCCACCTAGACTCTCTGCACCATCTAAACCCTAGTCACGGATGCCCAAGTCCACATGGCCATCTTTGTCTCTGTGAACTTGGGTGACATCACAGACAACTAGTGCTGGAGAGGTTCTGAAAAAAAAAAAAGGGTCAGGGTTGGGGTTCTGCAGTCAAATAGGTTTGGGAACTGCAGCATACACTACCTTCCTCTTCCTCTGTGTGAGCTTCCTAGTTGACAAAGGCATGTTCAGGACTCAGATGTCCTGTGGTCAAGAGACCTGAATTATGGTCAAGAGACCAAAATTAGCTGACCATGCAGCCTTTAATTTGACCATTTAAATTATTCAGATTCTATGGAAAATTAGTGTACAAATTGAAATCTATCCCCTTTCAATAGATGAGGAAACAGAGAGCAGAGAAGCTGCTCAAAGTGCTTGATCACTTGGCTGGTTAATGGCAGAGCCAGGAAGGACTGGATACTGGGGACCATGGTCAGTTCTGGTCTCTGCCCCTGTCCTCCCTCAATTCACTTCAATTCAGTAAAATTCCACCGCCCCACCCCCTGCCATCCTACTCCATCCCATCCTACCTGTCCTAGCCCATCCTATTCCATCCCATCCCATCTGTCCCATGAGTATTTCTCGAGCACCTGCCATACCCAGGAGCTGTTCTGGGTGCTGTGGGGACACTGGCAAACCAGACAGGCACAAGCCTGAGCGATACAGATTATGATTTTGCCCTCCCACAGCTGAGCCTAATTTACAGTTCTTATCATTTTCTTCTTCTCTCTCCCTTCTCTCTCTCCCTCCTCTCTTTCCTCTTCCTCTCCCTCACTCCAGATCATCCTTCACTCTGAGCAAGATAAATGGCCCTCAGACTCCCCTTAATTGTATCACTCCCTGGGTGAGGACCCTAACTGATTCCCTTTTGTCTCTCAGAACAGGTATAGTCTGTGGGAGTGTGAGGTCCATGACAGTAGGTCCTGTGCTGGTCTCATTCACTGTGCTGAGCGGACGCCTGACTCATAGTAGATGCTCAGTAGATAGCCATCCCTTGGCTGAATGCTTGTCTGTTTGTAAGACATCCTTAGCCCTTACACTCTTAACTCCTCTGCTCAGCCTGAAAACTTCGCTCCAGGCCAGGTGGTAGCATCTGTGGGCTCTCCACACAACCCCGCACTCCTTTCCTTGTGACTTTCCTTGAACTGATACCCCAGCAAGGAAATCCAAGCATTCAACACTCCCATGTTGATTCAGATCTCATATCCAGCTCAATTTCTCACCTCTTGTAGGAAGACTTCACTGAAATCCTTTTTCCTCCCTCCCTCCCTCCCTTCCTTCTCTCCCCATTCTTCATTAGGCATTATGCCAGGTCCTATGAATACAAGAATCATGAGTAACCCCTGTCTTCGAGGATCTCATGGTCCAGTGGAGAAGACAGGCAAGTAAATAATTACAATGCAATGTAACTTTGCCATGGCAGAAGTATGCATGAGCTGCCAAGGTCTCTGAATAGTCAACTCATGTTGGTCAGGAAAGGCCTCGAGAAGGAAATTTATGAGGTGATCCTTGAAGCATAAGAGGAAGTAAGACAGGAGAAAACTTGCTGGGGTTGGCACAGAGGAGAGGAGTATCAGACGCGAGTAAGATCTGCAAACCGGGGATTTCATGTCTTTTAAATCCCCCGGCTATGGGGGCGCCTGGGTGGCTTAGGTAGGTGCCCCACATTGGGCTCTGATTCTTGGTTTGGGCTCAGATCATGATCACAGTGTTCATGGGATTGAATCTCATGTCAGGCTCTGTGCTGACAGCATGGAGCCTGCTTGGGATTCTCTCTCTGCCTCTCTCTCTCAAAATAAATAAATAAACATTTAAAAAATAAATACTCCCCAGCTATGAGTGGGACCTTATCATCACTAAATGTTATTTGGGTCAGACCTCAGATCAAGTCCCAGCTCTGTGATTCACCCTCAGGTACGTGACTTAGCTTCAGTGCACAAGTCGTGAAATCAGGGATTGACACATAGTAGATCCTCCGTAAATACATGTGGAACAAATGAATGAATACCGAGCTAACAGTGTTTCCTATCGAAAAGTGTTCAAAGTGATGAAGTTGCTTGTCATGTGTTAGTCCCCCCATCTTGCTGTTATGTTTTTTTCTTCTTCCCTAAGAGATGTAGAGCGAGGACAGGACATTGGCTCAAACTTGAGAGCAACTGTGGTTCATCTGGTGCCTCCCAAGAAGACTCTCTGACTTGCATCAGTTCCTATTTCTCGCCCCGGACTTCAGCCTTGACCTTTCTAGTTAAATATAGATTATAAGCGAAATGGAGCCTGTTGGTCACCTCCTGTCCCCTCACATTTTTCTGAGGACAACGTACTCCATGCAGCAGCACACTTGTGGGCGATAACCCTTTTTAAAATGGCTAGGTGATCAGATTTTACTGAATCTGACTTTTTCTTCATTCTCCTGACCTCTTGCCCTGCATTAAAACAAAATCTTTCTGTGGCATGGTCCCCTGTCAGTGGCTGGCTACTCCTCTGCGTGGTCTCATTTTCTCCTCTAATGAGTGTCTCCCGTGAGCTCCGCCGCCCCTGGCAGCCGCCGAAGCAGAACCATATTTCAGGCCTTGCCTTTGCCTCAGCGGGAACTGGGAGGGCACAGGTGGCAGAGGACGATCGGCATTTATCAATAAACGGCTGTGCCAATCACTGTGGCCGGAGTCCCACCCAAGGCATCACATTTAATCCTCATGGTGACTGTGGGTGTTAAAGAAATTCAAAGTTCAGTCTTCACGGTGGGCCCATTAAATCAGAATCTCAGGCGTGGGGCCTAGATATTGGTATTTTTAAAAAGGGCCCCAAGCCATTTTTTTTTAATAAAAATTTTTTAAGTATTTATTTTGCAAAGAGAGGTGCAAAGAGAGAGAGGGAGAGAGAGAATCTGAAGCTGGGTCTGTGCTGTCAGTGCAGAGCCGATGTGGGGCTCAAACTCACAGACCGTGAGATTGTGACCTGAACCGAAATCAAGAGTCAGACAGTTAACCGACTGTGCCACCCAGGCGCCCCTAAAAAGTGCTCCAAGCCATTCTAAGATGCAGACAACGTTTGAAATCACTGCCTTAAACCCGGCTGCCTCTCAGAAAGCATGTTTCAGAGAACATTAGGAGCCATCAATACAAATACCGATTTGAGGATGGGTGGGGTACTTGGAGTGAGGCCATTGATTGTGGGCATAGCTTTGTTCGAGAACAAACAGGTTCTCTAGGGACTAATCTAGTCAGTCAAAAATAGTATCTGAGCCTTTTGCCCAAACGTAAAGAACGTGAAGTGCTAACAGCGGCAATACCCAGGGGACATTGCATATGGTGGCACAGGAGGGAAGTCTGACAGGAATGGCTTTCCCACATCAGGGAGAGTTCTTCCTGTGGCGGATGTCCTAAGAGTTGTGTTCACTGGTGCCCCAAAGTCGGCGTGGCCTCTGAAGATCTGCACGTAAGACCCACCACTGCAGAGGTGGAAAATTCAATCTAGGAAGACGTTGTGTACATTTGCAGGTCCTACACTAAAACGTTTAACAAATTCCTGTACTGACATGACTAGAACGACCTTCTTATAAGAAGTAATTGGTCTATTTTGGACTCCTATGAGACACGGACAATCTTGACTTTGTTTCAGGATCATTTCCCTGAGCCACACGTGCCTGCGGGTTCTACTAGTTCTTTGGTAGGGGAAGAATGGGAATTAATGCCAGAAGTGTGTGATAGTGATGGTGGCTATTAGTTGTAGTTTGGTTGATGCATATTTGTTTACTTAAATCATAGATGGAACTATTTTAATGCTTTCCATATTGTGGATTCAGCCGTTTCCTGTCATTATGTTACTGAAGGATTTCCTCCAGGTTTGTAAAGATGGATGGTTAAGAACAGTAAGCCCAGCTACATATACGTTCAAGTTCTCCAACCCTCAGTGGAAAAACTAGGCAAACAGGGCCATTTTACAGAATAGAGGAGGGATATGTTTAGGTTCTCTTGTGGAGAACCCCTAAAATAAGTGTACCCCAATCTGTCAGCCGTTAGGGTGGAAAAACCAGTGTGTCAAAGTCCATTATTAAATCACAAAAGAATTAACTGGCCAGACATACAAATTGGTCCCAGAAAAATGTAAAAATACCCTTGATTTCTCCTTGGAGGCATTTCAACCATCACGGCGTGGTTAAGAGCATGGACACCGGAGGCAGGTTTCTAGAGTTTAAATTCCAGCTTCCCCGCTTACTTCCTGGCTGCCCTTGGTCAAGTCACTTAACTTCTCTCTGCCCCATATTCGTGTTTACTGCAATGGAGATGACAGCGGTGCCTACAACCAGAATGTTGCTCTGAGATTTAGATCTATTAGTATTTGCAAAACACATAGAATGGTGCCTGGCACATAATAAATGCTATATGTGTGTTTGTTAAATAAAAACAAATGAAGTTCCCTCCAGTATTTCTCAAATTTCAGTGTGCATATGAATCACATGGGGATCCTGTGGAAAGGCAGACTCTACTTCAGTAGGTCTGGGGTGGGACCCAAGCTTCTGTATTTCTAACAAGCTCCTGGGAATGCTGCTGCTGCTGCTGACTCATTGCCCTGCTTTGGGTACTGAGGGGTCTCTATAGCCTTTGCTGGAGGAGTGTGGGAAGGGTTCAGGAGAGATTCATCCGCCTTGCCTAACTTGCCTCCACTCCCTCACAGCTGTGAGTGTTTGAAGGTAAACTCTCGGGACCAACCTCTTGCAGTTGGTATGAGACTATCTAGACCTTAATGCTCACTTAATGCTCTTCCTAACCCCTTAACGCTCCTGCTGGTTACTCCAGGACCGGGGGACTGCTAATCACCAATGGCATCCAATCAACTGGCTTCTCTTACTCTGAATAAGAGAGAAGGGTGAGGGGTGGGGGTTTAGGACCCACTAATGGAGCGTCTTACAGACTAGTCTCTCCCACTGCGGATATGGGCCTTTCTAGGGTAAATTTTTCCCCCGTTGCTTTGCAAAAATGGTGTGTCTCAGCATTGGCCTGACTGCTAAAGCAAAAGCTCCTTTTATGATCCTCCTTTGATAATATGCAAGCCCTCAGGGAAGGGACGTGGGGGAAAGGCGAAGCCCCTGCTCTCGCCACTGAGAAAAAAATGTTTACTCCCTGATGCCAGACTAAACATGCCTGATGTCCCAGTTATTATTTTTTTTATTAAAAAAAGTTTTTATTTATTTTTGAGGGAGACAGAGACAGTGGGGGAGGGGCAGAGAGAGAGAGAGAGAGAGAGAGAGAAAGAGAGAATCCCAAGCAGGCTCCTCACTGCCAGCACAGAGCCGGATGTGGGGCTCCAACCCACGAAACTGTGACATCATGACCTAAGCCAAAACCAAGAGTCAGACGCTCCACCAACTGAGCCAACCCGGTGCCCCACCAGTTATTTTTTGAAAGCGTGTTCTACAGTTATCTTAGTTTGCCATCTACCAAATAAATTGGTAAGTTTCCTTAATTGCCTCTTTGTACATTACATTGATTTAAAGCGTCTGAAAATGGTTTCAGGAAAGCTAGAGCCCAAAGCCTACAAAAGGCCGGGTTTTTGAGATACAGAATGTAAGGGCTCAGGGTGAATCAGAGGATGATTCTGTGCTGTGGTTGCTTATTGCTTCCTGTCACATGTGCTAGCTCAGCGTTCCGGTATTGTCCTGTCTGTTCTCGGTTACCTGGGCCTCAGGTAGGTGCCTGTGCCTACTCGGTAGGTGGGAAAGACAGATTATAGCCTGAGGGTTTGACCAACCAGTTGTACCTACTTAAGAGTGTTGTAAACCTACTAAAAAATGAGCGTGTTTCTCCACATGAGCATGCTTAAAAAGGAGGAATTAGTTAAAGCAATCATAAATAACACTAAAAACCCACAATCATTAGCAAAACATTTTTACAGAAAACAAATTATTTCACTGTGATTTGGTGCTTTTCACTGATGCCTACCTGTGACTCATCACTGCTTTAGTTGGGCCCTGGTATTTTCTCAGGCTCTTCTATATGCCTTTTTCCTGTTTCTTCTCCTCATTTAGAAAAAAGCGTTAGCTCCTTATCTTTTTAATTGACATACAATTAATATACAGTGTAATGCACAAATCTTAAGATACACTTTTAATGAGTTTTCGAAAATGTATATGGCCACGTAACCCACATCTCTGTCAAGACACAGAATGTTTCCATCACCCTAAAACATTCCTCCTGCTCTTTCCAGCTCATCCTCCCCCTTCCCTCTCCCCATCGCCCTCAGGAAAACACTGCTCTGATTTCCTTCAACAGAGGTTAATTTTGCCTGTTCTAGAACTCCAGATAAATCGAATTGTGCGGGCTGTATTCTTTGGTATCTGGCTTTTTTATAGCAGAATGTCTTTGAGGCTCATTTGTATTGCTGGGTGTGTCAGTAATTCATTCTTCTCTTTTGCTGAATAGCATTCTGTTGTAGGATTAGAACTTAATTTTTATCCATGCACTTGTTGAAGGACATTTTGGGTCATTTCCAGTTTGGAGCTATTGTGAATAAAGCTTTGGGCTCTTCTCCTTTTGTGATCCTGCGCTGATAATTGCCAACCCCCTCAGAAAGGGGGATGGCGGGAGATGAAACCAAGCCTGTCACTGCTGAGAAAATAGGAATGGAATATTCTCATACAAGTCTTGCTGTGCACATGTTTTCATTTCTTTTGGGCAAATACATAGAAGTGGACTTTCTGAATGTTTGACTTTATGGGAAACTGCCAGACAGACTTCCAAAGTGTCCATCCCGTTTTGCAGTCCTGAGACTATGATGTATGAGATTTCCCGTTGCTCCACATCTTTATCAGCATTTGGTGTTGTCTGCCTTTCAAATGTCTGCTTAATTATAGTCATATCAGTTACAGTGTGTGTATGTAATTATATCTTGTGTTGGTTTTCATTTGCATTTCCCTGATGACTAATATTATTGAACCCCTTTTCCATGTGCTTATCAGCCATTCACATGTATTCTTTTGTGAACTGCCTGTTCAAGTCTTTTTACTCATTTTAGAAATGGGGTTGTCTTTTTACGATTGAGGTTTGAGGAGTTTTTTTTTTTATTTTATTATTTAAAAAAAAATTTTTTTTAACGTTTATTTATTTTTGAGACAGAGAGAGACAGAGCATGAAGCGGGGAGGGGCAGAGAGAGAAGGAGACACAGAATCGGAAGCAGGCTCCAGGCTCTGAGCCATCAGCCCAGATCCTGATGCGGGGCTCGAACTCACGGACCGCAAGATCGTGACCTGAGCTGAAGTCGGACGCTTAACCGACTGCACCACCCAGGCGCCCCTTGAGGAGTTTTTGATACACTGTGGATCCAGAGGATTGTCAGATATGTTCTGTGAATGTTTTCACCTAGTCGGAGTCTGACTTATTTTTTTTTTCTAATGATGGCTTTTTATAAATTGTTTTTAAAAATTTTGACAGTCTAATGTAGCAAATCTTCCCCTTATGATTAGTTCTATCTCATTCCTGTTTAAGAAATCTGTCTTCTTCAAGGTTGCAAAGAGATAATCTCCTGTGGTTTCTTATGACAGCTTTATTGTTAACAAGCTTTTATGTGGATCTGTACGATCCACGTTGACTTGATTTTTGTGTGTGGTGTGAGGCATGAGGTGAAGTTAATTTCTTCCCTTTCTAGAGAGCTATTTATTTCCAGTACAACTTACTGAACCAACTATCCTTTCCCTTATTGAATTGCTTAGGTACTTTGACCAAAAAAAATCAATTGGTTATATAAGCGTGGATCTTTCTGGATTCTTCTGTTCTACTGATGTTTGTGCCTTTTATTACTAATACCACAGTGTCTTGGTTACTTACCATAGCTTTATAGTCAGTCTTGAAAGCTGGTGGGATAAGTCCTTGCTGTCTTTATCTTTTTCACGATTGTTGGGCTTTTCTTTGTTTTCTGCATTTCCATTTTAACATTTTCTTACCAATTGCTGCCAATAAAACCTAAGATTTTCTAAAATCGAGCTTTAAATACAGTGAAATGCACAGATCTTGAGGAGATAGTTCAACAAGTTTTGACACATGTATATACTCGTATAAATAACGTTCTTTTCAAGACATTTCAGTAACCCCAGAAAGTGTCATTGTGCCCCTTCCCAGGCATTCTGCCCCCCCCAAAAGAACTACCATCCCAATTTCTGTCCCCTAAGATTCATTTGGCCTGTTCTAGAACTTCATGTAAATGAAACCAAGCTGGGTCTACTCTTGTGTGAATGGCTTTTCTGTCAGCATAATACTTGGGCTCGATCTGTCAGTCAGTGGTTTGTTCATTGTTAATTGTGGAGCGTTATTCCGTTGTATAAAAACACTGCAGTTTGTTCATCCTTTTACCTCCTGATAGACACCTGGGCTGCTACCAGGTTTGGGCTGTTATGAATGGAGCGGCTATGAACATCTTTGTAAAAGACCTTGTGTGGATAATGTGCTTTCATCTTAGGTAAATATCTCGGAGTGCAACTGCTGGTTCTAAACCAAATGTATGTTTAACTCTTGAGTAAACTGCCACAACTTTTCCCAGAGTGGTTGTAATGCCTACCAATCCCACCAGCAAAGGACAGGAATTCTGGGTGTTCTTCATCTTCATCGTGGTCATTGTGTGGGCACGTCCTGGTATTTCGTTGCAGATTCATCACACTGTTCTCCCATGGCTGAAGATGTGAAGTAAATGTTCATATGCTTATGTCTTTTGTGAAAGATCTGTTCAAATCTTTTGTCCATTTATTGGGTTGTTTATAGAAGTTATACATATATTATTAGATATATTTATATATTTTAGGTATTATGTGTTCCTCTAGATATAAACAAATACATACAAGTACAAGTACATTCTTATTACGAATATTTTTTCCCGATTTGTGGCTTGCTTACTTATTTCCTTAAGTCTTTTGATAAGCGGAAAGCTCTCTTTCTTTTTAGGCATTTTGATGAAGTTCAACTTTCCAATTTTCTTATGGTTGCCGATTTCTGTATCCTATCTAAGAAATTTGATCTGGCCCAAGTACACAAAAATACTCTATTTTTCTCCTAGACCTTAGGTAGTTGTAGCTCTTAGGGTCTAAGTATCCGGTTACATTGATACATTCACTTATTAGCTGTGGTTTTTCTGGTTTTTAGATTATTTAGGATTTTCTGTGGGTATGATTGTGTTGTTTGAAAATAAAGGAAGCTTTACTTCAAGTCCATCCTCCGTGCCTTTCGTTTGTTTTTCTTGTGCATTGAGTAGAGCCTCTAGTACAATGGTGACTAGAGCTGGTGAGAGTGGACTTGAGCTATGTGGAAAGCATTATGAATCATGTTCGCTGATAGCTCCTCATAAATAATATAGATGATGTTGAAGGAGATCTCTTCCTAGTTTGTGACGGTTTGTTACCCCCTCCAATCATGAATGGTCAAGAGCTGTTTTCCTGTACCTGTTGAGATTATCTTAGTCTCCCCACTCCCTTAATCTATTAATGTGACAAATTTTATTGATCTTTGAATGTTAGCCAACATTTGTGTTCCTGTGATAAATCCCACTTGGCCATGTCATGTCGTGTTTCATAATACAGTGTTGGGTTTGATTTGCTAGTATTACGTTAAAGATTGCTCATGAGGATTGTTCTTAAATGTAAATTTGTGAGATATCCTGGCCTGAAGTTTTCTTGTGATGTTTTTATCTGGTCGTGGCATTAAGTTTACGGCAGCCTCACACAGTGAGCTGGAATTCTATTCCCGTCCTCCAGGTGTTAGAAAGATTTTGTGTGGGATTGGTATTACATCTTCCTTAATTATCTGCTGAAATTCTCCAGGAGAATCCTCTAGGCCTGGAGTGTTCTCTGTGGGAATCTCATTAATTACAAATTCACTTCCTTTAATAGATGTGTGGCCATTGAAATTTTCTACTTTTTGAGTTAATATTGATAATTTGTGTGTTCTAAGGAATTTGTTCATTTCACCTAAGTTTTCAAATTATGGAAATAGAGTTGTTTTGTCACTATTTTAATATATGTAGGATCTGTGGAAATTGCATTCTTGATAGTGATATCTTGTGTTTCTTTCTTTTTTTTTTTTTTTTCAACGTTTATTTATTTTTGGGACAGAGAGAGACAGAGCATGAACGGGGGAGGGGCAGAGAGAGAGGGAGACACAGAATCGGAAACAGGCTCCAGGCTCTGAGCCATCAGCCCAGAGCCTGACGCGGGGCTCAAACTCCTGGACCGTGAGATCGTGACCTGGCTGAAGTCGGACGCTCAACCGACTGCGCCACCCAGGCGCCCCTCTTGTGTTTCTTTCTTATTTCTTGACCAGTCTAGCCTGGGCTTTATCAATTTTACTAAACTTTTCAAAGAAACTAACTTTGTCATTTTTTGAAATGATTTTTATGTTTAATTTTTTAATTTTTTTAATGTTTATTTAGTTTTGAGAGAGAGAGAGAGAGAGTGTGAATGAGGGAGGGACAGAGAGAGAGAGAGAGAGAGAGAGAGAGAGAGAGAGGGAAACACAGAATCTGAAGCAGACTCAGGTTCTGAGCTGCCAGCACAGAGCCTGATGCAAGGCTCAAACTCACGAACCATGAGATCATGACCTGAGCCAATGTCGGACACGTAACTGACTGAGCCACCCAGGCACCCCTAAATGATTTTTGACTGTTCTTTCATTTTTGCCCTTTATTCCTTCTTCATACTTCAACTTTAATTTCTTCACTTTTCATTTCAAGCTGAAGCTGAATTATGTATTTATTTTTTCTTTTAATATAAACTTTTAGAGCTATGAGCTTGTTTCTAAGCACAGCTTTAACTGCGTCCCACAACTCTTGGTATGTTGTGTTTTTATTTTTCCTGGTTTAAAATATTTTCTAATTCCCTTTGTAATTTCTCCTTTGATTTATGGGCTGTTTAAGTAGCATATTGCTTACTTTCCCGTATTTGTGGATTTTCCTGGTAGCTCATTATTCATTACTAATTCAATTCAGTCTAATCAGAAAACTCTGTAAGAGTCAAATTCTTTTAAAGTTGATATTTCTTTCATGACCCAGAATATGGTGTATCTTGGGCAACATTCCATGTGTGCTTGGTGGACTATCAGTCAGGCTGAGTTGATAGTGGAATCTTTCACACTATATATTCTTGATTTTTTTTAATTGATTTATTTGTTGCTATAGACGAAATGTTTGTGTCCTCCCCCCACCAAATTCATATGTTGAAACCTTAATCCTCTGTATGCTGGGATTAGGAGGTAGGGTCTTTGGGCGGTGATTAGGTCAGGAGCCTGGGGCCTTGTGATGGCATTAGTGCCCTTATTAAAAAACACAAAAAAAGACTTCAGAGAATTCCCTTTCCCTTCTGCCGGGTGAAGACACAGCAAAAAGACTGACCTCCGCAAACCGGGAAGTGATCCTCATCATACACCAAATCTTTGGCCACTTTTAATTTGTCTTCGTAGCCTCAAACTAGGAGAAATAAATTTCTGTTGTTTCCAAGTCTCGAAGTTTAGGTCTGTTACAGCTGCCTAATTGGGCTAAAGAGCTCGGTCTGTCAAGAACTGAGACAAGCATTAACATCCGCAACTCTAATTGTGAATTGATGGGTTTTCCTATTCTGTCAGTTTTTGCCTCAGTTACATGCAAGTATTATTATGTCCTCGTGATGAATTGACACTTTGTCATGGAATGTTCCTCTTTATATTTGGGAACACTTATCTTGAAGTCTGCATTGTCTGATACTAACATAGCTACCCCGTATTTCTTATAATTAATGTTTGCATGGTATATCTTTATTCATCTTTTTATTTCCAATCTGTTTGTGCACTTGTGCACATGATAAAGTTGGGGCTTGATGTTTTTAATGCAGTCTAACAAGTAGTGTCTTTTAAGTGGCATGTTTAGTTCATTTACATTTAACTATTAATGTAGTTGGGTTTAGGTCTATCTTGTTAATTTTCTTGCCTCCCTTTGTATTAACTGAACATATTTCAGTAATCCATTATATCTTCTCAATTGGCTGAGTAGCTACAACTCTGTGTCCTGTGTTTTTAGTGGTTTCTCTGGGTTTTACAATAAACATCCTTATAAGAATGTACTCTTAATATTTCACAACTTCACATTTAATGTAAGAACCATATAGCAGTGTAGAGCTATTATGCCCTTGTGTTCCTGTATTCTCACGTTTTACTTCTATGTGTTAGCAACATTGTTACTATTTTTATCAGAATAGTCTCTAAAAAGTAAGAAATGAGGGATGCCTGGGTGGCTCAGTTGGTTAAGCCTCTGTCTTTGGCTCAGGTCTTAATCCCACAGTTTTGTGGGTTTGAGCCCTGCAGCTGGCTCTGTGCTGACAGCTCAGAGCCTGCTTGGGATTCTCTCTCTCCCTTTCTCTCTGCCCCTCCCCTGATCATGCTGTCTCTGTCTCTCTCAAAAATAAATAAATAAACTTTAAAAAATAAAATAAAAATTAAGAAATGAGAGGAAAATCTTTATTTACTCAGAACTCTGCTGTTATGATACTCTTCATTCCTTTGTGGAAATGTGAATTTCTGTCTGGTATCGTGTGCCTTCTCTCTGAATAAGTTTCTTCAACATTGCTTGTGGTACAGGTTTTCTAGGATTTTTTTTCAGTTTTGTCTGTCTTAAAATCTCTTTGTTTTGCCTTAATCAAAAAGGGTATTTGTCCTCAATATAGAATTATAGGTAGACAGTGTTTTATTTTCAGCACTTTAAAGATGTTGTTCTATTTTCTGGGTGGCATTATTTCTGGCGAAAAGTCCAGGGAAATGATTACTGTTTTTTTTCCTCCCTGTATGTTATATTCCCTTTTCTGGCTGCTTTGAAGATTTTTGTCTTTAGTTTATCACAATTTAATTATCATAAATCTTACTGTGTTTTTCTCTATCGTTGTTGGGGTTGATGTGCTTCCTGCAATCTGAGTTCTTGTGTATCATCAAATCCGGGAAATTTCCATCCATTTTTTTTTTTCCTCCAAAATTTTCCCCTACCCCAGTCTCTCTCTTCTCCTTTTGGGTCCCTTAATTTCACCTGTGTTAGACTATTGGCTACTGTCTCATGGTTGAGACTCTTGTCATCTGCTTTAGCCTTTTTAGCCCTTTGTGCTCCAGTTCGGATACTTTATACGGCCTCAGCTACAGTTTTATTTATCTCTGCTTCTGCAAGATCTAATCTGCTGCTTAGCCCATTCTGTGGATTTTAAAACTTTAATTTTTAGTTTTAGCATTTCCATTTGATTTTTAAAAATTTTTTTGTGGAGAAGTTCAACAGAAAAAGGATATAGAAAGTATAGAGTTCTCATATACCCCTTCTCCCCCCTGCCAACATCTTTTACCTTGCATTAATGTGGTACAATTGTTAAAGTTGATGCATCAGTATTGATAATTTATTATCAAGTCCACAATTTATGCAGTTCTGTGGTTTGTAACAAATGCATAATGGTATGTATCCACTACTATAGTATCATACAGAGTAGTTTCACCACCCTAAAATCTCTGTGCCTCACATACTCATCATTTCCTTTCTCCCATCCTCCAAACACCTGACAACCATTGATCTTTTCACTGTCTCTGTAGTTTTATCGTTTCCAGAATGTCAACTAGTTGGAATCATACAGATGTAGCCTTTTCAGACTGGTTACTTTCACTTAGACATGGAGGAATCTTAAATGCATGTTGCTTTTTGTGGCTGATAGCTGATATCTGCTTACTGATGAAAGATACTCCGTTATATGGATGTATCACAATTGGCTTATTCATTCATCAATTGAAGGACATCTTGGTTGCTTCCGAGTTTGGGCAACTATGAATAAAGCTACCATAAACACGCAGGGGCGCCTGGGTGGCTCTGTTGGTTAAGCATCTGACTTCAGCTCAGGTCATGATTTCACGGTTCATGGGTTTGAGCCCTGTGTCAGGCTCTGTGCTGACAGGTCAGAGCCTGGAGCCTGCTTCAGATTCTGTATCTCCCTCTCTCTCTGACCCTCCCCTGCTTATGCTCTCTCTGTCCCAAAAATAAATAAACGTTAAAAAAAAAAAAAACTCAGGTGCAGGTTTTGATGTAGACCTGTTTTCAACTCCTTTGGGTAAATACCACGGAACCTGACTTCTGGATCCTATGGTGGAAGCCTATGTTTAGCTCTGTAAGAAAACACCCAACTGTTTCTTAAGGTGTCTGTACCATTTTGCATTCCCACCAGTAATGAATGAAAGTTCCTGCTTCTCTACCCTCTTCATTAGCATTTGGTATTATTCTCAATGTTGGAATCCTCGCCATGCTAATAAATGTGCGGTGTTATTTTCTTCACAGCTTTCGTTATCCAGTTGAAACTTTCTACTTGTTCTATGTTCTTATTCTCTTTGAGTTCTTGAACTTGAGGTTTTTTAAAAGCCTTGCCTGCTAATTTTATCCCATCTTTTCTGAGTCTTTCTCCTGGCTTTTTTTCTCCTGCTGTGCATCTCATTGTCTCCTTTGCATGTCTAGACGTATACCTTTTTATTGTATGCTGAATTTATAGGTGTGGACTTCTTGGATATCCAGATTTTGAGGTCTTCTTTGTTCACAGTGTTCTCTCTTGCTCCGGCAGAAAGTTAATTGAGTTGTAGATCTCTTAACTCATTAAAGCCTTTTATTTTATTTTATTTTATTTTATTTTATTTTATTTTATTTTATTTTATTTTATTATTTAAAAAAATTTTTTTTTCAACTTTTATTTATTTTTGGGACAGAGAGAGACAGAGCATGAACGGGGGAGGGGCAGAGAGAGAGGGAGACACAGAATCGGAAACAGGCTCCGGGCTCTGAGCCATCAGCCCAGAGCCTGACGCGGGGCTCGAACGCACGGACGACGAGATCGTGACCTGGCTGAAGTCGGACGCTTAACCGACTGCGCCACTCAGGCGCCCCTCATTAAAGCTTTTTAAAAAGCTTTATTTGGTGGGTCTAGGACTAGATGAGCTCATTTGTAAGGCGTGGCCCTTCTAGTCTCCCTGTTGAATGCCCATGGTGCTCACCAAAGTCTCTCTGCCCTCACTGGTTGGGACTTGGCCTCTCTTGGCCCTGGGAGAGCTCTGGGAGTTCAGCTCACAGTTGCCCAGAAATTATTTTCTTCCCACTGTGCATTTCCCGGCTTCCAGGAGTCTTGCCCTGTTCAGTTAGAGCTTAGTACTAAACTGAAGACTAAAGAGGACTCGCATGCAAATTTCTGGAGCTCCTGTCTTTAGATACTTTGTCTCCAGTACCTGCCCCCCAAATTCCAGATACCTGAATAATATCTGGTACTTAATTCTCTAGTCTAAAATTATAAACTAACACTTGTTAGCTAGCATTAACTAGCACACACCCAGGGCTCTGTTTGGAATTTCTGTCCCCCATTGTGGAGTAGACCTTGCCATTATCCCACTGGGAAGTGAGGAAAGGGTGGCTGAGATTGGAGAAGGGAGTTGCCTGGCACCTCCCTGTTGGCAGGGGGTGACTTTCTGACTGTGAGGCTCTGCTAAGGTTGACTATAGTTTCTGTTGTACATTTTCAAGCCAACTTCTCAGGGCTCTTAAGAGTGAGAGAGGGACAGGGGCGCCTGGGTGGCTCATTCGGTTGAGCATCTGACTTCGGCTCAGGTCATGATCTTGCCGTTCACAAGTTCGAGGCCCGCGTCGGGCTCTGAGCTGTCGGTTCGGAGCCTGGAGCCTGCTTCGGACTCTATGTCTCCCTCTCTGTCTGTGCCCCTCCTCTGCACATGCTCTCTCTCTCTCTCTCTCTCACTCACTCACTCTCTCTCTCTCAAAAATAAGACATTAAAAAAAAAGAGCGAGGGAGGGAGGTTGGGTGGATGGAGATCTGTCCCATCCTTACCTGACCTCACCTGCCCATCTGTGATGTTTGAAGAAGAGAGCAGATACTTTTAAAGGTTGACTTTATGACAGTCCCATCCAAAATATCTTTTTTTTTTCCCATCCAAAATATCTTAAAAGAATTTTTGCAGCAAGCTAAACACACAAACAAATCTCTGGGAAACTATTAGGCCACTCTAGGCATGAATTTGCTCTTGTCAAATACTAGTTTCTTCTAAGATGAGGAGGAAACTAAGGAGGAGAGGGTAAGAATATCCCCCTCTGTAGTTTTCTGCTTCCCATTCTGTGATGTTGTGGAAAGTATGTTCATTCAGTTTGAATCCTGTCTCACAAAGCCAAACATTGATGGCCTCAGCTGCAAAGTCTGTACAATTAGGGAAAGAATAGTTTCCACCGTTGTGTTTCCAAGAAGCAAATGTCAAAGGCCTGGGCCTGTGTGATTGGCAACCTCTAAATGGCCCCAACCATCCCCCCTCCTTCTGCTGTTTGTGCCCTGGTGTGATCCCCTCATTTTGGACTTGGGCCAGACATACAGATTTGCTTCGAATGAATATGGCAAATGTGATGGAATGTCACTTCAGGATAAGGTTACAGAAAGACTATGGCTTCCATCTTCGGGACCTTCTTATGCTCTCTGACTTGGTGGCTCTAAGGGAAGCCAACCACCATCTTATAATCTGTCCTATGAAGAGGCCCATGTGGCAAGAGACTGATGTCTCCAGCAGACAACCAGGGAGCACTGGAGGCTGGCCAACAGCCATGATAGTGACCTTGGAACCAGATCTTGCACCTCCTCCCATCCCCATTTGAGCCTTGCAATGACTGAGACCTCACTCATGCTTGATGGCAGTTTGTAAGAGACCCTGAGCCAGAGGCACCCAGTGAAGCCACACCTGGTTTCCCGAGTTTCAGCAACTGAAACCTAAATGTGACTAAGCTGATGAACTTTGGGTAATTTGTTATTAGCAATAGACAAAAATAACAGGAAGCATCTGGGACATAGCTAAAGCTCTATCAGTAACCATTCACTCTCTCCCTTGCTCTCCTCCACTTGGATCCTCCAGGAGTGGTGACTTTTGTGGTGGCCGGACTGTTGCTCTGCAGGGATGGTGCCCGCCCTGGACTCTGGCCTGACCCGAAGCAGGACTCTCCCCTCCAAGCTTTCCTAGTTCTCCTGTCTTTTCTCTGAGAAGTATTTGGTTTGGGTGTGGTGAGAAGTGAAATGTACATCCTCATTTCTCTTAGCCTCAAGTTCTGCCCAGAATCAGACAAGGCAACTACTTGGAGTTGCGAGAAAGGGAGTCACTGAGAAGTCATGGTTCGTATTGCAGCCTACCGCTGGAAGGTGATCCTGCATGGCTACCAGTGAAAGGATGTTAGGAATGTGGTGTGTGTGTGTGTGCGTGTGTTTGTTTTCCTTCTCTTACATTCTCTGGCTGACTGTGAAACTAAGTCTCTTCCCTTGGGGTCACTTGGAACTTTTATCCCTTCTCAGATAGAAGGTCTCAGCTTTCAAATTTCCCCCGCTTTTCCAAGTTATGAATCAACAGCTCGCAAACAGATGCCTCAGGTCTTCAGGGTATTGTTCATTTGATATAATGTCCATCCCCTGGTGATGCAGACACTTGTGGAATTTCTGGGGTCTGCCTGCCAGAATGAATTTCATTTGCTTTTTCTGGGAATTGAAGAAAGTCAGTCTTAGATCTCAAGTGAGATGACCGGAGATTGGTCACCTACTTTCTTTTTTTTTTCCCCCTTATGAAATCTCAAATGGGGGGAAAAAAACCTCCACTAGGTATTTGCTGGTCCCTGGCACCTCTTCCAAGGGCTGAGGAGCAATTTCACCCTTAAAAAAATGCCCTTTATATAACGTGATCAAGGTTGCAGAATATATTACATTGTGGTAGGAAATTGCTTGAAGGACATGGTCCATCTGTACATTCCTCTAAGTCAGCACTGAGAACCATGCAGGGGCCAACAGGCTTATAAATGTTCCAGGAAGGCTTGGTGAAAGGCAGTAGGGAGAGGGGCAGGTTTTTGGTGTGTGTGTCCAAGTGTATGTGTGTGTGTGTGCGTGTGTCTGAGTGTGTATGTGTGTGTGTTTCTGTGTATACACATATTTTTATATACTGGACACTGAGGCTGTAAGCCAGATGTGGCCCAGAGACTTCTCTCTAGCGTTTCACATCCAATGTCATTACATCTTTGAAAGCTGGATATCTGGAAAGCGATGTTTACATCTTCGCCACCTCCCGCCCCCCCCCCCCCCCCCCAGCGGTTTACATGCCGTTAGCGGATCTTTGGTTTGATGCCATCTGGCTGTACTACCATCCACCTCATGGGACCAGGTCCACGCCTGTCTTGTTCATCAGTGTGCCCTTGGTGCTTAGAATAGTGGCCGACTCATAGTAGACACGCAATAGATAATTGTTAAATGTTGAATAGAAAATAAAGGGCCTGGGGTGCCTGGGTGGCTCAGTCAGTTAAACGTCCAACCTCGGCTTGGGTCATGATCTCACGGTCTGTGAGTTCTAGCCCCACATCGGGCTCTGTGCTGACATCTCAGAACCTGGAGCCTTCTTTGGATTCTGTGTTTCCCTCTCTCTTTGCCTCTCCCTCGCTTACGCTCTGTCTCTCAAAAATAAATAAGCATTAAAAAAAAAACAATTAAAAAAAGAAAGGGCCTGAAGAATTATCAGAGGATTTACTCTAAAATATTGCTGAAGAGCATGTATACAACATACCATGGTGTCCCTTAAGAAGGACTCTTTGGAGCGTGAACTTTTTGATTTTAGAATGAAGAATGCCTTCCCGGGTTGGGGAGTAGGCTCACTTTGCTTCAGTTGTGTGGACACAGGTTTCCTCCTTGGGCTGCCTGCTAGGAAACTCAGACTCTTTGTTGGATTGACCTCTTGTGATTGCCTAAGATTTTAGGGAATGCTTTCTTTTATCAGTGCCAGGCCTGTGTGCCTTTAGAGGCATACATTTCTCACTGGCTCCTGACTGTCGTGACTGCAGTGTGGCGTGTGTCTTTGTACGTGCTGGTCCGTTCTGGGGAGTGCATAAAGAATGCCATGCGGGCGGGTGGGAGTTCAAGGAGCAGTTGGAAGGGGAGCATGGGTGTGGTGAAGGAGCGGAGCGGTTCCATGAAAAAGGGGGGATGTGGGGGGAGGGGGGAGGTTCAGATGGTGACGAGCAGAGCTGGGATCCCCTGTAAAGCCTTCAGGACCTCTCAGGAGGTAGCCTGTGGGGACTGTTTGGCTTTGACAACAGGATGGGCCTGTGGCTGGCATGTCTGGGTGAACTGGTGGCCTGGGGCCCTCTGAGAATGGGCAAGGAGGCAAAACCCTGGGAGTGTCTTCTAGAATCAAGTTTGCATCTCCACTTGGGCACTCCGAGTGGCCACCTGCCCTCTCTGAGCCTGAGTTTCCTGTCTGTAAAATGAGGCTAAAAACGACGCACCCTTCCAGGGTTCCCTTCAAGGGCCAGTGAGGTAGTGAATAGGAAGTGTCCAATGACTTGTCCAGTGCCCAGATGTCAGTCATTGTTGTCACTGCACTGAGCTCACCATGGATTCCTCCTGCATCTATGGTCATCTCCTGGCCAGGCTGCAGTGGCTTTGGAAAGTGAGAAAGGGGGATAAAGTCTCAATTTTCCTACATTTGCTATCAGGCCTTTGTGGAAAGTTTTTGTTTTTGTTTTTGGTTTTGGTTTTGGTTTTTTGTTTTTGTTATAACCCCAAACATAACTGGCTTTCCTCAGGTTGTCCCTGCCTTCACCCACCATCTTTTATCTGTAGGTGAATCTCATAGAACTTGCCATCAGTGACAGTCAAAAATAACTTGCCAAAGGAAAAAAAAAAAGGAAAAATAATGCCTTTTTAATTTTATTTTATTAAGCAAAATTTTTTAGTGTTTGTTTATTTTTGAAAAAGAGAGAGTGTGCGAGCGAGGAAGGGCAGAGAGAGAGGGAGACACAGAATCTGAGGCAGGCTCCAGGCTCTGAGCTGTTAGCACAGAGGCCGATGCGGGGCTTGAACCCGTGAACTGCGAGATCACGACCTGAGCTGAAGTCAGAAGCTCAACGGACTGAGCCACCCCCCAATGATGCCTTTTAAAAAAAAAAATGGAAACTCTTCTTCTTAAGGGACCAGGGGGATTCATTTTATGCACATTGATGCACAGAAAAAGTACAAATCTATCTTTGGAAAATAAGATCTCTAAGTTTATCTTCACAGCAGTTGCCAAATCACCCCACCCCCATTTCCGTCTCTCCCCCAAGTTTCTTCTCCCTCCCCTCTCAGGCTGTGTTGCTCCAGCTTCCTTCCCTTTCCTGGGATCTTCTGATTTCTGTAGACTTGTATTTAGAGGAGGGATAGTCAAACTTTTTCTGAAAAGGGCCAGATAGCAAATATTTGAGGTTGGGTGAGCTCTGTGTTCTCCGTTACAAGGGCAGAGTTGAATAGCTCTAACTTGGAAGCAGCCACAGGCAGTAAGGAAAGGAATGGGCATGACTGTGTTCCAATAAAACTTTGTTTACAGACACAGGAAGTGGACCAGATTTGGCCACAGGTTTTAATTTGCAGACTGCTGATTTCAAGCAACTTAAGAATTTTTTTTTTAATCTTTATCAATTGGTATTTCTTTGTATTACTCCACCCAGTGAAACTGAGGATTTTGTCATGGATGTATCTATATTTGGAGGACCAGGAAGGTTAGTGGGGTTTTGTAAATAACCATTAATATTTTCTCCATCACCTGTTGGTTTAAACAGCTCAAAGGGATTCTTGGGCCACACTGCCTATAAGACACATGTTTTGGGTACCACTGAGCCCTAGATTTAGTGTGACTGGTTTTCCAGGTTCCTAGGTAAGGGATTGTGTGTGGGCATGAGTGAGTGTATTTAATTCTTGGGACCAGAATTCTCTTGGCCAATAATGGGAAAAACTAAGGTTCAGGGTTTTTTTGGCTTTTTTTCACTTGCTCACTAAATTCTGGAAAGATCCTCGTATCAAATTGTGTAATGGAAAAAGTACTGGACCAGAGCCAGGGGATCTGATTGCTATTTTGGTTGTATTCCTACTTTTGTGTTTGACCTTGGCGAGTCCTTTCATTCCCTAGTTCAGGTCTGTCAAATAATAAACTAGAATCTTTGGTCACCACATCTTTCAGTGACTGGCTCCTATGCAGATGAAGTCTTACCTGGAATCCAAATACATATTGAATGAAGGGGGCTGATGCACCAGAGCCCCTTTGTCCTAGCACTCAACCTCACCCACACTGGGGGGGTCCTAGAAGCATCTCTGCTGGAATTTAGGGCTCCAGGCAGCATAGGGGAAAGACCGCTGAATGTATATGGCTCTTTGGTCTTACCTACTCTTCTGCCATCAGACACCCCCAAAATTATTGACGCTTCTTTTGAAAAAGAAAAGTTTATTTAGAGAAAGGGAAAGTGGGTGGCAGAGAGAGAGGGAGAGAGAATTTCAAGCAGGCTCCAAAGAGTCCAATGCAGGGTTCAAACCCATGAATTATGAGATCATGACCTGAGCTGAAATCATGAGTGCGATGCTAAGCCAACTGAGGCACGAGGCACCCCTGGAAGAGACTTTTCTCGAATTGGTTCTTACATACTCCTCTTGAGTCTCTTTTCCTCATTGATTTTGCACTCTTTGTAATCTTCATGCCTACCTCCTGGACTCATTACTTACCCCCCATGGCTCTACTCCAGATGTCTCCTTCTAGGGTTCGTCTAACTAACTGACGTCTTATAGAAAAATTATGGGTCCTCCACTGATTTCAGAAGCATCTCACTATGGCTTTCAGATACCCTTGTTTAAATGAACCTTTCCTCCCCACACGTAAGACCATAGGAAGATCCACATTCCAACCAGCAAAAGTCAGTGTGCTTCTGGTGGGGCTCTCCCTGGAGGAAGCATCATCCCCAGTGCTGGGAACACTCCTGGCACTTTTTGAATCCCTGAACTCACCCTTTAAGGAAGTGGCTACAATGTTACTGAGCTCCTTGGCTTTAGGTTTCGTTTTCTCTATCGATAAGCACCCTCCCATCCCCTGGTCCTCACAAGGTGAGGATTGTGGGGGGAAGAGAACAGAATCTTGTCCATCAGTGGAAGGGGGTTCCTGGGATAGAAAGACCTGCAGGTTGAAAAGCTGTCCTGTGGGAAATCAGGGGAGGGTGTTAGGAACTCAGACTTTCTAGCACCATGCCTGAATATTCCATGCCACAGAAGAACTCCTTGTATCGGGTTCTGTACCAATGTACTCTTTCCAGCTCTGGATGGCTGACAGGTTTCTCAGTGTAACCTTGTCTGGATCCTTTTGCTGTACTGTCCACCTGGACCCTTCTTAGCCTCAGAGGGAGGGGGTTGGAGCTGTGAATCGGCCAAACCTGACATAAATGAGGACGAGGGGGATTCAAAGACAAAAAGGAAAATGATTTAGCAAGGAAACCAAAAGAAATTACAATTAGCTGCAGGTTGCTAAATCTCCATTAGCCTCCCACTGTGCTGTTGTTCTGTAGCCAACTTAGATTATCCAAAGACAATGTTTAAAAGCCATTTTAACTAAATTAGCAATCATGTAAAACCTTCCCTCAGAATATATGTTTATCTGCACTTTCCCCTGAACAATTTCTGTCAAGGAATTACATGAAAAATTGAGGTCAAAAAAGACTGGTACAGAGGGAAGATGTTTTGAGCAAGATATCCAACATTTGATATTAGCTCTGTGTGACTGACTAATTTTCGATTGTTTCCTCTAACTAGGCTGGCTGTCTTGGGCTTACTCAAGACAGTCCTGGTTTTTCTCCGTGGTCGTGGCATAATGATGAGTACCTCCCACCCCCCTTCCCCCACACCTTGGTTCTTGAAGGTGTTCCAATATGGACAGTAGATTATATGGTCACTGTCTACATATGCAGAGAAAACTCCAATCTCCCAGAACGTGCGGAACGTGGTGATGTAGACAAATCCTTTTCATATATGACGTCTTAAAACTTAGAGGTCAGGATCCTGAGTCTAGCCCTTCTCATCAGTGACAGATGGATTTGTCATAATTTTTATGTCTTGGTATGACATACTAGAATCATAAGTTCTTTGCTACAATGTGAGGTGTATTGTAGACCAAGAATTTTTCATCTTCAAAATTATACCTGGGTTGATACGTTGGTCGATACTTGGTGATCCATTTTGTGCTCTCGGCTGTGTGGGGGATGGAAATAGCGTGTGCCTCTACACAGGTTCTGCCTCTACTCCACATGAGGCTGAAGGAAGATTCCCAAGCTGGAAGGGGGTTTGCCTACTGACCTTCAAGATCAATCCCGTGCTCAGAGTCCATGTCTAAATTAAAACTAATGGCTCATATCAATATATAATAAATATCAATATGCAATTAAAGGATTGTAGTCATTACTGTTCTACTTGTCCTCTGTGAGACTGAGCTGAGTTGGACCGTGGATCTGGCCATTAGATGGTTATGTGGCCATAAGCGAGTGACTTGAATGTTCCGAGTTTATTTCCCGTCTGTGGAAAGCACTGCTGGTGCCTGCCTCCTCTGCCCTAGGATGCTCAGGTGAGGCTCCGGTCAAGCGCTGGAAGAGACGTAATCTCCATGCAGATAAAAGGCAGTTTTGTCTTCCTGCTGGTGTGTGGGAGAGCAGTAATTAGCTAATTCCTGGCAGCTCAACCATCCTTCAAGATGGGCCCCCGTTCTAGCATTTACCTCCCCTATTTGTGGTCAGGGCAATCCCATTTCCTCTTGGGAAATTTTGTTCTCCTATGACCTTCAGTTCTTCATCTCTAAAATGGGGAAAGTTTAGTATCGAAGTTCTATACTTGGCCAGTTAGACTCTTTCTTTCCTAGAGTTATAATCTATGCCACTATCTATTTTTAGAAAGGAAAAAAAACCATTCTGCTGCTTAGCAGTGGAAGTAGGACAATCCAGCCAGGTCCTCTCTGACCTGTGAAGTTCAAATTAATTAATTCACGCATTGAGTAAATGTTTATGGACGTCTTTCTATCAGATGTGTGCCAAGTCTGTCACATGTTTTTCTCCTTTAATCCTCAGTACATAGTGTGTGTTGGGTCTTGCTGCTTGCTTTGCAAATGAAGAAGTGGAGCTTATGGAATTTAAGTAACTTGCCCAAGATTATATAGCAAGCATGTTCTGAGGCCAAGGTTTCAACTTGTGTCTATCCAGCTCCAAAACCTACATTTGCATTTGGCCTCCCTGCTAGGGGAAGAAGAGCTGGAAGCAAATTTTATCTAAGATGCCAATGAGTGATGGTCCCTTTTTTATTCCATCCAAATGTCTGCAGCACTAACGAAGCATTTCATGAGCATGGAGGTTGTGGGTGGGGATACGGGGTTATGGGTTTGGTCTTATCTGTCTAGCGTGCCTTTCTTTCTCCTCTTCTGTGTTCTGGTGGTGATGATGGCAGACTTTTTGCTTTGGAAGGCAGATGCCATTAGCCCATTCTAAAATTCTTGTGGGGATGTCAGTTACGCAAGCAGGTCCTTGGTCCTTGGGCCACGAGGGTTTTCCGCTGACCCAAGCCTCACTAATCAGAGTGCACTTACTTCCTCTGGCCACAAAGGCTTGGACCAAGGAGTGGACATGTGACCGAAACCAGCCAGTCAGCTTCTTCCCTAGGTCTTACCTATACTGGGGAAGGAAGAGCTTTTCTTTTCTGCCTCTGGGATGTTAAATAAAGGTCTTGGATACAGCCATCCTCCCATCCAGGCATGTGGCATCATGGGAAGCCAGAGAGAATGGGAAGAGGGAAGCTGAGGAGTGAGAGAGCCTAGAAATACTACTCAACAAATCACCCCCATCCCCACTGTTTTGTTTTTGAGTTTTGTCTGTCATTTGTAATTGACTAACACAAGATGCTTCCTAGCATATGTTGGCAGAAGCCCAGAGTCTGGGAAGCAGTTTCCTCTACCTGTGAGTGACAGGCTGGGGAGGAGTCTGCGGTGCAAAAGTAGACAGGATTCTGGTTGTGTGTGATGGTCGGTTTGGCTTTGGTATGTGTGTGTTTTTTCCCCAAGGAGAAGTCACTTGGTCATCTGTCTTGTCCCCTTAGGTGTTCACTCCAATAAGCCCTGAGGACCTGGTATGGCACAGGGACTCTGCGGGTGCTGGAGGTCTGGTGGAGGCCAGTAGCTACAACCCCTGCCCTTGTGTGGCTCACGGTCTAAAGCCCTCTTTTTGTCCGAGCCTCCACGGCCCTCCTCTTAGCAGGCCGCATTGGCCGTTTACAATCTATCTCTTGGGTGCTAAATTATTTACAATCTCTTTTTACCAGAGCATCCAAAGACTTAAAGACAGATTCTGTTTCTGAGGCCTGGGGTCAAAGCTCCTTTCAAGAGACTCCTCTTATCTTCATTCTCTCTCCTCTTTGCCCCTAGCACACCATGGATCCAGAACAGATCACTTGCCAGAGCTATTCCTAGAGGAATGTTTAAGCCAGAGCTCAAGCCATTTGAATATGTTCTTCTCTGTTCATTTGAGTGTAAACCCACTTGGGGGTCCTGATGGATCCTGAGGAAGAATGTCATCCTACCCGTGAGAACAGAGGGGTATGGAGGGTCTTGGTGAAGGTACTGTGCCTGGTGGTGGGTCTGCTCACCCCTCCCTGTGGTGCCAGGCTGACCTTCTCCCATGTCTCCTCTGGCCCTCTGAACAGCCCGTCTGGCTGGAGTCCTCCCCCTCTGTAACCCCAACCTGCTCCACTGCCCCTTTTTCACTAGTCATCGTGACACTAAGTTGAGCCTTTCTGCAAGATCTTTCTAGAGATGAATGGGTTCCTTTGGGCACTACCCAGCTCCAACCCCTCCTCCCTCCCAATTCCTGGGGTGGTGCTCCTGGGAGAAGATTGGGAATAGAGGATCTGGGGCCAGCGACACTGGGTGGGGATGTTTGGAATATCAACAATTCTATGATCAGCAGAATTGCAACGGGGAAGGGGTGGGTGGGAGTGGAGGGCGGGGGATGGCTAGAAGGATTTGAAGACCTAATGGGGTGCAGCCGAGGAGGAAGAAGGGTGTGCAATCATTCAGCTAGAAGTTGCCAGACCTGGGCTTGGAGACTGGGTCCTCTTGACTCTGGCCTGTGCCCATTCAACTACACTCATCTGTCTCCCAGCCACCAACCTCCCCCCAGCTGCTGCTTCCCTAGAGTAGATGTCTCCACCCCACCAGCTTGGAACTGGTTCCCTGCACCATGTTCTTTGTCACATGACCTTCATGAGACCAGTGATGACCCCTCAGTGAGTGCTTGGGTGAGGACACAGATAATTGGCCTCATGTCTGCCTTTCTGGTGGGGACCACTTTGGTCTTGTTCACCTCGGGATCTTCGTGAAATGTCTGGAACATACTAGCTTATTAGAAGTTGGTGGAATGATCTATAGATTTCTAATCTTCTTTACAAGCTTTTGGTCCTAAATACTCATCTACCTACCTCAGGACCTCCTGGCAAAGAGAGAGAGACTGGATAATCATTGTGATTCAGTACATTTTATCCCAAGCCAGCTTTATTTTACTCCACAAAAAATACAAGTGAAAAATACTTAGGTGGAATTTTTGTGTATCAAGAAAGCTACAGGGGAAATGGAGACACCAGTTCCAGGTGCAGTGAGGGACTGCATTTGTGATCAGGAGGGAACCGAATGAGAGGGAGTTCTCCCAGGTGCGGGGAGGGCAAGAGTCTAGAATCTCGGAGGGAAGGCTCGAATCTCCACCTTCCTTGAGTGGCCGCCCTGCAACTCCCCACCTTGTTTCTGCCTCAGCTCTCACCACTGGAAGTGATGCATGTTTTGAATTGACAGATCTCATTTAAATTGCAGGGTTTCCTCTGAGGGCTTGCATTCTGAAGTGTTGGGGGACTCTGAGCTCTCAGAGTAGTGGGTGCGGGGGGCCCAAGAACAGATGGGGAGAGAGCAGAGGCAGAGTCCCCAAATGGGGTGACAGGACAGCACTAGGGAGAGATTTAAAAAAAAAAAAAGGAGGGGGTTGCAGAGTTGGGCTCTAAACATAAAGCCATGGATTCTTTTTAAAAAATCTTTTCTTGTTAATGGAGGGAGCCCAGGCTGGGTAATAGAAGACATCAAATTACACGTACTGAGTGCTCGTTACATTCCAGGCAGTGTGCTGGGTGCTGGAGTTACAGGGGAGAGATAATAAGAAAGCCTTCTTTTCATGGCCTCACGAAGCTCACTGCTCAGTGTGGGGGTTCAGATGATAAATGTGCAGAGAGAGGAGTCAGCAAAGGTCGTGTGGGTTCATCACCTTGAATGCTAGGAAAGAGCTCTTCAAAGCAGCACAGTTGAAGCTGAGGATTGAAAGAAGAACTGTGCACAGGAGGGAAGAAGGGACCACACATGCAAAGGCCCTGGGGCAGAAATGAGCTTTGTGGTCTCCAGGGGCTGGAAGGCAGTAGTGTGGGTGGAGCAGGGCGACCAGGGGGCTCTTGGAGCTGGGCAGGTGTGGGCAGATGAGTAGGGACAGTCGCCCCAGGCAAGAGGGGCGGTAGGTTGGATAATCAGGGTGCTGAGTGGTTTTGAGCAGGGAGGGGCTATGACCTGAGTTAGTTTTACAGAAGCCCCTGCCCCACCGTTGCTGTGTCTGGGTGTCCAGGATGTGTGGGAACGGGAGGAGGCTGTGGGGAGGTTCGGGAAGGAGCAATGATGAAGAAAAGGCTGGAGGAAAAGAAGGGAACAATTTGGGAGCTTCTAGGATTTGTCTCTGGTGCCGGGATCTGGTCCTCAGTTTCCCTATTTGTAAAATGAGAGTTATTCTCCCATGTCCTCCCAGCTCCGTGTGTCTGGGAGAGTCTGACTGTAGCCCTGAGAGCTTTTCCAAGGTCTGTGTCAGTTTGCTTCTTCTCTCAAGGCTGACAAAGTCTCCCTGGGGAGAATTTTGATGTACGACTTAAAGATAAACTTTCCAGTTTTTTAAAGTTGTGTTCATATTTTAAGTGCCTGACTATCTTGTGTCCTGCTTCTTGGTGGGAGCTGGTGGGTGACAGTGTTACATTATTAATAAAATATGAATACATGAAAACACTCATTTTAATGTAACTTATGTGGGAAACATGATCTTTGGGGACTTTTGGCAAGCAGTTGGAAACGCATATTTGCCCCCCCAACCTTTGAAAGCCCTTGATCAGGCTGGGGTCTTTGTTTCCAACAAAGCCCTTGACCCCTCGTGGTTTCAGTTCTGTTTACTCTTGGCAAGCATTTCTGGTTCAAAGGGAGAATCTTGAAAAGCTGGATTGGGAAAGTCTATAAAATCTTAACGCATCTTTGACATCAAATAGCTCTTTCAAAGCAGTGATTTGATGAAGTAAATAGAAATATGCAGCAGCACAAACCATATGGAACGCATTTTCCGTAACTGCTCCGCACTTGAATAACAAAGGAGAAAAGTTCTTGGCGCGGGGAGTTTGGGATTTTAATGACCCTTAAATATTTGGCTCAGTTGCCAGATGTGTTTTACCAGGCTGAAAACCCCAAGGAGAGGCCCTGCCTTTCTCTTTGGCAAAACATAAGCTAACATGATGTTGCCGTTCATGAAAAGATGTTTGTGCCTCGTTGCAGAAAGCTTAATTCACCATGATTTCCTTAATTATCCGACCCTCCCCCAAACTGGCATGCCTCCCAGCCGCCTTTCTGATGGAGACGCTAAGCCATTTAGGGCGATACCACAGAAACCTCCTTAATTATTTGAGATTGGGATCAAAGCACCGAAACGTGGTTCATTGTGAGTGAGAGCTGTTGTCGGAACCCAGGCAGGGCAGAGGCTTGGCTCTTCCTGGCATGGGTGGCTCTGCCCTAACCCGCCGCGTGAGCTGTGCCGGCCCCTTGGTGTCTTAAACTAAAATAGGACAGTGCCATGTTCATGCTGTTCCTGTCAAGTTCTGGTTTGAATTCTGAACGAGCCTGCCTGTGGTAAAAACGCAGCCTCGTGTGTGTGCTGCCCCTCTGGGCCTTCATCCCTAGTCCGTTGAAACATCTGTGAGCAGGTAAGTGGGGCGATTCTCATCTCAAGATAACCTCAAAACTAGTTTGTCCAAATTCTGTGCACTTAAGAGCAGATAATGGATCCCTAATAACCTCCCCCCACAAAGAGACATAAAATCACAATTTCTTCTTTTTGTTCTTAATCTTTATTTATTTTTGAGAGAGAGACAGAGAGAGAGAGAGAGAGAGAGAGAGAGAGAGAGAGAGAGACAGAGTACGAGCAGGGGAGGGGCAGATAGAGAGGGAGACACAGAATCTGAAGCAGGCTCCAGGCTCTCAGCTGTCAGCACAGAGCCCGACGTGGGGCTTGAACTCAGGAAAGCAGATTCATGACCTGAGCCAAAGTTAGACACTCAACCAACTGAGCCACCCAGTCACCCCTAAAATCACAAGCACCCCCATTTCACAGATGTGGAAACTGAGGCCCAGAGAGTAGAAGTGGCTTGACAATCTAGTATCAGAACCAATGTCAGACTCTCCTTAATTCATCATCAAATAAGTGACTTTTATTTACCAAGATAAAATGCATCTGCAGGGGATGAAGAGTCCGCAACACTGAAGATGTTTCGAATACGCCCTTCAGGAGCAGGTCGGCAAAGGGGCAGAGAATCACACATCAAGAACTGGACCCTGCCCTCAGGCAGTGTTGCTTGGCCTTCCATTAAAAACATACAGAATGTTTTATAGAAGAAACAGGAGTGAAGTGACGTGACCATATCACACAGCCAGAGTGGGCAAAGTGTAGGATTGGTTCTGAAGTCTTTGTTCCCCTCGAGATGTGAAGGCCGGGCCGTGAACTTAGCCTGAGTGGCTCTAGAGGCCTGAACGTGGGAAGCTGGGGCTCTGTCTCTCCCCCAGATCCGGAGCTTGGGCCACTGCCTTTCAGTTCGGGATGTATCGCGGAGGAGACTGCCTGCTCCTCTCAGCCTGGCAGGAGACCAGAGAACGAGTGTGCTTTTCTGTCCTTGCCAATAGATGGAAATGGGCAGAAGCCCACATCCTCTGTGCAGCTGGGACAAGGTCCAGAGGATCCCAGATCCCAGTCGCACCAGATACTAGAGCATACTTTCTCCCTTAAAAAAAATTAAGTGCCATTCTGCTTTACAAAACAAAAAACAAAAAACAAAACTCCACAAAACCCAAACACTGAATCTAAGTTTCTCTGCCTTACGGTGCAGAGAACTGTGGTTGGGGCTGGTGACGATCACCAGAGGGGACATTCAGGTGCCTTGCTAGTTCTCTCCACGTCTTCCCAACTCCCTTGTTTTTCCTCCCTGCCCTTGTTCCTAACCTGCCATGTTCCTGTAGGAATCTGCTTCTGGTTGACCAGGGACCCCCACCTTCCACCCTCTCAGTCATACCCTGGGACGTGCAATGGGGAGCATGATGTTCCATCTGTGACCAGACGTCCCTTCAGTGACCAGACACCATTAAGGGGAAAGAGATCCAACCAGAGGGCTGCAGAGGCCTGGAGCAAGGCAGTGAGAAGAAAAGTAGAAGGGCTCAGGGCTGGTCTCCAACCAACCTCAAGGGGAGCTCCAGTCTGCCTCCCCTGCACGGCATCTCCCTCCTCTCTGGGGGGAGGGGTGGGGCCCTGCATTGAGAGAACCAGGAAAACCAGAACTTCTATGGCTTAAGAGCAGATAATGGATCCCTAATAACCTTCTCCCAAAGAGACGTAAACTCACAATTTCAAATGGAGGGGGCCTTCAAAGAGATGAAGCCAAGCATCCTCAGAACTCTGCCTTGGTTTGGGGGACATGCAGCATCCAGGTTTTCATTCTTCGGTGCCAAGGCTCCTAAGTCCTAGGACTTTGCATGGCCTAAACCTAGAGTGGGCAGAGGGCAGTTGCTGCTGGCTTCTCTTCCTGGACCTGCTGTCTGAAAGCGCTGGGGGTGGGCTGTGAGCAGAGAGAGGGATGGGGTGGACTTGAGCAGAGCTGGGTTAAAACCAGGTGGCTTTGCACTGTGTCAGGCATGTTAAATAAATAGAGGGATTCTATACTCCCGATCTTCACAGAAAGCAGATTTATCGTACCTCATTACCATTTTACAGCATTCCACTTGGGCGAGACTGATGTTGTGCATTGTAAAAGAATGCTGGATTTTATGGTCTAAAACCTTCATTTATTAGGAGAAACATTCAGAAGTGACAATGGTGAGATCCGAAGGGGCTCTTGTAGGCTCCCGAGGAGATACTGAAGCCAGATAAGAGTTGAATCTCCCAGGGCTTCTCTGGCTAGATCATCGGCAAAGGACCACAAAGCTTTAAAAAAAATTGTTTTTAATGTTTATTTACTTTTGAGAGAGAGAGAGAGAGAGCGCGCGCATGAGCATGAGCAGGGGAAGGGCAGAGAGAGAGGGAGACAGAATCCAAAGCAGGCCCCAGGCTCTGAGCTGTCAGCACAGTGCCAGACGCGGGGCTTGAACTCACAAATGGTTAAGATCATGACCTGAGCCACCCAGGTGCCCAAAGGACCAGCCAAGATTTTGTTCCTGAAAGCCTGTGGACTTCCTTTTCCTTCTTCCAAGACCCTTGCCTCTGATTTTCCTGGGATTCACTCCTTACAATTTCACCATATTCAGGACTAGTCCTAGCCCTTCACACAGTGGGGAAGTGTGTGTACATGCAGTTAGATTCACCCGTGGGGGGTGGGGGGTGGGGGGTGGGGGGTGGGGGGTGGAGGTGGAGGTAGGTGGGAGTGTGCATGTGAAACTTAAGTATAATTTAATTTTGTATCAAAGGCATAGATTAAAATGTCAAAGCATGCTACTAGGATCTCAATGAAAAACAGCAAATTCCTGCCCAGTCCCTCCTCACCTGCTTCCTGTTCCTCAGAGGCGGTGGCAGTTTTCAACTCCGAGCTGTGTCTTAGACCCATTGTAACAATATACGGGTGATCTTCAGAAATGTGATCTTGAATGCTTTCCTGTTGGATGTTATCTATCGACTCTGTGCCGAGGAAGAGGAGGGTTTAACACTGCTTTGCTGCCTACCCCTCTCCCACATGTGTGCCCTCCCCTTCTCCAAGTGTATTTATCACCCGTTTTAGTTACATCAACACTCAGTGTTGTTATGAACGTGTAAATAGTATTCACAGTTGAGACATGTGGTGTCTCATGATTATGTCTCCTCTTTCTTCTACGACAATTATTTTGTCCAGAGCTAAAATGATGGCTTTGTTTGTTCATCTGCTGGGTGTCTGTGCATCCCAGACTGGCCAGGCCCATCAGGGAGGCTGAACCCCCAGATGGTCTCTCAGCTCTGGGAGCCACTGCCCTGTAGCTCAGTCTATAGGAGTTGTTCTCTGGGGTTGCTGTGTCTTTCTTACCCTGGGATTTCCTTTCCATCTGCCTGGGAGATCCCCTCCCTCCTCCCTCCCAGTCGACTGTGCTATATCTTCTGTTTCTTTTTGCTTTTTAAAAAAATTTTTAATGCATATTTTTGAGGGAGGGAGGGAAGGAGGAAGAGATACACACACACACACACACACACACACACACACACACACACACACAGAATTGGAAGCAGGTTCTAGGCCCTGCGCTGTCAGCACAGAGCCCGATGCGGGGCTTGAACCCATGAACCATGAGATCATGACCTGAGCCAAAGTCAGACGCTTCATCGACTGAGCCACCCAGGTGCCCCTGTATCTTCTGTTTCTTGAGTTCCACCCTCTTCCTAAGTTTTGATTACTTCCTCAAGTGGATAGATGGCTTCCTCTCAAAGTGCACAGAGGATGCATTTTGAAAGACCATACAAGAGCTTTCCTACCTGAGCATTGGATTGATGATTAGTTGGGTATAGAATTCTAGGCTGCAAGTACATATTTTTGTTCACAATTTTGAATTATCTTCCAGGTTCCAGCATTGCTGTTAATGGCACTTTAATTATCTTTTGTCTATAATCTGCTTTTTCTTTTTGGAAGCTTTTGATATTTTCTCTTTCTCTCTCTGGTGTTGTGATATTTCACAATGATGTGACTTGTATTGATCTTTTTGTTAGCTCTGAGCTCTCAGTGGACTCTTTCAATCTGGAGATGCATGTTCTTTGGGGGAATTCTGTTATTCCTTTGATAGTTTTCTCTCGTTTTCTTCTATTGTTACTTCTTAGAACTTCTGGCTTTCAAATATTTTCCTGGATTAATTCCCTAAAGTTGTACTTTTTCTCCTTCATTTTCATTTTTTTTTCTTTTTTACAAGTTTATTTTTGTTACTAGTTTTTAACAAAGTGAAACTTCTGTCTTAAGGATCTCCTACTTGGTTACCTCTCTAAGGATATTAACATTATGATGGTTTTTATTGTATCGGTGTTTTAGTTCCTTTAGTATGTCTGTTTGCTTTGTTGTTGGAGACTTTTCTTAAATGCTTGGCAGTTCTTGGCTGTCCACACATGGCTGAGGGAAATGTCAAACTGTTGATGGGGAATATTGGCGTGGGGGACAGAGCTTGTCAGCTGGGAGCATCATTGCCCAGACACAGAGTCCCAACCTGGCAATTTTGTCACCTGTCCACACACTTCTGCTATTACCTGGGGGCCCAAATGTCCATATCTGGTCACCCTGCTCCTGGAGGAGTTGGCTTCGGCCCAGGGGGTTGGTTCAGGCTGGGATGGACGTGGTCCTGGTCTCCTTGCTTCCCATGCCAACTTGTGTTCCTTCCTTCTGCTCTCAATGTGGTGCCTCTGCACAGCCCTCTGTTGTCCCGGTCAATGGTGAGTTGACCTCTGTCTGACTATCCCCAGAGAACAGTAATACCAGAGTTTTCTGCCAGATGGGGGAAAGGACCACTGCCTGACTGCACGGGGGACACAGCGACACTTTGTACACATTTCCAGCTTGTTCTTTGTTTCCTCATCACGTTCTAGCTTGAGTGCTTCCTGTTGACTCCAACTCTGGAAACTCTCCTGGGCTCTATGGTTGCTTCGAGTCTAATGTGCCTCCTCCAATTCTTCCAGCCTTCTCTGCCTGCAGGGACCTTGGCCACACCCTGGGCCTCTGTTATGGTGGCAGTGACTTAGTGACTTACCCTGTTGATCCTGGGCAGTTGGGCTGCCAGAGGCTGGCCAGCTGAATGCCCTACATTTTTCTATTACTTCCTCACTTCAGTGGGGTTCTTGTACCCCCACCTGGCCCCTGAAATGATGCAGCCAGGAGAAAGACATGGGTTTCCGTATAAAGAAATGATACCAACTTCCTCTTGATTTCATCTGCTGGGTTGAATGTGAGATAAATGAATCCACTGCAGAATGTCAGGTGGATAGGAACTCACTGACACCTACTGACATGCACACCTTGTCCCTGGGTCCCCCTCAAGCCCCTGGCGGCTCATCCTTTCTCTAGCTTTGTGAAAAGCCTCCCATCCTCCCTCTTGCCTTCAGACATTATGTGGACATTGATGACTTAAGGATAATTTATTTTGCAAGAAATCGTAGGAAAACTAGGAGGAGCTTCAGGGAAAAATCTCTGGGCATTATTCTTGTTTCTGAGGTTAAAAACCTCTTAGTATACAGATCAGCTGGTGCTGTGAGTGCATGCTATTTCCCTGAACTGCATTCCTGTGTCTCATTGTGATCTCAGGCCCAATGACAGGACCCTTGTCAGTGGGGTGGGCGCCTTTTTTCCCACGTGGGCTCCTTCTCCTCTTCTTCCTTCCCTGGGAGGTGTGATAAAGGACAAAGATGTTCTCTGGCTTATCTCCTAGCCCCAACACCCACAGAAGTGCTTGGGATGGGTGCAGAGTCCCCAATATTGGTAGAATTGGGTGACTGGAAGTCTGTCCTATATTCCTCCAGGGATTTGTATACCTGGAGGCACCACCCTTCGAAGCAGGCAGGGTGGAGGGTCTCTGAAAACAGATATGGCTCATAAATCTGAAGTAGGTCATCCAGCCGTGAACGGGGCCTGGCTGCCACGAGCAGGGAGGCTGTTTGCTTCTCAAAGGTGGCACAGTGCTTTAGGAATGAATGCAAACTTGATCTCTGTTATTTCCCTTTGCTCAGGGAAAGTTCTTCCTCCTTAATCTTGCATGTTTGGGAAGGTCTGTTGGTCTTGGCAAGATGCACGTGGTATGCTGGTGCTTCGGTCGTACTGCCGGCCCTAGAAAAGGCATCTTTTATCTCCTCCCGGAGCCGGTTCTGTCTCTTCTGTGCAGAAACCAGACCCAGGTCAGTCCCGTGCCGGCCTCACCGTTTCAACTAGACCATTTCTTCAAAAATAAATGTATAAAATGTGTGAGTTCCATAATGAAACATATGTGAGCCCAAAACTTGATTTGAAAAATGTTAAAAGATCAACACTGCCGAAGCTTGGCTTCCCTCCCATGTACATAATCACCTTTCTGGATTTGGACGCTTGACCGGCTGAGCCCCCCAGGTGCCCCATCATTAATGTACTTCTTTACCAGCCCTTTCTATTGTCAGGTTCCTGAATTGGGTGTGGAAACATACTCTTGTTTTCTACAAGTGTAAATTTTCTTGATTATATAATGAAGTATCTTGCCAAAGTTTATGAGCTACTCTAGTTTCCTTTTTTGAGAATACCTGTTTAAGTCTTTTCCATAGTTTTAAATTGGATTGTGAGTCTCTCTGATTTTTAGGAGTTAAATATCTATTCTGAATTCTAATCATTTGGCATCATATATATGTGGTCAATGTCATTCCCAGTTGGAGCCATCTTTTCACTTCCTTTGAGGTGTCTCTTGATAAAGAGAAGTTTTAAATTTTAGTGTATCTTTCATTATCAGTCTTTTCTAAATTGCTTATTTTCCATGTGGATCATCAATGCAGCTGTCCAAATACCACTTACTAATGAGTTTTGCCATTTCCCATTCACCTGAAAAATGAGCTATGTAAACAAAATAAAATATACATGTAAAAATTAATTTTTGTATCTCTATTCTGCTCCCTGAGTCATTTTGTCTATCCCTGCATGAATGTCATAGTATCTACCTTGGTCATATAGCTTCCTCATAATTCTTGATGGCTGGTGGGGCAAAGGCTCCTGTGGTGTCTCAACCATTTTTGTTCTTGTATGTGTGTTTAAGGACTCTTTACAAACGTGCATAATACCATTATCACATCGACAGCTTAAAACCTCACATATTCAGTTAACAAAGCAAATTTCCCAAACTCTCCAACACTTTTAAAAACTGTTGTTTTGAATCAGGATTCAAAAAAGTCCATCCCAAGAGTTGACCATGGTCTTGACTTGATTATTACATCACTATAGAGGCCTTTGAACATCTGTTCTCTGTATGTCTTGTATAATAGGCGATTTGAAACTTGATCAGCTTCAAGTTCATTTTTTAGAGTGGGAAAGGCAAGGCTACCTCATAGGTGGTGGCATGCACTTCCATCAGGAGACACATAATATTTAGTTGACTTTTCTGTGTTAATAGTAGCCACTGATCGTTATGGTCTAGATTCATGAATTCACTAGGGACTACAAAATGGCGGCATGCTAATTCTATAATTCCTTCCCACTTACTAGCTGGAATTATTTTATAAAGATGAATTACCCCTAATTAGCTATTAATTACCTCAAGGTAAACTTTATGGAGGAAAAACAGGACAAATTGGATAGTGCCACAATCAGTTATCTATACTGAGCACAGTCAGGTGGTTCTTTAATTTAACAGTTTTCAAAATAATGACTTGGAGCCCAAGTATTCTTCAAAGATAACAAATACCTTTTAAAAATAACATCATGAATTCATGGATTAAATCCATATGCTTTAATCCATTCTAGTCATCATCCTCGTTGATGTCCAGATTGCCCCATCTGTGGTCACTGGGAGCTTCTTCAGGTTAGCTGAAGAATTCTGAAATTTTGAAATGTAAAATTACAAGATGTTCTAGGCTCATTTTGGGCATTTTCTGCCCCAGACCCAGAATGAGCATTTATCCAAGAAGGCTTGGTTCCTATTAGTGCAAAATGCTATTGAAGAAAATTACAGTGTGAGCATTAGGAGTCTTTATTGCTGTTGGCTTAGTCGTTGTTTCTAAGCTGTTTCAGTGGACAGAGTTAGCAAATACTTACATTAGATGCACACGTATTAAAGATACAGCATGGGTTCTCGAATTTGTGATTACATAGTCTCTATTTAATTTCATCAATCTTAATGTCTGTAAGATTTCCCCTACATGGTGTTAACACCATTTTAAGTTCTTCCCAACAGTGTACAAGGGCACTTTTTTCCCATGTATTTTTGGAAAACTTTTAGATGAGAATTGGTGTCACAGTGCAGTTTCAATTTACATTTGTGGTCTTTTGAGCAAGCTAAAAATTACATATGAATGCATGTGTTTGTGTGTTTGTACATACACAAACTGCACACACATATATACATTTTACCTGTTTGCTTATAAATAAGTTACTTGTCAAGTTCCACATAAAACCTTGCTGGGAATTTTTTCTTAGAGCTTCATGGAATCGGTAGGCCAATTCCCTTCAACTTGCTATTTTTATGATATTGAATCTTTCTGCCCATGAACTCAGTCTGTTTCTTCACGTATTTTGGTCTTCTTCAGTGTCTTCCAATAAATTTTTCTAATCTCTTCCTCAAAGGTCTCGAGCATCTTTTGTTAGAATCTTAGACCCTTCATGCATTTTGTTGCTTTTATAAGTGGTGTCTTTAAAATTGCATTTATATCTACTTGACGGTGAAATAAATATAATAGATTTTTGTACATTGCTCTTATTTCCAAGTGATTTGCTAGCTTTCCTAAAAATTCTAATTGTTGATGCTTTTAGATTTTCCACGAAGCCCATTATCTGGGAATGCCGATGGTTTTATTGTTCTATTTCAGTCCTCCTACATTTGACCTCTTGATGTCTTATCGGCTGCTGAATGCCATCAGGGTAATAGTGGATGACACCAGAATCTTAGGTTATCCACTCTCAGGACTGTCCCCCATGTGGCCAGGGAGTTTAACTTAGAAGAAAAGGTTTATTCTTTTCTACTTGTCCGTACCCCATCTGTATTGGGATTTGACTTCTATGCATTGAAGAACTTCACTTGAGGTTCTGCTGGTTGACTTTCACCATGAAGTTTCTGGTAGCTTTGCTTAGTCAGCCTGCATGGGCAGAGGGAAATGTGGCTTCTTGGACCTCCTGTCATTCAGAGAAGGATGGGCTGGGCTGAGACTCCAGGGAGTCAGGAAAGCCCTGGGATGGGGATTCCTAAACCAGAGCTGAGACAAGTGAAGGGGGTGAGCCTGAGGAGCAGGGAGTCAACATCTCGAAGGTCTTGAGGGTCAGATGTAAGAGGCCGTTTTACTGCCATCAAGATAAGCTGTAAACTGGAAGCCCAAGCCAAAGTATGGGGAGACCCAGTAGGCCCCAGACTATGGTGGGAGCAGGAACAAATGCCCAGACCTGGGCTGTGTTTCCTGGATGTTATTTGGCCAACCTTTGGTCATGCATGGACCTTTGGGTCCGTGCGATTACAGTCAGGTGTAGCACTTGGAGGGCTCAATGAGATCATAAATGCAAATCCCCCAGCTCATGTCCTGGCATGCAATAGAGCTCAACAAACAGCAGTTTTTGGTGGGTGCACCTCTAGGTGTTCAGTGCTGTACCTGCCAATAACTGCTGTTTATTGAGCTCTGTTGCATTCCAGGACATGAGCTAGGGGACTGGCTGTCTGTTAGATGTGGGCTTTCCTGCCAACTGGGTCTTTCCCCACCCCACACCCCACACCCACGTGCCGTGGCCCTGAGGTGCTCACAGAAAGCCCATCATAGCACCCATTGAAGCAAACAGTCCTTTAGAGCATACTCTTGTTTGCCTGGTCTGCAGATTCTCCATGATGACCTCTGCTGTTAATACCCACCTTGTTGGCATGCTCTAGAGTCCTTGTCCAGTTTTGAAGCAGAGCTCAGGCTGTAAGTTCTACTAACAGACCAATCTCTGGCTCCCACAAAGGCTGGAGGAGCTATGTAGCCAGTGCCAAATTGTATCAGTCACGAGCTTATTTGGTATAGACTAGTTTTTATCTCCATCACCCAGAAGATAAATGAACAATGCAAATTCCTAGGACCCATTCCATCTGGGCCACACAGAATCTTGGCAGATTTGATGGGAGTCTGCTGTTTGCTGTATGACCTTAGGCAAGTCTCCTCCTGTCTTTGGCCCTCAGCTTTTCCAGTTCAACTGTCTGGGATTCTCTGACAGGAGTCTGGATGTCCTCTCCCCAGTTTGCCTCCTCTGGGCATGCTTCTGACTTGGGACAGTATCTTTGTGCTGTGAAACCCAGCCAGGGAGGGGTTAGGAAATTCACTGCTCTCCAGCCTTGCACTATTATCATGACCAATCTCCTTTCACACATTTTATCCTTCATTTTATGATAGCTATTAAAGACTGTTAGGAGCTCTCTCGGTTCCTTGAGGAATATTTATGCATTTTATAGGACTCTCCTGAAGGAGAGCAGCCCTTATTAGGTGCAGGCAGGGAGATTCTGCATTAAGGGGCGTTAGGAGGCCTGGATAATGATGCTGAAGCTCCCTGTTCGACTCGCCAGTTTATTCACCTGTTTGAACTGTTTTCTTTGGGAGGATTAAGGGATCTTTGAGAATTTCAAACACCACAGAGAGACTGCTCTCTTGTTGAGATCTTGATGCCCTTTGCAATATCCCCCTCTCTGGCAGGAAGGGTGGGAAGAGAGGGGCCCTGTACTTCCTGTCCTGATTTTACAGCCCCAACCCCCACCCATTCAGGAATTGGCACCTGGCTGGCAGCCTGGATTTACTCCTGCCATGTCCCCAGTGGCTCCAGTCCCCGTTGCATGCTTCACTACTCTGCCTTCCCATGTCATCTCGTATTTCATGGAACCAGAGGCAATCTCTATCCTGTGTATTTTTTTAATAGAATTTACTTTTTAGAGCAGCTTTAGGTTCACAGTAAAATTGGACAGAAAGGAGAGTTATTGTATACCCCTGGCCCCCCACATGCACAGCCATCCCGACTATCACACTCCCCACCAGAGTGGTCTGTTCATTACAATCCATGTACCTACATTGGTACGTCATCATCCCCCCTCTGCCCCACGCCATCCATGGTTTACTGTTCATTCTGAGTGTGGCACATTCTGTGGGTTTGGACAAATGTATGATGGCAAGTATCAAGCATTTCAGCGTCATATAGAATAGTTCCCCTGTCCTAAAAATCCTCTGTGCTCTGCCCAGTCCTTCCTCTCCCTGCCATCCTCCTTGTAGCCACTCAGCTTTTGACTGTCACCGAAGCTTTTTCTTTTCCAGAATATCATACAGTTGGAATCATATAGCATGTAGGCTTTTCAGATTGGCTTCTATCACTTAGAAATATGGATTTAAGTTTCTTCTATGTCTTTCCATGGCTTGATAGCTCATTTCTTTTCAGCACCGAATAATATTTCATTGTCTGGATCTATCATAGTTGGTCCATTAACCTACTAAAGGACATTTTGGTTGCTTCAAAGTTTGGGCAGTTGTGAATAAAACTGTACAGGCTTCCGCGTGGACCTAAGTTTTGAATTCTTGAGGTAAATGCCAAAAGGAGCATCACTACTGGACCATAAGGTAAGAGTATGTTTATTTTGTTTTTTAAAAAAGATAGTTGCCAAACTGTCTTCCAGAGTGGTCCAGCACTATTCTTGGGTCCTGTCTAGTCCTCTCCGAGGTGGGCTGTCCAACCCAGGATCTGGACAGGTTTTCTTTGTCCCACTGTCCACACCTTCCAAGTACTGTATTTCCAAAGTCTTCATCTTCTCTGGACGGGCTAACGTGGGGGTCTTTCCACAGTCTTTCTCGAGGCTTTGTGCAGCAGTCCTAGAGAAAAGCAACACGTGTGGTCATTGCTGTTACTCTGGTGACCAGAGAAGAGGGGCACATCATGAAATCTCTAGTCTAGGCCTTGCTCCTCAGAGTGTGGTCCGAGGGCACCTGTCCAGGAGACGGGTTCTGTTAGGTAGATTGCCAGCTCCTGCACGGACCTAATGAATCAGAACCTCGGGAGGTGGCCTCAGGACTGGACACATGTAAGCCCTACCTCCTTTCCTCAAAAGGTGCTTCTGATGCTTACTGGGTTTTGAGAACCCCTGACTCATGTTGTGGGTCTGCTGCTTACCAGTTTCCCAGGACTGGAAAAGAAAATGCCTCACAGCCCCCAGACTTCCCCTCCTACCCAAGAGGGGGTTTCCTTGGATTGGGCTTTTTCTGCTCTGCTTTCCAGGAAGCCTTCTCCCCCACCCCCTCCTTTTTTCCAATTGGGCTTTCTGTCATTCTCTATTTCTCTGTGCCTTTTTCTCCATCTCATTTTAATTGATTCCGAAGTGGTAAGGCAGTTAGTGAGTATGAATTTGTATTTCGCTGAAATCAATCTCTTTCTGCAAGCTTGCTTCCCCCTTCTTTCAAGTCAGCTAAATCTTGCCTCCCCAAAATTAAATGGCTCCGGGCGGAACCAGCCTTGAGTTGATTACCTAATGCCGTAGCAGTTCCAGCGCCACTGATCGGCCTTGACCTAATTTGACCCAGAAATGCTGTCCCACTCACAGGCACGGTCCTCATTGTGGAAACAGGTAGGGTTTAACCTGTCCAGGGGACAGCAGGGGACAGGGATGATTGGAAATGGTGAGGGCAGTTGCCAAATGGGTGTGGGGACGAACCAGGGAGGGGATGTCAGTTACTTGCCTCTGAAGCTTGGGGTGACCCCAAAAAGATAAGCAAATGCTTTCCTCTCTCAATTACTGTTTGTTTGTTTGTTTATTTATTTATTTATTTTTTAATGTTTATTTATTTTTGAGACAGAGAGAGACAGAGCATGAATGGGGGAGGGACAGAGAGAGAGGGAGACACAGAATCGGAAGCAGGCTCCAGGCTCTGAGCCATCAGCCCAGAGCCCGATGCAGGGTTCGAACTCACGGACCGCAAGATCGTGACCTGAGCTGAAGTCAGACGCTTAACCGACTGAGCCACCCAGGCGCCCCTGTTTGTTTTTTTTTTTTAATTTTTTTTTTTTAACGTTTATTTATTTTTGAGACAGAGAGAGACAGAGCATGAACGGGGGAGGGTCAGAGAGAGGGAGACACAGAATCTGAAACAGGCTCCAGGCTCTGAGCGGTCAGCACAGAGCCCGACACGGGGCTCGAACTCACGGACCGTGAGATCATGACCTGAGCCAAAGTCGGACGCTCAACTGACTGAGCCACCCAGGCGCCCCTCTCAATTACTGTTTAAAGCTCATTGCTGTCATCGTGGGCCAAGAAATCTGGTGCTCCTGGGTTGTGAGAAGCCAGGAGGTGTCAGGGAAACAGATGGGTATCTCTGCATGACCATGTCACCCTGAACCCGTTATCTCATCTACAAAAACAGGGACTGTCCTGTTAGGCGCTCGCCCAATGACGGATTTGTTGTCATTACGGCTCTGATGGATGGGCATGAACCCACTCATTTCACAAGTGCAAAGGCTGACCCTTGGTGTGCTTAGCTGGCTTATCTGGGGTCCTATCTCTGTCTCACACAGTAAGTGGCAGAGCAGGATCTGAACCCATCCCTGTCTGATGGGGTCTTTGGTTCTCCCTCCTCCCGTCTTCCTGTGTCCTGGGAGCCCAGGAGGCAGGGGGCCTGGTGGACTCAGTTCACTGCTCTCTGACCCTTTCCCTTAGGGATGGTTGTGGCTTATTCTCGGGCTCTAGCTTACTCACTGTTGTTCGCACTTCTCTTTCCTGGAGTCTGAGAAAGTGTGAGATGTTCAGACAACCAGTGAGGTCCAGCTGTGCCGTGTCAATGCCTGCATGTGGCTGTACTAACAGAAACTGAGCTGGGGGCACTAGTGATTTCTTGAGACACATCTACAGGGTGGGAAGAAAGCGCTCATTAGAGCAAGGTCTTACGTGGTAGTTGACCCCCAGGGTCCAGGTTTCCATCCTGAATCTAGCTCTTGTGCCATCTTTCACCTCTGTCCTCCCAGCTGTCAAACGGGAGAGAGTCACCCTGCTCTCTGCCCTCTCTGCTTCCATGGGGTTGTTGTAAAGAGTGGACAGGTGAGCGGATGGGAGCATACTTAACATGGTCCTTGGCACACAGTGGGCGCTCAGAAATGTCTTTTGATATTTATACTTATGGAGACAGTGCAATAAACATCTGTTAACATGCCTGCACACACACACACCTGTTAAAATATCTATGAGAGCTGTGTATCAGTCTGCAGACACGGACAGGACAGAGTTCAGCTGGTCTGCCTGCCACAGGCGTGCCTTGAGCTCTGTAGCCCAAGGGACAGAACATGATTCCAAATCACAAGGATACCTATCTTTGTTTTTTTTTAATAATAGATAAGATACACACACACACACACACACACACACACACACATACATACACACAGAGGGCAATTAGGGGGTGCACTAATTACATGCACATGAGAAAGTTCAGCCTCTATTGGTTAGATCAGCAATTCTTCCTCCCAGTTTCCTATCACCCCGGGGTGTCTCCAATTATCTCAAGAAGGGTCAGGAACTACTCAAGATGTTATTAATTTTAATCCATTCTAATTAAATATATAAGTGGGCCATGTACCACTTTGTGGAAGGAGAAAAGGGGGAAACAATATCTTTAAATCAAATACGTAATTTTTGAGTGCAAGCAGCCAGCTTCTCCGGGGCTTGGGAAGTACGGGTTACTCCTCTCTCCTCCTCTTTGTCTCATGTGCCCCGCTGGGTGCTCAGATTGGCCCATGCAAAGAATGATGATATTTAGACTGCCAGAAGCATGATAGAAAAGGTGAGGCTGGCACGGTGGGGGGTGTGAGGGTCCAGAGGCCTGGGCTCATGTCCTGCTTTTGCCTTTCGGGGCTGTGTGGACCAATCCACTTTGGATAAATCTCTGATGAGGCGCATCACACTGCCCTTTGTGTCTCACCAGGTCGAGGTGAGCTTCAAAGGAATAATGAATGGGCCAGTGCTTAGTAACCAAGGCATCTACAAGCATATCTTCACTACATTTATTAAGCACCATCTTGTACCAGGCAGTGGGCCACATGCAGACAACCTTTAGCAAAGGGGACTGGTCCCTGCTCTTGAGCAGCTCATAGTGGGGCGGGTTGAATTGGGATCTGAAAGTTGCATGGCAAATGGGGTCCATGAAGGAGAGATCGGCGTCTGCTGCTTTTGTACTAGGACATGCCTGGACCTCTAGCTGCTGCTTCTGGGGACGGCAAGGGAATGGGTCCTATCTTCAGTGAAGACTGATCAGGGAGGGCCCTGGTCCCCAAGCCTCTGCCTGCCCCTTGAGCAGTTCCTGAAAGTTCTATGCTCAGCCTATCTTCTCATTGTTCTCTATCTGGTGGGTTAGACAGAGGAAGCATCCCAACTTAGCATAAATCTGTAAGACAGGGAGGTAGAGAAGATGGATGGAGCCTGCCACTGGGCCTGGCTTTGACTAAGGAGAAGGGATATGCCAGCCTGGGGAGGTGATTGGTCACCGGGTGAGGCCAGGTTGCTTGGGAGAGGATTTTCCCTGTATGCTGAGTTTCCACATAAATCCCAGAATGTTACATCTTTTGGGGCCTCCTTGCAAGCTGCCTGGCTATCCTCACCCAGTGAGGGCTGGGCTGGGCTGGGCTGGGCAGGGCCAGTGAAATTCTGGGGGAGAAGGAGCCTCTCCCTTAAAAATTCAAGGGATTCTGAAGACACTGGACGAACAGAGCCGGGGGCCTGCAGGGAATGGAGTCTAGTGGCTGTGGAGGGGAGACTGAGCAGGTGGTCCTGGTGGAGGGCCCACAAGCAGCTGGGATGCACTTCTTTTATTCTTAAACATCCTGAGCCTCTGGCACCTTACAGTTACCATTCTGCCCCTTCCTTTCTGAATTTCTCTCCGTCTCTGCATTCTCTCTACATTTTGGTCAATGCTGGCTCACCTTTTCGGTCTCATCTTAGATTTTCTTTCCCTGAGAAGCTCCCCTGTCCCCCGCTGGATGGAGCTGCCCCAGTGGGTACTCACAACCCCCACCCTATATCTTTCCTGTCCTGGTTCTCAACCCTTGAACCGTAATGGTCTGTTTTCACATCTGCAGCTGCGTGAAGCCTTGTGCTGCGTATCCCCTGGCTGTGAGCACAGGGCTTGGCGCCTGGTCGGTGCTCAGTAAATGTTCCTGGAATGAATGATGTGTTCAGGTTACTGGTGCTGAGCCAAGACCACTGGGGCGTTAGGGAGATCAGGGCTGTGTCAGCAGAAATCGACACCACTGATGGCTGTCATGGCTGTGGGGTTGGGCGTTACTGGCCCGAGTCACAGATGGTCTTGAGGGTTCTGGGTTGACTTTTTACTCTCTTGCCTAGACTGCTCACCCCCAGGACAGAGGCTGCAGCTACATTGCCTGTTCTTTAAATGTCTTGGATGATTTTTCAAACGTTTTATCTCCAACGTGTTTTGCATACTGCCACACATTTTAAAACCCACACATAATTTAAGGAACATTTAATCAATAGAGTCTTGATTCATTTTTCCCTTAAATCATCAGTATTATTGTTGTGAAGAGCCCATTTGAAGTTCAGGAAGGCTCTTAAGCATTTTTAATAACCATTTTCTTCCCTTGTGTCCTATTTTTTTTAACTATCTTTTTTGAAAGACACTTTTTCCAGTGGTTGAACAAGCTCAAATTGCCAGATTCCCAGTTGCTTAAATTGGGTGCAATGTGCAATTCTGTAAGGAAAATGGACTCTTCCAAAATACTGTCCCATACATCTATATTTAACCAAAGCTGCTTTTGCTGGTGTTTGTTCAAGAGTTACCCGAGAAGGGCTTTTAGCTCCCAGTGGTGAGTTGAGATGGCCACTGGGGCAGAGGAGTCGGGCTTTTGCCCAGAACACCTTGCACCTCACAGCAGGGGGTATCCTGGCTTATGTACCAGAGGCATACATGGCAGGCCGGTATTTCCATATTCTTGGGTCTTATGGGATTCTCTGTCCCTTCTGCAGTTCGTCTATTACATCTTACATTTATTGAGTGCTTAGTGTATACTAGGTGTCGTGTGAAACCCCTCATAGGCATCTTCTCGGTAGGTTAGGAGCCCATTTTACAGTTGAAAGACCCGAGGCAGAGGGTTCCTGTAGTAGTTCCCTGGGGTGGCTGTGACAAAGGACCTCAAACTTTGTAATTTAATAGAAATGTATCCTATCACAGGTCCGGAGGCCACAAGTCTGAAACCAAGGTGGTGGCGGCGCTGTGCTTCGTAGGACTCTGGGGGAGAATCTATTCCCTGCTTCTTCAAGCTTCTGGTGGCTCCAGCATTCTTTGGCTGTGGTCACGTCACTCGAATCTCTGCCTCTGTGGTCACATCATCTCCCCCTCTTCCTGCGTGGGGTCTTCTCTGTCTGTCTCCTATAAGGACATTTGTCGTCAGATTTCTGGCCTTCTGGATAATCCAGTATAAACGCCTCCTCTAAAGGTCCTTATCTTAACTGAGATGTTCTCCTACAAGGCATACTTTTCACTCTGTTGCCTTTTAAGGTAATGTTCACAGGTTCGGGGAGTGAAGACACAAGCCTGTCTTTTCTGGGGGCCACCCTTCAGTCCACTACAGCTCATAAGGAGCCCAGCAGGACTCGAGCCCGGCAGTGTGGCCGCAGAACTGGGACTCTCTGGCCCTGCTCTGTGCTCTCTGCTCCTCTGCTAATGTGCTGGTGCAACGGCAGCACGGATGTCAGTGATGCGAGCCTCAGTCAGCTTGGCTGGGGTTTTAATTGGTCTGTCTCCTGAGGGTCCTCAGAGCCTGTCTGAGTCCATCTGGGCAGCTTTAACAAAACGCCACTCACTGGGTGCTTTATAAACAACAGAAACTTACTGTTTAGTTCTGGAGGCTGGGAAGACCAATGTCAAGGTGTCAGCATGACAGCGTTGTAGGGAAAGGCCCTCTTCCTGGCTTATGGCCGGCACCTTCTCTCTGTGTCCTCACATTGCGGAAGGAGCGAGGGAACATTCTGGGGTCTCTTTTATTTTATTTTATTTTATTTTATTTTATTTTATTTTATTTTATTTATTTTATTTATTTTTTATTTTTTATTTAAAAAAATTTTTTTTTCAACGTTTATTTATTTTTGGGACAGAGAGAGACAGAGCATGAACGAGGGAGGGGCAGAGAGAGAGGGAACACAGAATCGGAAACAGGCTCCAGGCTCTGAGCCATCGGCCCAGAGCCCGACGCAGGGCTCGAACTCACGGACCGCGAGATCGTGACCTGGCTGAAGTCGGACGCTTAACCGACTGCGCCACCCAGGCGCCCCTATTTTTTTTTTTTTTTTAAAACATTTTTTTAAGTATCTATTTTTTTCCTTTGTGTTCTTTTTTTTTTTTTCCAAAGTATGGAAAGAGCCCAAATGTCCATCAATGGATGAATGGATAAAGAACATGTGGTATGTGTATATATATATATATATATATATATATATATGTATATATGTATATATGTATATATACATATATATATACATATATATATGTGTATATACATATATATATATGTATACACACACAATGGAGTATTACTTGGCAATCAAAAAGAATGAAATCTTGCCATTTGCAACTACGTCAATGCAACTGGAGGGTATTATGCTAAGTGAAATTAGTCAGTCAGAGAAAGACAAAAATCATATGACTTCACTCACATGAGGACTTTAAGAGACAAAACAGATGAACATAAGGGAAGGGAAACAAAAATAATATAAAAACAGGGAGGGGGCCAAAACATAAGAGACTCTTAAATACAGAGAACAAACAGAGGGTTACTGGAGGTGTTGTGGGAGGGGGGATGGGCTAAATGGGTAAGGGACACTAAGGAATCTACTCCTGAAATCATTGTGGCACTATATGCTAACTAATTTGGATGTAAATTTAAAAAAATAAAAAATAAAACAAGTTAATAAAAAAATATTTTTGAGAGAGAGAGAGAGAGAGAGACAGAGACAGAGACAGAGCGTGAGTGGGGGAGGGGCAGAGAGAGAGGGAGACACAGAATCCGAAGCAGGCTCCAGGATCCGAGCTGTTAGCACAGAGCCCAACGCAGAGCTCGAACCCACAAACTGTGAGATCATGACCTGAGACAATGTTGGCTGCTTAACCAACTGAATCACCCAGGCACCCCTCTGGGGTCTCTTTTATACGGGCAATAATTAATTCATTCATGAAAGTTCCATTCCCATGACCTAAGCACCTCTCAAAAACACCACCTCCTAATACTATCATCCCTGAGATTTAGGATTACAACATAGGAATTTGGGGGGACATAGCATTCAGATCATAGCGTATCCTGTGTTGTTTTTTTTTTACCCTCCATTCTTGGTAGAAACCTCGTGCTTGGCCCTCCGCCACATAAACTCCAGAGGTGACATGGCTGGTGTTCTTTGCTGTGGACTTTGTCTTGCTTTGTGGATGGTTGCATGACTGCTGTCCCACCCTTGATGTGGTGGTGCTGCTTGGGATGCGTGGTTAGGATAGTATGTTAATAGATAATAATATATCTTTTATTAGATTAGTCTAAACAAAGTGCCATATTTTTGGTCAACCGCCATCAAATATTGGCAATTTCATATGGTTCAATCTCCTATTTATTTAAAGCAGAGTATTCTCCTCCCCCCTACTCACCCCTCCCCCCAGCTTGCCTTCATCCTCCGCTTCCTCCAAATGCCAAGTTCATATTCCAGTTTCCTGCATGTGCCTTTGATTTTAGCACATGGCCAATCTGACCCACCTCCATTCTTCAGTTAGTTAGGCACATCTTTGGCAGATTTTGGCCCTTGGTCATGCCCCAAATCCCATCCTAATTTCCACTGTCTCCGAAGAAGCCACAAAGCAACCAGCGCATCTTGAAGTCATCAACTTCCATTAAGGGTTTGGGAGCATCCGTTTGAAAGCAACATATTATTTTCCTGCCTGGCAAACCAGGAGCGGGGCCGAGTACTGTACTCTCTGACACAAAGTACTTAGGGGCAGTGTCAAGTTGTACCCAACTTCCCTTCAGCATCTTGTCTTCTCGGCACAGTGGCCTGGCTCACAACTGGCACCTCGCCTCACTATAAACATTTACACATTTAATGCGTCCTGAAATATTAACCTATATTATGCATAGCAATAGTGCAAATGTTTCCTTTCCTGGCAAGGACTGTGTTATTGGAAAGCATTTATCGAGATTTAGGTCTTAACAGAGCTGAGGGGCTGTTTGTAGTAAGGTTCCCACAAGCCAAGCTGGCAGTTGTGGGGTGGGGCTTATGTGGACATTTGGAGTCACCAGGAATGCCCCTCCAGGGAATGGAGCCATCAGTCTACTCAAATTTATCACGTGGGCATTATTGTGGGCCTTCAGGAATACGGTCGTAGCTCACTGGTTGTGTGACCTCGGGAAATTGCTTCATCTCTCGAGCCCTACTTTCCTATCTTGAGAATGGGGCGATGATGATGGTACATGCCTTGCAGAATTGCCTGAAGGGCTCATGGACCAGGCCTGGAGCCAAACCCACCTCTTGTAATTCTAGACATAGAAGAACATTTTGCGGGCGGGAGTTCTCTGTTGCTGCAAGTGTTCCGGCAGAGATGGAGGGATTGATGAACAAGGATCTTGCTGAAGGGGTTGCACTACTGAAGGGAGAAGGGGAGTTGCTTATGGAGCCCTGAGAGTCCAGGATTGTGTGCTCTATTGATGTAGGAAGGAAGAAATGTGTGTATCCCGGAAGGTGGTGGCCACAGGTGTTATCAGAGACCTTGGGCTCTGCCACCTGGTGCAGTGTAAGAAACCTGTTCAGGGCTTACCAGTTGGGTCGAGGTGCTCACTTACATGTACTTAGAACTTGCTTTGATGCCCACCCAGTACACCATGCCAGGGAAACACAGATGGGCCGTGTCTGAAATCTGCCCTAAGGAACTGGCTCCCAAAATGTCTAATCCCCATCATGAAGGATTTGGGGTAAAACGGTGCAGAGACAAGAAAGAGAGAGTTACCATTTGTCAGAGACCTGCTGTGTGCCAAGCAGAATATGTATTATTACCCCAAAACTCGGTGAGTGAGATACTATCTACATTCTACAGGTGGTAAAATGAAATCTCAAGGAGACTGTGATTCAACAATTTTTCTGTATCAGTCAGAACTGATGAACTGTGTTATGGTGCAGCAACAAACAGCTCCAGGAGCTTCACAGCTGAAAGCAAAGCTTTATTTCTTTTCTTTTCTTTTCTTTTCTTTTCTTTTCTTTTCTTTTCTTTTCTTTTCTTTTCTTTCTTTCTTTCTTTCTTTCTTTCTTTCTTTCTTTCTTTCTTTCATGTTTTATTTATTCTGAGAGAGAGAGAGAGCACTCATGAATGTGGGTGGGGGAGAGGCAGAGAGAGAAGGAGAGAGAAAATCCCAAGTGGGCTCCACCCTGAGAGTGCTGCTTGGTCTCAGTAAACGCGAGCTCAGGACCTGAGCTGAGATCGAGAGTCAGAAGCTCAACCGACTGAGCCTCCTAGGTATTCTCCCCTCTTTTACTAATTTTTAAAAGTAGGCTTCACACCCAGTGTGGGGCTTGAACACATGATGAGATCGGGAGTCGAATGCTCTCCCGACTGAGCCAGCCAGCCTGTCTGGGGCTGGCCAGCCCCACCAAGGTTTATTTCTCGCTCACTCTCCACATCCACCATGAGACGCTGTGGGTTCTGTTCCTCGTTGCCTCCCTTGTTTAGGAACACAGTCTGCTGGAGCAGGCACCACCTGGAACCTTCCTTTTGACAATGCCAGAGGGAGAAGAAAATGTGGAGGAGCAAGCCTGGGCCCTGGAAGTTCTCGCGCATTGGCCAAAGCAGGCCACATGGCACATCCAACTTCCAGGAGGTGGGAAAACCACATGCCCAGAAGGAGGGTGCTGGCATGCTGGCGACTAGCTCTACTCACCACCAGCCTCTCAGCAAGTGACAAGTTCAAATTCAAACACAGGCCAGGCTCCCAAGTCCGTGCTGTTTCCACTGTATCATGTGGCCTGAGAGGTGGCAGGAGGCTCAGCGTTCCAGGGTCTGGTGACTCTGACTCTTGGAGTGGGGGTGGTCCCACCTTGGTGACGGTGACACCAACCTCTGTGACCAGGGTCGTTTCAACCACTCTAGCCCCAATACCCTTGGTCCCATTTAACGTGTGTGCTCTTCACAAGGGGTTTGCCCACTGTTCCCTTAAGAAGCCAGGCCTGCCAAAGGCTTCCGTCAGCGTCCTTCCCTCAGCCCCAGGAATAGGGAAGGTGCTTATGGCATGTGCAGACCTGATATTAGGAATGGCCTCATCAGCAAGATGGAGCCACATAAGCCAGCCCTGATCTGAGGGTAAAAAGAGGATGTGAGGCGTATCAACGAACCTAACAGGCCAAAGAAAGATCCATCCTTGAATGTAGCTTTATTAGTTGAGGCTGCCATAACAGGCTCTGATAGACTGGGTGGCTTAAACAACAGAAATCGATTTTCTTACAGCTCTGGAGGCCGGAAGTTTGACGTCACGGTGCCAGTAGGGATGGTGTCTGTGAGGTCTCTCTTCCTGGCTTGCAGACGGCCATCTTCTTGCTGTGTCCTCACGTGGCCTTTCTCTGTGTGCATATATGGAGAGGGAGCACACACTGTGCTGTCTCTTTATAAGGACACCAGTCCTGCTGGATCAGGGCCCTGCTCTTTGGGCCTCAGTTAACTTTATTTACCTTCTCAAAAGCCCTGCCTCTAAACGCAGTCATGCTGGAGGTTAGGGCCTCTGTATGTGAATGTGGGCAGGGGTACCACTGAGTCCACAGCAGTAAATAAAAATATGCCACATTGGAGTGATGGTGGAGGAGGCAGGAAAGCAGGTTTGAAGCCCCAGTTTGGTAGTTCCTGTCGTTCATGTCACTTTGAGGGCTCCGGGGCTCCACCCACTTGCTACATGGGCGTGAGTTCTTTGCACCAGGCAGGTGTGAGGGGAGCACAGAGCTGTTCCCCTCTCCTCTAGGATCCTCTGCTTCTCAGCAACACGCATGTGGCCATCTTCACCTTAAAGAGCTGCTCTGCTAATCAGAGGAGAGAAGGTACACGAACACTTAAAGCAAGCTGGAGTTGCCTTGGGGTTGCCCTCCTTGCGTGTCCCCTACCTCCTGCCCCACACAGAGGTTGGGACATCGTGGGGCAGCAGATATGTGTCCGGTTTAACAACTGAGCGAAGAATAGGAGGACGAGTCAGGTGCTGGTGGATGGGAGGCGCTCCCCCCCCGAGCCAGGTTTAGCCTCTCCCTCTGGAGCACAAGGCTGATGAGAGCTAACACCCAAGGTGGGCAGGGGGGAGACGGTGAGCTTTGGGCACAGACACATGGGTTCAATCCCGGACCCCAGCAGTTCCTAGAGGTGTGATTAGCCAACTTGTGCTCCAGTGTCTTAGTCTGTGTAAAGTAGAAGTACTGGCCTCTTCCTTGTATGAAGATAGGATGGGGGTCCAGAAAGTTTCAAAGTTTTTCAGAGTGACTGAATACACAGTAGCTCGTGCTACGGAGATCTGGATCAGCCCCCGGGGCCAGCAGGCATTCAGAGCATTTAAGAATTAATAAGTCCTGCTTTTTCGTTGCCTTTCCCTGACATGGGCTGTAACCCAGTGGCGCCTGATGATGGGACAGCAGGTGCTCCCCTCACCATCCCTCCCCAAATCCTACATTTCGCTTGAGCGCCTCCACCATCGTCCTTCCCCTGGGCATTGCCTCCTGGGCTACTTAAGCTGCGGATGATGTAGAATCACAGTCCTTTATCCTCAACGAGGCTCCTGATGAAAGAGTGTTTAAATTTGACCGATGGCTCAATATTTTGTCCTCAAGAGGAGGCAGTGTTCCCGAGGGCCCCTCTGGCTATGCATCATTGTAATAGCCCTTCTCAGGAGCACCTGGAAGTCATCAGGAGAAAACCCGCCCCTTCTTCCAAACTTGGACTTCTCCACATGCCCGTGGCTTCTGACAAGCCCTTGTGATTTCTGCAGACGCTTTTCTCCTGGCTCTGTCTGAAGGGCCAAGGCCTCCTGTGGCCCTGGTAATGGCCTGATGGCTGCTCGATTATTCCACCGTCTTCTCCGGATGGCTCTTCATCCCCCATCATTATTCTGCAGGACCATGAGCCGTGGGTGCGTGAACTCCTGTGGGCGGAGGCCCAGACAAGCGGCTGGATTAATGAATGTGCTTAATGGTGTTCACAGTCCAGATGGCCAGAGGTGCCATCAGGATGTCCTCTGCCATCTGGGGGTCTCGGATGGCCTCTTAGTTGGACTCAAACTAAGTTTCAGACTACACCCACTGCTGGCCGTAGCTATTCTTGGCAGTAGGTCTGCACTTTACAACGTACCAAATCTGTTCTTTATTGTATGTGTAACAAACATTTCCTATTCGCTCATTCAACACATTTATTGAGCACGTACTCTACAGCATGGAATGCACAAAGGGCTATGTGCTTCATAAAATATAAGACAGTTCTTGCCTCTTAACGGCTTATGGGGGAAAAGACATGGATGCATTATCTCTGTGAATGAGAAGTGAAGGCATTTGGGAAGTCCATAAGGAGAGACATTTAGTTTGGCAGGGCAGGAGCTGGAGGGTAAGGCCAGGATATCAGGTAGGCTTTGCAGAGGGGTCCTTCCTAGGGTGAGGCTTGAAGGATGCAGAGATCTAGTCCGGCAGAGGATGGCAAAGGAAGGGAGGATGGCAGGAGACATGAGCAGGGGGAGAGGGCAGCACACGCAGAGGCATGGAGGCGTGGGACATGGTGGGGGGGGTACACGGGGCATCTGATTTCTCTGGGGGCAGCAGGTATATCCAGGGTGTGTCAGGAGAGGACAGTAGGCTGGCTTCCCTTGACAGGAGGCTCTTTCTCTTACCTGCCAATAAGAACACATGCATTTTCAGAAGGCTGTGGGTGGGTTCTTGGGTATAAAACCTAGAACACATCTGTGGGATCGGGTGGCCTTTTCATCCAAAGGACTGAGCAGGACCCTCAGTTGACAGTGGCCAATATATTGGTGCTCACTTCTGCCCTTTCTCCTTCCCAGCCCTGTTCCTGAGCTGCTCAAGGGCTTGGGCTCCAGAGACTGTTGTCCTGCCCTACCCCCTGCCCCCCACCACCTTTCTGCATTCTGCCCTGTCTCTTGTCAGGCACAAAGCTGGGGGTGGGTGGGCATCTGTGTTTGCATTTGGCCTGGTGAGATGAGGGCCACTGGCCTGAATACCAAGACCTGGGCTCCAGGGTTGGCTCAGCCTCTGCTGTCAGGTGAGACCTTAGGGAAATCACTTCACTTCCCGAGGTGGGAGATGAACCTAGATAGAATGCCTCCCCTGAATCTGCCCACCCATGATGTTACGCTTCTAAACAGATAACTCGATCTTCATTATTACACTAGTTTAATGCATTGTTAATTCCCAGGAACCCACATTTTGGCAAGTAAAGTGACAAGCCAATAAAATATTTGACCACCCTGAAAGCAAAACTAGGGCAAGGGAGGTAATGACTGTGTCTTGTCTTCTAAGACCCCAAACTGCATAGACTTCTGTGTTATTAGTTACACAAAATTGGGCAAGTTACTCACTTTCTCTAACCCTAATTTTTCCTGGTAATTGATGCTACAAATAACATCTGCCTTGTGGCTAGTGCTGAGCAGGGCTTCCGTGTGTGGTTGTGCTCATTGCACACTGCTTGAGAGCACCTGGCTGGGGGGGAAATGGAGGCTGACACTGAACCCATGCTCAACTCCCCAGGCCCTGAGATCTGCCTCATGTTTGCATGTGTCTGATCCCTTCTGCTCTTACAAAGGTACAGTAGGGGCCGGCAGCTGCTCTGGTCTTTAATTAGTCTTCATTTATTTGCTCTTCTTCTTCTTCTTTTTAAAAATTTGTTTAATGTTTATTTATTTTTGAGAGAGAGAGAGAGAGACAGAGAATCGAAAGAGGGTCCAGGCTCCAAGCTGTCAGCACAGAGCCCGATGCGGGGCTTGAACTCACGAACCGCAAGATCATGACCTGAGCCGACGTCGGATGCTTAACCCACTGAGCCACCCAGGTGCCCCTGTTTGCTCTTCTTAGGAGGAAAACTAATGTTTGAGGACCTCCTTAAACCCCAAGTCTCAGTTTCTCTGTCTCTAAAGTTATGAAAGTAAACTTGTATATCTCTGCTATTCTCATAGCAGACCATCTATGTGATCCAGGGCAGAGAACCTCAGCTCATCTTTGAAATCTGTTATGCATTTTTTCCCCGAGCATGTGCTCAAGCTGAATTGAGTGCTGAAGCTTGAGGTTGGTGGCCTATCCTGGTTTCATGGGCCAGTTGGGTGGAGAGAAGCATCTTGTCCACCCCAGGTTTGTCCCCACGGCCCCAAATGAAGCATGTGGATGTGTCTTGGCTGCTGATGGGACATAATTCACTTCTTGTTGGTCAGTGTCACCAAAGAAGTCTGGATGGTGCTACAAAAGCTCCTGGCAGGCTTCTCCAAGGAGCTGGAGTTGGGGGTGGACAGAGAGGCTGGTAGGCTGCCTGTCTAGCCCAGGAGAACCATGCCCACCAAGGGTTCCAACCCCTTAAAGACCCAATCTTTGTAAAAATAATTTCCATTCACCGTGTTTTCTTTCTTCCTCTTCCTTCTCCTACAAATTTTCTCAAACCTGAAGCTTGAAGCGGGTTAAAGCAGAATTTTCAGAGCCTCAGTGACTCAGACAGAATCTGGTGTGGCTAGCCACCCAGGGCTTGCCTGCCTCTGAGCCCTGACCTGCAGGCTGTGGGACCCTCGCCGGGCTTGGGATCCGGTCCTGTGTTTGGTGAGGCATTGGCCGAAGCAGGCCAGTTAGTGAGAACTGCCTCTGGTGGAGTGGCCGTGCCTGCCCACCGGGACCCATTTCTCAGACCTCCTCCTCGCTAACCTTGACTTGTTCTCGCGTAGTGGGAGATGTGGCACTTTGATGCTCTGACATTTGCCTCTGGCCACGGGTTGCAGGACCACCAAGCCCAGCTGTTCTCCCTCTCTTCCGAAGCCCAAGTGTGTGATCTGCCCCACTCTGCCCAGTGCCTTTTCTGCTGCAGCTTCACATTCTCTAACTCTGAGCAGATGGTTTCGCTTTAGTGCAGAGACAAACTCCCACGTACCCCACTGCTTCTCCGCCTGCCTTTCCCACCGGGCCCAGCAGAGTAGCAGATCATGACTTAAAACACCGGTCCATAATGAGTATAGCAGACTGACTATTGCCAAGTCTTCATGCCGTCCTTGTCCTAGGATGGTACATCTACACCCCTTGCCATAGGATCTTGTGGCGTCTTTCCATGGAAAAGCTAGAATATTTATCTGTGCTCCATTGGCTTTGGGTATGGCCACGGGACTGCCATTAGCCACTAAAAAGCTAGTGATGTGACAAAAGCAGACTCTTTAATTGTACTTGTATCATTTTGCTGAGACTCTTGCCCTTCTGCCATTTGCTATGAGGAGAGAAGTTCAGAGTAGCTGCTTGCTGGTCCTGGAGAGAGATGGAGCAGACCCAAACTTTCCCCGCTCCCCAAAGCCAGGAGTAGGGCTTCCCCAGTAATCTACGGACCTAAGAGCAGAAAACGTTGTTGCACAACTGAGGGCTTGGAGTTCTTCGTTACACAGCAGTATTGGAAAGACTCCAAACCCAAACCCAAAAGTTGTGACTGCGAGGGATCAATTTGGTGCAGGACCTGTGTCATTTTCTTTACCAGCTTCATTGGATGCTTGGTGGGAGCACAGTAGGCACACTAGCAACAGTTTGCTTAATGGAAATGGGAACAGAGAAGGTAAACTCCAGTGGACTCGCCACGCCTGGCTGGCCCTCCGTTCCCAATGTGGAGACCAGACTCCCACTAATCCGTTCCCAATCCAGCAGAGTCTACTGGCAAGTTGTAGCCTAGAATTGTGTGTGCCATCTCTCAATTTGAAAGTAGCGAATCAAGTTTGTATACCGCTCCACAGGCAAAACCAAACCACATACTCTGACTAGCCCACGGATCACCAGTTTGCAGCCTCTGGTTGGTCCACCTTGAATGGACCCCTTCTCCAAGCCCTTGGCATTGACTAAAATTCTCATCGGAGGATCTAAGAATGCAGAATAGCAGTCAGTCTAATGGCGTCTCCTGCTCGTTCCCTGACCAGTGGTCCTTTGGTGCTGTTGAAGTAGTTGAGATCTAAACAAGAGCACTAGATGGAGAATCGGAGTTGTGAGTTTGACTTTGGATCCTGTTCCTCGCTTGACTTCCTGTGTGACATTGAGTGAGTCACTTTCTCTCTCTGGCCCTTGGTTTGCCTATCTGTATAATGACTCTATCACTTATACATTGAGAAGCTGGGAATAAATTCCCTCACCTCTCTGTGCATTAGCACCCTCATCTAAAATGGGACATCGCTGCTCACCTGACGGAGTTTACCTAGGATTGAATGGTAATAACTGAAGCCGTTAGCACGCTGCCTGGCACACAGAGTCCACTGGATGTTCGCTGTGGCTCCTGCTGTTGATAAGTATTAACAACAACAATAATAAATGAAAAATGTGGCCTGGGATTCTCTACCAGGATCTGGGGACAAGAATTGGCATATAGAGATCTGGGGCCGCCGTCCTAATTCTAGCACAAATGCACGGTGCTTGGATTTCCTCCGTGTGCTACCTGGCATCCCACTACATCCTTTCATTTCCCGCCCAACCCCTCGTGCCCCTCACTAGATTCGTACTCATGATTTCTTTGTTCACGGCCACTTTGCACGCTTGTTTTCCACACCCAGCCTGGAGCTTGTGCCTTTGACAGTTTGTCTGATGGCAGAAGGTTCTCCTTGATCTCCCACCTACAGGATGCTCTTCTGTAAGGGGTTTCCTGCTGAAACAGAGGAGGGACCCCTCCCTCTGCCAGTGTGGTGCTCATGTAAGCTTCGAAACTCTGTAGCACCCCACCCGTGTCTCCCTTCCTAGGCCAGGACAGGTAGTACGTATTTGGAAGGTCAAGGGTTGAGCCAGGGCCTCGTAGACATCCCCATCTGTGTCCCTCCCTGTTCTTCCATCCCCATCTCTTTTTGGTGTCTGAAGGATATCCTCTGTGCCTTTGCGGAATGAGGTTGGCAGTGACCAAAACTAGAACAACACAGCCCTTCCCTTCCAAGGAAGGACTCTGATTGGCTGCCCTTACACGGGTCACTTTTGCTGGAGGGACGAAGAGCTGGGTGGGACTGGGCCTGGCTGTAAGCCCATCACTGCGACGTGTGTGTGTGAGGCGTATTGTCCCCAGCATTTTCTCTAGAACCCTACAGCAGGGTAGGGGTGGGGCTCTCTGAGGACGAGCTGGGCTGCCCACGGATGCTCTGCCTGTCCCGTCCAGGTCATTGTGCAAATGCCTCGCGTCATTCATCTTGGTTCTTCATAGAGTCCATAGGACAACTCTGGGTGAGGGGAGATGCCAGGGGGGCTCTTTATTGCAGGGATGGCTAACATACATTGCCACAGGATTCACAGCACCAGTGACCTCTGGGATGATGAGAGAATTATGCACGTCTTTGCACGAATGCAGAATAATCTGACACACACGTATAGAAAGCAGAGGCCTGGGTAGTGTGTAACATAAAGGCCCCCTATGTTCAGGTGGTAGGGAAAGCCTCCCCCCCCACCCCCAAATGGGAGTCATCTGGCAGCACGTTCCTTGCCTCTGGTCTGTCCCTACTCCACCCCCTCTGTGACTCCTCTGGCTTAGGTCACATCTTCACCTGTCTGGACTACCTGGGCCTACCACACCTGCTGCCTCTGTCCTGCCCACAGACCCGCAGGTGCAGGTCTTAGGTCCGCTGCCGACAAACTTCTGCCTGTTCTTGTTACCCAGCACAAAGTCTCAGCAACTTACTTTGGTTATGCACGACCCCTAATGAACTCACTTTTGCTGTCTGTTCCAGACAGAAATGGCACAAGTAGGAGTGCGATTGGCCTGGATTTGAGTCTTTTTTTTTTTTTTATTGGTTATTTATTTTTGAGAGAGACAGAGACAGAATGTGAGTGGGTTGGGGGCAGAGAGCGAGGGAGACACAGAATCCAAAGCAGGTTCCAGGCCCCGAGCTGTCAGCAGAGCCCGACGTGGGGCTTGAACTCACGAAGCTGTGAGATTGTGACCGCTCTGCCACACGCATAACCGACTGAGCCACCCAGGTGCCCCGGGTCTTTTTTTTTTTTTTTTAATGTTTATCTTAGAGAGAGAGAGAGAGAGAGAGAGAGAGAGAGAGCGCACACACAAGTCAAAGAGGGGCAGAGACAGAGGGAGACACAGAATCTGAAACTGTCAGCACAGAGCCCGACGTGGGGCTCAAACTCAGGAACAGTGAGATCATGACCTGAGCCGAAGTCGGACACTCAACCAACTGAGCCACCCAGGTGCCCCTGGATTTGGGTCTTTTTGATGCATTTATTAACCCATGTGATTTTGGACTTGACGTTCATCATGCCTGAGGCTCAGCCTCTTGTAAAATGGAGTTAAAATTGTTGTCCTTCCCTCTTTCTCTTCTCTCTCTCGTCTCTCCCTCCCTCTGTCCTCCGTCTCTCCCTGCCCTGCACACGCACCTTGCAGTGAACAGGGGGCAGCGTCTAGTGCAGGTCAGAGCACTGGGAGCAGTGAGGGTGTGGCAGGGAGCTCCATGAGTGCCCATTGCCTTGGGGACTTCACTGCCCTGTCCCCTTGTTGCATGATAAAGAATTTGGTCATCGTTGTGGGTTGTCAGCACAGAGCTTCTAGAACCCTTGGAGTTGCCCAAGTGGTAGAGTATCCTGGTAATTCTTGAGCCCCTTGGATCACACCTGAATTTATGCTAACGTGATTAGATGACTCAGGGTGGGGGCCAACGGCCAGAAAGAACAACTGTGATTGGATGTTTGGGGCTTTGAACCCGCCTGACCCTTGGGGAGTGAAGAAACCTTGGAGGTTGAGTTACCCAACTCAGAGCAGATACCCACCTGTCAGAGGCTTTTTCCCTCCATTTCTTATTATGGAAAATTCCAAATACATGCAATTAGAATAATGTGACCAACTCACATTCATCACCGGCTTCACAAGGCACCAACTTCCTGTTGTTCTCACTTTGTCATTTACTGCCTCTGCCACACAACTTTCAAAGGCTCTCTACGGTCTCTGCAGAGGGGACCAAGGTGCCCACTGAGGTCAAGAACCTGGAGACTTGACCAAGGTCATCCTTCAGAGAGCACGGCAGCCCTGGGGTGTAGCTGCCTGGCATCAGTGACTTGTATGCAGACGAAAATGAAATGAGAAATGCACTCACATAAAAGCTGAATTGGCATGACATATAAATTTACAGAGAGAACCGCGTGTCATTGGAAGTAATAAGACCGGCGTTGTTTGGGAGACGGCAGATGGGAAGGAGCTCACGTCCCCTCAGCCAGTACTTGGGTTTGTCCAGTAGCCCGGTGTCAGTTCCCCAAATGTGTCTCCGGAGTGTTGGCTGGGCTTGACTCCACGACTCCACGGGGAGCTGGATATTAGCAAGGAAGAGGTCATGGGTGGGTGTGTGAGGACAGGGTAGGAAAGAAAGTGGTTCTAACATTTTCTGATATATCTTCTCTTAAAAATTTTTACTCCACCCTTCTTCGCTTCCTCCCTTCCCCCATTACTTCCTTCCTAACTGTCTGTGGAGCTCTGGCTCTGTGCCAAAGGCTGGGCTGGATGGCGTGTGCGGGCAGTGAGGATGACCAGTAGAACGATAGGAAGTAATAACAGGCAGTTACGTAGCTGATTATGTGGCAGGCACAATTGCACGTGTTCTGCATGCGTTCACTCGTTAATCTATACCAAAACTGTTGCCGTCGATTAAGTTTTCTGTTTTGTAGGTGAAAAAACTGAGAAACAGAGAAGTTAGGTCATTTGTCCAAAGTCACACAGCTACTGGTCATGTCGAAAGGAATTAGACACCTGGATCCAGCTTACATGGCCGCGTGCAGGGATAATCTGAGCATCAAACAGTACATTGTGAATTCATGATTGATAGTAGTCCAGGAGCGAGGAGAGAGATGTTCTTCTTTACAGAAGAATGCCTACTAGGGACCACAGGGTGCCTAAACCATTGGGCCAAAGGTGTGGAACCGGATATTAACAGGATTCCAAAGAATCATCCCACAGATGAACTACATATGCAGTGGGGAAGTGGACCTTTATGGTGGAGATATATGGTAGTCATCGCAATAACTCAGTGATCCAACTTAGCATCACCAAGAATGCACAGACATGACATTATGTGCCTACTGTGTGAGGCAGTAAGAAGTGCCATGTGTGATGTTCTTGCCAACAAAGTTTACTCTGCGTTGAATTGTGAAAAAAACAAGTAGACAAATCTGTAATGTGGGGCCTTCTGCAAGATTGCTGGCCTGGATTTTACAAACACAAAGAAAGTCATTGTCCATGCGAAAGAAACGAAAAAGCTGTTGGTGGGAGAGAGTGTGTGCATAGTGTGTATACTCGTATGTGTATGTGTGTGAGTGTGTGTATATAGATACGTATGTCTATATGTATGGTGATGTGTATTTAGGTGTATTTATATATGTATGTGCATATGTGTATGTGTGTATAAGAATGTGTCTGTGTATACATGCATGTATGTATACATAGGCATATGTGTATATATGTGTGTGTATATAGGCATGTGTGGGTGTATATACAGGCATGTCTATATGTATGTGTAGAGAATATACAAGTATGTGTATACGTAGATTTATGCATGTATCGCCCAGATATGCATACGTGTGGACATGTGTATATACATGCATGTGTGTGAATGTGTGTGTTTATATGTATGTACTCGTGTATGTATTTCAGGGAACTGCTTTTCAAACTTAAACATGGCCACAAAGTACCTGGAGACCTTGTTAAAGTGCAGATTCTGATTCGGAACGTCGGGGGGAGGCCTGAGACTCTGTATTTCTAACACTACCTAAAGTGATGCCACACCAGCTGGTCTCACAGCTGCATGCTGAGTAGAAGTCGAGATTAAGAGAGATTCAAGAACATGACCACCACATATGATGCATGAACCTTCAACGGTCTTAGACTCAAACACTGCAAACGATACTTCGTAGTTTTTCAAAAGGAATATTTGGGGAAATTTGAATGCGGGCTATTTATTAGATGAAATTATAAATTGAGTGTTAAATTTCTTAAATTATTTTATAGGAGAATGTCCTAATTCTTAGGAGATGCAGGCTTAAATACTTACTTTCAAATGGTTTACACCACACATACACACACGTGAGCAAAGAAGAGGTATAAAACATTCAGTGCTCATGATCAAATGAAGGGGCTGTGAGAGTTCATTGTACCATTCAATTTTTCAGTAGGATTGAATATTTTCAAAGAAAAGCTTGGAGAAAATGAAGTGGGGGTAAGGCGACCGGTCGTTCGCGCTGTGTGGGGAGAGCAGATGTGTCTTGCCAGTTCAGGGGGTGAACCTGGGGCGGGCGGGATGGCACTCTGAGTGCGGGGCCCCTCCTTTTCCTCCTCCCTCCCCTCTTCATTCTTCCTTATTCCACCAGCAAGGGAAGGAGCTTATGGAATGCTCCTGAGGCTCCTGGTTTAGAGCCTTCGGGGACCTCGTTTCATAAGTGGGTTTGCTTCTCCTTTTTCTGCAGGCTTAGGAGTTCGTGCCCAGGGCTCTACGTCAGCCAGTTCCCATCCACTTGTTTTCTTCCTTCCGATGTTGCCATTCCTTTCTCCTCGCTCCTTCTCCTCATGTTTGCTGTTTTTTAATTCTTCAAAAAGCTTTACTTTTTGAGCAGTCGTAGGTTTGCGGGAAAAGTAGGGTTCCATGGGCCCCCTGCTGTACCCCGCCTACTGTCAATGCCCCCAGTCAGTGGTTTGTTTGTTACAACTGATGATCCTGCATCAACGCATCATTATAGCTTATATCAGCGTTCCCTCTTGGGGTGGAGCTTTTATTTTTAAAATCCTTAAATCCTTATTTTTAAAATCCCCCACCTGCAGAGGGAGTGAGCCCGCCTCACACCCAGGAACCCCCCGCTTGGTCCCCATCACCAGCTCTTCCACTCCTGTGCTCGGAGCGTGTCTTCGTCTCTCCCCACTTCAGCCCGCACCCTGCCTCCTTTGCCCCACTTGAATGGATCCTCGCTTGTGAGTCACACGTCTATTTTGAAATTAACCGGCACGGCCAGGGGGTGACACGAAGCCGGAGCGGAGAGCCTCTGATGCGGTGCCTTGCTCCGTCTCTGACAGGGAAACTCCATCTGTGGCTGGCTGCGGAGGCTTTCCTCTTTTGAAGTGGGCTTTCTGCTCTGTGAAATATTTAATGAAGGTGTGTTGCTGATGGGGCTTGAGGAGGGCTCAGCGTCTACTGGCCTCCCTTCTCAAGTGTCCTGCTCCCCGGTTCCGTAACAGAGAGCCCAGATGCGCCGGGAGTGCTGGCTGGCGCTTCAGGGCCCCGAGGCGGTGTGTTCTCTCCTTCTCGGTCAGGTGGACGCTGACGTTTCCAGAACCCGTGGCCCAGTGCTGCGCTGACCCCGCTCGCAGGCATCCACATCCTCTCTGCGGAAGCGTCTCTGGGTTTGTGATCTCCAGAATGAAACCTTCCTTCCTGCTGTCTGCTCTGGATTTACCCAGCTTTGCACTCAAGAACCTTTGTGCTTTCACCCTCAGAGGGCAGAACACAGGGGCTCCCTGTGATGGGAACTTTCTTTTACCATTTTCCCCTATTCTGTTTAATTGCTTCTTACCCAATTTGGTTCTGACATACATAGAGCAGCCCCTGTCCTTTTTTCTACAGGCCCCTTTGTGTTGTTTCTTAGCTAGTTTCTCTTCAAAGGGATGTGTTCGTGTTCACCATCCTCCCAAGCTTCATTTTGCAGGAGGACCCAGCCCCCTTCCTGATCCAGCCTGTTAGGAGGTGGATAAGGGGCCCTTTTCTCAAACAGGATTCAGCCATGTCCCTTCCTAGCTTAAAACGCTTCACTGGTTCTACCACAAGGAATAGAATCAGGTCCAGCTTAACCCACACGAGGTGTTCAGGAGACATTGGTTCCCTGTGTGAATCCATGTTGCGTCCACTGCCTGCCTTTCCCAGCTGACAGCCCGTGCCTCGCTGACTCATACTATACGTTTGCAAGTGCCAGACTCTGTTCTGTTCCCCAACATCTCATGCTGTTCCACCCCTCTGTTCACTGGCATGTATCGGGTGACTGCCGTGCATCAAGTATTCTAGGTCAGGACCGTCCAGCGGAGATAGGAGAGCCGCACACAGCATGTGATTTTAAATGTTCTGATAGCTACGTTAAAACAGGTAAAAAGAAAAAGGTGAAATTAAGTTGGGGGGCCGTATCGTTGACCCACAATATTACATTAGTTTCAGGTGGACACCATAGTGACTGCACAAGTTTATGCCTTATGCTGTGTTCACCAGTGTAGCTGACTGTGTCCCCATCCACGGCATCACGATATTCTTGACTATATTTCTTACGCTGTCTTTTCATTCTGTGACTTATTCTTTCTGCATGCCTGTCCCTCCCTCTCCTTTCCACCCATTTTGCCCATGCTCCATCCCCCTCTTCTCCAGCAGCCATCAGTTTGTTCTCATTATTTATAGGTCTGATTCTGCTTTCTGTTTCTTTGGTTCTGTTTTTGTTTTTGTTTTAGATTCCACTTATGAGTGAAATCATATCATATTTGTCTTTCTCAGCCTGACTCGCATCACTTAGCATAACACCTTCTAGGTCCATCCACGTATTCTCAAAAGGGCTTGTCTCATCCTTTTTAATGGTTGTGTAATATTCTAATTAAAGGTGTGTGTGTGTGTGTGTGTGTGTGTGTGTATGCACACACCTGCGCACATGGATGTGTGTGTGTCTATCACATCTTCTTTATCGTTTTTCTAATGATGGACATGCAAGTTGCTTCCATTTCTTGGCTATTATAAATAATGCTGCAGTAAACATGGGGATACATCCGTCTTTTTGAATTAATGGTTTTTTTCCCTTTGGGTAAATACCCCATAGTGGAATTATTGGATCATATGGTATTTCTGCTTTTTGAGGAACCTCCATACTGTTTTCCACAGTGGCTGCACCAGTTTATGTTCCCCACGGTGCCTGAGAGTTCCTTTCTCTCCACATCCTCATCAGCACTTGTTATTTCTTATCTTTATTTTAGCCATTCGGACATGTATAGGGCAATATCTCATTATGAAAGTAATTTTAATTTATTTTAACTTGATATGTCTCAATGATTTCTACATTTTTTTTAAGTTTATTTATTTTGAGATAGTGCAAACAGGGGAGGGGCAGAGAGAGAGGGAGAGAGAATCCCAAGCAGGCTCTGCACTGTCACTGAGGAGCCTGATGCCAGGCTTCAACTCATGAACCGTGAGATCATGACCTGAGCTGAAACCAAGAGTCGGACGCTTAATCGACTGAGCCACCCAGGCACCCCTCCATGTATTAATACAAAAATATTAATGATATTTAAAAATCTGCTGATCATATTAAGTCTTGGAAATCCAGGGTATAGATTATACAAAGAGGACATCTCAGCTAGGATTGGCCACATTTCCAGTGCTGTGTATAGTGCCTGCTGTATAGTACAGCTCTAGGAGATGAGATCCAGCAGTTAGCAGGGTATTAGAGTCCCTGCCTTCACAGACTGGACATTCCAGTTGGGGAAAGAAACAATAGAAAACAAAGCAATATGGCCTATGGTTTGGGGTGGGTCTGTTTTCTGTGTCACTCTACCCACCATTCACTAAGCTCTAAGCCCCTGGGACTCTGCCTCTGTATCAGGTGCTGGCTAAGACCACGTGATGAAGGACTGAAGCTCATCAGCCCCTTACTATTTGTGATAGACAGAGTGACAGCCCAGTGGTGTCCCTGTCCTAGTCCCCGGGACCTTACGTGAGAAAAGGGCCTTGGAAGATGTAATTAAGGCTAAAGACTGTGAGATGGGGGAGATTATTCTGGATTATCCAGGATGGCCCAATCTAATCACACGACTATTTAAAGCAGAACACTTCTCCTGGATGCAGAGGACCAGATAGCTGGCATCGTGGAAAAGACAGGGTATGTATTGCTGGCTTTCGTGTTGGAGGACGAAGCCATGAGCCAAGGAACATGGTGGCCTCCGTAAACTGGCAAAAGCGAGGAGACAGAATTTCCCTTAGAGCTACCAGAAAGGAATGCAGCCTGACTTTAGCCCACTGAGACTCACGTTGGACTTCTGACCTACAGAACTATAAGATAATAAATGTGTGTTTTAAGCCACTAAATTTGTGATAATTTGTTATGGCAGCAATAGAAAACTAATACAGTAGCTTTGGGATTAAGTGATGAATAATTCACCTCCCTGAGATTCAGCAATCAGTTATATCTACCTCATGGGATTTTTCAGTGGATAAAAAATGAGAGAACAGCCGTAAAGCACTTAGTCCAGTGCCCAGCCCATCATAAGTGCTCACTTACTGTCCGCTGAAGCTACAAGTATTGCTGTAGTTTCTTAAAGTGGTCGGCCTGGAGCAGGGACACCATCAATGTCTGCTAGATGAACGCTGAGTGGACCTTTCAGGACACCTTCGTTGGCTTCTTAGAGATCATCTGCTCTTTTCTTTTCCAGGGTGTGGAACCCAGGGGGATTTGAGTGGTACACAGTCAAACATGTTTTACGTGAGTAGTTATGCATTTTAATGTGTGCTGGGAAAATAGGGCTGGATAATCAGATCTGTTATTCACAGATAAAGGACAATAAAATCGAGCCTCTTTCTAAAAAGTGTTGGGGGTGGGCTGGGTGTGGCTCTGAGGCAGATTCAGCTCTCTACTCCCTGCCCAGCGCCCCTGCTCACTTACTGTGCTGTTTTGAGTTGGGACCGGCCGTTTGGGTTCTTTAGGAACCAATACTCAATCTTCAGGCATGGAAACCTTTTCAGTTGGATCTCACTCATGTTAGAGAATTAAAGAACATCCTTGGCTCAGCCTCAGCCCAGCCTTACTTATCTGGTCTCCAACCAAGAAATAGGAAATGTGCACTCAGGACCTTTGTATTAGGCTGAACTCTTTTTGGTTGTTCAAGACTAAAATCTCTCTAGAGCCAGCAGAGGCAGAGGGATATTTGTTGGCTTATGGGTGACAAGGTAGGATTGGACAACCAAACCATAGGAAGGACAAAGATGAGGCTAGGCTTTGGGCACTATGTATGTCAGGGGCTCTGCCATTTCTCTGTTCCTGTCTCAGCTCCGCTTTCTCCTGTGAATGGTTTTCCACTGCTCCTGGTTTTCATGACTTAGTCTCTTTTCTTCTGTCACCAGATAGCAGAGAGAATTTGGCTCTGATTTCCAGTTCCAGTGTGGAAAAAAAATCCCAGAGAGGGACTGTGATTGGTTGGCCTTGGGTTGAATGTTCAACCATGGACCAGTTTTATTGGTCAGACTTGGTTTGAATGTCTAACTCTGGACCAATCAGCTGTTTCCAATGGAGATGGGATGGGGCTGAGGCCAAGGAAGAGCATGGCTGCCTTCTCTGAAGCCACAGGATGCTGTTGTGCAGAGAAGGTGGTGGTCGGATGTGGTAGTCGCACCTAGGTAGAGGCAACTTCTGGCCCACCTTGTGGACCTGCCAAGCTTGCTTGCATAGCTCAAACTTCTGCTTTCATATGTACTTGTCTTTTTTAATCTCAAGAATATTTCTAACTTCTCTAAACCTCAGTTCCCCCATCTATAAAAGAGGAAATTTTGATACTTATTTTGTAAGATGTTGTATGGATTGTGGGAAATAACAGGTGAAAATATCTAGTGCACAATAGGGGATCAAGAAATTTTTGCTTCTTTTCTTTCCCAAGTGGCCAATTTTTCTCCTGGATTTTTGCTTAAGAAGCAGATTTCTCTGCTCATGATTGAAATCCTTCTCTTATTATTTCCTCCTGTTGATTGGAAAGAAGCAAACTAGTTCCCTGCTATAATTACTTCTAAGACTGGTTTTAAAACATACTGGGTTAATGATAATTGGAGAACACCTAGGACATCAAAAAAATATGTAGGTCACACTAATAGTGACTGCTGAAGTTCCTGAAATAAACATGATGGAAACTGTCTAGGGAAATGAACATTATACAAACTGCTGAACCGAATTTGGAGGGGATGGTGAAGGGAGGAATCTGTATCTTCTGGGGAAAGTGCCTCAGGAGGCTGACCTCTGACCATGGGTCTCAAGCACTGAAGGGCTTGTATGTGGTCCAGAGTGGAGGTCTGTATTCAGAAGGGTCTCTGGTCTGGTGTCTTGCAGGATATCTAGGCGATGGCCTTCAACACTTGATGGACTTGTGCAGACTGGTCAGGCTGAGTAATAATGATATGAAGAAAGGTCTTTGAGAATGGAAGAAACTCCTCTTTCAAGGAGATGAGGAGAGTTTGGGAAACTTTGGGGTCACACAGACACTACATGCTGGGGAAATAATCAGATCGTCTTTAAAGTAGGCTTTAAAAAAGGCAAGGTAATGGGTTTAGAGTGCTAAGACAGAAAAGAGGTCATGAAAGAGCTGGGTAGGGAGGGAAGCACTAAAGAGAGAGCTCATTCCTTCACCCCACACATTGCTCTGTCCCTTCATCTGTCAACCATCCATTCATCGATCCTCTTGTCCACCCACCTTGCCTCCTACATAATTCACTTCTATTGGTCTAAGGTGAGGAAAGGGTTAACTAGTCCACGCTGGAGAAATGGAAATGAATTGGACAGGGCTTTATCTACTTCACCCAGTTCACAATCAGATATTTTGCACAATATGCAGTGGAGAAAAGACCATACTTAAATAAGAAAACGAGGAAAAGTATTTAGAATACACAGCACATTCTAGAAAACCTGATCCATCAACTCAATTACCTTTGCTTAATTTTTTCTTTTCCATGAGCTTTGTTCTACAAATAGTGTTTGATTTTTCTGGGGAAATTTGCCAGATTTACCTTGAATTGGGGAGTTCAGAACAGTTATTCTCCCTGAAGTATTGCTTCCCTGCTACTTCCTTACCCTTCAAAAAATACTGCATCTGGACCTGCTAGAAAAGACTAAGACCCGGCCAGGCTGGTCCTGACTCACCATTGATGAGAGGTGACATGAGTAAATGGATGAATGCTTGCCTGGGACTTTGGAGCTTGGGCTTTGAGTCCTTACACTGTCCCTTTGAGCAGTCACTTTCCCTCTCTGTGCTGGGCTATACCGTTCTCAGCTTTGCCCATCCCAAGATTCTTCCCCTTAGTGTCTCTGTTTTCCTTGGCCTTGTGTTGATACCTATGGAGCATCAATCTCCACACCCCTCCCTCCAGGAGACAGAGTTTTGCGTGGTAGATAAGTTGGCAAATATTTGAATGAGTTGCTTCATGCTACTTCCTTAAAAAAGATATGTCCCTTTGTTGCCCACATAAAAGGCCAGTGGTACCCAGCATGCTTAGAGGACACCAAATCTAGCTGAGAACAGAAGGAAAAGCCATATGGCCCTTTAAAAGCGTTTAAGTGTTCCTACAGTATGCCAACCTTGGTATGAGGCCCTGGCCTCTACTGACTGGGTGAGACCCAGTCCTGCCCTTGAGGAACACACATTCTACCAGGGAGTCGGGCACAAGTACCAATGCTGTGGAAGAGGCTCCATGGAAATGCATCCAGATGCAGAAGACAGAGCAGGGAAGGGCTCCCAGCTGAGACACCGTTAAGCCGGAGTTTGAGACATGACTAGTAAGATCAGTACAAGGAAATAGGGAAGTGTGGACTCTGCACAGAGGAAGATAGGAAAGCTATGGAGTGGAGGTTTTCTTTGCAGGTAGGTGGGTGCTGTTGGCCTTTGGGGCTCAAATGAAGACCTAGCAGTCAAGAGCCAATTTCATAAAGGCCTTGAACATGAAGCGAAGGAACTTCAGTTTTGTCTTGAATGTAAAGAGATTTTGAGGGGTTTTAAGAAGGGGATGAGATGGTGTCTTAGTTTGGGTTCCCCTGAAAGCAGAGCCTAAGATGACCTGGAGGCATGTGGTTTGTTGGGAAGGCGAACCCAGGAACCTGAAGGAGTGTGGAAAAGGGATGCGGGGAAGGAAGAATGCAGAAACCACACTTGCGATTGAGCCGGTAACCACAATGGGCAAGGCAGACCTCAACCTTGCCGGGGCTCTTGTAAAGAATCATGTAGGGGCGCCGGGGTTGGTTAGTCGGTTGGGCGTCTGACTTTGGCTTAGGTCATGATCTCACGTTTCATGGGTTCGAGCCCCTCGTCGGGCTCTGTGCTGACAGCTAGGAGCCTGGAACCTGCTTCACATTCTGTGTCTCCCTGTCTCTCGGCCCCTCCCCTGCCCATACTCTCTCTCTCTCTCTCTCTCTCTCTCACACACACACACACACACACACACACGCAAATAAATAGTTAAAAATATCTTAAAAAAAAAAAAAAAAAGAACCATGTAGAATTTCTTCAGTTTTTCTACTGAAGAATGGGAGCCGGGGGACTCGATGCGCTGACTGCCATCCTCCATTGGTTGAAGGTTGCCCTCAGTGGCAATGGTTCTTTGCGCTTCAGGCTGCTTACACAGAAATAGGTCTGTCTGCATTTCGTGCCCAGCCCTCACTGTGTCTGTCAGAGCACTCCCCCCTTGTGGCCACGCGGAGCAGATCACCATAGACCCCAAAGGACCGTGCCTGATCTTCCCTCTGCCTCACCTCTGCCTTTTGCGGTACTCTTTTTTTAGAGTCAAATGAGTTTTAGTTGATGATGGGTTCCACTAGTTTTGCAGCTTCAGAGCAAGCCCAGAGGTAAGAAAACAGTGCACTTGGGGCTCCTGGGTGGCTCAGTCGGTTGAGCAGTCGACTTCGGCTCACGTCATGATCTCACACTTTGTGGGTTTGAGCCCCACATCAGGCTCTGTGCTGACTGCTTGCTCAGAGCCTGGAGCCTGCTTCAGATTCTGTGTCTCCTTTTCTCTCTGCCCCTCCCCCGCTCACGCTTTGTCTCACTCTGTTTCTCAAAAATGAATAAATGTAAAAAAAACCAAACAGTACACTTGAGTTGGGATATTGAATCTGTGTATGAGGCTGTGCATCATAGCTACCCTTAACTCAGGTGAGCTTCAGGGATGGGGAATATCTACCATGTACATGGTGTGATCTGCTTTTTAGAACGTCACTTTGGTCTCAGTAAGGAGTATGGATTGGAGGGAGAAAGACTGGCAGTAGCAGACATATTTTATGGAAGAAAATTCTGTAGTAGTTACCTCAAGTTCAGTCAGAGCTATGTGACTTGAATGTTGTCGGTGTTGAGTTTCTTCTCTAGGAGAAACCCTGGGGAAATGGTGGGAGTGGTTCCCTGCAAGAGGAGTATTGAAGGTGAGGAGGCAAAGTTATCCCGGTCTATATTAAAGGTTATTTGTCTCTCAACTCACTGGGTCTTGAAACTTTTATCCCTGGAGGTGATCAGCAGAAAGATAAATGGTCAGATACCAAGGAGGCACTTGAAGTTTTGACCATTCCCCATTTCCAGAACCCCTAGAAGGCAGGTAAATATTTATGGACCTAGGGCAACTCCCAGTTATAGAATTGAAACTTTTATCTTATTGCAGTGGTTCAATTCAGGCACTCACCTTGTTGGGGAGAAATTAAAGATTAAATCAGAGTTTTCAAATATCCTGTGGGGTATATTGCTATAAATGCAGAACACCCATATCAGATGCCTTTGGTCCAGAAAAAGAAAGGTTACATTATTTTTTTTTCCTTGTGGAGAAATAACATTTAGATCATACAGAGCTTTGGCTTTTCCTTTTCCAGGGTCTACCATGTAATTGGGGTAATTCTTATCTTTCTTTTATATTTTCTACCTGCTGCTTGGAGGAAAAAGCTCATCTCTTCTTTGAAAAGTATCTTTCCTTTGACTTCAGGGCAGAGATTTCTTGCCATGCTCTGCCCCCCACCCCCCAAATGCTAGGAAACTCAGGACACAGCAGGGTCTGCAGAACAATCACTAAATGCATGCTTCTCACTGGAAGCACTTGGGCCATGACTATGGAGTTGACCTCTGTGGGAACTGAAGAGAGTTTAGTCCTAGTCCTGCAGCTAGGTTGTAAAAGGATCTACAATTATAGGTGTGTTGCCTGAGTTATCAGTTGCATGTAGCTAATGCCTGTCTGCCTTCAGTGCCTCTATCAGAGCACTTCATCCATGTAGACCTGAAGAGTATATGGCCACAGATGCCTAAGGACCATGATCTTTCCTCTGCCTATTCTCTCCCTTATTTTATTTTTTAGAGTCCTATGAGCTTTAGTTAGTCTTTTCCCTACGGACAGCCAGTTGAATCTCCCTAGAGCAACAGTTCCAGCATATTAGTTTCTGTTCATGGAGTATAGCCATCAAGGAAGGCTTCCTTTCAATGGTATTTTCATAGGATTCTGTATTTTGCATTGTAGTAGGTGCTCAATAAACATTTGCGAAATGAACAAATGAATGAAAGAGCAAATGAATGGGCTAAAACAAGGTGCTAGGTGCTGGAGAGGAAAGCACTAAAATATTAATGGCAGTTAGGACCACCGACATCATTAATGAGGCACAGCACAAAATGAAAATTCATGGCTCCTTATTAGTAAATTATTAAGAGATTCAGAACGGCAACAGCAGAGCATTAAATCAAGCACAGGACCCTTCTCAACATGAAGCCCTTTGTGACTGCACAGGTTGACTATCCATTCAACTGGTCTTGATGGTGATTATCTTTGAGGAGTGGGATAATGGAGTAACATATTCCATATGTAGAAAGATCTCTATAATAAACGCTGGAGAGCGTGCAGAGAATCAGGAACCCTCTTGCACTGTTGCTGGGAATGCAGACTGCTGCAGCTGCCCTGGAAAACTGTGTGAAGGTTCCTCAAAACATTAAAATTAGATCTACCCTATGACCCAGCAATAGCACTACTAGGAATTTACCCAAGGGATACAGGAGTGCTGAAGCATAGGGGCACTTGGACCCCAATGTTTATAGCAACACTTTCAACAATAGCCAAATTATGGAAAAAGTCCAAATGTCCATCAACTGACATGGATAAAGAAGATGTGGTTTATATATACAATGGAATACTACTTGGTAATGAGAAAGAATGAAATCTGGCCATTTGTAGCAACATGGATGGATGGAACTGGAGGGTATTATGCTAAGTGAAATAAGTCATACATAGAAAGACAGATACCATATGTTTTCACTCATATGTGGGTCTTGAGAAACTTAACAGAAGACCATGGGGGAGGGGAAGGGGAAAAAAAGAGAGAGAGAGAGAGACAAACCATAAGAGACTCTTAAATACTAAGAACAAACTGAGGATTGATGGGGGGTGGGGGAGAGGGGAAAGTGGGTGATGGGCATTGAGGAGGGCACCTGTTGGGATGAGCACTGGGTGTTGTATGGAAACCAATTTGACAATAAATTATATTAAAAAAAATAATGATATACATATGCCTATCCATATAGGAAGATACCTTAAAACAAAACAAAACAAAACAAAACACCCCCCCCCCAAAAAAAACAGGAAAGAGAGTTACTCTAAAAACCCATAGAATTAAGAGCAGCTATGTGTACTCTGGACCATGAAGCAAGAGATCTGGATTCTCATCTGGATTCTCTTACCTCATGGCCCTTGATCAGTCTTGTCTACTATTTCTCGACTGCCCCTCACTCCCTGCAGCACAATTACTGGGATGGCAAGGAAGAGGTCGGAGGCTGCCTCCTGCCCCGTTGTTCTTGGATGCTAAGATTATCAACAAGAAAACGCACCTTGAGAGTTGCTTGGGCACAAAGGTTAGAAAGCTGTGTGAGGACAAGATGTGCCAAGATTTCCTCCGAATTGCCCTTGGAAACGTTCCTGGCCAGGCTGCCAGGACCATAACCCTCTCCACGAAAATAGTTCCTTGCCAGAAGCTGCTGGTCTCCAGAGAGATGAATGCTTTGTGCGGTTGGAAGTCAGCATAGCAGAAGAGGACGCGCCCGGCAGCCGCCGCCTGTCATTCCAGCGGACACGGCGGCCAGGGAGGGGTGATCCGGGACATGCGGCCCCGTTTCTGTACAGCAATTGCATGAAGACTACAAATATTTGAGCTGATTGTACTCACTTACACACAGCAATGAATCATCCTATGATGAGAGGCCTGAAATATGCTGGGATGAAATTAACGTCAGTTGAAACAGAAAATGGATTCTAGCCCCGAAACAACGAGCTTCAGGAGTCAGGTCCAGAGCGCCTGGGGCCCACTGCTGCTATTCTTAGTGGCAAAAATGCCCGTATTGCTTTTTCTATTTTTATTTTCTTAAAAAGCTTCTTTTCAGCCCTTCCTGTGGGGGCACCTTCTAATCAGAATTTGTCTGCTTTGGGTTTCTTCTTGACTCCTTCGATCTCTGGGGGAAAAAAAAATAAGAAAAAGGAAACTAGCACAAACCTTTAAAGTCTAAAAGAAAGGAAAAGTGAGGAATGTATCCAAAAAAAAAAAAAAAAAGAAAGAAAGAAAGAAAAGAAAAAAAAATTGAAGTTCGGACTTCTCCTAAATGCTGGATGAAGTGACATTTCACACCTGAGGTGATATATTTTTGGAAGCAATATAGTTTTGGAGCATTAATCAGTGTTCCCAGCCTTTCCTTTCCTGCTGTGTCTCCTGGCATCCATTTCCGCACTGGCTTTTGTATTTAAAACATGCAGGCCCTGCAGGAAACAGAGGAACTCACACCCGGCCATAGATTTGAGAGAATACATGGTGACCCCGAGAAGGAATTCCTGTTCTAGAATTGGAAGGGCCAGGAGGCCAGACGTGGTGGGGATGTGGTGTGGACAGAGATGCTGATGGGTCTCTGAGAAAAGTCTCGGGTCTCCATGCAAGCGGGGGCTCTCACACCTGTCTGCCGTGGGCCTGGGCCCAGTGTCCTTCCAGTGCTGATGGCTGGCCACCAACCACCACTGTCTGGAGAGCCCTTGCCCACATGGCCCGGCTACTTGATAGGGCACCCTGGGTGACTGGAGCCAGGCCAGTGTCCATCCAGATTCCTCTGGGCAAGGACACCAGCTTCAGGAGCCCCAAAGACCTGGGGGCTCCAGGAAGCTCTAGTTCCTGTCTAAACTTGGATTTCCTCAGATGCTAAATCCGGATGGTACCACATACTCAATGGGAGTAGAGACCACATTAAATCCTTAAGCAGATAAAGCTCCCGGCTCTGTGCTCAGCACGTGGACCTTGCCTTCTTCAGGCCCCAGCATAGCTTGGGACTAAATCCTCGTAAGAAACGATGAGGTCCAGAACCAGAAGCTTTTGGAGGTTATCATAACTTTTTATATGAGAAATAGGCTCTGGAAATGTGAAAACCCATCGTCTAAAAGGAGGGCAGTGCCACAGTAAGTGGCGTATGGACCAGTCCCCACGTGGTGTTCAGGGGATAAACCATGTGAGTTCCAGCCCACAGCTGATCCTGTGGCAAATCACACACCTTAGCCTCTCTGTGACTCACTTTCCTTGTCATTTCTTGGTTCATTCCTGATGGTAATGCTGATGATGGGGTTTTGGAGTGGTGGGGGTCCAGAGCTGATGGCCAAGAAAGAATTCTTGAAATGTCTACGGTGCAAAAAAGGTGATTTATGAAAGCACAGGGACAGGATCCTTGGGCAGAAAGAGCTGCCCTGGGGTTGTGAAGAGTGGCTCCTTATATACTATGGACTTGGGGGAGGCAAAGTCAAAGGGAGGCCTCCAGAGGGACTTTGATAGGCTAAAGAAGACTCCTCTGTCACTTGAGGCCTTGCTATTGTCTGGCTAAGGTTGTTTGCCCTCTAGAAAGGCATTAACATTAGGACTGTAGGGGGTTCCTGGAGAAATGGTATACTCTGTATTTGCCTCAAGTATTTGTCAATGGGCTGCAGGTTATAAGGAAATTTAATTTATTTACCATTTTCTTCTTGCCTTTCATCCCCATGTCACGATGGGGTGGAGGGTGATGTTGGGGCTCCAGGAAACTGAGTCTATGGGTTTCTGGAGATCAGGCTATTGATAAGATTGCTTCTTGTAATTTACAGACTTGAGTCTCCGTCAGTTTACCATTCATTTTCCCCTTTCTTTCATTCTTGGGCGGCCAGGAGAGCCTGAGGGTGGGGGGTTTTTGTGGGTCTCAGCTTCTTATGCTCCCTCATCACTATCACTTACCTTATAGGGTTGTTGTTTGTGAGGGTTGGTAAGTCAACACACATGGCGTACTTAAGGCAGCGCCGGGAACACAGGAAGTGTCACTGTTGTCCTAATCACATCATCTGCCTGTGCCTCTTCGTCTTCATTTGGCCTGTGGATCTACCTAGGCTGTCCGGGGGTCAAGGGTTGAGTCTTCCCTCCAGCCTCTGTAAAGAAGAGGACTTTCTCTGGGCCTGAGTCGGCTCCAGGGCCCACTGTCGAGGCCTCGGCCTCTTGCAGACCTCGGTTTCCCTGTCTCTCCGTGACCTCTTCCTTCAGCTTGGAGAGCTCCTTGAGATGGATTTCAAAAGCCGATCCTGAAATGAAAATTCAAGTAGGAGTGGTGATTTGGGAAGTGATTCCAGGAAAATGGCGGAAAGAGTGGGGGCCGGGGGGAGGATGTGAGGGAGGGACAAGCGAGGCAGGAAAGGCTGTGTGATCAAGCGAGTTACCACTTTGGGCATCTGCGCCTCATCCTTTGGGGAACTCGGGTCATCAGTGCTGAACATACACCTCCAGGGCAAGTCTACACGAGGGGCCAGAGAGTTGGGGTATTTATATACCAAGTGTCACCAGTCATTTTTCTGGGCCGCTGTGGGGTATCAACTCATCATCACTCCCAGCTTCCTCTAGGTGTTGGCCGAGCTTTTGTCTTTGCAGAGAGAGGCAGGTGTATGTGGGAAGTGGCTTTCAGCATGTAGACATGGGAGCCTGGAGGGCATGGGAAGGGGGCATCCACAGCACCTGCTGTGAGCCCTCACTGCTAACGGACAACTTCTGTGTTTCATGATTCCAGCTATGGGGTGTGGGAGGGGAGAAACAGTAAGGAGTACTTGGAGAATAAAGGAGGGGTGGGTAGGAAAGGAGAGAAGGTCAGGGGAGAGAAGAAGAACGGGAATGAATATACGAGTCTGGGAGGGCCATGTCGTCTCTGCTCATCCTTGGTCCCATTGGCTCTGGCCGGGAGGGAGGGACCAGAGGAGTTCCTCTGGGGCTGAAGGAGGGGCGTGATCATCTGAATGGCCTCCTGACTCTTCCTTTTAGACATCTTTGCTATAATTTCCTGTGAGCTCTGATAATAAAAGTGGGTTTGTTCTGACAACTTGAGGAGAAGAGAGGTGGAAGCAGGTGGTCTTAGTCCTATGCCTGCTTTTCCTAGCATCTGCATCATGAACTTACACGGAGTTCCTCCCTGCCCACAAGGTGTGGTGATGAAAACTCACATCAATCCAGATGAAGCCCTGGGGACAATGGCTAGTCCAGACCCATTGTTTCACCTTATAACAGGCCTCATCTTGGCTGTGTTGTCACCATGAGAGAAGTCACACGTGGCTGTGCTGTTTTCTCTCTCCTTTGCAAAGAAATGGAAGACGAAGTAACAGCTTCCATTTGCCCCAGGGTAAATTTCAGCTAAGAATGGCAGAATATTTCGGCCAAACTCCACTGGAAGAAAAATGAATCAAGATGTAATACTCTGGAAGCAGAAGCGTTTTGAAGGATTCTTGGAAGGGGCTCTTCTACAACAAAGGAGTTCAAATGTAAATGAGCACATGGGTCAGCTGGTGATCTTGCTAAGGTGCAGATTCTGATGTGGCCAGTCTTAGATGCAGCCAGGGAGTCGGAAATTTCTAATAAACTCCAAGGTAGTGCCCATGCTGCCACTCCAAAGACTGAGTAGCAAGGGCCTCACCTGTAGCTTTAGATGTAAGTGGATTCTGATTCGAGCTCTGCTTCTTTCTAGCTGGAGGAAGTTGGGCAAGTTACTTGTGTGCATTTCATTTCTTGGGCATTGAGAATGTGGAGCAAAATTCTTAGCCCTCAGGGTTTCTGTGAGGATGTGAGGGGATAGTCTGTGCCAGTGGCCACACGTGTGACATTCTACACCATAATTACATTGTCATCCTCTCATCCGACATTCGTTCCCTTCTTCCTGTGGTCACCTCTCCACCCTGGCCAGTGATATCTGCCAAGTGCAGTGAATATCCAGGAGGATACTGGTTGCAGCCTAGCCTGGGGCACGGGTCATCCTGTAACTTTGATAAAAAGCAGACTTTTAGGGGGCTCTTGTGCAGGCTGTGATGGTCCCTGTGGGCAAGAAGGCAAGTGTGGCTGCATTTAAGAAACAGGAAAGTGATCAAGTGGAGATCTGGTCATCTCCCCCTCCACCCACCCCCCGCCCCTTGTCCTGCTCTGGCGACATCCCCTGGAACCCATTTCCTGTCTCTCACCTGACTGCTGATTCTGTACCTGGTCCCATACCCCATGCCTACTGACTCACTTAGTTTACGACACTCCCGGGCTTAAGTTGCAAGGATCGCTTATCCTCCAGAGGCCCTAACTCAAGCAACAACCTTCTTTCTGTCTGTCAATCCTCTCATTTTCTGGGAAATGAGCACTACCCTCTCTTTGTCTCAGTTTCCCCATCTGTACAATGCTAGTGTACTTCAAGCAAGACCTACATACATAATAGCTCTTTCCCCATCAATAGCTACGGCAGTTCTGTTTTGTTTTGTTTTGTTTTGTTCTCTGAACTACTTTCATCAGTTTTCCTTGTTCTTCATCCCTGACAGTGAAGATCCTGGTTCTTGCTCCAGATCCTGCCTCACTTCCAGGTCCTATAGATGCAGAATTGCCATATTCACATAAAATGGTGACCCTTGGAGTTGTGCAGTGCACAGCCTACACAGATGTATTTTGAAACCTGGCATGAACTTACTGCTCCAAAACACAGTACCCCATGCTCTAGGTTCCAAATTCAGCCCTCACTCACTCCCAGATCCTTCCCCCCGCCCCCCTACCTCCCCCGTATGGACTAAGCTCCTGGCTTTCCCTCAACCTAGAGACTTGAGCTGCAGAGTAAACCTGGGGGAGGCTGGGCTAAAGAGGTAGGGTGCAATTTTCGTGTGCATTAAGCCCAGTGACAAAACCAGCCCTCAGTACTGTAACCTTTCTTGGGCCCTACACCTCAGGCTTAATGTTAGGACTCAGTATTTTCGTAAATATTAGGATTTGATGCTCTTCATAAAGCTGTCTTACTCAGCCTAGAAATACCATCTTGAATCAACTTATTTTGGTCACTAGATAACAAGCTCTGGTTGTTGTATTTGTCTGTGTTGTATCCATAGCAAGGGTGCAAACAGCAGTGAGGCTTCCAATAGCCACAGTGCCTAATGCCAGGTCCCCTTGATGGAGTTCACTTCTGTAGCTGTGCTTCAAGGACACTTTTCATATTTTGATGTTCATGTTTCAATATTCACATTTCAATGTCATTGTTTTTGCCAGCAAGGAGTACAACAGAATCACCCATTTTATTATTTCCTTTTCCTCCTCTTCTTCCTCTTCCTCTTCCCCCTCTTTCTCTTCTTCCTCCTCCTCCTCTTCTTTTTATTTTAGAGAGAGAGAGAGTGGGAGTGGGCGAGAGGGGCCGAGGGAGAGAGAATCTTAAGCACGCTGTATGCTCAGCATGGAGCCTCATGTGGGGCGATCCCACAACCTGGGTCATGACCTGAGCCGAAATCGAGAGTTGGGCGCTCAACTGACTGAGCTACCCAGGTGCCCCAGTCACTGGTTTCATTTCATGCTGGAGCCACATAAATGACAAATGACAAATTCGCCACATTTAATATAAGAAACAGCAATGTACGATTCTTTTCCAGCCAAAGGAATATCTTCTCTTCAGTGAATAGGGGAAGGAGAGTTGTGGTCGGGAGTGAAACACTGAACCACACAGGAGCAACGGCTTCCTGCTGTGTAGAGCTGCAAAAGCAAACACGGGGCTAGTGTGGCACGACGCCCTGAAGCTAGCTCGTCCCATCTCCCGATGGCTGTGTGTGCTCCTTCCCCACTCTGCTTTCAGTGACGTCGTGTCAGCGGCTGGAAATTGGCCATGGTGGGAGCACTGCTACGTGGACACTGGTCAATGACACAGATAGGGCTTTTCTTCCTCTTAGAGAACAGTTGTTAAATATTTAGTAGCACCGCACCGTGAATGGATCACCCCCCCACCCCCCTTCCCATCCATGGCAGGTCTTACTGATGCATTCTGGAACGTCTTCCCCTTTTGAGCACCGATGAGGCTCAGAATCTTTTCCAGTACATTTTCCAGGCCACAATTATCGATGAGTTGGTGTCTTCTCAGGGGATAAAACTCACTCAATAAAATCTGCTAAACCTCAGTTCAGTGTGCCCCGCAACAGGGCCTCTAAATTGTGTAGGATAGTAGACCCCAAACTTTGAGATTTTAATTTTTTTTAACATTTTTTTATTGTGGAGAGGTAGAGACAGAGCATGAGCAGGGGAGGGGCAGAGAGAGAGGGAGACACAGAATCTGAAGCAGGTTCCAGGCTCCGAGCTGTCAGCACAGAGCCCAACGCGGGGCTCCAACTCACGAACTGGGAGATCATGACCTGAGCCGAAGTCAGACACTCAACTGACTGAGTCATCCAGGCTCCCCTAGATTTTTTAAACCTTTAAAATGTCCAAGAATATTTTTTGAGCACATGGTAATAACCACTTTCTTATTTGGCTAAGTAAAGATATAAGACAAAGCAAAACAATAACAAAATATCTCCCACCTTGTAACATCGTAATCATTTCATTAAAGGACATTTTGATATCACCCTGTAAATAGCAAATATATAATCTCAGAATAAAGGCAACTCCATTAACGTGAATTAATAACTCCTCATTTTTTTTCTCATTTGTGTATCCCAGTGCAAATTTTGTCTTAGACCAGCCTACAGTCCGTAGACTTGTTCGGCAACAATCTTTCAGCATCCTGGGGCCATTGGCTATGGCCAGCGATTCCAAATCCATGTTTCCTACTTCGCAAGGCTGCATAGATGAGCAAGTAAGGGGTGCCTCGGTGGATGCTTTCAGCGGGGTAAAGAGTTTTACAAAGTTTGACAATGTTGCCATTTGTAGCCATTTTTTTTCACTGTTGCTGATTTCTATCCAGCTAGACCAGCCAAATTCAAGAACCCTGCCCCATGTTAGTAGAAATTTAGACTGTAATTGAATCTTGGTATTTTTACAGTTTGCTTGTTGAGACCTGGAGCAGTAAGATGGGCTTACTTCTATTATTGAATTATTTATAACATTAGGAACAAAGCCTGTGGATCCAAAAAAGGGGATGACTAAATCACGCATTCACTTGTTTATTCAACTAACGTCTCTGAGGCATATGACAAGCCCCTTTCTGCAACAAACCTTCCCTACCTCATTTCCTTCAGTCTGACTCCCACCACGTGGCCACTCAGGATATGAAACCAGCAGGTAGATCTGCCCAGGTCACTCCCCTGCTTTAAGTTCCCTGTGGCTCCATCTTGTCCTCTGGGGGAACTCCAGACTCCACATCTGACCTAGAAGCATGCCTGACATGACTTAGTCATCACTCCTTTTCCAGACCCACTTCTCCCGACCCTCAGACCAGCACCCTATCCTGAGGATGTCTCCGGTTTACTGTACCCTCACCCCCATTCTCTCTTTTCCCTGGAGAGATTACTCTTTCCACCCAGCTTACTTGACCTTTTACTGACTCCTATTTTTTTTTTTAATTTTAACGTTTATTTATTTTTGAGAGAGCATGAGCAGGGGACAGGCAGAGAGAGAGGGAGACACTTCGAAGCAGGCTCCAGGCTCTGAGCTGTCCGCATAGGGCCCGATGCAGGGCTTGAACTCACAAACGCGAGATCATGTCCTGAGCCGAAGTTGGAAGCTTAACCGACTGAGCCACCCAGGTGCCCCTCACTCCTATTTTTATAATGTTCAAATTGGGAACAGCGTTCTTGAGAAAGTCTTTTGAGCACTTCCTGGGGCAATATCCCCATAATAGCACACATCTAGCTAAACCCCATTTGTCCAAATACTCGTCTCTTCCGCTCACCTCGAAGTTGGTCAGGAACAATTCATTGAATGATCAGCACCTGCCAGTTATCAAATCAGTGTAGAAGAACTGAGGCTCACACAAGTTAAGTGACTTGCCCAACTGCCCCCAGCTAGAAAGAAGTGAAGCTGGAATTTGAACCCAGTTGTGTCTAAATCTACAGGTGATGCCCTGGCTACTCAAAGGCCTCGGACCAGCAGAATGGGTGGCTTGTTAGAAATTTCAGGTTCTCTGACTCCATCGAAGCCCTGCTGAATCAGAAAGTGCATCTTAGCAGGATCACCAGGTGTCCCATGCACTTGCTTGCGTCTGAACTCCTTTGTTCTAGAAGAGCCCTTCCCAAGCATCCTTCAGAATGCTGCTGCTTCCAGAGTATTCCATCTTGATTCATCTTTCTTCTGGTAGAGTTTGACCTAAATACTCTGCTATTCCTAGCCATATGATAGATGCTCAAACATTTATTGAATTAATAAGCAGGTTTACACCAAGCTGAGGAAGAGAAACCACATTCCAGAGGAAGGCAATACTATAAGGAAAAATAAACCAGTTTGGAGAGTGATGTCACGTCGTGAGGAAAGCAAAACCATCAATGTGTCTGGGAGAGGGTGCACAGAGCCAAGTCTGGGCAGGCAAGACTGCAAACATGGCTTGGAGTAGATTCCAGAAGGACTTGGAATGTCTTCTCTGGGGGTTTGGGCTTCATCTTGGACCAAGGGGATGAGAAAGACAGGCTTCTCTATTATAGAGAACATCCTGGAAGGCTCAGTCAGTTAAGCATTTGACTCCTGATTTCAGCTCAGATCGTGATCTCATGGTTTGTGGGTTTGGGCCCCACGATGGGCTCCGTGCTGCTGGTGCAGAGCCTGCTTGGGATTCTTTTTCTCCCTCTCTCTCTGCCCCTCTCCTGCTTGAGCTCTCTCTCTCTCTCTAAAAATAAGTTAATAAACTTAACAAAAAAACATACTGGAAGCTGACACAGAACATGGATGCAGCTGGAATCAGGTAGCCCGGCCACTCTCCTGTTGCTGCGCTCTGCACAAGTGGATGGGGATGATCTAATCTAAAGTAAGATATTGGCAGCAGAAGTAGAAGGTGGGGGGTAGGCATTTGAATCCACAGCTCTGTGCACAGGGTACAAGTGTATTCATGGAAACAGCTCTGAGACATTAAGAGCAGATGTTCCTTTGCACGATGCGGCAGAGGGGGCATTCAGGTGTGCTGTGCCAGGGAGGCCCGAGATATAAATCGGCACTACTCCGAAAAATCACCTGAGGAGTCCGACTGTGCAGGTAACGTGTAGTTAATTTTACTGGGAACATGCAGCGATGTTTAAGTGTTGTGTCTTCTCGGGGTTTGCAGATTTGGAACATATTTTGATGTTTCCCTTTGGCTGGTGCCCATTAGGAAAATGTAACTCTTATAAAAACGATGTTGTTGCTTGGAACATTTTTCATTAGAGCAAATTTGTTTCAAAATTGATGGTAAATTATATTGCGTTTTGTTTGAAAGAACTGTCTGAGTTAAAGTCAGGCTCCAAGTGTGCAATACTCAGTGTGAGACAAGTTCAGTTACCTGCGATTATGAGTATGTTCTTCTCCATGTGTGTATAGAGGGTGTCCCAAATGGAAAGAATTTTAGTGCTTGAAGTTGCTTTACAGATTACTTATTTCAGTGTTCCCAAAATTGAAATAAAAGCACAGAGAGGGAGGAAAATTGCCTGAGGTCACACTGCAAGTTAGTGGCAAAGTTGGAAGTGGTTGAGGTATCCTGATGTAGAGTTTGATGAAAGGAAAGGGAAAAAAATGTTGTTTCTGAATTTCTGTTTCACAGAATATTCAACAGTTCTTTGTCTATAGACTAACATTAGGATAACTGCCTCAAAAAGATTCTAGAACAGATCTAAAGAGAAAATATGTCTGATCATGTCAAGAACAGTGCTCCAGTTCACGACAACGAAAATTCTAGAAAGAGCAATATGGCTACCGTGCACTGTATTTTTCAATGTTGTTCAAGTGAGCAGCCTACCATGTGACTTTTGACCAAATCTAATTTGATGAAAGCTGTTTTATTGGCTTCAAATGACCTTGCATGGGGGAGGGGGCGGGGAACCCTTAGACGAACACTAACACCAAACCTGGTCCCAGTCTTTCTTACCCCCCACAGACCAGCTGTTGCCAAATTGTGCTGACTTTACCTCCTAGATCTCTCTGGGCTGTCTCCTCCCTACTCCACCTCCAGCAGCTGCCCGGCCCCAAGCCCAGTTCTTCACCCTTATGGGGACAATTGTAATCACCCCTTATTCAATCTCCCTTTCTCCCTCCTCCTCCTCCTCCTCCTCCTTCTCCTTCTTCTCCTTCTTTTTCTTTTTACAACTCTTTAAAGTTTATTTAAGAGAGAGAGAGTGAGCTTGCAAGCAGGGGAAGGGCAGAGAGGGGGATAGAGAGAGAGAGAGAGGGAGAGAGAGAGAGAGAGAGAGAGAAAATCCTAAGCAGGCTCTACACTGTTACCGTAGAGCCTGACACGGGGCTTGATCCCACAAACAGTGAGATCCTGACCTGACCTGAAATCAAGAGTCAGATGCTTAACCTTCTGAGCCACCCAGATGCCCCTCCCTCCCTCCCTTCTTGATAAAACCGACAGTAGAGTCCCCGTACAGCAGACCGATTAAAAAATTTATTTTTCTCCAAAATTAAAATCTAATCTTGTTGACCTATTACCGCAATCAAAATCCTCACCATGGACTGGGCCCTATGTGTCTGTGTCACCCCAATCTCTGGCCCCCTAACCCTCCAGTCCCCACCCTATTGTCCATTCCAGCCCATGGTGTCCTTCTGTCCTCCATATTTGCCAGGGTCTATCCTGTTAGAGAGCTTTGTCACAAGCCGCTGTCCTGCCCCCAGCCCTCCAACCTCCCTTTGGCTATTTCATGCCAACTCATTTTTCAGACCTCAATGATTATTTTCTTTCTTATGTAAATCTTTTACCGATCCTCAGATTAGATCAGTTTCCCTTATTGTTCGCTGGCACAGTGCCCTGTGTTCATGCTGTCAGTAGATGAGCCTGGGGCACTATCTCAGTCAGAGCCCCGGTGATGGGATAGGGAACGCTGAATCTGGAAGGGTCAAGGCCTTAACTGATGTGAGGGTTTCAACGTCTGAGATTCAGGTCACCAGGTACCCAGGACTTTCCTTATCCTTGGGCAACCACAAAAAGGCAGAACCCCTTTCAGATCTCTATGTTGGATTTTTCAAGATGTTCCAGTTATGTTACCAGCACACCTGGCTTTTGCTGTCTCCAAGTCTGGGAGGGTTAGAGATTCTATCCCAGCAGCTGGGGTAGGAACGGGAGGGAGGATGAAGTGGACGGTCCCAAATTGCATTCGCCTTTTAATCCATGTACTCACTGATATTTGATGGCGAAAAGAAGGAGGCATCCTGGGGTCCTTATAATTTGCTGTCCGTGGTTTGACCTCCGAAAGCTCAAGGCTGAGCCGCCCTCACCTTCCTCTGATCCTCAGCGAATCACAGCACATCAGCAGTACGTGCTCACTCCTGCTTTCACGGGGAAGACTGACAAGGATGTGTCATAACTCAGTGTCTTCCTTGTGCTGTGGCCAACGCTCCCTGCTGGGAGTTTTGAGTGTCTTAGCAGTTGAAAGAGCGAAATGAAATGGTGTAAATGAATGTGCCATTGCAAATGCCCTACTCCTTTAATGTATGATTCGGGATCACATTTCACTCAATTCTGCCAAGTCACAGAATGATTTGTGATAACACATTCTGGTGATAATTTAGCAGAACCCAAACCATAGCTGAATGGAGCTGCAGACCCTCTAGCTCCAGAGAGCCCCCACAGGGGATCCATTCAATACAACTGTTTGTTTACCAATTACCTTTTGCAAAGGTGGGGAGAAGGGGCTAATCTCACCTCTGCTGGGTCCCTCTCAGGTCGGCCTGCAGGACCCTCCTTAATCTCCTGTTCTCCACTGCCTCCCGTCCCCCAGTGCTCTCCTGCTTCCCTCTGAAGTAATCACAGTAATGATGGCAGGGAAGAGCATTTATTGAGTGCTTATATAGAGCAGGTAATGTGCTTAGATGCTTCATCTCATTTAATACAGCTCTACAATAGGTAGCTGGTATGGCTTTTGCTTTCTAGAAGAGGAAACTAAAGTTCTGAGAGGTTAATTGGCTTCCTTGAGGTCAGCTGTGGTGGTGGAGCTCGAATTTAACCCCACATCTGTCAAAACCCAGGAGGCTCTGGGAAGCCTTGTTGAGACGACGGGGCATGTAGAAAGTGCGCCCCGAGGAGGATGGGTGGAGCCCAGGGTGGGCCACCTTGGGAAAGAGGCTGTGTGAGGGCTGCCCCAGCAGTGCTATGTGTCTGCTTGGCCCCAGGGGACTGAAGATCAGATTTCAGTTCAATGTAATGAAGGAATTTTCTGGTGAAATGAATGGGCCCCTTTCATGGAGGTGAACAAGGGGCCGTGCCACCTCGTGCCAGAGATGCCAAGGAGGTCGGCTAACAAAGAAGCTAGGATTCCTTCTCTTTTCTTGTTAATGTTTATTCATTTATTTTGAGAGGGAGAGAGAGCACAAGCAGAGGAGGGGCGGAGAGAGAGGGAGAGAGGGAATCCCAAGCAGGCTCCGTGCTGTCAACGCAGAGCCTGATGTGGGGCTTGGTCCCAAGAACCATGAGGTCATGACCTGAGCAGAAATCCAGAGTTGGATGTTCAACCGACTGAGCCACCTGGTGCCCCAGGATTCCTTCTAAGTCTTAAATTCTGTGAGTCTCTTACATGCTGTGGTTCTATTCTCAAGCTCCCCAGGTACCTAGGTGCAATTGTACCATCATGTGGGAACAGAGTTTTTCATATCTTATACATAATTTCCATCGCGATGAGGTTACACTACTCTTGTTGCTGATGGTGTTACCGGGTCCCATTAGTTGAGTTTGTGATGGTGGCGGAGGGGATTGGGTGTTGTATTTAAAATCTGTAGGGCTTTCCTTAAGAATTTGCCAACCATGGGTATGTCCCCAAATTTGAGCTCCATTTTCTTAACAAAGAAAAGAGCTTGAATATCAGAAATTGATGGAAATGGTTCAAATCCTCCCTTTGCCACTTACCAGCTGTGTGAACTTGGGCAAGTCATTTCATTTCTCTGAGCCCATCTCCTCACCTGTAAAAGGAAGTGTGTGATGGGTTGCCAGGCAGATAGAATGACATAATGCAGTGAAGCATTTAGCCTAGTTCTCGACACATCATTATTATGCTTTACTCCACGTCAGTCACTATGTAACACACTTCTGGATATTTTCCCTGGTGCTCACAGTTATGTAAATATTACCTTCATTTAAAGAAACGATTCACAGGCTCAGAGAGGTGAAGCCACTAGCCCAAGGTCACTCAGCTCAGAGAATGGCCTTTAATCTTTATTTCCTCAGGGTCAGCTCTCTTGCTCTGCCCTACCCAGTGTGCCTTGTGTGGTAACATTGCCCGTTTGAGGCTGGTGATCTCCTCCACATGCCACACGCAGAGAGATGCCCGGCAAATGCTTCTTGGCTGAATGGCCAAGGACAAGGACTTTGTCATCTCCATCTTTCTTTTCTTTGTAGCAGATTGAGAATGTTCCTTCCTCTTCTTTGGGCCCCAGTCTCCTTACAGGTAATGTAAGAGGGTTTGGACCCAATAGACCCTACAGTCCATTTCTCATTGTTGCCTGGCTCCTGAATGGCACTGAGCACATGGTGGGTACCCTGTGACTCTTCCTAAAGAGGCTGGGACTGGCACGAAGCAAGGGAGGCCCCCAGGTCACAAAATTTAAGGAGGCACACACTCTGCGGGCTGTGCAGGCACAGGGCTGGCATGGGGGAGTGCATGCCTCCTTAAGTCTTGTGCCCTTGGCACCTCTTCTCTCAACCTGGCCCCAGTCCTGCTGGGTGGGAGAAAGTATTAATGCCTTGGAGCCAAAACAGATTTTTTTCTGTCTTTTTAAACACCGGTGATGTGTACAGTGATATTTTTAATAAGAATGGGCTGGTGCTTTGAATAGTTTCACTCAAAAAGACATTCTTGAAAAAGACTATTATTCATCTAGTTACATATATTAGGCTTCTGGGGAAAACAGTAGGGGTATGGGATTATAAGAAATAGAAGGGATGTAATAGGGAAAAGATGAAATTACTATAACAGCCATTAGACCAGCCAAGGAAATAATTTCCAGTGATATAGTCATTATTTGTACAAGCATCCCCCCCCCCCCCCCACCAAAACAGACCAACAGAATTTTCACACTTACTTCTTTGGTTTAATTGTCTATTTGTTTCGAAATGAAAGCTAATTAAAAGATTATTTTCATATGCTTTAATCACACTACAGCTAACTGTTAGAAAATGTGCAATTAATTGATGCAGCAGTTGACATAAGAATGCATTTTTTAAAAAAAAAATAACATCACTATTTGAATACACAGAGTGAAGCAATTAGTCTTTCATTAGTTCTGAGTTATTTCAAATGCTTTGAAATACTTGTGTGTTTAATGTTTAATCGTCAAGGAAATCTATCTCGCAATGGTGCCAGCTCCAGCATCATGAATTTTATACACACACACACACACACACACACACACACACACACACACAGCCGGCCCTTTGGGAATGGGGAGAGTTCAGGAAGAAAAATGGCAGCCTCCCCAGGCCTGGCCTCAGGCAAATTCCTTCTTTCTCTGAGCACGGGAACAGTGAAGGTTCTTTTCAACATGTCAGTGCTCCTTGCTTACCTGTCACTTCCCAAGGGTGGCTGTGTATGCAGCATTTGGTTGCCTTGGAGTGGAGCTGACTGAGAGGGACCAGCCCTGAATCTAGAGACCCTTACTGGAGTGGGGGTGTTAGAGCAGGTGTTTGTAGCTGCAGGGGACGGGGATGGAGGGGCTACTGTTGGCAGGTTGACTGCACGGTATCTGGAGCGTGGTGACCAGCACTATGGGTGGAAGGATGCCACTGAAACCTTAGGTGGGAGCACAGGGGATGAGTAAGGCGCCTGCGTCCAACAGCAACTTGGAGCTTAGCAAGGGGGGTACTACCTGCAAGAAAGCTTCCGAGGTACACAGACAGCAAGGGGCTCATTGACAAACAATGAGAGTGACTTTAGTGCATAGGTAAGGATCAGAGTGATCTGTTCAAATTGGCAGTGAGATTCCTTCCCAGGAATATCCTTATAGCCAGCAGGCACGACACATATCAGAGCCGTAGGTGATATTCTCCCTGAATTGGTAGAAAATCATCAAAAGACTGAACATTTTCATACTCTGGGGATGTGGCCATAGACAATAAACAAACGTTCATATCTAGAGTTTGTACAGAGTTCTATACGTGCATTTTCTTAACCAATTCTCCTAGTAGCTCAGTGAAGTAGGCATATCCCTGCTCTGTAGAGAAGGAAACTGAGGCATGCAGAGATTAAGTGACTTAATAAACTGGAGCTATTCCTCATACCCATCATTGGCTTGCCATCTCTTTGGCTTGTAGGGGAAATAAAATAATACATGATATCCCTACCGTACAGAGAAAAGTGTGGTTTGTACAGGTTAGACCTGCCCAAGGACACACACACTGGGTAAGTAGCTGAACCAGTATTTTGACTCCAGCCTTTCTCACTTGACATTCAATCTCAGCATGCGGTGGGGTAGGGTTCTGGGCATTTGTGGGGTGGGTGAGGGTGCCATGGACGTGCAAACCCAACAAAGGCACAGTTGGTCTGCCATGCTGTCGTGGGAGGCTCACTGTGCCTCATCAGTCAGGATAGCAGAATCATGGAAGCAAATGCAGCTTCCATGGGGACTCAGATTATGTTCTCCTCTTCTTAGCAAAACCAACAAGGATGCTTCATGTCAGGAATTAAGAATATCAAAAGCCTGAGATGAAGTCAGTAGTCATTGCTGGCACCTGCAGGTGTATTGAGATTAGAGGTGAAGATCTCAGGGAGCGCAGGGGAAGGCAGGATTGGGGGAGACTGAGTGACCATGGCCATCCACATTTACAAAACCTTTGTTGGTAGTGAGCAATGGAATGATGCCTGGGAGGTCTGTCTGCCTGTCTGTCATGGCATAAAGAGAGTACCTAACTCTTCTACGCCAAGCCCTCTTTGAGGTCTATCCCCGGTGTAGACTCTCTGGTTAAGTGGGCCCCCCGTGCCTAGAGAGCTTGGAGTGCAGTGGGAGAGACTAACAGACAGAAGCCTGGCAATGCAGTATTGTGAGTGACCAACAGAGACGTGGCTCAGACTGAAAAACTTGGGAGTAGGTGCAGAAGTCTGCACCAGAAGCCAGAGTAGGCATGACCAAGGATGGAAACACTCCTGGTCTTGAACTTTCCAAGGGGACAATGGGGAAAGACATTACAAGCTTAGGAACCATGTGTGCCAAATACTGGGGTAGGAAAAGGCTGCATGGATTTGGGGACTGGTGAGCACTTCAGCCTCATAGGGGTGTGGAAAGCAGGGGCAGGACAGGGCTGAGCTGGTGGACCAGAACTGAGAACGCCTTAGAATTCCATCCATCCACGGGAGTCTGGATGTCCTCCTATAGCCAGCAGGCTGGGAGCCAATAGATTTGTAAGCAGAGAATAGGAAAAGCAGTATATTTCCTAGGATATCAGAATGAGAACATGTCTGTGAGGTGGCAGAAGCCCTACCAATGAACTGGGTTTCTGCTTTTCTCTTAAAGGGCCATGTACTTTTATTTCTTTATACAGTCTATTCTCCCTCTTTTTTCACAAGGGAAGGAGGATACTGATACACATAGTCCACATTAACTCACACAAACAAATGATCAAATAACTCACCGAGGAAGCTGGGGCAGGGATTAGAATCTCTAAAAGCAAAGGTCCTGCACATTTGGAAGTAGGCCGCAGGGATAGCTCTGAGATTCCCAGAGGCCAAGGCTGAGATGCAAACAGAGTCAAATTCCCAGCCCATAGAGGTTGCGTGACACATCAAACTGGAATCACATTCCAGCATCAAACCAGAATAGAATCAACTTGTCCTGATACAAAAGAGGCAGGGCTCTCATGAATTCACCAAAATAAGTCCTTCAAGAGACATTTCAGGAATTTCAATAAGCTGTTTTTTATGGGCTCCCACAAAGTGGGCTGATGGGATTTCTCTGAAGCTCAATTTAGCACCAGAATTTCTAAGGGCAGAGGAGCAAAGGAACACGACCCAGGCTTCATCTGGCTTGATCACTGAATAAGATTCAGGCTAATGTGATGGCTTTTGCTCTTATAAGGCCTTGGCATGCGTTTTTAAAAAGGCGATTTCTTATCTGCAACCCCAGTATCCCATGCGTAACAGACAGAACCTGGCAATCTCTGGGTCGGGGCAGGTTTCTAGGGAGCCTCAGGGACACCCCCAGGAATTCTAGGGCTCCGGGGAAGATAATCAGAAGAACTTGATCTAGAGGAGTGACAGAGGGAACTTCCTGCAAGCAATACCCTGTAAGTGTTATTCCTCACAGTCGGGGTTTTGACAAGGTTTGGAGGGTGGCATGCTGGGGTGGAGACTTGCCGGGACAGGTGTTCTGTGCTGCTCATTGCAGGTGACTTCTTGAACAGCAGAAAGCAATAGAGGGTCAGAGTCTCCAGGCTCACTTACCCTCCAGCCCCAGGTCTCAGAGGATCCTGCCTTTGAGAATTCAAGGCCCTGAACATATGTTCATGGGCCATGTCACCCCCACATCGCGGGATGGGAAGCAGTCTCATCTGACAAAAGTCTCTCAGGACCCGGTTGTGCGAGATCTCTTGAACTGTTCCTTGACATGCCTTTTAAGCTGTCACGCTGAAATGTGATTCCCGTCTCTGTTTATCTAATGTTGCCAGGGGAGGCCAGTGGAGAACTGCTATCGTTAGACCTCCACCTGCCACTCCTCTCTCCCCTCATCCGTGTCTCTCCCCACCTTCCAAAGTGTCTCTGTAGCTGCCGGGCAGCTGGCAGGGCTCTTGGGCGGCAACGACAACACAAAAAGGACAGACCTTGGGGAACGGCACCTGGCTGGCTCTCCATGATGCTTGCTGGCCCCAGGGATGCTGTCACACTTACCATGCAGCCACTCGATGCCGGGCACTGAGATGGTTGGTGGGGAGATGCCCATGGCGGGGAGGGGATATTTGCTCTTAGGGGGCTCATGGTCAGGAGGGTGGGGTCAGCACACCCACATGCATGATTTTCTGATATAAAAGAGAACCCATCGAGGGCGCCTGGGTGGCTCAGTCGGTTAAGCATCTGACTTCAGCTCAGGTCATGATCTCACAGTTCATGGGTTCGAGCCCTGCGTCGGGCCCTGTGCTCAGAGCCTGGGGCCTGCTTCCGATTCTGTGTCTCCCTCTCTCTCTCTGCACCTCCCCCCTCACTCTTTCTCCTTCAAAAATAAATAAATATTAAAATGAAAATTAAAAAAAAAAAAGAACTCAGTAGCTGTGATGCACGGACACAGCCTTCCCGCTGGAGGAACAAGCAGGAGACTGCTCTCTGCCCATTTCCAGCCTGCACTCCACCCCCGAGTCTGAACTACATGCGTGATATCAAGGACTTCCTCTGCCTGTTACTTCCCATGGGGCCCAGCCAAGGAGGAGTCCCCAAAAGTGTTTGGAGGGAGGTCAGAGTGCAAATCATCCAAGTCACCATTGCCAGGAAACCACGCTGACAAGCTGGTGTAAACCAGCCCCAAATGCCTTGTCCCCACAGTTAAAAGCAACACTGTTAATCAGTACATTTCATGCTCTGACCGAGGGTCAGTGCTGTGTTGGACAGGTGTTTTTGCAAAATAGCTCAGGCCAATTATATGTTTCTGGAATGAACTCTCAGAGCCAAGAGTGAGGTTGGAGTATTTATCCTCTAAGTGCCTCCCTCTGAGGTTACCTCTTGGCTGGCTTTGTCCTTGGACTAGAGATTGCTCCTCCCAAGAAAGATGATTGTACCTTCCTCTCTCTTTCTCTTTCTCTCTCTGTCTCTGAAACTACTCCCCTCACCTCAGCCTTTTGGTCCTGGGGGTGGTGACATCCTACCAGGACTCAGGGTACTGTCCTGTCACTTTAGCACCCTTCACCCACACCTTTGTTCATTGCCCCTTCAGCAGTAAGCTCATCTCAGTCACTGTTTTCAGTATGCAATCTCTTCCTTGTCTGGACCTGGATTGATTCAAGGAGGGGTGGATCTCTTCCAAAAATAGAAAAGCAGCTTTTCAAGGGTCGTGTCTTAAAGGAAAGCAGAGTGGGGGCGGGGTGGGGGTGGGGAAGGGTCCTGGCTCAGTGGTGTGTCAGCAGCTGTCCTTGGAGTGTAATCTATAGAGTCCCACTTGACTTTCCCAAGAGACTCATTGGCAGGAGTGCTCCAGAGGAGGACCACAGGCTTGGGCGGGTCCTCAGAGAGCACACTTTCCTTCCTGGCAGACAAGGGACTCCTGTTCAGCCCACCTCCAAGATCTCCGAACCATTTGTTACCCCCCTAACTCCTCTCCCCTGCATCAAAGACCTGAGTCAAAGCCCAGACTAGAGGGAAGGGGGGCAGGAAGACCTGCTGAACAAAGGCAGATGCCTTCGAGACCCCAGGGAAGATTAGAGGTGACCTTGGTAAGTTCTGTATCTTGCAAGCCTAGGTCATAGAGTTGAGAAGCAGTGCAGCAATGTGGAGAATGCATCTCAAGCCCCAGAAATGTTTCTTAAGTAAGAAGTGTTTCAACATTTCACAGCCCCGGGTTCCTTAACTATCAGCTAGGATGATGACAGCATCTGCTTCAGAGGGTTGGGGTGAGACTAGGATAAGGCACGTGGCACAGTCTGACCCATAATTGGTTATTGTTGACAAGCAAGAGGTAGCAGGTGTGGTTGTTAAGGCAGCTGGGAGAGAAGGGCAATGAGATTTTATGCCATGGAAAGTCTTAGGACAGAGTGTGACCAAGGGCCCGAGTTGGAAGGACATTGAATGGATCCTTTGGTCTAAATCTCCCCATTCTCAATGAGCAGAAGGAGGCCAGCATGGAGAGGGGGCTTCTTGAAGGTCCCCCAGATCTTGACGGTAGGACAAGGACTTGAACTTGAATCTCCTCCTTTTCTGCCTTAAGCCTCTTTCTTCAGAGCCTCCCATGGAAATACACCCACTGATTTCCTCCCCCAAAGGGTCACGATGACTCTGACTTGTTAATGTCATTGTGAGGAATAGGTAAGGAAATCATGTCCATAAATCATGCCAAATTCATTCTTGTAAGGGCAAGAACAGTAGTTGGTTTTTGCACTGGTTTAGAAACATACCCGGTGTCATGTCGCTTATAGGAGGTAGAATGGAGAAAGCAGGATTAATTAAGACACTGCCTTTCCTGACCTTCAAGTTTATGTTCTCTCCTCTATATCACACTCCTTCAGCCGTTTCTTAGCCGGAATTAAGAACTGTGGCTTCAAATAGAGCCACTGGCTTCACACACTCTCACTTCCTTGCTCCAAGAAACCCTATCTTTGTGGTTAACTCATACAGTGTTGGTTGTTAAAAAATGCCAAGGGACAAGAAAATAGAGTCTGAAACGTTTCATCTGGAAAAACAAACTCACACACAGACAAACAAGGGGACAATTAGTTTTTTGTTTGGGCTGAAGCCGGTGGGATATTTGTCATGTAAGTCAAAGTCGGTAGAATTTAATAGGATTATTGTAGGGTGAGGAAGTCCATTTAGAGAGGGGGGGGAAAAACAGAGGAGCAAACCAAGCCTACACTCATTTTTATGGATTCCCCCCGCCCCCTCCCCCCCAGAAAAAAAATCTGATCTAGAAGCAACACACTTGATGGTCGAAAAAACACCACCACCACCAATGGTGATTGTGATGTTAGCAAAATGCCATTAACTCTGAACGGGTCTTATTTTAACCCGTCTACATTTGTGATCTCATTTAATCCTTACACAGCTACAAGGCACATATTATTTCTGCTTTGGTGGCTAAAGATACCAGAGCCAAGAATGGCTGAATAACTGAAGGGTAGGGGTGGAATTTGAGCTTGTTCCCAAGTCCTCTTCCTCATTTCTGTCTCTTATGAGATGCCCGGGGAGCACAGGTAGGATCCATGAACCCAGCTGATACATAAGGAGTAATGTTGTTGCCAGTGTGGACACCTGAGTAGGGCAAAGGTATAAGTCAAAGTCTGTGGAGGGTTAAAATCAAACATATTTATAAGACAGGACAAATGGGAAGGTGGGACGTGCTGACACAACATGAGTCTTTTTTTCTTTTTAAAAATATTTTTAAGTTTATTTTTTAAGTGAGGGAGGGAGGGAGAGAGAGACAGAGAGGATGAATATGAGAGTTCCATCCCAAGCAGGCTCTGCGCTGTCAGTGCACAGCCTGATGCAGGGCTTGAACCCACAACCACGAGTTCATGACCTGAGCTGAAATCAGGAGTTAGACGCTTAACTGACTGAGCCACCCAGGCACCCCTGACCCAGCGTAATTCTAATAGAAAGAGGTTTGCTGTTGCCTTTAAAGTTGGACTTAATGTCTTCTGAATCAGGGCTTCCTTCATCTAGCATCTGCAGGGGCAGCTTTTCTAATTCTTTTCCCTGCCCCAGATGCCCAGCAAGAATTAACTGATCTTCAGTACAGTCTTGCTGATCTATTGACTGACTGATTGATTGATTAATTGATATATTTGCAGCTGTATGGTTTGGAGCTTCCAGCTCTAGCTGGGAATTGATTTTAATCTTCACAGGTTAAACACAAAAGCCATCAAATCCCTTACAGGAGATGGCGATGAGACACAATCTTATTAAAGAGAAACTGACAATTTGTCACCTCTCAACAGCTCGAGGCCCGATTTTTTGTGTGCATCTTGCCAGGATCTCAGTGTCTTGTTCAATATCTAATTTATTTGGAGTTTTATTGAGGGAGGAACATCTTCTGCAATTCTTGTCTGCAATTTGCAAAGAGTAGTTAAGGAGCAAACATCACAGGGAAGAACTTGGTGGCCATCCAGGGTTTAGTCCATGTAAGGGGCCCCATACCTGTTTTCTCTGAACCTTGTGCCGTGACGATTTTCTCCAGAACCTAACTTTTTATGATCTTACTTTTTTTCCTAACTGAATTCCCTTATTTTTGCATTGTCACCTTGATTTTAAAGTTTTTCTCTTCCCCTACCCCCTTCTGCTAAGTATTGGAATGCTGCTTAGCAAAACTTACTTATCATTTAATGCATTTCACGAGCTAATTAAACTTTCTAACAGCACACGTAAATTGGACCCTCTGGCCAGTGGAAATGCTCACCTCATCTGTCTTAGTCAGGAGTTTGCCTGGTTCAGCATTCATGACAAGAGAGCTGTGTCCCCAGGAAGAAGGCCACTGGGCACAGAGGTGGGCACATGGGATTGTCTGGGCCCATCCTACTCCCTATTACCTGGTCACAGTGATTCGTTCTGAGAAAGGGGGTGTGGCCACGGGATTCAAGCGTGGCCTATCAGAATCACCCTTGGGCTTACTATGTGGGCTCAGAGAGAGGTTTTATTCCCATCAGGGTTGCCAATCTGGGAAAATAACAACAAGCCTGCTGGTGCCCACATTTCCAGTCACATGGGGAGAGTGTGCTTAAGAGCTGAGGATGGGAAGGCAGAGTTCATAGATGGAACGAGAGCCATTTCTACAATGAGATTCCTTAGTTCCTCATTTATGGAACTCAGCGAATTCCTTCTGCACTCTAAGCTAGTTTAAATTGTGTTTCTGCGACTTCTGATCAAGGCCCTTGACCAATATAGGTCGGTTGGTTTATTTCCTCCATTCCTCCAGAGACTTGAGACTCACACAAATGGTAATTGGTGAAGCAGGTCTGTCTGTCTCAGAAGCTAAAGAGTTGGTTTAACCCAGTATCACGTCACTGCCCACTTCCTTGCATGAATAACATCTGCTTTTATCATCAAGGCTCAGAGCCATTTCCAAATAATCAGTCACCTCCCTCGCCCTCCCAAGGTGAGTTAGAGACCTTCCTCTGTTTACCCACTGATCTACTTCAAATTAATACTTCTTTATTTTCTACTGTTTCTAAATATGAAATTAATGCAAGTACATTGTAGAAGTTACAGAGAAGCACAAAAAGGCAGTAAATTTACTCGTAATCTTTCCACCTAAACTTGCCACATCTGAAATGGTACACTACTTTCTCTGTACATAAGAAACCTAAATGTTCAGTGAAGTCATCTCCTTAATGAATAAATAAGCCCATAAAATGGGATCAAATCACTATTCCATGGCTTATATAAAGGCCAGTGTCCTGGACTGGAGTCCAAGTTCTTTCCTGTACCAGATCTGTGATCTGGGGTGAGTTACCTAAGCTCCTTGAGCCATTTTCTGATCTATCCACTGGAGTAAATAATCTCCTTCTAGTTTGGTGGGTTTACAGGAAACTGAATGGGAAAAAAAATCAAATATTTTGAAAACTATGAAGTGTGGCACAAGTAACATAAGTCATACCTTTTATAAATTTTTCTTTCTGGGCACAAAAACCTTTAATAAAAAGTTCCTATGTGAAATCGCACTACCTAAAATTGATAAAGAGGGGCTTTGGCTAATGCAGAGCCACCTCCGACCCCAAGTGGCCTATGACGTGCCTTCACGTAAGCCCCGGCACAGAATACTATTTAAAGACTCTGGTCTATAATTAGATAATTTCCAAAGTGCTTTCATCTAAGAAACTGAAGGGAAAATGGCCAAGGAACCTTTACAGGGCTGGAAATGGAGAGAGGGTAGGCCAATGGTAAAAACTCCCACAGCTCATCACTTTCTCTCCTATGAATACTAAATTAATGAGAACCCCGCCCCATGCCTGTCTTTAGAAGATGGCACCGGGGAAGGTGAAGTTCTCATTCTGGAGTTTCCTTGGCCATTGCTGAGTGCAATCAAGTCCGTGTCATTATACCCCTCCCCCCTTTCTCTAACTGTGTGTCTAGAAGGGGTGGGACAAAGCCAACTACTGAGATCACTCACCTTATCCACAAAGATGCCCAAAGGCGGTCTGTTAGGCTTTGGGAGTCATCCCAACATATTTGTTAAGCACTTGCTCTCTGCCAGGTGTTGTATTAGATGCTGAGGATACAGTGGTGGGCACACCCAGCCATAACTAGCCTGTCCTCTGAGGCCTTACTAACTAGCTTAGGAGTTAGACATACACGATACAGTTCTAGAAATTAATGTGAAATTGCAAGTGTATGTGCTGGACAAACCCAGTTCTGGGAGATCAGAGAGAACAGGATGAGGACATGACATTTAGCTATTATCTAAAATCAACAGGATTTTGATTCCCAAGCCAAGGGAGAAGGTTGTGCAAAGGCGCTGTGGTGGATAGGGGATTAGTACCCTCCACGAATTAAAAGAAGGCCGGTGCGTGTCTGGGTACAAGATAAGTCTGGGAAGGGAGGCAGGGACCAGGACAAACAAGTTAGTAGGGGGCCGTGCCAGTGATTTTGCTTTTTGTCAAAGGATCCATTGGAAGCCAGAGGCTGTGGCATCTGCACACAGATTGAGAGATGACAGAAGATGGTCCCAGGGAAGGGGCTGTGGAGATGGGGAAAAGTAGATGCATTTGAGAATTATTTTGACAGCAAAATAAAGGCAATTTGGTAGCATATATGTTACAGTAGGGTGTAGTAGTTTCCCATTGCTGCTGTAACAAATATCAGAAGCATATGGCTTAAAACAACAGCAATTTATTCTCTTACAATCCTGGTGGCCAGAAGTCAGAAAGGAGTCTTAAAGGGTTAAAAGTCAAAGTATTTGCAGTGCTGGGTTTTCCTTGAGGCCCCAGGGAGGGGATTCCTGTTCCCTTGCCTCTTGCATATTCTAGCAGCTGCTGGCACTCCTTGGTTTATGGCTGCATGACTTCACTCTCTGCTTCCATTATCTCATTGCCCTCTGCCTCCCTCTCCTAAGGACCCCTGTGATTACATTTAGGGCCCAGCCTGATAATCCAGGATGATCCCTCCACTCTGAGGCTGAAGATATTTAAAATCCCTTAATTTAATCATGTCTTCAATGCCCCTTTTGCCAATAAGGTTCCAGGGATAAGGACCTGGATGTCTTTGGGAGCTATTGTTCAGGATATCACATAGGCAAGGGGAAAAAGAGATCACACGTGTTGCTTGGGGTCTGTCTTGTCAGTGGGATAGATGGCTCTGAGATAGAGTCAGAGTCACAAGACAAACTCAGTTTTAGTCATACTGAATTTGAGGTTCCTGTGAGACCTCCAAAAGCAGCTGTCCATTGGGCAATTGGGAAATACAGACCTGGAGTCCAGAAGAAAGGTCTGGGCTGGAGATACAAATGGGGGAATCACCACAGTGGAGTGCTCAATAATGCTGTTGGAAGGAATGAAGTTGTCCAGGAAAAGGATATAAGAACACTTACAGAATGATGATGTGGCAATTTTCAGAGAGGATCCATAGAGGCAAGAGGAAAACAAGTAAATTTCTGGCGTATAAGTCAAGGGGGGGATGATTTCAAGGAGAAGGGAGTGATCAACTCTGTCCAAAATGCCTTAAGGCTCAAGTAAACAGAGGATTGAAAATGTCCATGAGATTCATCACACGAACTCCTGAGGCAAAGTGACGGGAATGCCGAAGGCACATTAGTTTGGAGCAAGTGGAGGGTGAATGGGTGGGAAGAAAACAGAGCAAGTATAGAAAACTCTATATTCATACATATTCTTCTGTATGTTATACATTCATATTCATCTTTCACACTTCAAGCATTACTTTTTCAGGGGAGATTTTCCAGACCACTTGGCCCTTACTTTTACAAGCTCTCGTAGCCCCTATTCTCTCCCCTATGAAGCCCTGACCAAAGGCTGTTGAAATAAACATATCTGTGTGATTATTTAATCTGTGGCATCCTCTCCTGCTTCCCACGTAAGTTCCTTGAAAGTGGGTTCTGGGTCAGTTTTTGCTCACCATTGTATTTCCAGAACATAGTCTAAAGCTGGCACATTGTAGGTCTATGACTGACTTTAGTGAATGAGAAGATGATTGAATGAATGCTGTAGCTGCATTCTGATTTCTAGAAAGAGGCTGGGTATATTGAAATGTGCACAGACTTTGAACTCAGGCACCCAGAGTTCTGAATCCAGAACCTTCTGTTTTCTAAAACTTTTTAAAATGTTTATTTTTGAGAGAGAGAGAGAGAGCTTGAGCAGAGGAGGAACAGAGAGAAAAAGGGAGACACAGCAACCAAAGCAGGCTCCAGTCTCTGAGCTGTCAGCACAGAGCTCGACATGGGGCACAAACCCACGAACCACGAGATCATGATCTGAGCTGAAGTCGGATGCTTAACTGACTGAGCCTCTCAGGCGTCCCAGAACCCTTTGTTTTCTAGTGATATGGCTTTGGCAAAATCAGATCAGCTGACCTCTGGAGCCTCAGTTTTCAAGGCAGTATAATGGGATGATTACTCCCATGTAGATGACACCACCTACAAGACAAGGTCTGATATGCATTTTGCTGTCACAGCATCCTGCCTTGTCAAGAGCTGACAATCAGGCATGCGAAACAAGTGATGTGTATGAATTTTTCCAAAGTATTACTTTGGGAAATCAAAAACCAAAATAAAGTGAGAGAGAGAGAGAGAGACAGAGAGACAGAGAGACAGAGAGAGACAGAGTGCCTGACGTATATAGTAGCTACTTAATAAATCCTGCAGCTTGGTTGTGTTGGGTTTCATTTTGTCCTGAGCATGGGGTGGTGGGGACCTCGAAGCTGTGTGAGGAATGATTTCCTAATTAGGGAGGGTACCATGGCGGAAGGTTGCATCTGCTGGTGTCCCTGAGGCCTCAACGTGTCTGACAGAGAGGCGGGGTTAGGAGGATCTGGTCTTTTGCACAGGGGCTTCACCTTCCCCGTTCCTGATGCCATTCCAGCTGGGCACCTGGCAAAGGAAAGCTAAGCATTTGTCTCCCTGTGCCCACACCTCCGAGATCACATGCAGAGATGGGATGCCTGCTGGAAATCTGGAGTAATTCCGGTTTATTAATTTGTGCCCCTGTAATTGAACAGTCATATTAATTAGCATTTATGCCCGCGTGCCTTCCTTTTTCATGTTGGAGTTGAAGCTCAGAGTAATTATTTATATGATTTCTCAATTTGTTTTGGTTCTGTTTTCCCAAGGTGATACTTGTGCAAGATTCATACGTAGCACTGGCTTCGCTTGTCTGATCGTCAGCCTTTGACGAGGCAGGATGCTGTGGGAACAAAATGTATTAGACGGCGTCTGTGTCCTGGGTGGGAGAGAATTCCAAGCACCCATTCTTTCCGATGAATTGGTAGGAAACTTGCGATCTCCATGCACACTGCCAGTGATTCGTGCGTTGTTTTATTGTGTCTATGTGTGTTATTTTATTGGGCATATGGAAATATTAAAACACTTTGTTGGACGGTTAATCAGCTTTGTTTGGCATCATCCTCACAGCGAGACACTGTTTTGTTTTCCTAGTATTGGCTTAGAATAATGGATTTAACTATGTAGCATGGAGGGAGATTGAGAGCGTTACAGCTTGGTTGGGGGGGTGGCAATAAGGACATTTGGCCTCCTTATTGCCAAATGTCCCCTTTCCTGGTTGATGAGAATAATTCCTTCCATGGATGTTTGTGGAACATGTCCCAGTAGCTCCTGTCACTCAAGGTAAGGCCGACTTCGATCCTTGTCTCTGAAGCATTTATTGCGGCCCTGGGGAGTTGAGGTCAAAATGATTGGTGGGTGAGCACAAGATACCCCAAATGCGTAGGAGCAGGCTGCCAGTGGAATAGAGTGCCCTATTGATGGTGTTCGTAACTGATGGTGCAGAGGCAGAAGACCAACAAGTAGGGAGTTGGGAGAAGAGAGAGGACAAGCAAGAGGCAAAGGTGGAAGGGAAGAAGGAAGTGAGTTTTTACGGTGTCCCGGTCAAATGCGCTGTAGACCACATTCTCTTTCCAGCTACGGTGACCCTGCAGCTTTGGCATCTAGCTCTGTCTCCCAGCCCCACTGTAGAGATGTGGAAGCAGAGGCTGGGGGAGGACCGAGTGACTCATCTGGAACTGTCCACCAGAAGGTGTCACAGCAAGCTTCCTGCCCCAGCCTGATTCCAGAGCCTGTGCGCCCCCTGCTGTCTCGGGAGGCTGTACCTGGAGCTGATTGGCATAGGCTTTGGAGAACATGAAAGAGTTTACTAGCAGTTCACAGCCGGTTGACCAGGCACCCTCTGCCAGGCTCCTACTGTGGGGACGCACGTGCTCAGGGCAGCATGGGGAAGGCATGGATTTGAAGTCAGAAGGAAATAGTCAGGGGCGCCTGGGTGGCTCAGTCAGTTAAGTATCTGACTTCTGCTCAGGTCATGATCTCACAGTTCGTGGGTTCAAGCCCCGCGTCGGGCTCTGTGCTGACAGCTCAGAGCCTGGAGCCTGCTTTGGATTCTGTGTCTCCTTCTCTCTCTGTTCCTCTTCCATTCATGCTCTGTCTCCATCTCTCAAAAATAAGTAAATGTTAAAGGGGCGCCTGGGTGGCTCATTCGGTTGAGCATCCGGCTTCAGCTCAGGTCATAATTTTGCTGTTCCTGAGTTCAAGCCCTGCATTGGACTCTGTGCCGACAGCTCGGAGCCTGGAGCCTGCTTCAGATTCTGCGTCTCCCTCTCTCTCCTCCTCCCCCGCTCACACTCTGTCTTTCTCTCAAAAATAAATAAACATAAAAATTTTTTTTTAGTATTAAAAAAATTAAAAAAGAAGGAAGTAGTCAGAAACCTTCAAGATAATAGTAGCTGGTCTCGTTGAGCTCTGACTGTGTGCCAGGCTTGTCCAACATCCTCTACTTTCCTGATCCCATCTAATCATCACAGCTGCTGCCTGGGAGAAGTACCATTGTTCATTACCATTTTCTAGTTGGGGAAACTGAAGGACAGAATGGTGAATGGAGAGGGAAGAGAAATAGTGACCATTACCGTTGTCATCCTGGGCTGGGCCGGGGGAGGAGACTCTTCGGAGACTCTGGGCACCATGAGCAGAGCAGGCCTGGGCGAGCTGGGATGCGGGCAGCTGGAGCTGTAGTGTCCGTGATGAACTCTAGGCCTAGTGCTCCCGGAGGCCCTGAGGGCTCCGTGTGGGGGACTGAATGATTCTCTGGGGATAGAGGCCCATTCCCAGCAAAACCCAGGCACACTCAGCAGAATAAGTGAAGCCCTGATAGGAAGCCCTGAACTATGAGTCCAGCAGCAGGACTGGGAGTAGAAAAGAAAGAGCATGGGCTTTGGTATCGGGCCAAAGCTGGTTGGAGGACCAACCTCCTCACTTACTCAGTGTGTGATTTGAGCGACATGCTGAACCTCCCTGAGCCTGATTCCTTCTTCTACAAAATATGGACCACAGGGCTTACCTTGCAGTGAAGGCTGTGATGAAGATGGCATAAGACGTTTCCTGAAAAGCTACCAGATCAACGCTTGGCGGAGGATGGATGCACTTGAGAAAGGACGAAAGGGTAAGAAAAAATCCAAGGGAAGAAGAAACCGTGGAATTCTTCGAGGAGGACACGGCATTGGAATTGGGTCTTAAAAGATGGGTAGGGATTATCTGGCTTTTGTGTGAACAAAGGCCGGAGATGGGTGCAGGAAGGAACTGCCCAGGACACTCTAGGAGGCTCCAGGACACTGGGAAAGGACCAGATGCGGCATGCCCCACGGGGTGTGTGCCATGGCCGTCTACCTGCTTAGTACTGACTGAGAAGGCACAATGAACCAGACTCCGTGCCCAGTGGGTGCGCATATTATTCCCTTCCCCCACTGTGTGAAGACTCCGACGTACAGAGGTTAAGTCACATGTCCAGGGTCAGGGTCAACCTGAGTGGCAGAGAAGGTTTGGGCTCCAAGCTGGTTCATGACATTCCCTGCTTCATCTTGCAGCTCAAATGTTGTCAAGACGAGCACTCAGAACTCGTTTCCGGGGCTGGACCCACTGCCCTCCTCCAAAGAAGGGGGCTTGGCGGCCGTGGTGCTGAGCTCCCCCATGAAGACATACGCATCACTTATAGAAGCCGTGCCTCTCGACACCTCTGGCACAAACATTTTGAATTCTAATCGTGGAAATAATTTGGAAGAAGGAGATGAGGGTTATCATTTATTTAGGGGGCTTTATCAACAGAGGCCCTCTCTGGCTTTAATAAATGAAATGTGTTGCACAGAATGGGGATCACTGAGGCATGAGATACTGTGTCTGCCCACGGAGGGCTTTGAATAATTTACATCCTGGAAAGATATTTTATGACAGTGCTTATAATCTTCTTATTGGTTTAAAATCAACATTTACAGCAGACGTCTTTGAACTGATGCAGCTGATAAGCTTATCTCTTTATTATGTGACACGAATCCAGCCTGCTCAGAAGAGGGAGTTTTCATCAAAATTGATTCCTCTTTGGATCTCAATATTTTATTCTCCAAAAACAGCCAATAAATAATAGAGGTCGGCTATTAATATTTCATTTTAATTAATATATTAGTAGAGGGAACTCTTTTAATTTGAAGGGGCATGACGGGAAGGAGGCTTTGGGGTTTTGTGAAGGTGATTTGTCTGGAGGATCCATTTCCAGTTAAACCCGCCAGCCCCAGCGAGGTCCCTGCTCTTACCAGTGTCAGCCTTCCAGCAGAGCTGACAGGGCTGTCGCTGTTTTCACAGAAGGCGCTTCCAGGTGATGCTGGAACCCAGTCGGTCTGGAGGAGGAGGCCTGGGGCTCCGGCCCCCCGTGAGGGGTGAAGAGGATGTTTTGCTCCCCCGGTTCTGCAGTGTTGGGAGCCTGTGGAGCAAAGGACATGGAGGGAAATGGATTATGGCCCCTAGGAGTCTAAAAGGCTGTCTGTGTGTCTGTCTGGGCACGAACCTGTAGCACTCACGGGGTGCTGGTGGCCAGTATAGTTCTGGAGGCAGAGCCTGGGGCGGGAGAAAGGACCCCAGCTTTAGAGTCCCGTACCAGTGCTCAAACCGGATTCTGTGTTTCAACAGGAAAATGAATCCACTGCTCTGAGCCTCCATTTCCTCACCTATAGACCAGGTGAGGACCATTCACCTCACAGGGGCACACTGGAGAGTGAAATGTGGTAATTTATGCAAATGACACCGTGTCACTGTAAGCAGAGGTTACTCTTAATATTCTAAACTGAGAGGCCCTGGTGCCCATAGGAGGAATCATGGGAGGGAACACAAGCATGGATTTTAGAAATCGGAAACTTTAAACACATCCTGGACATTTTGGGTTCTTTGTACTGCTAAACCACAGGCAAAGAAGGGGGGGTGGAGGTCACTGAACTGACCCAAGGAAAATGATCCCAATTGCCACTGCTATCCCACAGGCGGTGCATGGGGAGGATTATGCTTGAAACACACAGGAGGCTCGGCTGGGTCACCTCTAAATGCTCCCTTCTCAAAGTCCTGGCCAATCCGGCCATGGCAACCCAATAAAAAGATGAGACCACTGGGGACTCGCACCTCAAAGAATGAGGCCTGATTCACCGCCAGGGTCCAGGGTTCTTCCTGGCAGAGCGTGAGGGGATGCTGAATGGGCAGTGGAAGAAGAAACGATGATTATAAACTGGCACTTGATGATCCGAGGGCTTGGTTGGGAGGACCACAAAATTGGCGTCAGCCTGGAGTGATGTAGTGGCCGATGAGACTCTGTGCATCTCAGAGACTGGGGACAGGAACTCTCCCCCGGAAAGCGGTGGGTGTCCCTGGCTTTTTGTTGATTGTTTTGAAACATCATTTGCCCTCTTGGCCTCTGGCTTCCTGTCGGTTTGGGTCAGTGGTGAGTGTCCCAAGGGAATGCAGAGTGGTGGTGTGGGGAGGGGGGGTCCTTCCGTGGGTGCTCAAGGGCTGGATGCATCTAATGACCTAAAGTCACAGACCCCTTAGCACACGACTGTCTGTCTAGTTCTGGCTTTGGGTTCTGGCAGTTCTCCCCACACCCTCCTCTCTTCAGGCCTGTGGTGGGGATAGCTCCCTGCTGTCATGAGCCCTTGGGTCCTGCCCTGAACCATTTCTGGTGGCTTTCCCTGTATCCTGCCCACACCTATGGGAATAGACCCTTCATCAGACTCTCCCTAAATAACCCACTTGAACGTGCCATCATCTTTTTTCCCCACTCAGGCCTTAAGGCATATAGCAACCTCACAGATGTGGGGTCCGACCTGGATGGGCAGAATTTGGACAGGTGGGCAGGGGACTGGAGGCTGTAGTAGAAAGGTGGGACAGCAGGTCGTGCTGACCACCACGTATCTGTGGGCTCTTGGCTCAGTCTGTAAACTGTAAAATGGCAGTCCTAATAATATCTACATGGGACACAGGTTCAAAGTGGGGGGAGTCTAAAGGCCTGGCCTATGGTGGTACTCAAGAAAACCATTGATCCCCTTCCCCTGGCACATGGTAGGCATTCAACTGATGCTGGATAAACCTGGATATGAGAGAGGCGGGAGGCGGGGGCGGGGAGGAAAATGAGAAATGCTTATGTGTGTGGAAGTGTGCATGTGGAAGTGGATGTGGGCCCAGGGTGTGGATGAGGTTTAGAAAAGAGGTCTGCTTGCACGTGCCCTTGAATCTACGCAGAGGTTTCAATTTGGGGGACGTTCGGAAACACAGCTGTCTGGGAGGTGGGGAAATGAGATTGGGGAAGGCCTCCCAAACCAAGGTCAGCCAATGTGTACAGGTGGGTCTTGGAAGTGCATGGCAAAGGCTGAGCTGTGGAAAGGAAATTGTGCGGACTCGAGTTGGGAGGCCAGGGAGGAGGCCGGTGGGAGAAAGAAATGGGTGCCATGCCCTGAGCATATGATAATCCAGTGGCCTGGGCCACTACCCCCTTGGGCCTCCGTTGTGAGATCAGTGACTTTGTGGGCTTGAGGCCCCCTGCACTTGTCTAGGGGCTCCCTGGTGTCGCCTGGCCCCTCCTGGGCCAATCCATAATTTGGCTGCATACAGGGATGTCCAGGTGAACACTGTCTACAGATTCGTATGAGGGATCTGGGGACGGGAGTGTACGTTAGGAATTGATGCCACGGAGAATCATGCACAGTCCCCCTGTCCCAAGCAGATGGTCTTAGAGGTCCTTTTTTTTTTTTTTCTTTTTAATGTAATTTATTGTCAAATTGGCTTACATAAAACACCCAGGTCCTTTTGCTGATTCGTCCAGCAGGTCTTGGCTTTTCACCTGTCTGTGCTGGTCAGCAGGCGGGATAGGAGGAGGGCTGGGGCCAGAGACAGAAACAGGCTTCCACGGCTTTACTTGAGGCGGTGTTGGCCTCATGTAATTAAGGAGAGTGGTTCGCTGAGAGCTCTTTCCCCACTTTCCAATCAAAAACATGACATTAGTCGTGCTGCCGTTGAAACCTTTCAACAGCCCGTGGATCGCTGGCTCAAGAATGTGTACCGATTAGAGCTATAAGACACACTCCTGCCCAGGCCTGTTGATGCTGCCTCTTGGATGAACAGGCAGCTCTGTCCGCCGCTCACGTCCCAAATGGGAATGTGGGCCAAGACAACCATGGCCTCAGGGCATGGTGCACGGCCACAAGGCCCAGATACACCACCTGAAACACCAAAGCAAGATAAACACCAGTCTGGTCTCTCAGTCCCGTTTTTATTGAGCACCTATTCTAGGCCATGGCCTGTTATGTCCTGGGGATTTAGATGGAGAAAAAAGGCTTCGAGAAGCTCCAGTCGAGTTGGGGAGAATTGTACCAGTGAAGTTCAGTGTGAGACCATTCTAACACTGGAGCGTGGGAGAGACCACATGGCATGGGGACAATAGACTGGGGTCCCAACCATGTCCCTTTGTTCCCCACTGGACCCTCAGAGCCTCTTGCTGTGCTGGGCTGAATAAATTCATCAGGTATTTATGGAACGGATGAATGAGTTAGCGGATGAATAAATGCAGGAGAGGTGTTGCGAGCGGCTTCTGCAAAGGGCTGATGTGTGAACTGAGTCTTGAAATTCATGCAGAATTGGCCAGGGTTGTGGGGAGGGAGAGTGATTGTTCCATAGAGGAGGGGGAGGGTGACACATTTGACACAGAGGGCACCAAGCCCCAACCTTCAGGTTCAGGTGGTCACCCGTAGGGCCTAATTTGATCCGATGTGAAACTCACGTGGAGCAATGTGTCCTTCCGAAAAGCTGCCTGCCTGTAACCGAGGTGCTGTTTGATTTCTGCCAAACCCCTGAAATTTCTCACCCAAGTGACAATTATGGTGACTAACCTGTTATTTCAGAAGCTCTGCGCACCTGGTGTGGGAAGAAGTGGGTTGACAAGTTAGCGGAGGCATATTCGGGTCACTTGTCTCTTTCTGCAACACCAGGAATGGGGTTCAGATGCAAATGTGCCTTTACTCTGCCAAGTGGCCAGCTGTTGGCCTGGGTCCCATCTTGTACTCACATGGTCACATGTGACGATTCACCAAACCTCTTTCAACGTCAGCTTCCTCATCTCCAAAGTGGACCCAAACCATTCACCTGATTTACCGGGAAAAATCGTGTTCAGTGCTGTTTCCGGGAAGGGCCCCTAAATCCAGGGAGGACGAGCGTAGCCCCCCCCAGGAGGTTGACAGCATCACCCACGAAATGCTTTTGAAATCTGTTTTTTTACCTTGAAAATCCCTAGGTCTTGTATTCCACTCGGCATTTTAACTCTGCTTGCTTGATCTTTGTATAGTTTAAGTGACTTACAGCAAGTGGGCTGGGACCGGAGGAGAGTGAGGTGCTTGCTTTAGGCCCCAAATTTAAGAAGACACCAAACAACTCTAGTCGTCAAGATGAATAACATTTTAATGCAATGTTGAAAAAAACTCAGTCTGCACAACTGACCACCCCTTTTGGTGAATAAAGTTTGGTGAATAAAGAAACGGTTACAGGATTAGGGTGGGGCAGGCGGGTGGGATTATCCACATGCAGAATTGGGGTCTACCTTTACTTAAAATTGTGATACTTTGTTTGGCATGGATCTTGTGGCATTAATTTTGAGTTAAAAGATGTTGCATTAAAATATTTTAATATTTTGTTTACTGAGTTTTTTGGTGCCCTCTTCAATTTTCCGCACCCCCCCACCCCGCTCTCCAAAAAGCAAATGCCTCATTTGCCTTACCCTAGTCCTGGCCCTGAGTGTACTTAACCTGCTTCACTCTCCTCCCCTGAAACTCAAAAGAGAAGAAACCTCCAAGAAGAGGCAGCATGTTATTCCTCAGGCTTTCTGAAACCCCGGAGCACATTTCTGCCTGCTCCTGTGGGTCTGGGAACCTTCAGTAAAGAAGCCCGGAGATACGTGAGGTTGTCTATACAAGGCCAGGTGCACAGGGGTCCGGGAAGGCAATGGGCTGGGAGGTCTTCTTCCTGTTACAGGCTCATCTGTGGCTTAAGCAGCCTGGGCTCCACTTCCCCATCAGCACAATGAGGGGATGGGGACAGATGACCTTTATGAAGGCTTGGTAGTCTGTGGGTCTCTGAAGGCCAGTGGGGGATGGAGACTGTGGGAGGCACTTTTCCAAGCGAGCCCTTCTGTGAGTCATGGACTGAGAAAAGGTCAGTGTGAAAAATCGTTGGTGTTTAAACCAGAAGCACTGAAGCGATGCTCCCTGGGTGTGAATGAGGGAGGAAATGTTTCCTAAAACCTCTCAGAGAACATCCTGCTTGGGCTGGGTGCAGTGGGAAGTGTGGAGGGGCTAAGGAGAGCCCGTGCCACTCTGGGCTGGTGGGCAGGTTGTGGGTGTGGAGTGCACTCTGACAAGGAGACACAGGCTAAATGGTGGGCGGAAAGTCTGCTCGAGATCTACTTTCGGCTGATCCGGGGAGGTTTCTTGGAAAAGATAGGACTTGAAGAACATGCTCAAGTGATGGTGAACATTATGGACCCAAAGAGGAGCCTGGGCTTTCTGGGTCCTGGGAGGAGACAGATGATGCTCTCAAATGGAGTTGAGTTCAATAGATGGACTATTTATAATGGCTCAGGAGGATGAAGGGAAAATCAGCAAGAGGCAGGGAAGCACTTTTGGGCTAGGAATGCTGGCGAGCCTTTACCTACCACCCTAGACCTCAAGGGGAAGGGGCGGGGTCAGGAGGGCTCGCTGGAACCCAGCTGTCACTGTAGAGGGGACTAGGACAGGAACTGCGGCTTTCAGGACCAGAGTGCAGCCATTCACAAATGCACCCGCAAGGGTGAGCTGGAGTCCACATCCTCACCCTACTTTCCTTCCACCCTCCGATCTCTAGTCAGCACCTTCTTCCAGATGGACCTGAGAGTTGTCATTCACACAGGTCAGCATCCCAGTGCCCAGAGCAGGGTGGAGGGAAGGGCTGGAGGGCGAATGAGCACAGGTAGCTCACTGGGTAAGACTGGTGCAGTAATGGAGTGAAGCCATGTCTGTGCAGGTGCTGGTGTGGTTAAGGAATGGGGGTAGGGCTCCATTTTACTGCATTTCCATATATCTGCTCACTTCTCAGGACACCTGGTGGGGTAGCCTTTATAACCTGTGTTTCAGGAGAGGAAACTGAGGCTAGAGAGATTGACAGCTGGATGGAATCAGCCTTGTTGGCCAGTTGCAGAGTCTGTCAGTGTCTCCAGTGGGGACGGGGGTCTGACCCTCCCCTGGAGTGCTTACAGGATGATTTGCCTCAGTGCTGTGATCTCAGTGTTCTGGGTAGGAAGCAGCAGCTCCTTGAGGACTCCTGATTGAGAGGGAAACCTTTCCCTGAGGGCAGGGCGAGCATTAACATGGGTCTCTCATGTTCAGACTGGGGACCCCCAAGTAGGGAAGGCTGGGGCTGACTCAGGGCTGGGCAGACCTTCAGACCCACATTCCTGCATGCATGCCTTCCACCACGCACACCTTCTGAATGCCAGCGAGGTCCCAAGTCTGGCTGGATGTTCAGGCTTCAAAGGTCCCTACGCTGCCTCCCTCCTCCTCCCCCTCCTCCTCCCATCATCATCATCATCATCATCATCATCATCATCTGCCTTCTCATCACGGCCACCATTTATTGAACTTTTGTTAGGTTTCAGGCTTTGCATTAAGTTCTACATGTCAATTAATGCATTTAATCCTTGTAACAACATAGCAGGGTGGGTGTTATCACTACCCTTTTCCTCAGAGGGACATGGGCACAGAGGGACTTACAGTGTGGTCACAGATACTAGAGAAGGGGTGAGCGCAGTCCGGGGTAGGAGCAGTGCCAGGCACAGGGCTACACACAGACCTTCCTGTATGATGTGTCTTTGGTCAAATTTCTTTACACCCTAGCTCCCCGCTATTAGCACACCCCCATGAGGCTGTTTGGGGGTGAATGAGATGGTCCATGAGAAGCTTGTAGTCTAGGACATGCACATAGCAGCCCTGGACAAACGTAAGCTGTTGTATGTTGTTGCTTTAATTACCTTGTCACTCCATCTTTTTGTCTTTCTTCTTCTTCTTCTTCTTCTTCTTCTTCTTCTTCTTCTTCTTCTTCTTCTTCTTCTTCTTCTTCTTCTTCTTCTTCTTCTTCTTCTTTTCTCCTTACTCTTTACCAGCCCAAGGGCCTCTATCACCAGCTTGGGAGCTCCCCCCAAGCACAAGTGCTTGAAAAGACTCCCCGGGTCACACCAGGTCTGTTAGGTGTGTATCCTGCTCGCATTCTTCCTGACCAGCCCACACCAGGCTTCGAATAAGATCCCAGGAGATGGGCGGAGAGATGTGTGTGCACTTGATTAATGTCAAGGGGTGGCCTCCCTCCCTCCTCCCTTCCCCCTCCTCCCTTCCCCTCCTCCCTTTCTGATAGGTGTTGTGCAAGGGCCTGGGAATACAACAACATACCATCAGATATTTTCACAGATCACTGAGTACTTCCCCAGTGGGCTGATGGTTCTTTTCCCCAGTTGTACTGATGTGCAAACTGCATCGCAGATACAGAATGTGATTAGGTCATTTGGCTCATCAGAGTGGAGTGGGGGCTGGCAGCGGTCTGACCCTGAAACTCCACTTCCTCCTTCTTGCCAGATTGGTAAATTACGTCTCCTCTGGCTGGTCCTGCTTTCCTGTTTGGTCTTTCTGAAGGGGCTCTGCTCTCCCCTTTGTCCTTACTGTAAGTCCTTAAACAATCTTGGGGCTTCTGCCGGAGGTGGAGCAGGTAGGATCTTGTACCTTTGTGAGGGCTGGTCTTTGGAAAGTTCCACGCGAAGGCTGCATGAGCCTGAGTCTTGCTGGAGGAGTGGGGGAAACCATGAATGAAGAGGACAAGTGAAGCAGGCAGGACCCCTGAGAATGAGGGAGGAGACCAGAGAGCCAATGGAAGATGATGGAGGCTGCACAGGATGTCCTGATGGGCTCAGGGCAGGAGGAGCCAGGAGCCAGGTTATCTACCTGCCCTTGGTGAGCATGCAGTCGGCTGGCTGGAGAAAGCTGGGAAGAATCGGGGCACGTGACAGTGCATAATAAAGCTCTCAACCCTGTGGCGAAGACGTTTTTATTAGCTCGTGCATGTACAGATGTAGCAATTTTTAGAACAGGAGAATGGTGACATATGCCCTGGAGCTGCTGCGGCTCCTGCCGTCCTGAGTGGTAGATTGTGTATCTCAGGCTCTGAGCCCCAGGAAGGAGTCTTAGCCCATCTCCCCACACTGGACCTTGGAGCTGCAGGGAATGAGCATTTGGCCTCCATTGGTCCAGTTTGGTGGTACATTCTAGTGCAACAGACTCACCTGAAGGGCTTGTAAAATCAAAACACCATTGCCGCCAGTGACTTTTTTTTAAACTCCTCCCAGGAAATCTGGAAAGGGACCCAAATAGTCACATTTCAGTAAGCATTCAGGTGGTGCTGAGGCTATCCTTTTTTTTTTTTTTTTTTAATTAAAAAAAATTTTTTTTAACATTTATTTTTGAGAGAGCATGAGCAGGGGAGGGACAGAGAGAGGGAGAGAAGGAGACACAGAATCCAAAGTAGGCTCCAGGCCCCAAGCTGTCAGCACAGAGCCAGATGCGAGGCTCGAACCCATAAACCATGAGATCACGACCTGAGCCAAAGTCGGGTGCTTAACTGACTAAGCCACCCAGGCGCCCCAGTGAGGCTCTTCGTTTGAGGAGCCACACTTTGAGAACCACTGCTATAGATTTCTCCCCCTCTCCTATCAGAATTGTAAGAATCACCAAAACGTCTTTAGAATATACTGAAGCCAGAGGCTTGTCCCAGACCAAATGAAGTATGGCATCAGACATCGGTACATGTTCAAAGCTCTATGGCTGATTCCGCTGTATGAACCACAAACACCCCAACTCGGCGTCCCCACTCATCAAATAACCTGATTGTGATTTTGATGTCAGAATTGAGAATTATTGTCTTATACCATAGCGTGTGTGTCGAGAGGAGAACCCGACAAAATAAACCCACAAAACCGATAGAGATCTCCCAGTCCTTTTGTCCGATTCGTTGAGTCAGCCAACAAATACTTATCGAATGTGTGCTACCTGCCAGGAATTGGCTGAGCAAGGGTGGTAAAAAACCAAGTCTGCTGTGGTGGTAAACAAGAGACAACAGAGGTCTGTAGTGCTCAGCTGGGGTGCCGTTTTCAGATGCAGGAGATACAGAATTAGGTTCAGTGTCTCATATGCTTGTGTAGATTGTCACATAATGTGATTCCATCCACTCTCAACTCACCTTTCTGCTCTTTGCATAATGTCCTAGGTGCACAGGGTCTTTTGGGGTCTCGGGAACCAGCAGTATGGAGCTGGGTCTGCAGGCTAGGTGTGGATGCCTGGGAAGGCCGATGAGGTCCACAATTGTCCTTCAAGCTGGGAGAACCCACCTCTTCTCAGTACGTACCTGAGACTTGTAAATTGCCATAGCCACCACCCTCACTGCTTTGCTAAGGCTTTCCAGAAAGGAAAGGAGGGCAGTTTGGGATTTGTCATCCATGGAAATACAGCCAGGTAAGATTAGTGCTGTTTTTGACTTTTCCTAGAGGGTGCATCATATGTCAATAGGAGGCCCAAATCGCTAGGTGAAGTTTTCACATGGCTCAAATGCACTGTCTAACATGCACATAGTTTGGAAACTGCAAGTCCCGGATTTTATTATTGTTACTGGTCAAAAGCACATGGTTCTGTGAATGTAATCTTTGTGGAACAACCTAACCTACCCAGTGTGTAGACCCAGCAGAAGACACAGGTGGCTCGGGTAGTGCAGTGATTCTTCCACAGGGTCGCCTGGAGGACTGAGTACAAGTAGATACCTGGCATAGCTTTTGGTGTGAACTAGAGTTTCCATACGGGCCAGCAGCCATTTCTCCCCATCCCCAACATGGTGATTCCTGGTAGTGACTACCCCTGAGAAGTAAGCCATGATGATAAAAAAATTTTTCTCTTTTAAGAGGAAACCTTAGCAAATCTGGAGCCAAACGAGGTGGTGCGGGCCTGGGGGAAGCAGGAAAGGCTGTATCAAGGTTGTGCATGCATACTTATGACCTCAGGTTCTCTCACTACTCTCAGACGGTAGAGGAACTCAGCTGTCTGTCACTTGGCATATGGTTCCTGTAGATCAATCACTCGAAACAAACATGTTGGTTTTCAGAGTTTCCTTGGGTACAGATTTCTCTACCCACACAGCACTATGAATACAGACTAATTACAACCAAACTCTAAAAATGCATGATTATGTGGTGGCTGATTTACAGCATTTTTCTTTACCCCTTCCTCTGTCTGTGGCTGGGGAATGAAAGGGCCAGGCTGTGTCTGTTAGTCTGCTGCGGGTTCCTTTGCCTGCCTTGGGGGAGCTGAGATTCCTGTCACCTGGGTGAAGCTTTCTCGAGGTTCCCTGCCACCCCCTCCCCCAGCCCTTCCCCAAAGAAGAGAGCATGCTTAGCACCCAAGCCTGAAGGGGAAGACAGAGTCGCTTTTTCCTTTGGTGTTTCTTAGCAATAAAAAACAACTATGACGAAGGACATTATTTGAGTTGTTTAGATGTATGTATATGTCTGTGTTCAAAAATGGCAAAATCCTGGGGTGCCTGGGTGGCTCAGTCGGTTACGCGGCCGACTTCGGCTCAGGTCACGATCTCATGGTCAGTGAGTTCGAGCCCCGCGTCGGGCTCTGGGCTGATGGCTCAGAGCCTGGAGCCTGCTTCAGATTCTGTGTCTCCCTCTCTCTCTGCCCCTCCCCCGTTGATGCTCTGTCTCTCTCTGTCTCAAAAATAAATAAACGTTGAAAAAAAAAAAAGAAAAGAAAAAGGTACAATTTAAAATTTAAAAAAAAAATGGCAAAATCCCAAACATTAGGAGAGCTGGCCTCCAAGTCTTTGCTCTGTCATTGTGCTGTGTGACCTCAGGCAGTTCCCTTCTCCTCTCTGGGTCTCAAATGACAGGATTGGATAAATTGGCTTTAAAGTCTGATGGGCTATGAATGGGTATGTATTTGCTTTGAACCCCAGGGTGTGACCCAGCTAGAAGCAGAGATGGAGACAGAGGGGACCCAAGAGCTTATTTATTTCTTCACGTCATTTGTCTTTCTGAAGGTTGGAAAGGAGGGATTTGCCCCCATCCCCTGGTATACATGGAACCAGCCTTGTCATTGGAGACACAAAATCTTGAGTTCAAATCCCAGCTGCCACTTAATCATCAAAGTTTTTTTTTTCTAAGTTTTAGTTTTCTTATCTGTAAAATGGGAAAGACCTGTGCAAGGAATGGTGTCATTGATATGGGAGCAGTTGTCTCTAGCGGTCTAGTCTGTGACCTCCTCGAGGGTGGGATGGGGTATATCCCCCCCCCCCCCACCTGCCGCCCCCAGTTATCTGTCTTTGCTCCTCGGTATTCAGCACAGTGCTTGGCACAAAGGACCACTTATGAATCATTGAATAAAGAATCATTGGATAAAACTGGGGAAGCTTCTACCCCTGCCTGGCGTGTGGAGTGCACTCACTGAGTCTTACTTTCCCAAGGTACGTGATCAGTTAATGGTGGAGCTGGGACTATGTTCACATTCCATTGAAACGTGCGTGCCTGCTGCGTGTGCTCATTTTCAAAGCCAGACTGTGCCCTTTGAGTCCTGAAATGAAGGCAGAGGGCTTTTGGTGGCTTCTGTATGCTTTTAAGTTAATTTCTTTAGGTGGAGTTCTTTCTCTTTTGTATCTTTTTTTGAAAACAATCCTCCAATACCTTCTGACTCTCTCACCACCTCAGGGCTGGTGGCAGTGGCTCCGGGCCAGGATAGGGGCCCGAAGGGCTACGGAGCAGGTGTGATGCCCTCATCCCTCCTGGCCAGCAACTCCCTCCTCTCCAGGTGGTGGGTGTGGATTAGCCCGGGGACCCAACAACCTGGTATTGTAAGGCTTCTAAGATGAAACACCTTTCACCTGCGTTCCTCACTGAAGGGCTACTTCCTCCTTGTGATTTAGTGAGTTGCTCTCCAGTTCCCTTTCCTGCGCGCACGGTGAGTTTGAGCTGTTTCTCCTCATCTGGAGCATTGATGGCAGCTATCGTGCTTGAGCAGCACTCACCTTCCAGGCGCTGTGCTGGCTGCTAATGTAACTTTAGAACTTTGTAACAACCTTGGTAAGTAGCTATGGTGTGCATGTCAGAGATAATGACCCTGAAGTCCAGGGAGCTTCAGTACCTTCTTTCACGGGCTCCTAGCTACTATGCTGCAAAGCCAGGAGTTTAGGGGTCTCCAAGGCCATATGTTTTCCAGGACCCCGTGGTGGTTGTCTGCTTCACCTGCCTGCAGAATTTCACCTACAGCATTCTCGCGAGGATCGAGGGGACTACCCTTGTCCTGCATGCTTGGTGATGGCCTCCTGCTCTCCAGTGAGATGTCTGTTGTCCCCAACCCCTTCTCTCTTAGATGAACGGGTAACTGCCATCCCTGAGTCTGCTATCAGGGTCTCAGTGACTTCTCCATTCTCTCTCCACCTGTCCTTTCACACATCCTCCATTCTAATGGGGCTGGACTCTCCCTTTTCCCCACAAGCCCTCAACTCCTCCCAATTATTACCCATCACCTCCTTTCTGGTCAGTGTGTCGTGATTTGTTTCTAGACTCTAATTTTAGTTTTATGTTTCTAACTAAATCTTTTCATCCATTTCTCCGTTCCTCTATTCTAGAAGTCCTCAGTGCCAGCATATGTCCAGATCTAATAGAGTTCTCGTTGGCTTGCTAAAACACAGATTGATGGGTTCCCCCTCAGGGTCTCTGAATCACTGCATGTGGGATGGGACCTAGAGTTTTGCATTTCTAACGTGTTTCCAAGTGATGCTGGTCTGAGATTTTTAGAAAGCGCTGGCCTAGTCTTTCGCTCAACATGTATTTGCTAAGAATCTCCCAGGGCCTTGCTACTAAGGGAGCAGTGCATTCTCATGCTCATTGATGTTTGAGAGTCATTGTCCTAGGGAAGAAACATTCTGCTTTTGAGAACCCCACAGTCTAGGTAGCAGTCCTCAAGCTCAACTACACTTTAGAATTACCTGGGGAGCTTTAAAAATATTCCGTGCCTGGACTCCACCCAGAACAATTGAATCAAAATCTCTGAAGTGGGGCCCGCTGTCGTTACATTTGTTAGCTCTCCAGAGGATTCTAAAGTGTAGCCAGCCAGGGTTGAGAACCACTGGTCCAGGGAGGTGCAGTCTTGTAAACAGAAAACCTGTCTGCTGGGATCGGGTGCATATTTCAAACAGCTGCCTCAGGCAAGTGGCCGGGCTGAGCTAGAGGGAAGGGTTTGAAGTGGGTGTCAGCAACCCTGGGTTTTAGTTCCATCTCTGCTTTGTGGCTTCTGGCAAGTGTCTCGGCCTCTCTGATCTCAATTTCCCCTGGGACCCAGTGCTGTTGGGGTTTGGAGGATCCCTGAGTGCCTTTCCCCTTCCTATGCTAATGATCCTAAGCTTTCCCTTCCTCTGTTGAGGACATGAGGGTGAATCTCTGTCTCACTCTCGCTGTCTTAAGTTGAAGGGCTAGCATAGTACTGCAGATTAACAGAGAAGTTAAAAAAAAAAAAAAAATACAGCCCATAGGTCTCTTCAGAGGCACTAAAACAAGATGAGAACATAGGTCCGAAGGCTGGTGAATTTCATCTCCTCCATCTTGCCTTGTAGAAAGTGGTGGGGTTTTGCTGATGAGACTTTGCTTACGGGGCTGGTTCTCAAACTGTGGCTCCTGCGTTAGCTAGTAACAGCAGCATCCCCCGAGAAGTTGCCAGAAATGCAAATTCCTGGGCCCCACCCCACACTTGCTGAGTTGGAAAGTCTTGGGGTGGGGTTCCACAGTCTGTGGTTTAACAAGCCCTCCCCGTGGCTGTGATGCACCCTTCGGTTTGAGAGCCACTGACCCAGGGAAATGTGGCTGTGGCTTGTAGCTACTTTCCAGCCCCAATCCGGAGGGGCACAAGGAGCAGCTATCGATCTTGAATGCCTATGTCCCACAGAACAAACACCTAGTTCTCTGGTGTTCTTAAAAAGAGACGGAGGAGAGGTTGGCAGCATGTGTCTGTTGCACTCATTGGCGGCTTTTGCCTTCCTCAAATCGGGTGCATGTTCTCCATGCTTTTGGTTTTAGAACTGAATGTCCTTTGCTTAACATAGATAAAAGGGAGAAGCCACTGCCACTACATATGATGACCCAGGTGGTTATTTTTGGCAGATGTGTCAATGTTCAAGTTTATCCCTGGGATCGTCCTACTTACGGCCATCTAATCAGATTACAGTGGAGAAAAGCTGTTATTTAGATGTGTGTTGTTCTGTGCGAAGAAAGTACCAGAACGTTCCTGGGGCATGTAACTCAGTGGCTGGACCATGATTCTGGCTGGCGAAAGGGTGGGTCTGAGAGGCTTTGAAGGAGAATGGCCATGTTGTGTCAAAGCAGTTAAAAAGGAAGGTCTCCTTTACACAAAAGCACCAGAGCGCTGCCTATAAGGATTCCAGGTCTGCTTTTATGAAGAGGAGACTCTAAGAAGTGTGGCAATTGTGAGCCATGGGGGACCATGTCACCTTGATCCACCAATTTACTGCCGACAGCAGTCAAAAGAGCTAAACATCTTCACACGCCTCTCAATCCACTTTTATTGGATCATCCAAAAGAGGTGCCTGGGACAATAGTCGTGGGATGTGACACTGATGTGATATATATTTGCTTCAACTAAAAGAAGCAGGTGTCTTTGAAGATCCTGGAAATGGGAGAGGATTCTGATTCCCCTCCAGCTCCCTGGCACCCTCAGGAAGTAAAAATAGGGTTTTGCATTAGTCTGACTTTTGTTTCACTGACGTTTCCCTTGATGACAATCAACTCCGCAACCCCAAACAGTCACCACCTCTGGATCCATCACAACATCTGCCTGCTACCAGGCAGACCCCTGAAACCTTCAGTGTTGCATCCTGCTTCCGTATCTGTTCATTTGCCAAGGTTTCTTTGAACTTTCTTTCAAGACGATAGCGCAAAACCCAGACATTGGGTAATGGTATTTTGCTGCCTGTTCCCTTTAATTGATGTCTGGCTGGTTTCTCCCTCCCTCATCCCTCCTCCAATTTAGCTCTGGAAACATCTGTCTTTTTATTCACCAATAGAGTCTCGAAAGGGTAACAAACCTGTTAGATAAAATATCAAAGTTATGAATTCTGATTTAATAAATGTGCATTCGAGAGATGATTCATGGCATGTATGATGGCTTTCAATTGCTTTCTCAAACAGTTCATGCCTCATTTCATTAAGAGCTTCAGTCAATGCCAACTGATTAATGATCACAGCACCAGTCATCTTTTGTTTAGTAAACATGAGCATGAGACCCGTCTGGTCTTGGCCATATAGAACTTCATTTTAAATGCAAATAAAAATGTTTTAAAATAGATGCTTTTGTAAGTGTTCTTAGAATTCCGCTAAAACAATATTAGAAATCATTCATTTCTTTGCGCAAAAAATGCCTGCTGGATACCTATAAGTGCCATCTGCTGGCTAAGCCCCCGGATGAGGCACAGTGCCTGCCCTCGGTGAGCTTATAGGCTAGTGGCTGCAAACCCTTTAATGTAGATAATTTCCGTCTGAGACATTCTGAATACTGATTGTTCGGGGCTTATGACTTAGAATCCCAGCTGGACCACAGAGTGGCTCTGTGATACTGAGTGAGGTGCATCGACGGTATAGGACTTGGTTTCTCCTTTTTCAAATGACCTTGTTGGATTCTGTTGCCTTTCATGTCCCCAGAAGTGCCGATGTTATCTGATTCTAATTCTTGCAGTATTTTTGTTTGCCTCTCACATCAATTTTAAGAGAAGACACAATAGAATAAAAACAGCCGAGGCTCAGCTAGGACAGTCACGCTTTGAAGTAGAATCCTTCATTTTAGAAGACCTATTGATCTTTTTCATATACTTTGGGTCTTCACAATATTTCCACAGTTGCAAAAGTCAAAGGGAAGATCTCCTCCTGGAAGAAATTAAGCAGCTTAACAGGTGGAAACAAATGGCTTTTCATTTCGTGTGTAGTCTCTGAAGGTTTGTTTGTTTGTAGAAATAAGGACAATTAAAAACATCAAATAAGATAAGGAAACTACGGAGTCAGTGGTCCCCGGGAATAACCTGTGTGTTGCCGGTCCTGAAAGAAGTGACCACTCACACAGCTGGCTTCCCGGGCACAACGTGACTTCCTCCATGTGACCCAGGAGTTATCAGGTGGGATGCCAGACTCCGGGAACTGTCACTGGGATGTTTCCTCATCCACTTTGGTATTTCTTTTTAATTAATTGTGGGTTGTCATGACCAAGAAAGGCAGCCTTGAAGTGGAGGGGTCTTTACTAAACGCCACTGTTGGAGCCGGAACAGCATGCTGGAACACATGGAGGGCATATAAAGAGGTGCCCAGAAGCTGTCTTCCTGGTGAGAGAAAAGCCTGGTATGGCAACTGTCACCAAGACTGGAGAGTTTCAGAAATATCCAATCTACTTAAAGTTGCTTTCTGTTTTTCTGCCTCGAGGGCATCTTAGGGTTAGGTGACCGTTCTTGTGCCAAGGGAAGGCAGGCATCGTGGGGTAGTGGAGGTGGATGGCTCGTGTGTTTTACGGTCAGCGCCAAGTATGAATCCTGATTCTGTCACTTGCGAGGATGACGTTAGACAAATGAGTGTTAATGTTTTTGTGCATTTGTTTCTTCATCTGTAGAATGGGATGCTTACTGATAGTGGTATTGAGAATGAAGTTAAAGGTGGGAGAGAGCTTGCCCCAGTGACGGTAGTAATTAACTAGTAGAATGATGATCTCTTTACCTGTGTCTTCATATTACCTCCCATGCATAAGCACCTTACGGGTGAAAAATGTCTACATCTCAAGTCTCTGAGTCTTTTTTTTTTTTTAATTTTTTTTTCAACGTTTATTTATTTTTGGGACAGAGAGAGACAGAGCATGAACGGGGGAGGGGCAGAGAGAGAGGGAGACACAGAATCGGAAACAGGCTCCAGTCTCTGAGCCATCAGCCCAGAGCCTGACACGGGGCTCGAACTCACGGGCCGTGAGATCGTGACCTGGCTGAAGTCGGACGCTTAACCGACTGCGCCACCCAGGCGCCCCTCAAGTCTCTGAGTCTTGATGATGCTTCAAGGGATAGACCACGAATCCTATTACCTAGATGAGGGAGGCCTGACCGATGGGCAGGACCACAGCACAGTCCAGAGATGCCAGACTTCTTTTTTGTGCTCTTTATGCCTCATTCAACCCCAGGGTGTTCACTGAGCAGCCTCCAGGTAGTTCCGTGAGTGGCTGACTGGGTGGCCAGTTTTGAATGGAGGAAAAATGCCCTCAGAAATCAAGTTCGTTATTTCTTTTTGTCAAATTATTTAATGACACACACAATGCTATTTTCCAATCGTAAAGCAGTAGACAATGTATGTTCACAGGAGAAATTTTGGACCATATGGAGAGACATTTAAAAAAGATAAAAATTTCTGACAATTTAATCATTCAGAGATAACCATCAGTAACATATTTGTACATTTCCTTCATATTTTTCATATGTGTGTGTGCATGGTGGGTTGCATGTATATTATGTGGATATCCTACTGTATGACTATAATTTTGTAATTGGCACAATAGTTTATATAGTATGCATATAGCAATATATGTAAACAATAGTTTACATATTTTTATATTCTTTTTAAAAATAATTTCGAATTCCCTATAAGTCATGAATTTTTAACCTTTTTACCTCATTTGTTCCATTCCTCACCTTTTCTCTCTCTTGCTGTTGTTCTCCCTCTGTATTTGTGTACATGTATGTGCATATTTAATACCAATTTATTCATTTCTGAGTCATTTGAGAGCAATATACAATTGTATGTACAATTGTCCACCTTCCCCCAAAATGCCAGTATACATTTCCTTAAGACAAGAAAACTGTCTAATGACCCCAGGACAACCGTTTAATTCAGGAAATCAACACTGAAAGAGGGCTGTTTCCCACCTCTATTCAGTTTTCCCCAACTTCCCCATCAGTATATCATCCTCCTTTCTGGTTCAGTCCACCGTGGTGAATTGTTCATATACGTTAGTCTTCTTCAATCTGGAACCATTCCATATCTTGTCCTTAATGCCATGGAAATGATGCTGTGTTTTCTCAATAGACCACACCGATGCCAATCTATCCTGTCCTTTCATGCCAATTTTGATCACCTGGTCAAGTTGGTATATGCCAAGTTTCTCTACCATAAAGTCACCAGTTTCTATGTATGATTTAAAGGCATTTTTGTGGGGAGATTCTCTGAAAGGCTGTCAATATTCTTTACCTCATCAAACCTCTGCCCGCTAGCTTTGGCTTCTATTGATGCTTCCTGCTGAGTTAGCCACCACTATGATGGTTGTCAAATGGTGATTTTCTATTTTCACAATTTTCCTACATTTTTTAGTTATTCTACTGTAAGGAAGAGTTTCCCTTTCTCCCTCATTTATCTGTTCTTTAACTAGTTATTCATATGAATGCATAGGTTCATATTTTATTCTGATTTATTCTGATGTTCACATTGTCTCAGGTTTAGCTGGTGGGAGGTTCTTGAATCTGGCTCCTTTTGCCCTTTTGAACATATTCCCATAATTCTTTGGGCACTTCTCTACTTTCTGGCACAGAAACATTTTCCAAGCTCCCGTTCTACTTTTTCTGTGCCAGCTCTGAAATTAGCTATTTCTCCAGGGGAAATTTGGTTCCTTTTAGTAGACAATGGTATTTAGAAACCAAGCTCTGGGTAATGGATGTGTTCATAGCCACTGGAGTGTCATTGCTCCTGGTCCACTTAGGCAACTTAGCTAGGAAATCTATGTATGCATATATGTGTGTGATATATATTATATTATTATATACATATATATATATATATATAATACATACACATACAAACAAATACATCTATTTTTATCTGTCTTGAACTATCTGTCTGTCCGTCCATTCGTCCATCCACATGTGCGTACATGCACACACACACATCTATATTAGGGTTTCTGGGCCACAGCACTATTGAAATTTGGTGTTGGAGAATTCTTGGTTGGGGACAGTGTTCTGTGTATTGTAGGATGTCTCTGCCTATTACATGCCAGTAGGCACCCCTTCCTCCGGTTGTTACAACCCCAAGTATCTCCTGACATTGCCATTGTCCATAAGGGACAAAATCACTCCTGGTTGATAGTCACTTATCTATATAGATTTGCATATCTATTTCCATATATAATTTTTAAAATTCAGCTCATACCAGTACCTTTATTTCTTTTTTTTTTAAATTTTTTTTTTTACATTCATTTATTTTTGAGAAACAGAGTGAGACAAAGCGTGAGCGGGGGAGGGGCAGAGAGAGTAGGAGACACAGAATCTGAGGCAGGCTCCAGGCTCTGAGCAAGCGGTCAGCACAGAGCCCGATGTGGGGCTCAAACCCACGAACTGTGAGATCATGACCTGAGCCGAAGTCGGACGGTCAACCGACTGAGCCACCCAGGTGCCCCCAGTGCCTTTATTTCTAATCCACTGCCTCAATACCTCCCATTCTAACCTCCATTTCCATCTTTGTAAATCCTTCTCTGACCATCAGAGACCTGGCTCCCATTATCCTCAGTTTAGTTATTTATTTGTCTAACTCCTCTCTATGTAATCAGTTTCCCTGCCGTGCTAGTCACTTCTCCAGCCCCTTCGACCCTCCACTGCCATCTCCACAGCTCCCCACTCCCTCCTTCCTTGGCCTCTTGGGCACACAGGCCACCACTAACATCACTCATGTAATTGCATTTTCCTGTGTTTGTGTTCCTTGCTAAATTTTAAATTCCATAAAGGTGGAGAGGAAGACTGATAGCTGAGTCCCCAGAGCCTGGCATGGTGCTAGTATGCAGTTTGTGTTCGACAGTTGCCTGATAGATGAATAGACATATATATGCTGGATTTTTCAATTGTATGGCAGCATGGAAACATCACCTCTAAGCACTTGGGTGTTTGCTTTCTGCCCACTTTCTAGATAGGAAAGGCTGAGCCTCATTGGAATGGCTCAGTGGCTCTTGGTCTGAATCCCACTCTGTGCTGTCTCACCCCATGAGACAATATACCCTTTCTGACCATGACTGGTTTTTCTCATTTTGCAGGGTTTAAGAGCTGAATTTCCAGCTGCCAGCAAGTGTTTATTTGTGACTCTGTCTGACAACAGGGGGGCTGTTCTTTGCCGTCCTTTCCTGGCTGACCTCATCCTTACTAATCCCACCACCACTCTGCCCCCCGCCCCGCCCCTCCGCAGCAGACGGTCATATTTGTTCTTCTTTGCCGAGCCTGCCTTGGGTAGACTACTGATGTGGAAAAAGACTGTTGCTCTGGCACCCTGAAGAGTTTTCAAATAAAACTCCTTTCAGTTCAAAGATACCTGACCATCTAGTACCAATGGTATGACTTAACCAGAGACAGAGGAGCAGAGATGCTAGAATGCCGTTTCATTCGCCCCTTATTCTCAGCCCGACAGGGTGGTTTCTCTTGCAGGCTATGTAAATATTTGTGAGTGGTTCATGCGCACAGAGACCCTCTCCTTCTGCCCACCTCCCAGGGTCCATGGCACACTGTGGACTGCTGGCTTCCCACAGACAGGAAGTGCTGCATTCTAGGAAACGGGCAGCCGGTGAAGAGGGAAGCCCTGACGCGGAGTTGCACCAGTCTCATTTCAAGATCACAGCTCCTCTCCCCCTCGCTGTGTGGCCTTGGAAAGCACGGCCTCGTTTGTAAAGCAGGCTGGGGAGTCGGGACAAATGTCAAGGACGCTTTGAGCTGGGGCACACAGTGATCCTCTGGGGAGTCCCTTCTAGTGGGAGAAATGGCAGGGGACAGAGAAGGATCCAGCACTTGATGGCAGGAGACCTCGATTCTAGCCTGGGCTTTGCCGACGCCTGACCTCAGAGCAGCCTCTGTCTCGCTCAGCGTCATCACCGGGTCCCCTGGAGGCTGCCTGGTGCAGAGTAGGCCCTTAGTAATCACATCCTCAACATTTGCTCTTGTTGGATGAACTGACCTCCTGAAACTCCTTGGGCCCCAGAGTCCTTATCTATAAAATGGGGACAAAGAAGGGTCAAGGTGATGTACAGCAAGCGCTGGTTCCAGTGTTTACATGTGGTCAGTACTTGGGGTCACGTTACCATTTTTATTGTGTGATTCCGGTCGATCCACTTCCAGGGGAGAGCTCCACCTGCTCCTCGAGTTTTGGGTTCAGCACTGGATGGTGAGCAGAGCTGAGAAGCACTGAGTGCCTGCTCTGTGCCCTGCATGTGGCCTGTGCTGTCACATTTTATTCTCCGAGCAGTCCTGGGAGACAGACTAAGTATCATCCCCGAGTTATACTTGGCCTGGTCCCGGGCAGGAAAGGGGTTTCCATGAGGTCACTTGGTTAGTTAATCGCATGGCCAGGTTTCACTCTCTACCTTTGCCTGATTCCACAGTGGGTGCTTTTCCCACTGCCCCCCGCTGCCTGCCAGGATGGGGGTTGTTTGGTTTACCTGCCAAGGTCTATCCACTCACTTGTGACCCAGAACCATCCTTGTCATGACCAGGCCTGTGCTGCAGAGAAAGTAGGCACACTGGGATCCTGGGGCTCCCAAGTCCCAAACCGGGGGTCCCGTTGCCCCCTCTGGCACCCCTGGAAGGATAGTATGCATCAGGCCAATGGGTATTGGCAGAAAAATAACCCCAGCGTCATCACAGCCTCTAACTGTGTTTGATCCAATGGCTAATGGGGTCATTAGCAAAGGAGAGTAATTGTAGGTATGCCTCACCCCCCCTAGTTGCCTCCAGATCAATGGCCGTTTATCATCTTCTGGCTTCTCCACCTGGGATGCAGGCAGTGGCATGATTGGTCTGGCATCAATTCTTGGGAAGGTAAACACAGTTCATAACTATCCCTGGTGCTGGTCGATGCCCTCCAGGGTCTTCCTGTGGTTGGAACTCACAGCTCCCTGGGGCCTCTGCCAGGAAATGGGCCCCAGTATCTCTGTATTCACAGCATGTGACACGCTACACCCCAGGGCACATGGGAGATGGCACGTTTGGTCCCAAAGGCACCCAGCAAGCCTTCTCCTTGAAACAGCACCAGCTAGACAGAATCAATTTCCCATTGACTTTCAGCCCCATCTCAGACACAGTGTAATTCTTGTCTGAGGGTTTATAAAGGCCATTGACTGTCTTATAAAAGATTTAAACACTTACCTTGTGGCATGTGGGAGCTCTATCTATCACGGTGCCTTTTTGACAATTTGTGGGGGTGGGGATGTGTTGGGGGAGGGGCAGCTGGCGTTCCCACAGCAGGTGTGGTTCAGACAGTCAGTGCCTGCTGGACCTGCTGGACAGAGTGTGGATGGATCATTCGGAGGACCCTCCTAATTCATTACCCGGGAGGCTCTTCTCCACAGGGAGTCAGGCTCCCTGTGCCCCATTTTGCGAAGAAATCACATGTGACACAAGATAATGTTTCCTCCAACATTGCCTCTCCTGGAACCAAAGCACATAACTGGGACATGTTTGGAACCAGAGGCATCTTTTTATCTAGCACAAAGGATTTGCTAGGTAACAGCAATGGAACCATAATGATAACCCTTTGCGGTTGGTTAGCCCCTCTCCATAAGCTGTGTCCCTATCTAGTCTCCTTTTACCTATAGAATAACTCTGGAAGGTAGGTGGAGCCACAATTGTTATGTTCATTTTACAGACAGGGAAACTGAGTTTTATTGAGGTTAGGTGTGTATTTGACCAAGATAATCTCAATCCTCAGCACTATTTTCCAACTTCCCTTTCTCCTATGCTTTACTGCCTATTCTCTTTTTATCCAGCGTCTCTGTAGCCATGTGATTCTTAGGGAAAAAGAGAGGACAGGGATGATGGGATTCATTTCCTGAAGTAGCTCAGTCCAGGGGGTGATAGAGACCAGGAGCTGGGTAACTGCATTTCAGTTTTTAATGCTATAATAGCTTTATGGTCAAGGAAAATGGGAGGATTGGGAAACGGATGGTCAGAGCTCTGTGGTGGGCAGAAGAGTTGGTGATCAGGCAACATGGTGTCAGAACATAAGCACAGGTGCTGGGGCATGAGGACACCCAACCTGCTGGGGAATTGCAACAGTGACAAGTGTTAGGGGGGGAGACTCATGAGTCGCAGGGTAGGGAGTGAGAGAGGAGCATGATCTGGCCTCCTTATCCCCTCTGATGGCATTTCTCATGCCTCTCCCTCTTGTTAACTTTCTTTTGTCCACACTGGCCTCCATGCTATTTCCCAGGAACCTCAGGGCCTTTTCACTGGCTCCTCCCATTGCCTAGAATAATCTTTCCTAAAGTAGAATAGACTTACAACACCGAATAGTCTTTCCTAGAATAAAATAGACTTACAACACCACCTCCTTCAAGTCTTTACTCCAGTGTCATTTTCTCAGGATGATTCTGACCACCAAGTTTATACTTAAAAGCCTTCTACCCTACCCCCAGCATGCCCGACCTCGTCTCTCTGTCTTCCATCTTATTTTTTCCATAGCATTTACCACCTTCTAACATACTATGTAATTTACATACTTATTATGGATATTACTTACTGCTTTCTTTATCAACTAGAATGTAAGCTCTGTGAAGACGGGAGTCATTGCTTTGGATTTATCCAAAGTGCCTAGAACAATGCCTGGCATGGCGTAGATACTCAATAAATAGTTGTTGAGTAGATGAATTAATGAATGATTGGTGTTCAATGCTTAGCAAGGTGAAGGGCTGGGATTCATTGTTGTGAACAATGGGGAGGTTGAACTTTATTAGGGACAATGGAACTGAAGGAAGTTAATCAGAGGAGTTATGTGTTTATATTTTACATAGGTTATGTGGAAGGGAAGATAGGGATTAGGGAGACCTAATCCAAGTTTAGGATCAAGAGGTTTGGAGCCAGGTGAGGAGTGTGGGGACTAGGAAGAGGGAGAGACATATCATGGAAATTAGACAGACTTGGCTCCATGGGCTGCTTTGAAAGCAGGACTGAAGCTGATTCCTTGGTTTGAAGTTGGCCAACTGGGTGGAGAAGCTGGTCATTCACTGACTCTGAGACCAATGCTTGTGTATTTGTGCGTGCATGTGTGTGCGTGCGTGCGTGTGTGTGTGCATACTCAAGAGAGGCTGGTCTATGCTGGGTTGCAGGCTGTACCAGCCATGTCAATGGCACTGTGCATCTGACTTGGATGTTGGGAGCCATTTAGTGTGGAACTGACTGTGCTACCAGAAGCCTGGAGTGATGCATAATTGCCTATTGGTGGGAGGGAAAAAAATCAAACAGCAGAGTGATTATCTGTCTTCTGCTTGGTGTTCTAAGGCTGGACTGAAGGCCTTGATGAAAATATGGTCTGACTCAGAGAGGGAACTCAGTGCTTCTCAAGTCAAAGCAGGCAACACAGTACTCAGTCTCCCGAGGGGGTCTCCGGTGGGGCCAAGCTCAGGCTCAGTGTGTCCTCTTTCCCCTTCATCTCATGCTTCATCCATTGTGGCTTTGTGTATGCCATCCCTACTCCTCCCCTTGGAGTCCTCCCCTCTTCCTTTCCCTCCTCCTCCTCCCCTTCCTCCTCCTCCTCCTCCTCCTCTGTCTGTGTGGTTGCTTGTGGCCCCTAGACCTTCTTACTGATCACAGCCTCTGTGCTAACAACACACTGTTAACAACTAAGGGGCCTCTCACACTGGACCGTGTGGACTTTTGGCACCTGTGGGCAGACACCCCCACACCACAGTGGCAAGAGACCACCAGGTTTTGGTCCCAACTCAGCTATGGACACTGGAAGTGGGACTTGAAGAGAGTTCCCTTTCATTTTGGAATTTCAGGGTCCTCATCTGGGAAGAAGCATAGAAATAGCTGCCTCAGTCAGAATGCTGGAATCTTAGGGTTGACGGTTGGAATGAATAGTTGGATTTGCTGTGGTCAGGAGGAAGGACAATTTGATCTTGCATTTGCGTATGTCATGTGAGATAACATCTGGGTCATATGAAAGTCCCCTCTCACAGCATCTTTGTTGAGTGGTACCTTCTGCATTGAGAAACATCTCAAGAAATAACCATATAAAATCTGTTCTTAAGGACATTAGGTCATAAAAGCATTCCAGTATTTGATGAATTTTCTGTGAAATGCTAACATTTGATGAGTTTCCTCTGAAAGTTTTGAAACACTTTTAATGTCCTACTGAAAGCATTTTGTAGAAGAAGTACACTTAGATCTATAGTCTCCGTACTTCAGTTAGCCCTTATGGTGGCCACATGCACTACACCCAGATCTTAAGAACCTTCCTTGTACATCATGCAGAAGGGAGCGGATCTGCCTGCAATATAGTGGGAACCACTTCAGGATGCTGAGCAAGGAGAGAAACATTCCTCCTTTGCCTCTTTTCCCTCTTTGGCATGGAGTAGAGGCCAGATCGCAGAGAAGTGTGATTTAGATGTCTTTGGATGAGTTTGGAAGGCTGGGGTACGTTGAATGGAGAGATGGAACAGAATTAAAAGCTGCTATGCATGGAGCATCAGAGTTGATGGAACTTTTGGATTCTTAGGTAGGAGAAGTGAGGAAGAGAAGGGAGTCAAGTGAAGCTCCGTGTTTGTTATTGACCTTCTTAGAGAAATATCTTGGAAAATTGGTCTGTACAGCTAGTGGAAGGTAAAGGAGCAGAGAGAACAAGTATAGACAGTGCTTTGAAGGAGCATATCTGTGTGAGGGAGCTGGAGGGAGGTAGAGGCTCAAGGGAGATTTTCCTTTTGTTTTTGAGGTATGGGAAGTCCAAGCATATTTATATGCTGATGGAAGGGGTCTTTGCTGGGGGGTCACCTGGCAGGGCAGAATACAGAAGTGATAATTGATGGGCAAGACTCCTGAGTGGTACATGGTACAGAGGAAGGAAGAAGCACACTCATCTTCCTCTGAGGAGGAGGATGTGGTAGGAAGAAATGGAAAGCATTCCAAATTTGTGGGTAATGAAACAAAACAGAGAGTTTATATGTAATCCCTCTCTGGTCAGTCTGAAGTAGGAAGCAAGGTGCTCTTCTGTGAGACAGGGGAACGAAGTGGGGCTGGGGCTTGGGAGAATGTAGCAGGTCAACTTAGAACAATGGAGGTGAGCTGCCTGAGGCCCAAGGGGTGTTAATGCTGCAGCTGGGATGGGGCCCGGCATAGGGCGTCACTGGGTCATTATCCCCGGCATAAAATGGGAACTGATAGGGCAGCAGCAGAAGCAGATGGCTGCTTTGTCCCATGGTTCTACTTATGGGAAGTATGGCTGGGGAGCTATAGAGCAAGGAGCCAGAGAATTAATGAAATGATTGTTTAGAGCCATGGGATTAAGAGAAGCCTGGAACAGGGAGCTGATATGCATAGAGAACTCAAAGAGTGGGATACCATGATAAGGTCAGACAAAAGATGGTAGATGGTTAAAAGAGCTGAGAATACCTAGGCTGTGGTCAGATGTTAGATTTTTAAGATTTCAAAGCCAGAAACTTTCTGGGTGGTGACCATAAGATCCAGGGTCTGGCAGCTGATGGGGAGGTAAAAATGGTCACTAACATTACACTAAATACAACCCTAAGTGCTTTAGATGGCTTTTCCCATTTAATCTCATGGAAATTCTTATTTTACAGGGAAGAGACTGAGGCAGAGAGGGAAGAAACAGATTGATGAAGGAGCCACAAATGAGTCATTGTTCGAGGCTGGGACGTGAAGGTAGGGGGTCTTTTCCATTCTCAGCCGCTTTTCACAACACCATGATAGCAGTTGGCTGAATCAGCTCTGAACGTTAATGTCCCTCAGGATGATGGCGGTGGTTGGGTGGAGAGGAAGAGGATGAAACAGGAATTGAATCTTCCACGAAACATTGGCCTATACCCACATGACAGCTGTAGTATCTCTCTGCCCTCATTGGATTCACCACCTTCCCATATGGGCCAAGTCAGCTAGCTCTGTGCCTCAAAGGCTGATAAGCTTTATCCTGGGCACATTTGTCACATTTGTGGCCGATGCTCAGGTTCCTGATGCACTGGCTCCGTGGCTGGCTACTGGAAGCTGGTCTTGGCAGTGGATTCAAGTCCCAGCCATTAGTGGTGGAAACTGGAGAATTGGAGGTATCAACCTTGGAACGTCACTATTGTCCCAGGAGGGAGAGTCACCCACAAGAAAAGTGCTGTTAAGCAGGATTGTGCACTGATGGGGGAGAGTGAGCGGCCTCTGTGTTCCTCACCACATTCCTTCATCAGACCCTGACGTATAGTGTCCGTGGGGCCATGTTTTCAAGGGGGTGTTAGTGCCGCAGGCACCTTTCAAATTGTGTGGTTGCTTTCCTCAGAATAACCATCCTAGATGCACTTCCGGTCTGGTCTGGATCCAGGCGAGTGTTCTTTGTGAATACTCTGGTTGTTCACTAAGTTTGTCCATTTATGCCTCTTGGTTGCTTTAAAAATCTTGTAATTTACATCCTTTTTCCTCTCTGTTTATCCCATCACAAAGAGGATAGCATGGCATGGTAGAAATGTCTATATTTGCCTGTTTATTCAGCCCCTATTAATTGGATTCTTCAACAGACACAGAAACATGTGTTTGGGAGACAGGTGGGCTTGGATTTAATCCCCGTTGTGTGCTATCTGTGCAGGCAGGTGGCACATCAGATCATATTTTGGATGTCACAAATGAGTGGTTTTTAACCTCTAAATGATAGGGGCATTCTGTGACCATGGGGGAATGTATTATACCCTTGGATCCAATGCTCAGTTTGTTTTTCTGTACAATGGGGCTTTTGTATCAACTTGGCCCAGTGTTTATGAGAAATCAGTAAGAGAATATTGTTGAGAGTCCAGTGCAGTGCCTGGCATATGGTTCATCCCAATCTGTTGATTCCTCCTCCTTCAAATCACATACTTATTTTAAGTGACAGAGAAATGCCATTTCCCTGGATATAAACAAAACAAAACAAAACCCACATTCCCTACTGGCCACTGCTCTGCAACTAGTATGTCTGAATCATCCAGGCCTGTTCTGCGCTGACAGCTTCCATTTCAGGACTTCTGGACCTGGAATAAGGTCATCGGGTCTGGCGGGGCCCATTCTCGCTTTGGCTTTGTGGGAAGTCGCTGTTCTGCCTTAGCCTTGCTGGGTGTTTCAGCTTGGATATTCTGTCATCCGGCTTCACGTCCCGTCTCTTCTCACACATGTTGTGCCATTTGTTCAAACATAAGAAACGCTGTGATTCTGTGAAAAGAGCAAAGCATTTCGAGCTTTGCCACCTGGGGTTGGCTCCTGGCTTTCAACCTTTCTAAGTGTCTATTAAGACCAACTCCACACAGTGCTTATGAAGTCCAGTGACATAAGGCATGTGAAAATTCCATGAAAAATGTGAAAAGCTAGATGGAGATTCATTACAGTTTTATTTATTATTATCCTTTAATGTATATACCAACACCTACCTTTTGAGGCTGGGCTGCAAGAATGTCACAGATGGTTTGTTAAAATATCATTAATATGTCAGGCAATTAATAGAGAATGGGAGTACAATTTACTCCCTGTTTATGCATTAGTTATTTACCTTTAATGTTAAGCAGTATTTGTTGGTCTGGCCTGTTGGGCTATGGATAGGGAAGTTTTGAGAATCTATTTTCAGGGTTTTTTTTTTTCTTTTTTTTTTTAGTAGCTTAAAAGGTCCATGCATCATCCTCAATGACTTTAATGGAGATTAAGTGAACGAAGTTCACAATATTGTCAATGGTAATTAAAAAAACAACTTCGGATCTGTCAGACTCATTGTGTTAGGAATGGTAAGAAAAGTCAGTGATCTGGCTTCGGAGCTGAACATGATAATCACCCCAGGTTCCCCTTCTGGTTTGTGTCTGTGCCACCCACAATGCTTCTCCTGCACACTCTACCCTTACTGTATCCTCTTCTCCAGAATCTGTCATGGCTCCCTATTGCCTGATGGGTCCTTCAGAGTCCTGATTGTGCCATCTCTGACAATACTGTCCTGCTTTTTCCCATTTGTAATCTGTGTTCCGGTGTTTCCAAGATTTACTGTCACCTTGATTGTTAATTTTTGTAAGAGCACACCTGAGGGTGGAGAGGGGGCAGAGTGGTACCATTGCGATGTTCCGTGACCGTTCTCCTGGAACCTTAGTGCTAGCCCCACTTTCCGCCCCTCTTATGAACCTGCTTTTGGTCACTGCACGCGTCACCATATCTATCCTGTAGTCTGTGAGCAAGCTGGAGCAGATTTGACCCCGTATAATCACATAGCTCCTACCATGGTGTCCACACAGAACATACCTTCACAGAGTTCACCAAATGCATTAATATTGGGCTCTCCTGGGTCTTCAGAAGCCCTGGTGTTGAGTCAGGAAAATTCCCCAGTGTTGGTCACCTAGATTACCCTCCCCAGCATACATGAAGTAGGTCTAGAGCATGAGGGCAAGGGTGGGAAAGGCCTGTTTGGAATGGTGTGCCAGTGTTCCCCTGCTGTACCAAGTTACTACAAAGTGAGTGGCTCAAAACAACATATTTATTATCTTACAGTTCAGGAGGCAAGAAGGCCCACTGGGCTAAAATCAGGAGGGCTGCATTCATTTCTGGAAGCTCTAGTGGGTAGTCCTTTTCCCTGCTTTTTCCGGCTTCTAGAGACTGTCCACTTTCCTCAGCCCACGGTCCCCTTCCTCCAGCTTCAGAGTCAGCAACGTTGCACTCTGACCATCCTTCCGTCTTCCTCCACACCCACACTGGTGTCTGATCTACTGAGAAAAATAGAAGCCGTGGTCATTACACAATCCTTGCCAAATCACTCAATGCACCAACTATCAGCCAGACACTCAAACGACACACATTTACAGATGCATGCTACACACCCACTAGAACCTGAGACAACTGTCTCTCATCGCGGGGCAAGGGAGATACGGTCCTAATGAGGCAGGTCACTGTGAGGAAGGCTTCAGAGAGGGGTGAGCACATTAGCTGACTCTTGAAGGAGACACAGGTCATATAAAGGTGTCCATGGGGCAAAGTAGGGAGAGCTTTTCTGGCAGAAGGCACAGTCTGTGCAAAGCATAGAGGTTTAGACCAGCATGGCATGTTCCAGAGTCAGCCAGTAGCTCTTTTTAAAAAAAAAAATTTTTTTTTTTTTCATCTTGGAGCTCGTGGAGGCCTACTGGGATCATGACTTCTAAAATGCCAATTTTGTCTCCAAGGCTGTGGCCCAAGGCCATTTTTTTTTTTTTTTCTGATTGTAAGCAAGGTCTTCTAAACCAGAGGGAGCATGTAGCTCTTCTCAAAAATGAAAGTGTTTATGCCTGAGATAAAACTGAATTTTATGTAGGCAAGACATGTATTTCCATGTACAGGAAAAGCGACCCCTGGCAGCAAACTAAAGTCCAAGCAATCCAGGGAAAGGTAACTTGCTTCCATGGAACAGCAGCATGGTTTCTGCTAAATTCTGAAGCAACCTTCCCCCTGAGGCCATTAGACACCGAATCCATGTGATGTTGTATCTCTTAGGGATTTAACTTGTTTGAAAGTAAGTGAATAAGATTCAGGGGGAAAAAGAAAGCAGCTGTTTGATGTGACTTGACTAGAGATGGTGGGGAGAATGGCTGATAGTGGGGAAATGATAACGTGTTACAGGCAAATTGCGCCTCCTCAAAATTCATGTCAAAGTCGTAACTCCCAGTATCTCAGAATGTGACTGTATTTGAAGATAAGTTTTTGGAAGAGATAATGAAGTTAAAATAAGGTCATTAGGGGGGCACCTGGGTGACTGAGTCAGTTGAGCTTCTGACTCTTGATTTTGGCTCAGATCATGATCTTATGGTTCGTGAGTTTGAGCCCCGCACTGTCAGCGTGGAACCTACTTGGGATTCTCTCTCTCTTCCTCTCTCTCTCTCTCTCTCTCTCTCTCTCTCAGCCCCTTCCACACACATTCTCTCTCTCTCAAAATAAAATAAACTTAAAACAGTAATAAATAAGGTCATTGGGATAGGCCCTAAATCCAACGTGACTCCTGTCCTTGTAAGAGGAGGGCAGGACACAGACGCCGGCACACAAGGAAGACCATGTGAGGATACAGGGAGAAGATGACCATATACAAACTAAAAAAGGACACCAGTCCTTCTGGCACCTTGATCTCAGACTTTCAAGCCTCCAGAACTGTGAGAAAATACATTTCTATTGTTTAGGACACCAGTCTGTGGTGCTTTGTTATGGCAGCCCTAGAAAACTAATATAGTAGGTCATAAAAGAATATAAAAATCATTGGATGCCATACATACTGGATGCTGTGATGTATCACTTAGATCTCCTTTCAAGTCCGATGGCCTTATTCCTCCAGTTGCTGCAAATGCTGTGGGCAAGACAGCCCTCAGCTATCAGCTTGTTTTAGGAATGTGCCTTGGATTGAGTTGCCTTGTCCGAGGACATGACCCTTTCCCCAGGGTAGTCTGCATCCAAGACTTGTTGACATGTGTGTTTTAAGGCTTGGTCACTTTGCCCTACTTGGTTCACCTCTGAAAGGTCCTCTGGGTTCAGCACTTCTCTTGGGGTTGAATTAAGGGCTGAATTAGAGGCTTCTTTTCAGTCTTGCTCCCTTTCCATCCCTTCCCTTCCATATGGATTGATCCCAAGACTGCTTCTGAATACATTCCTGTATGCTAACCTTTGTCTCAGGGTCTTCTTCTTGAAGAATTCAACCTGTGACATCATAGTAAAGAAATTGGACTTTCTCCTGAAATAATTGGGGAGTTATTGAGGCATTACATTTGGATTTGTAGTGTGGCTGGGTTGAAGGCTAAAGTAATGAGGGTCAAACTGATGCAGGTAGACCAGTTAGACAGATAGAAGCTTCTCTTGGAAGTGGGGAGGCTCAAAGCCATTCCAGTATATGGATTGCATTGTCCTGGCTTGACTGGCATTTATTTCTTGCTTAGAACTTTGAAGAAAGCTCAAGTCTGGTCTGTTTTCCAAGATGTGAGAGTCAATCAAGATGGGCTTAATGTTTTGGCATGTCCTCAGGGATGTAGAGATGAATCAGAGGATAAGATACGCACGTTCTCCTTACAAGCTGCAAGGGTCTCATGAGCTCAGTCTGACTGGACGTAAGCTGTCACACACCAGCGCTAGCTACCTGTGGCTCTTGCCTCACACCATGCCATGACCTGACCCCAAACAGTTGCTAATGCAGTTTCTTCTGACTGAACTAGATTCGCTCTTGCTCCGTGACCTTTATTTACTTTATTCATCACTAAAGTCTCTGTTCTGCATCTATTCTGAAAGGAACCTTTACTGATGACTCCCTTAGGCTGGGTTAGGTATCTTTTTACTGTATTTTTCTAATATTTCTTTTTATTCAACCACTAGATAGTCAACTCCAGGACAATAGAAACTATGTATTCTTAGGGATTTGGAGCAAAAGAAGCCCTGCACTCTTCTTCCCAAACTTTGACCATTAAAAATATATACACAAGGTACTGATTGCTGAATGGGGATCCCTTTATCTACTTCAATAGCGGTTGTACAACACCCAGTGGTCATCAAACCTAGAGACTCTAGTAAACTATGTAGGAGCTTGTGGCTTAAAACTGGGGCCAAGTGGTATCTCCTATGTGCTACCCTATGTTTAAACTTGAGGACCTGAAAACTTGAACAAATCCCAAGAAAAAAAAGCATGACTTGTAGACTCCAAACTCTCAACTTTGTGAACTAGAACTATATGCCTGCCTGCATCAACCATAAAAGTTAAGAGTGGGGTAAAGGAGAGAGAGAAGGAAAATGGTGAGTCTGTCCCCTGAGAGGGGTCCTGCCCTGCTGGGTTCACAACAGAGTGGTAGGAAGGAGAAGGAGAATGTATGGCACTAGAGCCTGGATGGCAAAGGGAAGTGAAAGAAGGGTTGCCTGCCTTTGGGACAGTATCCCTGCCCACTAGGCAAATGCAGCTCATTGAATCTAAGCTGGTCAATTGGATTAGACATTCTCCTTGCACAAGAAGGGAGGAGTGAGAAGGTAGGAGGACCAGAGTTCCCTCTAAGGCATTTCCCTACGTGAGGAAGGTGGATGGAAATGTAGCCTTTAGGAGGTGAAGTGGAAACATGGAGGAAAGTATACATAAGACTTTCATCCAAGCATCTTGACCTTTGTGTCCCCAGAAACCAGTACGAGTGTGGCCCAAAGTAGATACCTGTTAATGCTTATGGACAGAATGGGAGAATGCCTAAGAAGTGACAGTCGCTGACAGATTTGTGGCTATACATCTTTTCCCATTTCTCTAAGTCCCTAATTAATGTCCTTGGCCTGAGTGGTATTATAAATGTAGCTCATTCTTAACTTTGAAGACTTGTCTCTGAGTTCCACCTCAGAATCTCTTGCAACCTCATCTTTAGTCACATATGTCATGAAGATGTTTGTTACTTAAAATGAGCTCCTGCCATGTGAGCAATTGGAAATGGCCAGAAGTGGGAACTAGAAGCCTGACCCTGCTGCTATCACAGGCAGTTAGGAGCTCCTTGTCAGTGTGATGGAGGGAACTCTCTTTGGGGCCAAGAAGTCCTTGTTATCTGACAAGGATTGACACAGTAGAGAAGGTGAATATAGGGAATAGATGGAAATCAATGGTAGGTGGGTGCAGAGGCATGGCTGCCTATGTTCCATCTACTTATGGCAGAATGGAAACAGAATGAGTCTCCTGAGTAAGGACTGGGAAGAGACTGACCAGGGATTATGGCCCCCTAAAAGCAGATGAGGATTCAGGACCAAACTCTAGTCTCAGTAGAGACCTAGAAGTGCTGGACAGGGAAGTGGGAGCAGTGCCCCACATGCTCCAGACACGGGAGGAGTTGACCCATGCATACAGTGATTAGGAGGGGGCTGTTGGCAGGCAGTGTCCCTTCTTGGAATCCACATTATGTGGTCAGTTCATATGTTGGTTACTCTGAGTTGCTAACTTGGGTGTGAAGCATGTGCTGGTTCTACACCTTGGCGGAGCTAGACTAGCTCTTTACTATACTGTGGTAGGTGCTATCGTGTGCTTCTGAAGTTCCCTTCAATGAGGGTTTACTTCCCTGGGTGCTGGAGGACTGTTGGCAGACAACCTTGACATCTGTCCCCTCTTTTGGTGCAGAAAGCCACCCACCTAAGATCGATCCCCCTCTGTCAGGTGGCCAATCTAATTAAATAGTTGATGTGGAAGTGTAAAGTATTTTAGCTTAACTAGAAACAATGCTGAAGGGTCAATTCTAACTCTAGAGCTTTCTGCAAGGTTAGTCAAAACTACCATTAGGTTTGCAGTACGACTGAATGTCTCGCTCTGCTACTGACCTCGGTTCTCATCCCTTCCCCAGGTTTTGATCTGCAGGGCACTCCTAACAAATATCTGACATGCTCAACATCTCAACACTTTATTCCTGGGCAATTAGGCCTGTGACTCTTCCCTCTGTATTGTTCTCTCTGATATGGTTTGGTAACAGCCAGGAGTGAGTTTAGGTTGAGCACAAAAGGGCAGGTGTGGGAGTGGTAGGAGAAAAGGGCCCAGGTTTACACAACATTGGATCTAGAGACCCTCAACAGAATGTATTCAAGGCCTGGTTGATGGTGCCAGTGACATCTTATACTGGTAATGTTCACAAGAGATGCTCTTATGTGGAAAAGGGCGATGGTGGTTACCCAGAAGCAGATGGCTGATGTTATCTGGACAGAGAGAACTAGGGGACCCTGGGCTTGGTCTCAGGAAACAATAAGATTGCCCATGAGTTAACAGATATTTTTAGAATGCTTCTTTGATGAAATTTGGAAAGTTATACAGCTGATTCTGAAAATTGAAAATGTAATTGTCATGGTTATACCCATTATGTAGCCTCAAATGTGCCAGTGTGGATTTGAGTCAAAGAGTCCTTGGAAAGGAGGGAGGCAGACCGGAGAAAATTCTATGAGTCCTACTTGAAGTCTCATTGCCTGGCTCTGTCTTGGGTAAATTCCTTTCCTCTGAGTTCACGAATCTGTGTAATGGAAAGAAAAATCCCTATTTCTCATATTTGTCATGGAAACTGAAAAAAAAAATCTCCCTTCTCTTGCCTCTATCCCACACAGCCTCTGGAAAGTTATATTCCTTATGTATTAATTTCTTATGAATAAGTAATTCTTTGAGCATGCCCTTTTTGCCACGTACTCTGCTGAGAAGTGGAAAAATAGAAAACAGAAAAACATGGGCCAACCCTTGAATAGCTCTCAGTTTCCTGTGGGGGGCAGACCCAGAAATGGTTTATGATTAGGTAACTGAAGAATGTGTGTGGAAGGCTTAGGCGCACAGCCACCCCTTCCCCATGAAGGTCCTGGTAAGGGGTGTGCATAGCATACATACGAGGGAAGCAAACAAAAGGCCCCAGATAACACAGTTATGTTCACTGGGTAGAGAAGACCTAGGAAGGCAGACTGAGCCCTATTGAGTTCCCCCATTTCCTCACATACCAAGGATTCACATAAAAGCAAGTCTGGAAGTCTCCATTGTCCCAGGGTCTCCCATGCCCAAAGCCAAGTTCTCAGATTTCTCCCTCTCTGGACACAAGGTGCATAGAGAGAATTACAAACCAGTTATGGCTACCAGAAGTTGAAGAAAGCAGAGCCTTGGGACAGGCGACTGAAATCCTGGGTAGGTCCCAGGTCACTAAGGACCACAGTGATATCTGTAGTTTCTTACTTGTCCTGAGAACGAGTGGTCTGAACTTGCACGTTCATCAAAATGACAAGGGGAGCTTTAAAAGAAGTGGCTCCATGGTCTAGTGTCTGGACAGTGGTTCTCAGTTGGGTAGGGGGCAGTAAGAAATGGTTGGCAGGGCCACAGGAGAGTCAGGGCTCTGGGCTTTTCAATTCTAGTGTGCAGACTCCGGAGAATGTTGGGTTTGGATGTCACACACTAGCCTGCCGAGTCCGTTGGAATCAGGTAGACTAAGGTTGCTGGTGATGGAGACTCCTTGAAGCCAAGTAGGAATACAGACTTTTCATGAGAGGCCAACATCATTCCCAAGTCCTTACATTGCCTTGGCTCTGAGGGTACTAGGCAAACGAGAAGAACACTCAAATTTTTAAACAGACCTAGTAATGAGGAATCATTTCCTCCAGAAATCACTGGTCCCATTCTGGGGTCATTCTGACTGTTAGAAAGTCGTTCCCCATCCCATGCCTTCCACTCATTGGTTCCTGTTCTGTCCCTCAGCATTGGTGGAATGAGCCAGAATCTGTGATGCTTGAGGCCTATTTTAGCTGAAATTAGTAATCAATAAAATCTACGGTCAATAGGCACAAGGCAAAATAAATAGTCACATGAAGGTGACCAATCCTAATTTAATGAGAGTGATCCATCACTTCAAGCAAAGTGCCATTGGCCCCAGATATTGGAATCAGATCCTTCAACAGAGGGATGCAGTTGCCTGGGGAGGGGGAGAATGGGAATGAATGTGGGACTTCAGCTTAGTTCTTCTGCTGCCCCTGCACATGAAAATTGGGCCACTCAGCAGCGAAGCTGTCACTGAGCAACATTTATAGGTTATACTTGTGTGGAAAAATGATTGACATAAATATATTTAATGTCTAAAAACACAAGCACTGATTATTCCGTGAAGAAAGTATTAGGAAACTCATTAAGAACTGTGTTTTTGTGCCTCTATTGGCCTAAGCATCACAATTAGCATCCACACCCACACAAAATGCAGATACAGTTGTAAAATGAATTTTGAAAATTGGGTCCCTCAAGCTTTCTGGTTCCCATGCCAACTGTATGTTTGGTGTCACTTGGATCTTGATTGCATGAAAAATACTTCTTGTTCTAGCACTTCCATCACTTCCTGAGACATGTGGCTGACACTTTGTACTTTATATGTGAAAAATAAGGCTGTATTGTTTCAGCCACTTTTGCGGGGCGTTTTGTCACTTACAGCAGAGAGCATCCGTGCCTTTCCAGGCAGTTCCTGCCTTTTGTGGGACCTTCTTCTCAGCAGATCTTTCCTGTCTTGTTCAAGGTCTCAGCCTGAGAGCCCACTTAAACTCTTCGTCATCCCACCTCCTCCCAAGCCACCACACCTCCCCTTTCCCCCCAAACTTGTCAAGTTGACCTGCATGCTTGTATCCCTGACTTCCTAATACCTTGTCCTCTCTTCTTGTGGAATGGGACTCCCATCCCACCACTGGAACCTCTCTTGAAAGTCATTAGAAATGTCCAAGTTGCCAAGCCCCATGAACCCATTTCAGCCCCCCTAACCTGGGGCCCTTCACTTTCCCTCTGTCCCCCAAGCTTTCTCCTCTGTGGTACTCATGAATGCTTCCGATGGTGCACCACACCTGAGCTCTGGCTGCCTTGCTCCTTCACTAACTTAAAAGTTCATTCCCTCTGAGCATCTTTGGTCCTCTTCTTCTCTTTCTCTGCGGCGTTTCCTTGGGTGATCACATCTCTGGGTTTCAAGGAAGACCTCCATGCGGCTGGTCCTGCCATCTCCATGGCGGGCCCTCACCTTTAGAACCAGGGGTCTCACAGTCCACCAAGCATCCTGACCTACACGTCCAGATGCACCTCAACTACAGTATGTTTGAAACGAAACTCTCTGAATTCTCTCATGAGGCTACTTTTGTTAGGGCATGAAACATGGCTTTCACCTGGTTTCTGGGGCCAGGTCTATGACATGTATCTCCGTTTTACTACCAAATCCCTTCACCATGCCAGAGCCGTGTTACTGGCCCCACCGTGTCAGGGCAAGGCAGACGGTAGGCTGCCTCCGTGCAGAAATAGAGCTTCACGTGGGGTAGACAGAGACTGTGGTGACTCCCATGGCCCCGAGGAGTTGGAGCTGCAGGCCACCGGGCAGGGAGAAGAGGTGGAGGGAGAGCTTGCAAACCAGCAAGCTCTGAACCTTGACTTCTTCACTGTATGTGTTCCCTCTCAGAGTGCAGAGTCTATGCAGACAATGAAGTTTCCTTTGCTTCACTTCTTGTTTGTTCTGGGGCACCCGGAACAGTGCCTGATGAGGACACAATAAGCATTTGCAGAATCAATGTATTGAATTGATAAAATATATTCCCAGCAGATTCAAATATAGAAGTGAATGCCCACAACTTGAACTTTTTGGATGGTTAATTTCTATTTAGTTGAAGGTTTTCTATTTGAGCCCTTTGATCCTGGAAAGTCACTGAAGTAAGTACCAGGAATGAAGGCGAGGCTCATGGCTTCTTCAACGAGGACATTCCTGAACAGTCTCTGGCCAGATAATAATAGAAAACCCTCCAAATAATGCATGTTGAGTGTGAATACTAACTAGGCGGCCATCATCAGGAACTTTGTTTATAAATCTGAACTTTTTTTTTTTAATACAAAGAGAAGGTGAGAAAGCCTTGCAACCTGTAGAGACACAGGACCAGAGACTTACACAGCCACATGAGTCACTTGACATCCTGAAATCACTCCTGGCTTGTCTTCCCTTTCCAAAATTGCATTTGTGTCTGTTTTGGAGAAGACGGTTTTTGTGGGAAAAGTGTAAGTCCAGTGGCACATGAGGTACCTCGATGTTGCTCATCCTTGCTGGTGGGGATCAGTGTTGAGAACACAGGCAGCAGGAAAGGCATTCAATAGCCATGAGCAAGGAGCTGCTGTCCATCTCAGATAGAAATGAGCCCCCTTGGGTTTGGGGCTCTTCGAGAGCTTTCGGGGAATGCTATCTTGTTCTTCCCACTCAGGCCCCAGAGTCTCCATGGAACCAGCCTCACTTGGTGCTTTATAGTATTCTCTGAAGATTTTCCTTTACTTGTGAAAACACAGGGACTGGCTGAGGTTGCCTGGACCGCCCCCTGCCCCAGCCCCAGGCATGTTCTTAATAGAGGTTTCTAGGTCACCGTAAGCCCACAGTGACAGGTGACTGCAGAGTAGTTCTGATCTCCCTTCTGATCCTTCTTCACAGGGCAATTGGTAAAACCTTTAGGCAGTTATGGTCCTGGAGGAAAGCTCTTGTCTGGACTGCTCACGTCCTCTTCCTTGTTCAAGCCTCTTTTCATCCCATGATTCTCCTCTTCCCTACGTTCATGTTGGAACATCACTTTTCTTGTCTTGGCTAGATTTTCTGTTTGTGATTACACAAACAAAAGAAAAAAAACCCCACCAACAACCAAAACAAACAGAACGTCTATCTTTACTGTGTCCAATAAACAATTTCAAGGCTATTAGTAGACACCTCAAAAGGCAGTGTTGTACCTACTTCCATGTTTATTTGCCTCACTGACGAATGGGAGTAACTGTCTTCCCACAGCCTTGCTGGCTTTGAATATTAGTATTTTTAATTAGTTTTTGCCAAATTAAAAGATAATCATTACTGGTTCTGTTCTGTTTCTTCTGTTGTCTGAAGGACTGACCAACTTTTTATATGTTGATTGGTGGTTTGCATTCCTGCCTTTGGGATTTGTCTTTAACCTCTTTGAATTGATGGCTTTTGTTTTCCTAGACGATTTCATAAGCCTGACTGGCCAACAGTCAGACTCGTGTTTGTGTATTTGTGCTGCATGGCAACTGCATACTGTTCTCTTCTCATTCAGCATGTACAGAATTCATCCCGCACTGAGAGCTCACCAGGAGTGTGCAGATGGGGTACCGTCTATTATTTCATTCATGCATATGCATGTATTCATATACACATATATCTACATGTATATATTCAATTTAAAGTGTGTGTCAAACTTTAATGGGGAAGATTAGGAGCTATAGCTTTAGCACGAGTATTCTCAAATTGAGCCAGTATGAGAGCTATTTTTACAGTTGCTTTATAAACCCCTGAAAATTAGCCTCCGGATTCAGGATAACAAAATGCACTGGTCTTTAATGGTAGCCCGTGGTGTCCTTCTAATTGTGTGCTGGAAACCATTCGGTATCTGTGCCCTCAGGCAGCCCACTCCCTGTCCGATGAAAGGGCAAGAACCAGGGCCGTGCTGTTTAACTGATGTGCTCTTGCCTGTTTGTTCCAAATCCACAAGGCTGTATTTCTGTCACTTCCGGAAGCGGTGGGTTTTCTCAGCTAAAAACCGAACACGTGACAGGTGCTCTTTTCTTACACGGACGTTTGCGTCTATTTCTGGGCAGGGCCGGGGACCCTGAGGGAGCAGCCAGGGCTCCCAGCTACAGGCCTCCTGGAAGTGCTACCTGGGTTTCCTAGGAAGCCAGCGGAGCCAGCAGGCTTGCGAGGTGCGTGACGTGTGGTGGTAACACTGCTGTGCATCTCCTGCCGTGGAGGAGGCGGGACACCGGGGGTGGAGGGAAGCGCAAGTCCCTTTCACGGTGAAGATGCCTAGTTCGCTAAGCCAAGTTTGTGAAGTGCTCACGGGGTTGGGGTTTAATGTTGGAATACGCCATGGATCTCCTCCTTCCGGCCGACCCTCTCGCCCACCCACTTCCGTCCACTCTCACCCTTCTGCTCGCTCTCTTGCTCTTCCTCTTCCTTCCCTCACTTGTTCTTCTCTCCTGCTGCTCCCTCTTTTGTCTCAGGAAGCAGTGGTGCTGGCTGCCACAGACCAAGCTTACGTGCCTCTGGCTGATGTCTGGCCGCAGAGTCACACATGTCCGTCAGAAGCCCTGTCCCCATTATGGGTTTAGAATTTCTCTCTAGCCAGCACACTTGACTTTCACCGTCTGCTCTCTGTTCTACCTCTTTGGGCCTGTCCCTAACTTAATCCGCGGGCATGCCACCCCCCAATCCCCTCCATCCTAGGATTCTGGCGTCCGCCCGCTGGTGAGGGACTTTGTCTCAAGCTATCCTTCTAGGCAAGACACCTGTCGGTCCTCTCTCTGGCTAGCAGAGCTTGCTGTTCCTCTCTTGTGTTCTGTGCACACCAGATAAGCACACCAGCTTATTCACTGGTCCAGATGCTCAAACTCTTGGCTTCTGTCCTCTGGGACCCATGCCGGGTCGGCCACTCCCTTAGCTTTCCCTACAAGACAAGGAGGTTAGTAACCGTGTACCTTTAGAAGGAGGAAGGTGATATCCAGGTGGGGAACACTGACTGAACATACCTTCCTGGGTATTTACTACATGCCGGTGCTGGGCTAGGGGCCGGGGTGTCTCTCTGAACTGGTCACACTGTGCCTGGAGTTGGGCTCGGCTCGAGGGCCTGAGCGGAGCGGCCGAGAGGGTGGCCACGTCATGGGAGACACTTGTAAGCAGAGGCAGGCAGCTGTTTCCCGGGGCTGTGTTCTAGATGACAGCGCAGGCCTGTTGAGCTGCACGTGCAGTCGGTGCTTGCTGGGCTGGGAAGCGAAAGAGCCATGTCATGAGATAAACAGTGGAAGGACTGGTATCACTCAGCCTGGAGAAAGAAGGGCTGAGGGCATGTTACATAGTACTGGAAGCACTGTCCCATCGATGTGTTCCCTGTGATCCCAAGGGCATGAGCTGGGATAAAGCGGAGGGGCAGCAACGGGGATGTAGATTTCAGTTCCGTATCAGGAGGCTACGGTTATTTGATGGGGAGATGGACCGAGTCTTGGGATGATGAACTCCTTGAGACTAGACATGTTCAAGTGAAAGATACCACGTGACTTCCTGACAGTGATATGTGGCAGAGAATTCTTTTGCAGCCAGAGTGATGCAATCATTACTAATTGGACACCTGTTGTATGCAGGGACTGTATCAGGCTCTGTGAATGGAGAGACGGTGAAGCCCTTCTAGAGCCCAAGAAGCTCTAGCAGGTTCCTTAGTCTGGGCATCACTGTTAAATAGAAAAGATATCCATGATGCCTGTTGTGTAGCTGGGGAAACTGAGGTCAGGAAGGTGAAGAGCCTTTCTCTGGGGACACCCGGCATTGAATGCCCTTGGTGGCCAGGCCCATGCGAAGGGCTTACTTGCCTCTTCTCCTTCCGTCCACACATCATCCTGGCATGAGGATACAAGCATGAGGGCTTCCATCCAGTATCAACCCCGCCCACCGTCCTCCTGATCTAGTCTCTTCCCGTTATCCCAGTTCACAGACACCAACTGCGGATGTGTGGGCGTCGAGTGCTGGAGACTCGGAAGCTCAGGACAGGCAGAAAACAAGAGATAAGGGGTAGGTGGAGGCTGATCGGGAAGGAAACAAACGCTTTCTGAGCCGCTGTAGGCCAGGCAGAGCTTTCTGCATGACATCGGATTCGGTATGGACAGGATCCGTGAGAGTGAGGTGTTTTCACTGCCGTTTTATAAACGTTAAGACTTTGGCTCAGAGAGGTTAAGTGACTGGGTTACTGTCACACAGGGAGCGAGAGCTGGGGCCTGGACACTTCTTCACCACCGTTACCACAACCACTGCTGGTCTCACTGTTGCCACCAGTATGGGTGCTACTGCCATTACCACTGTGGTCCTGTTTGCTGCTGCAGTCGCTGAGACTCTGCTAGGCTTACTGCCATGGTTACTAGGCCCACTGCTGTGATTACTGGTATTACCAGTGCCTCAGGCTATTTGCTTCTCCGCCTTCCGGTGATAAAGTCTTCAGTTACTGGGTGTGTACTTGGTGTAAGATCCTGGACTAAGCCTCTTCCCTTCTATCTTGTTTACTTCTTCACAACAATTCACTGAGATTGAAGATGGCCTTTACCTAAAAGCTAATGGTTTGCCCCGCGTTGTGGGCTAAATACAGGCATCCCTGATCCCCAAGAAAAGAACAGGAGGTGGAAACCGGTGAACTAGGAACTAGCTTCCGTGGGTCATAAAGCACACTCCTGTGTTTCTCTTAAGTTTGGGATTAAAAAAAAAAGTTCATCCTGTTTTTACTGGATTTTCCACTTAGATTGGTCTCTCCAGAATTCAAGTCAGGTAGGATCTCCAAAAAGAAGAAACAATGCTCCCATCAGGTAGCAGGACTTTGCTGATTTTTGTGTGCCCGCCCCCTAGGACAGATGCTGGGGATCCCCTCTCCCTAGTTCTCACACTGGGAGGGAAATGCTGCGGCCCTCCTCCTACAGATCTGGAAGGATTCCTATAGGCTCCGGAGGCTTGGAGGTTTGTCTGAGGTCCTCCCTCTGCAGGAAGGGGGCTGGTGTGGGATGGGAACTGGGTCCTTCCAGATCTGCATCTCTGGCCCCTCCTATTCCCACATGGGGCTTCTGCCGCAGAATTAAAATGTAAATCAAAAGATAATTGGCTTTGTGTGCACAGTTTAGATAAGATTTACTTTTGAAGAATGACTTTGTGTTCTAACCCAGCAGGCCCAGCTCCGTGCACTTAATAACGGCCGGGGAGCGGGGCCATAAATATTGCAAACGATGCGGCTTGAACGAAACGCCCTATGAACCGTAATAAAACCCCCCGTGATTAATTCCCGAACGCGCTCTGTTCATATTAGACCTGCAGTGGCTTCCCTGATGAGATCAATACAGCGTGGCGGAGTGATCCTAATAGAAGTGTTATAATCTTTTAATCTTCGGGAAAATGCCAAGTTCTCGAATCAGTCACCAGGCCGCCTGCTTTATTTTCTTGGTGCAACCTTGAAGGCAGTTGTTTTCCCTGAAATGAAGATACATTAGAGTCTTTTCAAGGATTTATCAATAATAGGACTGGGTCCCTCTTTGCAGGGCCCACAGCTAAAAGGCACATTTGTATGCGGCGAGCCAGAACTGGCCGCCGTGACCTTTGCTGCCAACTGCTATTTTCCCAGCAGACAAATGCCTCTGGAGAGTGACTGGTGAGGACAGATATTCACGGGAGGGAGATGGAGAAGCGAGACGGGGAGAGGAATAACACCGCCAGCAAATAACCTAGGGAGGGTTTTAGGAAGCCAGGCATGTCCCCTGTTTAGGACTCCGGTGGCAGAAATGGCCTTCATGGCCCTGAGCAGGCAGCTGTCGCCTTCTCCGCAGGTCTCCCGGGACCAAGCACGGTGGAGCCGGCTGCGAGCCTCCGTGGAAAATGAAATGTCACTGCCCTGTAGGGAGTGTCCAGGCAAGAAGGAAGGAAGACAAGTATCCCTTAGGCTTGTGCCTCTGGGAGGTGCTGGACCTTCAGACCAAAGGGGACAGGGCGGCTTGAATGGGGATTGATGTCATCGTGGTGACCGCTCCCTGGGGAGGTGGCCGTAAGTAGGTCACACCTGTCGTGGGTGAAAATGAACCGACGCATCAGTGACAATGCCGGGAAGGGTGTCAAGGGTACGGGCGCCACCCTTGCACGTGTCCTGCGTTCTGATGGAGGTGCTGCACAGGCCCCACAGATGGCCCCAAAGAAAGGCTGCAGAGCTGCTGGGAAGGAGGAGGAGTCCTCGCTATCTTTCTTCTTCCTCCCCTTAAAGAAGCATACACATCTCCTTGTCGCAGTCTTCGAGGAGCCTTGGGCATCACCCAGTCTCATCCTTATCTTGTGCAGAAAGGGACACCAAGGTCACAGTGATGAAATGACAGAGCAGTGGGGCTCACGACTGGTCATCTAGAGGGCTGCATCTCCTGGGCTTTTGCTGAAGGCTCTACCTCAGCTTGTTCCAAGCTGTCACTAAGGGACCCGGGCTCCTTCTTTTGGGGGCTTCTGAGTCCAGCCAGCAGACAAGTGAAGGGGGGTGTGGAGGACCTTGTGGGGAAATATGAGGACCAAGCAGTATGTATGAGACCTATATGCGTCTTTCCCAATTTCATCGGACTGCGTTCTGGAGCCACATGTGCTGGGAAGTGTCATCCACCTGTGTGCCACAGAAGGAGGGGACATGGAGCTTGTAAACCACTAGCTTATCATGGCTGCAGCATCCTCATTTATTAAAATAGGTGTACAGACTAACCCCTTATTGGGGCACGGTGGGAACTATAAGGAAATGAAAGGTGTAAGAGCTTCTGACGAATAATGGGTGATAAATTGATGTCATTCCTACTCCTTTGGTTTTGCCAGTCCCTGCTCTCATGGACTGGAGACTTGAACCCAAGTCTGAGCCTCCCCTCACCCCTAATTGCAAGGTGCTAGACTCCTGGTGGCTGGGCTGTGTCCTTTGGTGGGATAAAGATGAGATACTTTCTAAATTCTGACCTGGCATTGAAGATGGCCTTGTCTCGTTTGCCCAGCTCACTGGGCGCTGTCAGTGAGACTTTCCACCTGCCTGCTGGCCCTTCTCTTCTGTCCCTGCCTCCTTCCATTTACTTCCCTCGTTACCCTGAGGTGGGCCTGTGATTTGAGCCCAACACGTAATACATGGTTCCTTCGCTTCAGCTTTGCCACATCTGGTATATTTCAGGAGCACCCTTGAGCTGTCTGGTGTCCCATGCCCCTAAACAAAATTGATTGCATTGTGAGTGAAGTTGTATAGCTCTTGACTTACTTTACTTATTACTTTGGGACCTTGGGCAAATGACCTTGCCTCTTTGAGCCTCAGTTGAGCTATAGGAAGCCTATAAAAAGAATACCAACACACAGACTGTTAGGGAAAAGCGAAGTCATCGTTGAGTCATGCTTGTGAAATTGATGAGCACAAAGCCCAGTTCAGAGCAGATTAGAGGGAGGGCTTGTCCCAGAAAGTGGAAGCACGTGCCAGTGCCCCTCATGCAGATATCCCTCGTTTCCTCCACCTTGGAGGTCAGGGTGCTGTGTGAAGGAGATCACAGTGGCAGAATTGATAAGGTAGGATTAGGGAACCATGCCCATAGTCCAGTGTTCTCCAGAGTGGTGCTGAAGGATGCAAGATCCCAGCATCTTCTCCTACCTCTTCCCCCCGGATTCAGCTGGATCATTCACTCCTTCACCACTGTCCAGATTCTAGGGATGCCATAGAGGTCCTGGGCTGAGGATACCTGGGCTGAGCACAGAACTGAAGGGAGCTTTGAGCTTTCCAGGATGCTACTTCTCCAAACCAGTCCCCTGCACCCTACCGAGCTTTTAGCACCAGACAGATGGGCTCTGAATAAACTCATATGAGATAAAGGCAAGCAGGAGGGGGAGAACAGTGGTGGGGTAAAGAGAGAATGTAGATTCTTGCTTTATGATGTCACTCCTTTTGTATCTTCAGCCACCTGTTCTTCCTTTATTGGTGTGCTTTAACTTTTATGGCACCATGAATTTAGGATGGCACTCTCAAAGGAGGCCAGAGCTGTGTGGACACAGGAATTCCAGCATGTTTCACATTCCCTGCCATTTAAGTGCTTGTCTACCTTGGTGCCTTTGGCTCTGCTGTTCACCAGGCCAGTCATACCTTGCTCATCTACCCTCATTCTACGTTTTTCAAGGTCCTACAGAAATGTCACATTTCTCAGGAATCCTCTGATGGTCCTTGAGTCAGGGGAGACTGCTCCTTTCTTTAAACACAACGTATCTTCCTTTGGTCTACCTTGTGGCAGTTCTTAGATACTCTGGTAGATATGTTAACGCACATATTCTTAGTAATAATGAGAATTATAACGTCAATAGCAGCCACCTTTTACTGACTGATCTGTAGGTGCCAGGAAATTTATGGTTTGTAAATTTCGCGGTTTGTCACGGTTAATCCTCGTAATGACCTTTGGTGGAAGCACCATCACCACCACCATGTCACAGATGAGGAAACGGAGACCTGCAGAGGTTAAGAATTTGTTCAAAGCCCTCAAGCCAGTGATTAGTGGCTCCAGGATTTATTCCAAGCTCTTATGACCTCCAAGTCCATTGGCCACTACAATTTGCCTTCAGTTTTACTACAAAGTTAACTACTTTGGCCATTCCATGCAGGCAGAGCATACAGAACAGAGATTGGGCTTTGGAGTAGGAAGGATCCAACTGGACCAGTGTCTTGATTTGAGGATCTTGGACAATCTAGGTGAACTCTGTTCCTCAATGTCTTCTATAAAATATAGAGAACTGTGTGTACCACAGGGTTGGATGTGGCAAGACTTACCTGAGCTCAGGCATGTAAGGCCACTGCAACAGTGTCACATGGGTAACAGTATTAGCTAGTATTTATCAAACATTTGCCCTGTGCCACATGCTTTTCTATGTGATTTATATGGATTAGCTCTCTTAATCCCTCACAAAACCCCGGTGACTGTGGTCAGGATACTAATATCAGATGAAGTATACTTTAACAACAAAAAACATGTTACTAAAATTAAAGAGGAACATTTTTTGATGAGAAAGTATCAATCCATCAGAAATCCACAACTATAAACATGTATGCATCTAACAACAGAGCCCCAAAATATGTGAAGCAAAGGCTGAGAGAATTGAGGGGAGAAACAGACATTTCAAAAATGAAAGTTGTAGATGGCAATATTCCACTAAGGAAAAATCAGGACTATTCAAATTACTAAAATCAGAAATGAAAGAGGGGATATTACTACTGACCCTACAGAAATTTTTAAACAAAGCAGGAAACTGAAGATTTGAAAAATACTATATATAAATTAGATCTAACATTTATAGAACACTCCATCCAACCAACAGCAGAATAGTCTTCTCAAGAATGCATTGATATCCAGGATGTACCATATTATAAACCACAAATGATCTTCAATAGTGTAAAAGGGATTAATATTGTACAAAGTATGGTCGTCTTTGGCCACAGTGAAATGAAACTGGAAATTAATTAATAGAAAGTAATTTGGAAAAGTCACAAACATGTAGAAGTTAAACAACAGACTACTAAATAACCAATAGCTCAAAGAAGTCACAGGGGGAATTAGAAAATACTTAGAAATAAATGAAAATGAAGATACACCATACCAAAACTTATGCGAAACAGCTACATCAGTGCTTAGAGCAAAATTTATAGCTGTTAGTGCCTATAATTTAAGGGAAAGATCTCAAATTAAAAATTTAACCTTCCATCTTAAAATACTGAAAATAGAAAAGGAAACTAAACTCAACACAAGCAGAAAGACAGGATTCATAAGGATTAGAGTAGAAATTAATTGAACAGAGAATAGAAAAAACAGTTGAGAAAATCAGTGAAACCAAACATTGGCTTTTCAAAAAGATCAACAAAATTGACAAGTTGATTTAACTAGGCTACCTAAGAAAAAACTACTGAAAATACTAAAATAAAAAATGAATGAAGGGATATTACTACTGACCTTATGGAAATATAAAAATAAAGTATAAGGCAATACTATGAACAATTGCATACCAATAAATTAGATTACTTAGATTAAAAGGAAAATTCTTATAGAGACACAAACTATTGAAACTGACTCAAGAAGAAATAGAAAGGTCTGAATTGACCTTTAAGAGATAAAGAGATTTAATTAGTAATCAAAAACTTTCCCAAAAAGAAAAAGCTCAGCATTTGATGGTAAATCCTTCACTGGTAAATTCTATCAGACATTTATAGAAGATTAATACCAGTTATTCACAAAATTTTTCCAATATTAGAAGAGGGAACACTTTCCAATTCATTCTGGAGGCCAGTATTACCTGGATAGTGAAACTAAGCAAAGATATTACAGGAAAAGAAAACTATAAACTAATATCCTTTATGAGTATAGATGCAAAAATCTTTATCAAAATAGTGTCATAACAAATCTAACAATATAAAAAGGATTATACACTATGACCAAGTTGGATTTCTCCCAGGAATACAAGGTTGCTTTAACATCCAAAGTCAATTACCTTAATACATCAGATCAGTAGAATAAGGAACAAAAACCAAACAATCATCTTAAAAGATGCAGAAAAAATCATTTGATAAAATTCAACACCCTTTCATGATAAAAATACTCAACAAACTAGGAATAGAAGGGAACCTATTCAACCTAATAAAGGGCATTTATAAAAAACCCACAGCTAACATTATACCTAGTGGTAAAAGACTTAATGCTTGCCCACAAGAGCAGAAATAAGACAAGGATGTCTGCTCTTACCACTGTAACATTGTGCTTAAGCAACAGAGCCCATTTAATATAACATCAAAAAGAATAAAATAGTAATAGATTGAACAAAAGAAATGCAAGACTAGTGAAAACTGGAAAACACTGTGGGAAGAAATTACAGACCTAAATAAATGGAAGGACCGCCTGTGTTCAAAGATCAGAAGGCCTATTATTTTTAAGGCGGCAATACTACTCAAAGTAATCTACAGATTCAGTGCATTTTCTATCAAAATCCCAGCTGACTCCTCTGCAGAAAGTGGCAAATTGATCTAAAGTTCATATGGAAATTCAAGACATACAGAGTAGCCAAAAGGATCTTAAAAAAAAAAAAACAAAAAGAAAAGTTAAAAGGACTTGTACTTCCTGAGTTCAAATCTTACTACAAAGCTATGGTAATTAAGACCCTGCGGAACTAGTGTTAAGAGTGGACATATAGATCAATGGTATAAGAATTAAAATGACAGAAATTGAATTGAAATTCTCACATTTTGGTCACTTGATATTTAAAAAGGATTCCAAGACCGTTCTGTGAGGGAAAGAATAGTCTTTTCAACAAATGGTTCAGGGAAAACTGGACATCCACATGCAAAAGAATGAAGGTGGACACCACTAGTTTATATCATATACACAAATGAGCTCCGATTAAGTATGCAAATGTAGGGGCACCTGGGTGGCTCGGTTGGTTAAAGGTCTGGCTTCAGCTCAGGTCATGATCTCATGGTTTGTGAGTTCAGGCCCTGCACCGGGCTCTTTGCTGACAGCTCAGAGCCTACAACCTGCTTCGGATTCTGTGTCTCTATCTCCTCTCTGTCCCTTCCCCACTTGTACTCACTCTCTCTCTCTCTCTCTCTCTCTCTCTCTCTCTCAAAAAATAAATAAACATTTAGCAAATTTGTAAAAAGTATGCAAATGTAAGAATAAAAACTAAAATTCTGTGGTGAATACATAGGTACAAATCTTTGTGACCTTGGATTCAGCAATGGCTTCTTAGATATGACACATAAAATACAAGCAACAAAAGAAAAAATATATGTATGAACTGACATCAGAACAAAAAAGGACTTTATTTGGAATATATAAAATATATTGCAACTCAATAATAAAAAGGCAAACCAATTGAAAATGAGTAAAGGATCTGAATAGAGATTCTCCAAAGAAGGTCTATGTATGGCCAAAAAGTATATGAAAAAAATACCAAATATCCATCAACTAATGAATGTGTAAACAAAATGTGACATATCTATTTAACGGAATATATTTGGTAATAAAAAAGAATGAAGTACTAATGCGTGATTCAACATGGGTGAAAGAAGCCTGTCACAAAGAACAATGTGTGTGTGTGTGTGTGTGTGTGTGTGTGTGTGTGTGTGTAACATGATTCCACTGATAAGAAATGTCCAGATTAGGGAAATCTATGGTGAAAAAAGTAGATTAATGGTTGCTTAGGACTGGGGGGGATGAGAGGGGGTTGAGTTTCTTTTGGGGGAAATGAAAATACTCTAAAATTGATTGTGGAATGGATGCCCGATACGTTAAAAGCCATTGAACTGTACATTTTAAATAGATGGATTGTAGGGCATCTGAATTACGTCTCAAAAAAGTTGCTAAAGTTCCCTATTAATTTGCCTATTTTGTGGAGGAGCAAACTAAGGTTCCAGAAAGACCAAGAAACCTGTTCATGGTCATGTAGCACTGGTAAGTGGTGGAGCCAGTATCTGTGCAGCATCAGGCAGTATTACCCCGAGAAGCCACAGTTCTTGTCGTTGCTGTAAATTCATAGAAATTATTGAGCACCTACTCTGTGAATGAGCACCTACTCTGTGAATGCATGCTTAGACTTCATCTACGAGGTTCTGGTTCAACACAGCAGGAGTGGCATCTAGGCATCCACTTCTATCTACCATCTCCTTGCTAGGTGATGCTCATTCAGCCAGGATGTAGGAACAGTGGTTGTGGCAGGTGTTTAATAAGTGTGTGTTCGCTAACGGGTAAACAATGCACAGTTTAGGGTTCTTCTGGGACGCATGGTAAATCTTAAAGACCGTGCTTTGATCATCAACCATCCTGGCCAGCAAAACTTGAGTCTTTGCTGGCAGGCTGAGCTGATGTGTCACGGTAGAGAAAGTCTGCTCATGAGCCATGAGCAAGGGACCACTTTCCCAGGCCCAGCTCTTTTGATTGCTGGTTGTTTGCCCTTTAGGAAGCCACACCCAGATAGAAGTACCAGTATTAGCTGGTGCTCAGTGGTGAGAAGTATTGATGAAAGTGTTTCATTGGCAGCTGAATTATTTACAAGAGTCCGCCTTACCCTAACACCCAGCATGAATCAGAGATTGGCCAGAAAATACTCCTTCACATGCCCTGTACCCTGTGATCCTTATTAAGAAAAAAACAAACTCTGAAGTAGGACTTGCATTACCTAATAGCTGTGATGCTATTAAATTACTACTGTAAAACGCAGACCCAAAGCCCCTCAGGGTTTCTCGGATTCAGTAAGTGGTCTAGATTAATGGTGTCAGGATGGGATGGGGTTGGAGACACAGGCTGTGGAGTCAGAGGGATAGGTGCACATTTTGTCTTGAGCATTTAAGAAGTGGTGTGACCACTGGCGAGTCATTAATCCTGAGTTTCAATCACCCTGCTGTCATGAGGGGAATAATAAGAACACCCCTGTCCGTTATTTTGAGAGTATATGAAATAATGAATGGTAAGTCCCCAAGATCGGTGGACCCCACATTTGAAAAATGAAAGCTGTCTTTATGGGGATGACGAAAAAACCTTCTGCAGGTCACTGTCACCAATGATGGCCAGTGTCCCTCATCAGTGATCTTGGGCTTCCGAGGGCTTTTCAGAGGGCTGCACACATTTCTTCCCTCATGGGAAGCAGTAGTATTCTCATTTGTTAGAGAAGGCACATGGAACTCAAAGAGATCAGATCCCTTCTCCAGGCTCCCACAGTGGAGCAGTTGTTAGAACATGGTTGTTCTGACCCTTTCTGCCCTCTTTCCACCTCTACCAGAAAGGGGAAAGGCATCATGAGGGGAGAACAGCTTGGTGTTGGTCAAGGACTTAATTAGCCAGCCTTCCATCCCCGTGAACCATTCTGCTTCCCAGGGCCCTCCATTTGCTGGGTGAGACTTCCTGTCTGAGGGTGAGCCGAGAGGCACCTCGGACGAGTTGCTGGGTAATGGAATTCATAATTCCTTGTGGCTTACTGTGTGGGTGGATGATCCTCCATTAGTCAATGTCATCCCTTCTAGCAGGAAGAAGGTGAGCTGGAAACGCCAGTGCCAGTGCTGCTCTGGATGCCAGCTTTGTGTACAGCATGGCAGCCTTGGTTTCCTTCTGGTTTACTGCCCGGTTCTTGCAGGCCAGGGGCCTGAGTTCTTCACTTCCGTCACCGTGAAGCTCCTGCTGCACTTACTGGTTCGTGTCCTGATTTTTGAACGAGAACAGCTTTTACTCCTGGCCCTGCGATTCAGACTTGGACAGCAGGGCTGTTCCCTGGAAATACCAAATCATCATTACTCATTTCTGCAAAGAATGAAATGTAGCTTCAAGAAGTAACTTGTGCAAGGTCACACAGTTCGTGAGAGGCAGGACTTGGGCACAGTCTGTACCTCTAGCCCCCGTGCCACGTGGCCTTTGGGAGGAGGGATAAGAGGGGCTTGTTTGACAAATGTCCAGCACTTCTCCCCTCTGGACTAGCTCTCAGCTCCTCCTGACAATGTAGGGGTGGGTGGTTGGATGCACAGAGAGAGCAAGAGACTCTTTCCCATGTATACTCTGGGTCCTTGGGCTTGAAGCCAGAAGTGTGGGTTTCTGCAAGGCACAGAGGAGAAGGGCCCTCTAGGCAGAGGGAAGAGCTCAGTTTGTTCTAGCTGTTCCAGCGGGATTTCCCCAGCCAGCCAGCGATCTGGTGCCCACTCTGCATGGTCATCCTTGGGGTCAGACCTCAGAGATGAGCAGAGCCCAGTCCCTGTTCCGGAAGATCTCAGATCTCAGACTTAGCAAGTCCTGACTCTCCTTTTCTCACAGTCCCTGCCTTTATTGTTGCCTTGGGCTATCAGCCCTATGAACCTCAGCTCCTGGAATCTTTCCAGCTCCTAAAGGACCTACAAAGATCTTGTGCTGAGGGTCAAGGGAGAGTCTTGACTCTCCCAGTTGGCAGGAATGCAGAAGAGAAGGGGCTGATGGGCCCTGGAAGACATCATGGAGAAGGTGGCGAACGCGAAACGCCCTATAGGGCTATAAGTAGGATGTGATTCTGACTGATTGCTGCCTGTGGACCTGACGAGCGGCAGTTTCTAGACTACGCCAGGGCAGAAAGATGCTTAATGAGTATTAGTAAAATGAACAAATTGGATAGAGAGAATGGCAAGGAAAGGGGAGAAGACTTTGTGAATGAGTGAAAAATCTCAAGAGTGACAGTGAGACTCAGCGTTAGCTGGGCACTTAACTACTGTTATTTCATTTAACCTTCATGTTAACCATGTGTTGGTTTGTTTGATAGCTGAAGAAAGTAAAGCCAGAGAGGCTAAGACTTCTTCAAGGTCACGCAGCCCCGACATGGGAGAACCAGGATTCAGTCCTTCTATCCAGCACCATCGCCTGTGTTCTTTAGAGATACAAGTTTTCTTCCCTGTCCACCGTGACTCAGGGGAAAAGTCAGTTTTCAGTAGTTGTGGCTGTTTGCTGAAAGGAGCAATTCCTTTTTCTCCATCTCCAATTTTCCTCCAACTAATTGCAAATTAGTGGTAATCTTCAATTGAAAAGAGGGATCCTGCATGCCATCCATTTGTGCTTACCCAGCAAGGCCCTGGGCCTGTGACAGCTCTGTCGCCATGGCAACCCTGCATCAAGGCCTTCCCTGGATCCCAGGCAGCAGCTGCTCTGGACTCTGGAGGTGGGGCCGCTTACCCTCTGGGTTAGCCTATTTCTTTGCTTGACGATTCCCAGCACAGGCCCAGAATTTCAGTGCATAACAAGACTATCCTTTTCCTACTGGTCACTTAGATCCCCTCTGTGTTGAGGAGTTTAGAATTAATAATAATAATTAAAAGAAGGAAAGAAGAAAAAGGCCTGAATGCGTATGTCAACTGCAGACTGGAGACAAATGGCCTTTTCTCCCCTCACACACGGGGAAATCATTATCCTTTTCAATTCTGTTTTTGTGGTTGGTACAAGAGGCTCCCCTGCTCCAGACCCTGTGGGTGCAGGAAGTCCTGCCTTCAGCAGAACACGGAAGACCTGGGCCATGGAAGACGTGTGGTGGGAGAATGTCCACTGGTCCCACTGCAGCCCCGAGGCATATCCCTAGCAGGGGCCCCCGGACCCAGAGGAAGGAAGATCTTGGCAGAGTACTGTTCTCTTTATTATGTGTATGTTCTCGATCCATAACAAGCATTTGCCCATTACGTGGTACCACGCTGGGAGGATAGAACAATGGAGTCCTAGCCCCCCCCCCCCCCCCCCCCCCGTAAGTAGCTGTTGGGTCTTGAGGGAGAGCAGGCGCCAGCGGGGTGCTGTAAACGCTGTGAACACAGGGTTAGGAGCAGAGTCAGCAGCACTGGGCATGTTTGTAGACATCGGGACATGAGCTGGGTCTTGAGAGGAATTAGCAAACTGCTAGAAAGATGACGTAGGAAGAAACGTCCTAGGCAGAGGGAGGTGCAGATGTGGAAGCGTGAATGGAGGGGAGACAGGGCTTCATGCACGTTGCCAACTCCCAGGGGCAAGTGGTGCTAGGACACAGGTGGCTGGGGGTCTGGTTTGCAGGGTAGAGAATAATACAGATCAAATCATTTTTTTCAAATTACAATGAGAATACGTTGAGTGTTCAAGATCCTGGGCTTGGCAAAGAATGGGGGTCAGGCCTCTGTGAGACCTTTTCATTGCTCAAATAATGATGGAGGACACGAACTGATTTCCACATCACCTTATCCCAGTGTGGCCAAGGCACCCACCCAGGAGGCAGGACTTCTTGGTTCCTGGGCTGCACCCTGCCTCGGCTCCCGGGGAGATGGGGCAGCAGCTAACAGGTGGAGACATTTGCAGGGAGTCCACGTGCTGGGCCTCTTTCGTGGGGGCTAAGAAAGCATTTGTACTTATCGGTGTCTCCCTTCACCTTCTGCCGATGTGATGTGCATGGAGCCTGGACCACGGAGCAGAAGGTGGGGTGCTGACAAGGTAGCATGAGCGACGGAGGGCCCCCAAGGCTCAGATCAGGCCCACAGGAGGGACAGGCAGCGGGGCTGAGTAGCTGTGACTCCAGGTCTGTGACTCAGGTAGCCCCTCCTGTGCCCCCAGCATGCCTCCGCCCTGTGCCCTAGAGTGTCACTCCTGTGGCCTCCGACCATCCCATCTCCTGCTCTGCCCCACCCTTCTCAGCTCTGTGTCCTTTACAAACTTAGTACCAATTGAGGATAAACTTCACACTCACTGAAATGCAATGCTGTTATTTTGACAACTGTATCACCATGTAGCCCAAACCCCAATAAGATATACGTTTCTCTCCATCCCTTTCCATTCAGTCCATGTTCCCCACTGGCTCCCACTGTTCTGATGATGTTTGCTCTGCTTGTGAACCTCTTATAATTGAGTCACCCACTATGTCTCTTTGGGGTCTCACCCTTTGGTTTTGTTACCGTCTCCTATCCTTTGTTCCCCCTTTGCCCTGGAGGAAGCAGGGAGGCCCCCCAGGATTGTTTTCCAATTCCTAGAGGTTTCCTTGGGATCTGTCATGCCCAGTGGGAGCATGGCACTTCTCTAAGGTTCCCCCTTACATCAGCATCCTGCCTGACCCAGGTCAGAGGGCTACTGGATGTGACAGATCAGAGACTGCAGGGCCTGAGCCCGAATGGCTCAGGCTCTGGACCTACCTCATCGCTGTCACCTCTCTGTGCCCTGCTCCCCTTCACCCCCTGTATAAAGGGAATCACAAGTTGTGCCTCCTTCTAGGAGCTATAGTGAAATGATGCTTGCAAAATCCCTGGCAGGGTGGCTGGCACTTAGCAAGTTCTTGGCCTTCATTGTAGTGTAACAAGCAGAGAGAACGTGGAGGTGAGCCCTGGAGTAAGAAATCTCACCTGGAGATGAGAGCACGTGAGCTGCCCTCTCCCCTTCTGCAAGGACAACAGTCATTCTAGCTAAAGTCTGCTGGGGATTAATATGTGTCAGACACATTTTTATCAATGTTTGTTTATTTTTGAGAGAGAGAGAGGGAGACACAGAATCGGAAACAGACTCCAGGGTCTGAGCTATCAGCACAGAGCCCAACGCAGGGCTCGAACTCACAGACTGCGAGATCATGACCTGAGCCAAAGTTGGATGCTCACCTTACTGAACCACCCAGGTGCCCCTGTGTCAGGGGCATTAAAAAAAAATTTTTTTTTAATGTTTGTTTATTTTTGAAGGAGAGAGAGACAGAGTGTGAGTGGGGGAGCGGGCAGAGAGAGGGAGACAGAATCTGAAGCAGGATCCAGGCTCTGAGCTGTCAGCACAGAGCTCGACGCCGGGCTCAAACCCACAAACTGCGAGATCATGACCTGAGCCGAAGTCGGACGCTCAACCGACTGAGTCACCCAGGGGCCCCTGTGTCAGGCGCATTTTTAAGTACTTTGTGTAAGTATTTTAAATCCTGGCTAGGGTTCTATCTCAGGAGGTGTGCCTCACAAACTTGACTTTTTACCACTGGGCTCAGCTGGGAGACATTTCCTTTAAAGCACCCCCACATCTGGGTAGTTTGAAATAGGGTATGGGTTACCCAGGACCTGGATCAACTAATCAAAGCCTAGGTTCTCTACTCCCAAATACTCTTAAAAAATCAGAGGTCTGAAGTTGATTCTTTTAGTAACGAAGGAGAAAAAAAAAAGATGTCAGTGCTGAGATTTGTAGTCTAGCAATCAGTTGGAACAAATCTTTCTTCACAATGGGCTTTATACTTAAGGAAAAGATAAGTGCACACATCCAACGGTCACATTTAGGATTAATCAGAGACAGAGTGCTTTCTGAGTGTGGCATTCAGGGCACTTGTCTTGCATTTGCATTTGTTTTAATAGGATCAAGTTTTGCTAAAAGCAGACAGCAATGGCAGCCCGTGAAATGTTAGATGAGACCATCATTTTCCTGAATATTCCCATTCACCGTGTAGGATGACATCTGAATGCATGGCTGGAGGGTAGAAACAGGCAGGTGGCACTCGTGTGTTTCCTGTCTGTCTCCCATTTCACGAGCTGCCTAGGGGAGGTTGGCAGGTGCTGGCTCTTCCCTGCTCCCTGAATGGGGATATCCTTCCCCGGGCTGGGTAACCATTTTCTCCCAGGACTCTGGGAGTCATTTGTCCTCACAGGTTCCTCCCAAATTCGTTAGTCTATAATCAAAGGTCTTTGTCACTTATTTCTCTTTCTCTGGGATTCACCTCCTGAAATCTCAATTATTTTATAGTTCAGTGGGGATAGCAATAGCGAACTCAACAGAATTACCATAAGGAGTGAATGATGTGTCTCAGGCACAACCCCAGATCATGTCAGTCTCCTCTCCTTTAACAGTTCTGTCTGTGTGATGCAAGAGAAAAGTTTCCTTCATTTTTCCCCTTGCTTAAACCCCAACACCAGTCTCCGAGGGGCTTGGAAGAGGTACTAGTAACTTGGTAGCTTTTCCCAGTTTCCTATTTTTCTTCTAGTCCTCTAACTTCCCAAGGGGTAAATTTGTTACATCATCATAATAAAATGCCTAAGGAATAAACTTCCAACAGTAATGATGCTGGTTATTATGATAAACATGTCATAGCCACCATTTATTTCCTATCTGCCAAGAGCCAGGTACTGTGTCATCACTAGATTTCTGGAATATAGACAATAATTATGAAGTACTTATCAAATGAATGGATGAAGTGATCGTGTTCACAACTACTGTGCAAGGAAGCCCACCGTCACCTACCCATTTCACAGATGAGGAAGTAAAGGCTCATAAAAGTTCACTGACTTCTAAGTGAAGAATATCACAGGGTTAGCATTCAGGATCTGGCACATATATGTCTGGATCCCTTAAGGGGTCCTGACAGGCCACAAAGCCCCCAGCCCCCCATCGCCTGGAAAAGGTACGCTCTTGAAAGGATTTGCCTTGACTTATAATTGATCTGCAGATCCCAGCCTGCGGGACTGATCTGAATTTATGATGCACATTCAGGTCTTTTGTGACTTGTGCCCCTGGAATTTCATTAGGCCAGCCTGTAATTGTTGTGGTAAATGTTTACACATCTATAAATTATTATTAGGCAAGTGGGGCAAGGTCAACTTTTATCTCTTAAGGTGCTTGGAACAGGCTCGGGAGATTTCCCAGCAGACAGAGGGACTGGGATCTGATTAATTATGGTCTGTGTTGGTGTCATATTGACAACATATTTCTTGCTGTTAATTTTGAAGCCCCGAATGGGTCATCTTTCCTGAGCATGAAAAATTATCACCCTTTTACCAGTTGTTTTGCAAGTGATTCAATTTTAAATCACTAATGACTATTGATAGCTGATCTCTTTACCCACAAAACAGAGACCAAGATGCCTTTGGGGTTTCAGGATGAACCTTACTTTTCTACGTTTTCTGCTGTCTGTTTAGGCAAATGCCTTTTATTTCCAACTCATTTACATTTTTGGCATCAGATACTCAATGTAAAAAAAAAATTGTGGTAATAGCATCAAAGAAACATTTATAAATGGGAAATAATGAATTAACATGACGAGATACCCACTGTGCCTCAGGCACGTTCACATGTTTGCCATTAAATCCAACAACCAAACGAGGTGGGTATTTTCTGGTTGTTGACTCAGAGATTCAGGTTCAAGTTACTCTGCTGAAGTTCCATGGCTAGAATCACATGAAGGAAAGTCCATGTGGCTACAAACCTAGTTCTTTCCTCTACACATGTACCAAGAGTCCTCTAACCAGGTTCTAGAACTAAGTTGAAAGATAAAAAACAAAAAAGCAAAAAACCTAGTATTTCTATTGAGTTTTAGGTTATACAGCACCCTGGGTACTCACAAAATTGCCAGAAGGAGAACAACCTCACCCTTATGACAACATTCCTTAGCTCTTGGGACATAGGAAAGAGTGAGCTTTGTGACCTCTGGAAATACTCAAGGATTTTCCTCCCAGTATTGACCTCCACACATTGTCATTTTTTTCAGTCTGCCATTTTATTTTCACTTCTAATATGAAACTTCCTGTGGGTAAGGTACTGTGCCCTTTTCATGTCTGAAGCCCTAACAGATAACGTAACATCTGACATGTAGTAGGTGCCTAACAAAATCTACCAAAGCGCTACATGAATGCAAAAATCCCTATCCCCACCCTAAGGAATATTATAAATATAGCCATTGCCAGAATGCAGTGAATAAGTATAAGCTTTTCCCTCCTAAAGCACTAAGGCAAGCTCTTTTCACTGCTCTGCCTGCTTTCTGGGGCCTCTGCCTTAGTAAAGAGAGAATATCAAAGTTGGGCACATCGTTTTTTTTTTTTAAGATCTTATTTTATTTTTTGAGAGACAGAGAGAGACAGGGTTTGAGCAAGGGAGGAGGGGCAGAGAGAGGGGGAGACACAGAATCCAAAGCAGGCTCCAGGCTCTGAGCTGTCAGCACAGAGCCCAATGCGAGGCTTGAGCCCATGAACACAAGATCATGACCTGAGCTGGTTGGATGCTCAACCAACTGAGCCACCCATGCACCCCCAAGGTTGGGCACAGCATTCTGACCTCTTCTGGCCCACCCCGTTTTTGTCCATGTTCTCCCTTAAAGTATAAATGCCTTTTATAATTCAAAATGCAAGGATTCCATCAGCGAATGAACACTACTCAAGTTCAACCCCCAGTCACTGATGACCCACGCTGTATGCCAGGACTTTTTGCATTTAGTCACCCAGCAAAGGAATTTTATTCAATCCAGCTCCTTTGTCAGGCACTGTGGAGAATAGCAATGAATGAATGGCCTGGAATCAGCCCTTAAGAAAGGCAGTAGGTAGGGTCTTCTTGGAATGGTGAAGGCCAAGGAGATGTTGCAAGAGTGTTAAATGTGTAATGCCCTCTTACATAACTTTTAGAATGAGCCAGGATCCTCACCTTTAAGGAAGATGAAACCTCACTGTGTTTGTAAGAACTAACAACACCAAATTGTTTATAAAGACTTTTCTTGGCCCCTCTTTTGTTTGTGGTATTTAGGAATAACCCACTTGAACACGGAAAGGTCCTAAATAGGACCCATCTAGGATACCTTGCTTTGATTGCAAACCAAGGTCACCAGCATCTTGACTTCAAATGTCCAAGCAATCTGCCTCCTTCAGCAATATCTAGAGGGGCTATTTATTTATTTATTTATTTATAAACAAATTTTAACTTTTTAATTTATTTTTGAGAGAGAGAGATTGAATGGGGGAGGAGCAGAGAGAGAGGGAACACAGAATCTGAAGCAGGCTTCAGGCTCTGAGCTGTCAGCAGAGAGCTTGATGCGGGACTCGAACACACAAACCGTGAGATCATGACCTGAGCCGAAGTCTGACACTTAACCGACTGAGCCACCCAGCTGCCCCTAGAGGAGTTTATTAATTAGAATCTTCTAAAAGAAATACAGATGTCAGTTGAATACATTCAATTCACTTATGAAATGTACCCTAAATTAACTTAAACATATCTCTAGGTCTGTCTGATCAGGTCACTACACACAGCCTGAATGTGGGTTTGGATTCACGAGAAATCCCTTCTCTTTGGACCCTGGGTCATGTTACACAAGGTAACAATGAAAATGTCCACGTCTCAAGATCATCCACATCCTTATCTCATCACATGGTTCTTTGTTGTCTGTTGGCCCCTGACTATATCCTACAACTAATGGCAAGAAATAGTTGGAAAGGTAGAACAAAAAGCAAAATGGGGTTTACATTTTATCTGTGAGTTTCAGGTACCCTGTTTCTCCTTAGTATCATCACTGTTTGAAAACCCAAGTGTGCCATCATCTATGGGGTAAGCCAGTTCTTTTTTCTTGGCTTCGGTATCCCCACCCGTGTCACAGTGTGCTCCATTCTTCAACTCCCTCCCATGGCCTTAGAGCCCTCGTCTCTAAAGTGTAGGGGTAGAAGTTCCCTGAACATCCTCTGAGTTCTTAAATGCCACACCATTTTGGAAGATTCAGCCAACGCTACCTCAGATTATTGAATTCCTTTGAGAGACATCTAGAACATCCCCTCTATGTAGGTTTTACTTTATTTTATTTTATTTTATTTTATTATTTTACTTTACTATTTTATTTTATTTTATTTTATTTTATTTTATTTTATTTTATTTTATTTTATTTTATTTTATTTTATTTTATTTTTTTTATGTAGGCTCCAGGCCCAGCATGGGGCTTGAACTCATGACCTCAAGATCAAGAGTCGTGTGCTCTACTGACTGAGCCAGCTAGGTGCTCCCCCCCCCACCCCATATAGGTTTTAAAACATGGGCGAAAGTTCTTTAACATTTCTCCCATCCAGAGATGAGGTCTTTGTCCTTGACCCTTGAACCTAGATGAGTTTGTGACTCCTTCAACCAATAAACATGGCAGAAGTGATACTATGTGACTTTTGAAACTAGATCATAATGGCCATATAGCTTCCCTTTTCTTTTCTCGAACACCAGATCTGGGAACTCTGGCACCACCATGCTGGAAATGCCATCAACCCAGTAGACCATCCCAGCTGAGCCTAGCCTTCTGATCATCCCTGTTAAGGTGCAGACATGTGAACACAGAAGCCTCAGATGATTCTGAGTCATTCCTTGCAGTTTGAGTCTTCCAGCTGAAGTTGCAGACCTTGTGGCACAGAGATAAGCCTTCCCCTCTGTGCCCTGCCTGAACTCCTTCCTACCCCCTGCCCAGAACCTTAGTTATGCTACTAAGTTTGGGGATGACTTATGACACAGCAGTAGATAAACAGACACCCTCAGAATGACATCTGGCTGGCCTTTTGAGATGAAGCTTTCTTTCAAGGGTTGTTGGTAGAGCCCGGCCTCTAATCTGCCCGTGTGTCTGTATCAAAGTGCATAGGGAGCCTATGCCTTTCCTTCCCTGGAAGGGTTAGTGTCTGAAGAGATCCAACAAGTCACTAATTAAAAATGGAGTACTCTTCCTTCTTTTGTTGACACCTTCTCTTCTCTGCCATATTTCTCCTTGTGCATAAATTCACCCAGGCCCCTGTGCACGTGGTGCTCAGCAGATCATAGTAGTCTCTGTACGAGAGGTCCCTTCAAGCAGAGACCTTCCTTGCCCATCCTGTCAAAACTATGTCCATCATGAACAAAGGCTGGGATTTCCATCAGCCTTCATTCATGATGGACATGGTTGTGTCCATCACAACTGTGATGGGGGGGGCGCTGGAAATGACGAGAGGCAACACACACTGTGTTTTTCTACACTTGAGATGCTGTAGAAAGTGCTTCACCTCACTGACTTGCCACAGCCCACCTGTGAAAGAGGCAGGTGCTGCTGTGTTCCCATTTAACATATGTGGAAGGGGAGGCTTAGAATATCGAGTGCCTGCTATCTGCTACAGAGGGTGTATCTGGATGTTTAATTTTGAACAAAGTGTGCAAGGCTGTGAAGAAGAACCGTTCAGACTGGGGTTGCAGGAGGTGAATCCATAGGAGATGGACCCTCCCCTTAGGTCCAAACTGGGAGAAACAGGCTAGACACAGACCTCTCAGAGTCATCCAGGTGTCGCTTTCAACTCACATAGGTCTCCTACTTGGCCTCTCTGCTATCCTGCTTTTCAGAAAGACTCCGACTGGGAGTCTGTCTCCAGCAGTGAGGAATGAGACCTTGAGCAGCCCTTGCCATCTGGACCTTAGTTTCCCCGTCTGTCACTGCTGGGTATAAATTTCTCTCTTGCAAGCTTTTGAAGTTCCTCATGATGCTCCATTTGTGTCAAAGCATTGGTAACTTCTTGGCCTCTGTGCACTTTGGGGAGGTTCTCTTCCTTAGATGTCATTATATTTTGAGATGCATAGCTTTCATGTTTAAAAGAGAAGTTTAAGAAAATTCTGGTTAAACACTCTTCTTTGTCTTTGACAAAAGCCCAGAGCATTCAGATCAGATGAATCTTAATCCTAGAGTAACCTCCACCTCTTCCCTTGCAATGGCGATGTCTTACATCTCAGAGGTCAGGCCAATCAGAGCAATGAGCCCGGGATGTATTCAACTGCAGCTTGGTGGTAATTAGTCCTTTTTCTTTTCAGTAGATCCCTCTTAGCTGGTTAAAGATGTGCATTTGCACAGGTCTCTGCTCTCAGCAGTTAATTCAGCTCACCTTCCATGCCCCCGGGCCAGACCTGAGTGCAGCCACTAAGCCTGTCACCCCCACAGATCCTTCTGTACCTTCTCACCCCTGCCAACCAGTCACCAAGTGCTATTCACCCGTCACACGAGCTTCTGACTTACTTCTGCCTCCATTGTCCCCACTCTGTCATTGCTGTGCCTCCTTTGTTAGGTCCCTCATCCGCTTTCAGCTGGCACATTCTCTCAGCATCCTAACTGGCCTGGCAGCCGGACGCTTCCTGTGTCTGCTCTAATCCATTGTTTACGGTGCTGGCAGCAAGATTTTTTGTATGTGCAAACGTCCCACCTCTTCAGGGATTCCTTGAAGTGGCAGAAGAAGTGTGGGGAGGCGATCAGTTGGAGCCCATTGCCCTGAAGTCACCTCCCCATGCTTTTGCCTCTCCATAGAATACAAACTCATTGAGGGCAGGGATTCTGTGTTATTTATCTTTGTGTGCCCAGCAACCTACACGGTGTCTGCTATAGAGGTTGTATCTGGACCTGTAATTGTGAGTGAATGAGGGGCAATGTGTGAAGCCTGTGAAGAGGAACCTATCAGATTGGGATCATAGGAGGCAGACAAAAGATGTCACCTCCTCTTAGGTCTGAACCTGGGGAAACAGAGTAGAGACAGGCTGTCAGAGCCCAGGAGGCTAAGGGTCTAGGCGAGTGACAGGAATGCTGAGGGAGGTAACATGGCGAAGATCTGTCCGACTTGGCAACGTGATGGACAGACAGATGGGCAGAGAGGCAGCTGGGAGCTTCCCTGAGGACCAACTTGAAGATCTGGGCGTATGGGGGCCCTTTGACCCATATCCCAGTCATGTCTCTCCTCCTATAGCTCTGTGAGCTGGGAACCTCACTTCATCTTTATGAGCCTCAGTTTCCCAGTCTGTTAAAAGAGAGTTGACGCACATCAAAGAGTAAAGATGCTTCCTCCTCTGACACTGTAGATTTCTCCAGCGAAGAGAGATCTGGGAGAAAAGCCTTGATGCCTGGCATCAGGCAGATCCACGTGTGAATCCCCACTCCGCCCCATGCTGCCCGGGTGAACTTTGGACCAGTTGCCTGATGTCTATGAGTTTTAGTTCTGTGTTCTGTAAAACGGGTGATAACGACTTTACATGGGGTTTGAGGGATTCGAGAGGACTAAATGGGGTGTGTATACATAAGGCAGCTCCTAGTAAGTGGGTTCTGAAAAATAGCTGCTGCCACCCTCATTGTGCAAATCCAAGCCTCCCCCTTGGCAGCCCCACCCCTACCTCCCACCCTGGGCTCTGTTTTCAGGTTACCTCCAGTCCCCGGTTTCACCCTACTTGCTCACAAGTCTTTGCCTCCTGTCTCCCCCCTGCCTCCCTGAACCGCCCTCGCTCTTTCTTCTCCTGAAGAGCCATTTTACATCCTTGGCTTTGTGTGAGCTCTTGACATATGTTAATGTTTGGAAAATCAGCCTGGGACAGAACAGGGAGCCCTTCTAAACATGAGCCTGGAGGCAACAAATAAATTACTTTGCAGCAAGGGTTCTGTCAGTTGCAAGTTAAAACTTAACAAAGAAAACAGTCCCCTTCTGTTGGGAACACCCTGGAAGCTGTGGGCGTCCTTGCCTCTGGTCAAGACTCCACTTGCGCCACAGCCAGGGATGGCGCCATCATCATCAAAGGCCTCTTGCACCATGTGCCTGGCATTGTGCAAGACTCTTAACACACGTTTTACAGATGAGACACGGTGGCTTAGTGAGGTTAATTAACTTGTCCAAACTCAAGCATAAAGTAAATGGTTGAAGCTAGTGTTGAAAGCAGGCATGTTAGATTCCAAGGCCTATGTATTAGCCACCTTCAACAAAATCGTTTAGTCGGCAATTACAAAAGCACATGAAATAATGAATACACAAATATCCAGCAAAGAAATATCAGTGATTACCTTATGTGTCAATTTTGTAAATATGCCAATTAAAAGAGATTGGTAGAGTGGATTAAAAGTCATGTCTCAACTACGTGTTGTCTATAAGAAACTCAATTCAAATATAATGGTATAGCCAGGCTGAGAGTCAAAGACAGAAAAAAAAATGTATCATTAATCAAAGAAAAGCAGGCATGGCTATGTTAATATCAGCTACAGTAGACTTCAAAGAAACTTACTAGAGACCTAAAGTATCCTCCATTGAAGGGTTTTAAACGGAAGGATCGGGGAGTGCCTGGGTTGCTCAGTTGGATAAGCAGACTCCTGATTTCGGCTCAGGTCATGATCTCATGGTTTGTGAGTTTGAGCCCTGCATGGGGCTGTGTGCTGACAGTGTGGAGCCTGCTTCAGATTGTCTCTCCCTCTCTCTGTCCCGCCCTCCTTTCTCTCTCTCTCTCTCTCTCTCTCAAAAACAAAACAAAATGAAACAAACAAACAAAAAACCCATACACAGAAGAATGGTGTTTGAGGCTCATTCAATACCAGAGTTTGAGAGGACATCAGGGAAACTGTTTGGCTGTGTAATTCCTGGGTTCATCTCTTGAGGCATCTTCAATCTCCGGGCTCTTCAAGCTCTGTTACAATGTGTGATGTCCTGTACTGTGCTTGTTTCTCTGTACATCACCTCCCCTTACTGCCAGTGGGCATCCAGAATGAGGCTGTGTCTGATTCATTTTTTCTTCCCCCAGCAGGATGCGGGATAGAATGGAGGAGATGGTGTCGGTCTATCAGGCTTCAAGAAGGAGATACAGGATCTTGGCTTTGAAAGCTTTGTAAGGAGAGAGGAAAGTGGGAAAGGGATCCTGGTGACCTCAGTAACTGACTATGTCCCTGCCTTATGTATGAGCTCACTGGCCTGGACAGCACCTAACCTCAACCCAACAGAAATGTATGAATATTCCTGCCTCCTTCTGTAGGTAGATGGGACCCTTGCCCTCACTTCTCTAGTCAGGGCAATTGATTCCCTCCTTGGATACAATATCTCCCTCAGCTTGTCTACTTGGTTTTTGGAATCTCAGACCACCAGACTGGTCCCCTTCAAGGGCTGTTCCCATCTAGTTTATCCAGCCTCAGAGGCTAGATCCAGAAACTCTGTGCTGGAATCAGAAAACCTTATTCTTTCCATCAGTAATTTGCTGTGCAACCTTAAACGAGTCTCCTATCTTATCTTTTCTGAGTCTTAGTTGCCAAATTTGTGAAAAAAAAGAAAATGGTTTTAAATAAGCCATGGGAAGGTTTTTCAGAGGCAATCCTATGAAGTCTTGCATGTAAAAGAGAAAAATTAAATCTGGAGGAATCCCACTCCTTGCCCTGTAGGCACCCTCCCTGCAACGCCCACACAATTTGATGACTGTCTTTCTGGATGGACTTCTTCACAGCCCTGGAATTCTCCAGCTTTGTTTCTCAGTGCCTTCTGTTTGCAGCATTTCCAGAAAGATAATAGGGTTCTTCTCAGGGATATTTTCCCCCTCTGCTACTATGTCCTTCCCTACGTTGGGCAAGAAACACAAAGAAACTCCAAAGAGTGACTTTCTCCTCTCCCTGTGCCTCCTATTTTTGAATGACGAGTAAACTGTTATCCCTCAGGGTTATGGCAGAATGTGCCTTCATCCTCACTGAGATGTGGGGTTGGCATTCATGTGGCACAGACTTGTTCTGGGCCTGACAGTGGTCCTGGCCAGCCTGATGCTTTGTGGCAGTTGGTATCCATGGTTGCCTGTGGCTGGAAGACCACACTCAGAGCTATAGCAGGTAGGGCTCTGGGAGCCCACACTGTAGGGAGGGCTCTCTGGCCAGGGGAAGAAGCTCATCTTCACCCAGGGGGCTCCCCTGGCCACCCTCCACCAAAGGGGTAAGTCACTGCTCCTGTCTTTACTTCCAGGGGCCAAAATTCCCCCATCGGAGCAGCTCTGCTGTTACCAGTCGCCTCGCCATGGGATCATGAGCCTGGTGAAGGCAGGGACAATGCCTTATCCCTATTATTGTCCCTTCTTTCCAGCACAGGATCTGGCTCTGAGCCGGAGACCTACAGGGGCTTGGGAGTTGAAAGGCACAGACTCCGTCTGCAGCTTCTTCCCAGCCATAATCAGCAGACGGTACAAGTCCTCTCCAGGTGGTTCCTGACCTGACAGGTGCACACGTGGATGGCCTTCCCCTTTGCAGAGCATTTGCATGCCTGATTGATTATTAACAGGAAGTGGTGGGTCTGGAGCAGATCCAGAAAACAGTCAGAGACATGACTAAAGAGTCAACAGCTCCTAGGAGGAAAGTTAAAGTAAATATAGTCCCTCAGCCTGGGGCAGAAAAAACAGACCATAATATATGAGGTGTCAAACCTGTGAAGAATCTGTGGGGAAAAGGCCTGTCTCCCTTCTCTCCTTTCCCACCAGGCTTTCTGCCTCCTACCTGCCTGCCTGGAGCCATATTGATCGAGGTCCTATCACGCACTCAGCGCTGTGTTAGGGGATGGGAAGGATAAAGAGGTTTATAATGCATATTCTATGCCTTCTAGACACTTACAATATGGTAGGAGACAGAAAATGAATAGCTGTAATAAAAAAATCAGGATTAGGTTATAGGAGAGGTCAGGGGAGGAAGCAGAGATCACTTCTGGCTTGGATATTTGAAGAGAGCTACATGAAGGAAGAGGTGAACTTGAACTTGAAGTGGGGGAGGATTTGAATCAAAAAGGGGAAATCATTAAGAATGCAGCCTTTATCCAGGCAGATCTGCTCTGAATGCTGAGCCATAGCCAACTAGCTGTGTGGCCTTCGTGAAATCACTTCACCTCTCTGAACCTTAACTTCTTCCCCTGTAAAATTGGTTAAAATATTCTCCTGTAATTGTTCTTTCTCCTCTAATTAGCTGGCTATTTTAACACACATACAGTATAATGTCTCCAATTAAAACAAAAGAAAAGCCTCCTCTTGAAACCACATTCCCCTTTCAGCTACCACCCAATTCACTGCCTTTCTTTAGAACAGTCTCCACCTACAATTTGTCTCCTTGTCTCTTTGTCCTCTGCTCCCATTCTTCCTCGCACCAACTCCAGCCAGCCTGTTGTCCCTGTCATCCCCGTGTAATTGCTTGGGTCGCGGTCACCAGTCGCATACATGATGCCAAACCCAAAGGTCAGTTCTTTGCCCAGATCTTACTTAGCATCGTTGACACAAGTGATCAGTTTCGCCTCCTTCAAGTGGCTTCCAGGATGCCACGCTGTTGGTTTCCTCCCCGCTGCCAGGTTATGCCTTCGGAGCCTGCCTTGCTGTCTCCTCATCATTTCCCTGATCTCTTTTTAGATGCAGGACCAGCCCAGAGGTCAACTCTGAAACCTCCTGTCTGTCTACTCTCACAATTGGTCATCTTTGTGATCTCATTTGAAAACCCCCTTGATGTTTTCCCAGCTTCCATCTCTGTCCCCAATGCTCCCCTGAACTGCAGACTCAGATGCTCAGCCGTCTCCTGGCCGTCCCATGCAGGCAGCCTCACAAGCCTCCGACGTCTCCCAAACTGAAGCCCCCACCTCCCCACCTGCTCACATGCCTTCAGAAGTTTCTCTCATCTCAGTTTTGGACAATTCCATCTTATGTGTTAAAGATGAGGGAAGACTTTGCAGTTGTTCTCGACTCCTCTGTCTTTCTCAGCCCACAGGAAATCCACAGCCCGTTTCACAGGCTCTGCGTTTGAAATACAGGCAGAGCATGGCCGTTTCGCATTATCACCCCTGCTCCCACCCTGGTGTAAGCTACCACCTTTCCTCACGTGGACTGTGGAAGTTTCCTGAATGCCACCCTTCTCCCACAACTGCCTCCCCGGCCACAACCATCCTTCATAACACGTGCTTCCCCCGTCTTCTCAGTGCTCTCGGAGTAAAAAGCCGAAGTCTTGCCATGGCTGATGAGACCCCACCATCTGCCCCCTCCCCTTCCCCTCCTCCCTCCTTCTGACCTTCTTCCTCATCTCCTTCCCCCACTTGCTCTGCTCTGGCCACGTTGGCTTCTTTGGAGTTCCTCAGCTCCACCGAGCACACCCCACCTCAAGGGGTTTGCACTTGCAGTAGCTGTGACTCCTCCCCCCAGAAATATGCAAGCTTTGGTCCTTCACTTCCCTCGGGTCTCTGCCCATGTGTGACCTCAGCAAAGAACCTTCTGTGACCACCCTACCCTGTCTCACCCTATCACCCTTCCAGGGTTCCCTAGAGCATTTACAAGCCCCTGACACATTGATACGTATTTTATTTGATTTCTATACATTTATTATTTTTATGTATTTATTTGACTAGTCAGCTGACTATAAATAGATACATATTCTAATTATACATATATGTGTGTACATATGTTTTTAATTTTTTTTTTTTTTTTTTCAACGTTTATTTATTTTTGGGACAGAGAGACAGAGCATGAACGGGGGAAGGGCAGAGAGAGAGGGAGACACAGAATCGGAAACAGGCTCCAGGCTCTGAGCCATCAGCCCAGAGCCTGACGCGGGGCTCGAACTCACGGACTGCGAGATCGTGACCTGGCTGAAGTCGGACGCTTAACCGACTGCGCCACCCAGGCGCCCCTGTTTTTAATTTTTTAAATGTATTTTATTTTATTTTTTAGTCTGCTGGGGCTGCCATAATAGAATGCCATAGACTGGGTGACTTACATAACAGAAATTTATTTCTTACAGTTCTGGGGGCTGGGGTGTCCAAGATCAAGGCGGTTTAGTTTCTGTTTCCTTGGCTTGTGGACAGCTGTCTTCTCCCTAAGTCATCACATGGCCTTTTCTCTGTGTGTTCATACGGAGGGAGAGGGAGAGGGAGAGAGAAAGAAAGATCTCCCCTTCTCTTTTTATAAGGCCACCAATATCCCATTAGGGCCACATCCTTATTACCCCATTTAACCTTCACAATCTTCTAAAGGTCCTGTTGCCACATGGGGATATAAGTCACGCTGGGGATTATTAGGCTTTCAATATATGAATTATATATATAATGTATATACTTAATATATATAATTACATATAAATTTGCTGTTATTTATGCACTGTCCCCTCTTAGAAGAGAGTTGTTCTATTTTATTCCCTGCTATTTCATGAGTACTTAGAAAAATGTCCCAACATGTTAGGTGTTCTGCATATGGTTTTTCTTTTGTTCTGATGGTTCTGATGGTTCTGATGGTTTTTCTTTTGTTTTATATATGGAAGTGCTGTGTGTAGTGACACTTACCTACTTAGAGTACTTAGTAAATACCTGGACCATGAAATGGTCACTGAATGTCCTAATTATTAGATGGTGAAGAGAGGGAAGATCTTTCTTTTTTTCAAAAATTTTTAAAAATCTTTACTTGTTTTGAGAGAGAGAGAGAGAGAGAGAGAGAGAGAGACACGGAGTGCGAGTGGGGGAGGAACAGAGAGAGGGAGACACAGAATCCCAGAATCCGAAGCAGGCTTCAGGCTCTGAGCTGTCAGCAGAGCCCGATGCGGGGCTCAAACTTGCAAACTGTGAGATCATGACCTGAGCTGAAGTTGGACGCTTAACCGACTGAGCCACCCAGGTTCCCCGAGAGGGAAGAACTTTGTTATGGGGAAGCACCAGTATAAGCCAATTCACAGAAATCGGGAAATAGGGCTTAGTTATAGGAAAGAGGAAGTTCTGTTGACTTTTGAGCATGCGTTACTAAGTTGTGCTAGGACGCTTGTGAGTGTCACCTACAGGTGTTAGGACCTCGATGGCTTTTGGGAGGCAATAAGTATTTTCAAGCAGGAGAGTGGCTTGGCTAGGGCTGGGTTTAGTCCGATTAATCAAATTTGTGACAGGGGGTAGATTGACGGGGGAAGGGCAGAAAGCTCCAAAGAGCATGTCTCACGTGGGTAAATTTGACCAATTGAATCTTCAGCATTTACAGTCTCCTATCTGCTGCAAATCTTTTATATTTTATTTCAAAAATGTGTTTTCACGTAAAAGCAGTCCTTTTTCACATGAGCTATGGAATTGCTAATGAACTTATTGAGGATATAAATTAGAGGATTTCTTGAATTCTCTCTTGATACTCTGTGTTCTTGTGATTATGTCTCAGAATGATCCTTGTCTTGTAAACTACTGAGTATTCTCAGAAGTCCAGTGATTATGCTCTTACTTCTGATTCTTGGAGAGAAGGTTCTATTTGCCCATTGTTGGGGGGAAGAATGGATTCTGGCAGAGTTTGGATAGGTCCTTGTTCAAATACTTAGGTCCCAGAAAGATGGAAACCTGCATCTCTTGAGGGTAATTTTGACTTGTGTGGGAACCTGCCCTCTGTACACATGACGGGACCAGCAACATCTTGGGATGGAGGTGCTGGTGGCTTTCCCGGGCTTGTGAAGGTGGCCTGGGGCACTGCTCTCCTCTCTTGTCCTTCCCACTCTACATAGACAGACCCCTCCCCATTCCCCTGAATGTCTCCACTTACCCTGTAGCTCCCTCTGCGTCAAGGAAGCCTGACCCTTCCCGGTCACGCTTGGCCACCAACACCTTTAACCCCCTCTAATGATCTCCACCCATCTCTCTGGTTTTCACATTCCATGCACTTACGTCAACAGCACTATTCCTAAGTCGGCATTGACCTCCCCGACTAATTTCTTCTTCCGTCTCTGTGTCTTCCAAAACTGTGCTCTGAATCAGAATCACCTGGCATAGACATGCAGCTCCCTCCACCCTGAGCCTGAAAACTTCAAATCCACATTTTTAATCCTGTCGGCAGGATTTCTTGCAGAAATGGCACTTAATTTGGGCTCATTCAGGTACTCTTGCCTGTATTATTTAGGTATTCTTATTTTAATGATATGTATGTATATATATTCTAATTTTATATATATTCTAGTTATATATTTGTTGGTCATTTTGCAGGGAAAATTTAAAGGGTGAGGGATTAAATCTTTTGAAACATTCTAACACTTGCCATCCTTAGATGAAATAGGGTTTTTGTATTTTTTATACATCTTTATTAGGACAATAAAATCACATTGCAGAAAGCTTGGAAAACCAGGGAGAAAAGTATAATTTCCCCAATTTGATGCAACGACTATTTTCATGTCAGTATGGTCCCCTTGGGCCTCTGCACGGAAGTATTCATAAACATGAACATCATCAGTGTTAGTCTGCACACCATTTGGCGTGATGTACGGTTAGAAGAGGCCAGGAACACAGACGCTGCTCTGGACCGCCTCCTCTTTGGAGGACATATAGCCCACCGGACCTGGGGAGAGGCACCCTTAAGAGAGACCCAGAACAGGCTCCCAGAGGAGGAGATGCCGAATCACCCAGGACCGGGCTCCACCAGGGGCTGCCAGGCTCAGGGAGGGATCAGCCGAGCCATAAACAGCAGTTACCACATCGTGAAATACCTGTCACTCTGGAGTGCACCAGTCTGGTGGTGCAAAGTGGGACCCTGGAGACAGAGGCACAGCCACGGGCTGACCAGGCCAGAGAAGGGGGATGGGAGGTTAATGGCAGGTGGGCACTCCTAAGCACACCTCGACAGTGCCTCCACGGAGCTGCGTTTCAGGAACAGCCGTTAACAGTGCGGGCTGGGTGTGGGTATAGACCCATATGGGGGGCCTTGCTTGCCGCAGACTTGTTCCCAGTGGAGCCAAGGGCCTTTACAAAAATAAAATAGTGAACCTCTGATGTGTGTAAGATGTCGTTTGGGGCTGTGTCATTGCTCTGCAGGGAATGATGTAATTTTCCCTTTTTTATTTTATTGTATTTTCACTGGAATTCTGAAATATTTAAAATATACAGAAATTGAAAGAAACTGAAAAAAAAACCTCCTACACACATATACACAAGACAGATTTAAACAAAGAAATTATTGTGCCACATTTGGTTCGTATTTTCTTTAAAGGAAATAAAACATTACACTGTGAAGTCATCTTTGTAACTCTTATGGATCACATTTCCCTCCCTCTCTCCTTAAAGTATGTATGTGTATGTATGCATATCTATATCTGTCTATCTATCTATCTATCATCTATCTATCTATCTATCTATCTATCTATCTATCTATCTATCATCTGTTTCTCATCTACCTATCCATCCGTCCACCCAACCACCTACCTATCTTATGATACATGTATTTTGCAACTTACTTTTTCCCTATCTCTCAGTACTAAGTTTTTGAGATTTATCCATATGGATCATGTGAAATCTGGTTGTTTCATTGGAACTGCTATAGAGTGTATTCCATTGTTTGAAAATACCATGGTGTATCCATTCTCCTTTAAATGGATACTTTTGAGTTGTTGCAGAAAACATCCTTCTGTATATTTCCTTCCACATTTGTGGGAGAACTTTTCTTCCTCATCTTTCAGAGACAGATTACCTGGGTCTTTGGAAGTTTGGAGTTTCATTGTGAGTTTCATGACATATTTCCAAATTGCTCTCCCGAGAGTTAGTATGTATTTTCACGTAAATCAGCAACATAACAGACTCCCTTTTCCAACATTGGTATTATTGCACATTGCAGTTTTCTGACAATTTTCTGAGCGTGAAGCAATATCTCATTGAGATTTTTATTTACGTCTCTGATTAATAGAGAAGATTATTTCGTTTTCATATGTTAATATGTCTAAGTTTTCATATTTTCTGCATCCTAGCCTTTTGTTGCCTATATGTATTGAAAATATTTTCTCCCAGAGAAATCTCTGGTTTATCATTTAATACTGTTTTCAGAGACTTCTCCCTTACAGATATTTGTAAATCTTTCCTTTGGTGGTGGTGTGCATTTATATTTTAAGGAATCCTCCCTGTCCTGGGGCCATAAATATATTCTCCGATATTTTCCTGCAGAAGATTTAAGGTTTTATTTCTACACTTAAATCCCTAACTCAAATGGAGTAAAAACTCAAAGCTTTTTTTTTTTTAACTGTGAAAAGTTCATGAAATTAAATTGTATGGCTTAATTATTATAAAGCAAACACAATGTGGGGCGCCTGGGTGGCTCAGTCGGTTGAGCTTCTGACTTCAGCTCAGGTCACGATCTCATGGCTCATGGGTTTGAGCCCCGCATAGGGCTCTGTGCTGACAGCTCAGAGCCTGGAGCCTGCTTCAGATCCTGTGTCTCCCTCTCTCTCTGCACCTTTCCCGCTCACACTCTGTCTCTCTTTCTCGCTCAAAAATAAATAAACATTAAAAAAATTTTATAAGGCAAACATGATGTAACCATGGTTTAAGTCAAGAAATAAAACATCAGGGTCAGAGAAACCCTTCATAAGCCCCCTGTTCATTACACCACCTTCACCTTGCCCGAAGTAATCAGCATCCTAACTGTGATAGCAGTCATACTGTTGCTTTTCATTAAAGTTTCACGGTCTAAGTGTGCACCTTAAACTTCGCAGTTTTGCTTGTATTTTAAAAGCTCCATCTCAATGGAATGGTATAGCATGCAATCTTTCATGTGTGGCTTCTCTTCCTCAATAGCCAGGCTGTGAGTCTAGTCCACACGAGGTATGCTCCAGTTCATGCATTTTCCTGATGGTGTGTCAGGCCGTTGGGTGCGTAAACCACAATGAATTTATCCATTCTGCTCTTGTGGGGCACTTGGATTGTTTCCAGTTTGAGATATGGTGTAAGATGGGGCTCAGCCTCATTTCTTTCCCTGGGGGTGTCCGCTTCTCCCACAACCATTAATTGAAAAGATTGGCCCTTCCCCAGTACCCCCGGGTAGCATCTTTATCATAAACCAAGTGTGTGTATACACACGGGCCCTTTTCCGGTTTTTGTTTTGTTACACTGGTCTCTTCTTGCATCATTACCATTCCGCCTGAATTCGTTAAGCTTGCGGTCAGTCTTGAGACCTAGCAGAGCAAGTTCTACCTTGTATTCTTCTTCAGAGGTGTCTTCCTTCTTTCTGGATCTCTGTATTTCCAGTTTATAATAAACTTATCAAGACACACACACATACACACACATGCATACCTTTTGGGTTTTTGATTGGAAACCATCTGGATTTGGTTTCGTGTGTGTAGTAAATTGGTATCTAATTTTATTTGATTCTAATTTTATTCTTGCAGGGATGGCCAACGGTCCCAGCCTCATTCGTTGGTCGTCACCCTTTCCTCGTTGGCATGTCGGTATAGTTACACCACCTTTGTTTTTACCGATGCAGTTGATTCCCATTATACATGGGTTCTGTATCTGGGAATAAGCCCATTCTTCAAAATTTGTCACCCCCAAATCAGTACGCATGGTGTTTTCATGGTCACACAGAGACATTCACAGAGTGCCGAAGGAGTTGGCTCATCCAACGTGTGTGATCCCAGCTGAGGTCAAACAAGGCAATGCTCAGCTTTCTTTCTGTCCTTCTTATACTATAAACAACTATCCTTTCTGTCTTTGTTGTGCCACATATTTTGCATTTTTGTGATTTTTGTTAGCGATTTTGCTGTTTGAATGGCCCCCAGGCATAGTTTTGAAGTACTGGCTAGTGTTCTTGGGTTCACAAGGCTGTGATGTGCTTTATGGGGAAAATATGCATGTTAGATTAACTTCCTTCAAGCCTGAAATTTTAGTGCTGGTGGTCATGGGTTCAATGTTAATGAACAACAACATACATATTAAATAAGGTATTGTAAGCCAACGCACACACACAAAACAAGTTTATAGATTGATCAGTTGATGAAAATGTTGTGACTAGATGCTTGCAGGAACTTGATTCTGCGTGTCCCCTGGGACCAGCTTCAGTATTCGCTAATTCAGTGTTCACTGAATTTATCAAACATAAACATAGTTACCAAACATAACTACTGGGAATAATGAGATGTGACTGTATTTGATTGGCATGCCTTTTCCTGTCTCTTTACTTTTAAATTTTTTCAGTGACTCAGAAAAATGTAGAGCTGGATTTTTTCCAACTGAATCTGACAACATCTGCCTTTTTAAATAAGAGTAAATCTGTTCTGAGCGCTGTTATATATTGACTTATTTCCACCATTTAATTTCAAATTTTACATCTACCCTGCCTTTTTGGTTTGGGTTTTTTTTCTCTCTTTTCCTGGTTCATATTGAACTGCTCAAATTCTGTTTATTTTTACCCTTTGGGATTATAAGTTATGTATTCTATTTTATTCCTTTGGTGGATACATTCTCCTTAAATGTTTAATATGTGTGCTTAATCAACAAAGACTAAGGCTGAGCTATATTTTTTTCCTTTCCTTCCCAAATATAAGAATCTCAGCATGGCTTCCCTTTAAAAAGGTTTAAATTGTATTATAGCTGTGATGTAATATCTTAGTCCCTCAGATTGAATGGTCTTTCTAGCTTTGAATCAGGTCTCAATTGCCAGTTATGAAGATTGGGGAAGAGAGTTGGGTTAGAGGTGGGATTTTATCTGTCCTTCCTGCCTCTCAGGTTGAAAATATGAAGCCTGAGCTAACTACAAAGTCCCCTGCAGTATCCCACTAGGGAGACAGACGAGGCAAGCCTCCCTTGTCACTGCCCAAAATTGAACATGGTGCTGAGAGATCATTGATCCTCTGATGGTTTCCACATCAGCAAATGATCTTATTGTTTAGGGACTTTGAACCGGCAACATTTAAAACAATTATTTAAATGTGGAAAAGAAGAAAAAAACTATGGCAGTTAAACCTGGGAGTCGCGTTGGCCCTTACCTTCAGACCAATGTTGCTATTTAGAAATAATTGATCATTACTACAGAATGTTGTGGGTTTTTTTTTTTCTCTCGCTCACTGTGGAATATTTGTTAAATTGGCCTTTGAGCCCCTGCTAGATACTGCCTAGAGATTTAAGTTGAAGGCTAGCTCCCGTGTCTTTAAGAGTGGCTCATATTAGTTGGATATCTGTTTGTGCCAGGCCTAGGGGTCACTGATTTTACATCTGCTGACTTACTTAAGAGCATGAATGGAGTAGCCCTGTAAGTAAATTCATTGTTTGCACTTTGTAGATTAGGAGACAGAAGCTCAGTAGGGACCAAGGCCAAGAACTAGAAAGACGTTGGTATGCTTTTAAGCCCAGGCGATCAATTCTTGGTCCTATGCAATTTCTCCTATGGAACAGGAGTCTTATCCCCGAGGGTATCTCAGAATCCTCTGAGGAGCTCATGAGACGGCATCTTCCTGGACCTCACCTTCCATACATATGTTCAGTGGTTCCATCATGGTATGCAAAAACATGCATGCTTATCAAGCTCCCTAGATGACGTAAGGAAATCAAAGACCCTGTAAAACCCTCCTGAAGAGGGGAGCCCAGAGAGGATCAAAGGTCACTCCAGATAGAAAGTGACCATTAAATAGCTTTCCCTGAATATCATACTTAATTCTACCCTCTCTGCCCTGGTCTCCCTGTCTCAGGATTTCATCTCTGCCCTGGTCCTCCCGGGATCTCCATGCTTCACTTCTGCCTCTGGACCTCACGCTTACCTGATGTGAGACCCACTCCTGGAGGAGGGTACTGAGCTTGGGCTAGAGGGAAGAGCAGGTCCCTGAGAAGAGTGTTCAGACCCAGGGGGTGAGGGAGCAGGAAGATCAGCCATTGTGAGGTTGGGGACTGAGTCCTTTGTTCTAAGAAGCTGGAACAGGTAGCATTTGTGTGAAACCAGGAATGTTTTGTGCTTCCCTTTCTCCTGAACCAGCAAGAGACCAAGCCCATTGCCCTTGCATTGAACAGAGACAGAATTTGCTCCCCCTAATGCTTTAGGGATAAAGAGACAGAGAAAGGGCAAGAAAATTGCACAGAATACAGAGACAGATGGGCTGGCAGAGAGCAGATGTTTTGCTTTAAGATAACTCCCATCTGACTAAAAACAGCTGGTGCTTCCTGAGCCACCCTGTCCCCTTTCTCCATCAGCCACCTTAGTTCTTCCTCTCTTACTCTTCATTCGCCCCTTCTCACCTTCATGGGCAATGTCCTGATGGCCCATTCTGCATTCAGAATGATGTCACCCAGAAGGTGTTGGGTCCTTGCAGATCCAATCTGGAGTGCTCTGGAAGATATTAAGGAGTTGCTCTTGGACACTGATGATTGGGTCTGGAGGCACAGACCCCTGACTCGCTGTCCCACCCTCCTCTGGTTCATGCTCATAATGACCCAAGACTTAATGGAACCCAAGTCTGTCTTCTCTGTGGAAAAGGAGTAGGGAAATGTAGTGAAAACAGGCAGAGGTGTGAGGAAGAAGTAATTCAGACTGAAATCCTGGAGGAGATGTAGAAAGCAACCTTTGCCAGACCCTACTCTGGGTGCTGGGAGACCCAGGGCCGGCTGGTTTTCCAAAGCAGACAGGAATGTTACCATGTCTCCTTTGCTTTAGAACTCACTGTTTTTTAGAGATTTAAAGCCCATTAGGGAATGGCTTAAGAAGTTAATAACCTGTTACCATTCTGGAGAATTACATTTGATGTTGTTTATAGCTATTTGGCTTATGAAAATAAATACATTAAGATACGGAGCCAATTCTTATTCATGCCACTTATTGAAGGCAGATCATCCAATAATAAACAAATATCATTAATCTTAAACCCACGTGGGGAGAATTTCATTTTTTAAGACTAATTGTACTTGTGGGATTGTACTCTTTTTAAACTAGAATCTAAAAAAAAGCGGGCAGCAATACAATAAACTTTGCATCTCTGGTACAGAATTCGATTTGTGTGGGAAAAACAAATTAACTGTGAAATGTAACCAGGAAAAGTAATGTTGATTACAAGGAACACATAATTAGGGCAGCTCGAATATGCATGGAGTTTCCTCTTTGTTCCCACTAAGCCGGAGCACTAGTGAATAGGTATTCAGTTTGGTTTTAATTATCACAGTAGTGTCGGTCATAATTTCCATAAACGACTCTTAAGCCACAAGAATGGATACTAGAGTTGGAAGACTTTTTTTTTTTTTTCCTTTTAAGCATTTGAACATTTATTTCCCCAAATATCAGGGCAATCTGTGCAGGGAGGAAAAAGCCACACAAAGATGGTCATTTGTTAATATGCTAATTCCAGATGCTTTCTGAAGCCAGGTCATTTGCTTCATTTTGTTGGCTACAGTTTATTCATTCACCATTAATTAGGGACACTTCCTTAAGTGTGAGTGTGTTAGGAACTCAGAAATTTAAAAGTCTTTGTCTTTGTATTAAAATGAAGCAAGAGAAATATATATGAAAACTATTTAAAAAATTTTTTTTAATGTTTATTTATTCTTAGGGGAGAGAGACAGAGCCTGAGCAGGGCGGGGGCAGAGGGAGAGGGAGACACAGGATTTGAAGCAGGCTCCAGGGTCCAACCTGTCAGCACAGAACTGGACACAGGCTCGAACTCACAAACTGTGACATCACGACCTGAGCAAAGTCGGACGCTTAACTGACTGAGCCACCCAGGTGCCCCAAAAATGATTTTAAGTAATTAAACTGTCCTGAGATATCTGACAACCTCGTATATTAAGGTCAGTGATGATATATGGTAATAGGAACACACAGAAGAGGGAAAGTAAGCCCTTCCAGGGGTGAAGGCATGGAAAGGGAAACTTTGCATAGGGTTTTGACAGATAAATAGAAGTTCACTAGATGGAGAAGGGAGAAATGGCTTGAGTCAGAAAAGGGTGTAAGGCATTCAGAGGGCAGAGTGAAGCTGAGAAGGTTGGAGTGCAAGGTTAGCAGGGGAGTAAGGCTGGAGAGGCAAAATTCTTGTCTGCTCCTTCACCCACCCATCTTGATTACCTCCTCTGTTCCCCATTATCTTTTCTCATCTTAACCAGAACAGAAGCCTCAGGGGCGCCTGGGTGGCGCAGTTGGTTAAGCGTCCGACTTCAGCCAGGTCACAATCTCGCGGCCCGTGAGTTCGAGCCCCGTGTCAGGCTCTGGGCTGATGGCTCAGAGCCTGGAGCCTGTTTCCGATTCTGTGTCTCCCTGTCTCTCTGCCCCTCTCCCGTTCATGCTCTGTCTCTCTCTGTCCCAAAAATAAATAATAAATGTTGAAAAAAAATTAAAAAAAAAAAAAAAAAGAACAGAAGCCTCAGCAAGGCTCTCCCTTCTACTCGTCCTTTCTCTCATCTCTCTGCCACGTTGCATCTTTTTTTTTAAAACACTGTATTTATTTTGAGAGAGAGAGAGAGAGAGAGAGAGAGAGAAATAGGGAGAGAGAGAGAGAGAGAGAGAGAGATAGGGGCAGAGAGAGAAGGAGAGAGAGAATCCCAAGCAGGCTCTGCACCATCAGTACAGAGCCCTATTCAAGGCTTGAACTCATGACCTGAGCCAAAATCAAGAATCAGAGGCTTTACCTTTACAGACTGAGCTACCCAAGAGCTCCTTAGGGATGCACATTTGAAATGTAAATCGTAGGTCATTCTCTTTTGCCCCTGGGACGAAGTCCAGATCTGCTGGCCTCTGCCAACCCCTCAGACCTCAGGTCCTGTCAATCACCTTCTCTCTCCATAAGCTCCCACCACAGGGTCCTCTTTGTCTGTAAACCTGCCAGCTTTGTTCTCTCCTCTGTGCCTTTGCGCATGCTGTTCCCACTGCCTGTCAAACTCACCTTTTTCTACAATAAGCATCTCCCCTTTCCTTCTCCCATCCTCCTCCAACCTATTCTCTGAGTCCGTTGTTTCTTTTATTGTAGAGCTTGTATACAGTCTGTAATTAGTTCTTTCATTTAGATGCCTATAGTGTTTTGGACTGTCCTCCTCATTAGAATACCAACCCGGGACCGGAGGATTGCTCTGTGTTGCTCACAGCTCTACACCCAGTGCCTGGTGTTGTGACATGCTCCTCCTGTGTCCTAAAAAATTACTTCTTGAGCAAAGAGATGAAGGGGCCAGATTCCAGAGGGCCTCGTGTGCCAGGCTATGAGCTCCAGACCTTATCCTGTGAACGGCAGGAAGCCAAGAGAGACATTTAACCAGGCCTGCAACAACCATGGTATGGGTCTGCCTGACACAGAAAATTAAGTTTAAAATATTTTCAGCCATTTTACTCATTCCATGACTTCACTGGCATCCCTCCGTGGTGATGTGATGATGGGAACAAAAAGCGATTTTCATTTCTCGAGTAAAACATAAAACCTATTCCTGCAGGGCCTTGCGCGCTCAGAATGAAAACTAAACCGACTGCTCTGTGCAGACGGACGGGAGAGCTGGTTAGCGGGAGGGGTGGTGGGTCACTGACAGCAGAGGGGCCTTTCGTTTGCAGTTTTAAGGGGACATAAAATGCTGGCTGGCTTTCACAGGACACTGGGCTGAGCTGCAGAAAACTGTAAAATCTCCCTGTTGCAATATAAATATGGGATGAAAGTTGATTAACAAATTTTATGTTGTTATCTGAGCCTTCAGTCCATTTGCGCTTGAATTAAAAAGACAAGACGCTGAGTTTGGGCTGGACAGTCTCCTTTTCACCAGGCGACACAGGCAGAGGAAAAGAGGTTTAAATTCTTTTTTGACCTGAAGTCTTTATCTGGCCAAGGATTTTCTAGGATGTGGCTCTGCGTGACTTCTGTGGAATGACTACCAGAGTTTAATATGTGGGCCCAGAATATATAGACAACAACAAGAAAGGGCGTCTCCTGAATTTTCTTCTAGGGCCGGGCCATTCTTGTTGCCGTGGGCACTTTGTTAATTAGGTGATTGCAGCGGCACCCCCTGCCCCCCACCCACTGGACAACACACGGCCTTGGGGGCTACTTCTGGTCCATCTCTTCCCAGCCCCCATGACCTCTCAGCAAACTCCCTCAGGACTGCTCTTCCAGTGCAAATGGTGACCTGCCCGGCACCCCCGCCCATGGATGCCTCATTACGCACATAATTTAATTCTTTGATGTAATCCTCAAGGCCTTCGGCAATCTGTCCACACATGCCTACCTCTCTAAGTCATGTTCTTCTTTGTCATCGTCCCACATGGACATGCCCCACCAGGCTTCATTTTCCAGGCTCACCTGTCAGTATCCTTGTCCCACAAGCCATCAGGTGTTTTCTCATCACCTTGGTTTGCTTCTGCTTTTTCTCCAGCCTCCCGCAGCCCCATTCCTGCCATCAATGCTCTACTGTTCTGATTCTCCACATCCTTCAAAGCCCAGTCAAGAGGCATGGGCAGCCTCTAGGAAGCCTCTAGAACTTTCCAGAAGCAACAGGGGAGGCTGCAACATTCCCTAGATTGTCTGGTTGGTAAGATGCACCGGGCAGATGCCAGATCAGGAAGAGCCCCGTTTGCAGGTGAAGAAAGAGAAATTTCACCCAGAAAGAGGTGTGCTTATCTAAGGACATATGGTCATGGTTCTAGATGACACCAATGCCCACTCCAGCTTGAGTCCTGCCTTAGGCTTTGAGTATTGTGCCATTGAGAAGTCTCAAGCTGGTTTACCCCATCCATGTATCCACACAGATATATGACCTGTTGGGGCTTAGGCCATACCAGGTTCCCATTCTGAGTCCTGCGGGCACACTTTTGACAATCTGTGCTGAATTTCCTTGCCCACGTTTCCACACTTTCCTATATTCATAGCCCTCTGACCATGTGACTCCTACAGAAAAACCCATAAATAGCAGAGAAACCACTCTTGGCGTATGTACCTCCAGTCCAATCTGGGTCTCTTGGCCAGTGAACCTGTGTCCAATAACTGTGTCCAATAGCCAACAAAAAGAGGCTGGTCATACCCTTGGCTCGCTGACGGCCAACATCCACAACTTTCATCTCCATTCCCCCTTTTCCCACTTTGCACCTCATTTTCACGATGTCCCTGCCCCTCTGTCCCTGTGTGTTCTCTGGTCTTGTCTTCTGTCTGTGGTCTGGCATCTATCCTTCACCCTCAAATCTTGATTTGAGTCTCTGGTTCTAACTTTTGGCTCTTGGCTTTGACCTCCTAGAACCTGGGTTCTCCAGAGTAATTCTCTCTGCTCTGCCTGCCTTGAATACTATCTGTTAATCAGTGACAGGCGTAGGCTCTGGGTTTGCTTCAGCTCAGCGAAGGGACTCACCCTCTGTCAGGCTATGACTCCCTATTGCTCACTGAACCAACACAAAACCTATTAGTCTGGCCCTCAGGGCTCTTCACCTCCTGCCCTCCCACTAATCCAGGCCATCCTTGCCCTGTGCCCTTCTGTATCAGTTGCAGTTCTTGAGCACACCATGAACTTGACATGTCTTTGCCTTACTGTGGTATTCCAGTGATTTTTAGCAGGCTTCTGTGGAGTAGGAGAATCCTCAGATTCAGATTGCACAACCAGAATTGGGTTCAAAGGCCAGCACTACTACCAGTCTATGTGACCTTGGGCATATCAGTGAACCATACCGAGCCTCAGCAGTGGACTCATTTGAAAATGAGAATAATACCCCCACTTTGTTGTAGCAGGTTCTGGGTGACACCGTACCTGGTATGTGCCTCCAGCCCCGCAGCGTGAGAGCATAAGGCTCCTTCTCTGCCCCATCACAGGCTTGCTGACGGTTAGGAAAAGTTGCTTATGGTGCCTCAACCGCAGTGTAGGCGTGATTCCCCCCGAGTGGATGGGCCCAAGGCTTCACTGCTCCTTGAAGTAAGTCACACTCCTCTGCGGCCACATGGTGGCTGCTGATCCGGGGATACATTCTGATGGTCCTGGGGCCCCACTGTATCCATTCCTTTTACATGTTGTGCTTCCAGCTTCAAAATTTCTCCCAATGCTGCCCGGGGCACTGTCACCTAGCAACCTCCTAAGCTGAGTTGATGCCAGGGCCCTGGAGGAAGGGGGTCAGGGGCCTCTGGGGAGCACACGTGCAGTTTTTCCACATCTTTCTATTGACGGCGCTTCTGGCCAGGAGGCCACGCTGGCCACAGTGGACAGGGACCTCCAGAGACCAAGAGATCTCTAAGGTCCCCTGAAACACTTACACTGTGTGGTTCTTATTAGGGAGTGGCCCGGTCCCGTTCTTCCGCCTGCCCGCACCTTGTCGTGATGCTGATGTCAGATTCAGTGTACCCCAGCGGACCCACTTCACAGGGTTCTCAGTGATTGTCATGCCCTGTAAGTGTTCACAGAAAGATATAGAGCATGTGTCGTTATCCTTTTTTGTGCCTAGCCTATACTAGCTGTTTTGCTTATATTGTAGCATGAATCCCACCTTCTATTAGTGTGAATTCCCCCACAGCAGACTCTGGAACAAGAATTTTGGTGCGAGTCGTGTAGTTGGGGAGTGATCACAGGAAGCATGAGGCATGAGCCGGGAGGTGAGGTAGGGAAGGAGGAAGACCATTTAGGGTGCATTAACGAATCGCTGCTGCTGTGGGCACGTGGGCACTCTCCCCAGGGAACTCTGAGAACCCAGGTGCGTATGTCAAAATTGTACTATTGCTGGGGAGAAGCTGGGTGTTTATGCATCACCCTCATTCTTGGCCGGTGGACAGCCTCTTCTGGGTACGAATTCTCTGGCACTTCGTGCCTCTGGACTGACTGGGCCAATCATGCTGCCTTTGCCAGGGAAAACCCTTCTGGGAGAGACACAGAAGGCCACTGGAAGACCAGGAACTACCTGCCAGGGACCTCTGGGGAGGATGGGGATCCCTGACATGCTGGAGTCAGCTTATGCCACTGTCTGAGAGCCCAGTGTCGAGTCTTTAAGAATTTTTGCTAGCTGGTCATGAAACACAGCCATTATTAAAAATTGCATTTTACAAACCCATAATTAAATAAATTATATGAAAGGCAAAGGTAACAAATACATCTTATCTAATTATTTAACTACATTTTTCAATTCTCTATGCTCTTGAGGTTATCATATTCATATGGTGAAAATAGAATATGATGATGTGTATGTACATCAGCCACTCAGGGAATATTCGCACCGTGGAAATTGGTCAATGATCTCAGGAATTTTTTTCCCTCCAAAGAACAGGTGCTCAAGCATTTACCATCATCCCTGGTTGGGTTGCTATTGGTAGGGACACTGACTGTGTCTTCTATGTACTTCATTGTAGCTTATTATATACCTTAGCAGTCAGGGTATGTTTTTAAAGTTTATTTATTTATCTTGGGAGAGACAGAGACAGTACAAGCAGAGGAGGGGCAGAGAGAGAGAATCCCAAGCAGGCACTAGAGTCCAATACGGGGCTTGAACTCATGAACTGTGAGATCATGACCCGAGCTGAAACCAAGAGTCAGACGCTCAACCGACTAAGCCACCCAGGCGCCCCAGCAGTCAGGTATTAAATTTCCTACAAAATCATTAATAGGTCTGAAGAAACAGACGACCGACTGGGCTTCTGGGGGCCATTCCCAAAGCATCACGGCAGAGTTGGGGCCGCAAGGCCACTGCCATCTCTGTCACAGGCAGGAAATGGTCAGCTTGGGGAGCTGCTGAGGGACTCAGGAAGCCACCTTTTGATGGAGGCCCCGCAGCAGCCCCACTGCCCTGATCCACACCAGCAAAATGCCTGCAGCCTGTCTGTTCTTGATGTGACTTGATTCTGATGCGTGGGACGAACAGGGGAGAAAGAAGCCACATCTGGATCTCCAGCTGTGAGGAAGTCTGGAAAAGATGTTAGACTTCTGGCTTCTGCCTGACAGCAAGAGTTACAGTGCAGGCGGGCAGTGCTCCAGGCAGCTGCATGGTGGCCCTGACCCTCATACGCCCAAGCCCGGAGTCTGCCATGGGGCCTGCCCCGCAGGCGGAGTTCAGTAGGTAGGTAGTAAATAAGTCAGTGACTCTGGAAAAGGAGATTTCGTCTTCGATGGTTGTTCCATATCTTTGTCAGGAAGTAAAAGTCTGAAAGGGGACTGGGGCTCAGGAAGAAATATGTCACCTGAAAGCTTCTTCCTTCCCTTCTGTCCCCTGTCCTGCCCTCCTGTCCCCCTCTCCTCTCTCTCTTTCCCTCCTCCTCCTACTTCTCTCTCTCTCTCTCCCTTTCTTCCTCCCTCCCTCCCTCCCTCCCTCTCTCACTTTCCATCACCAGGACACCTGCTGCTTCTGCAGGGGGACCCTTCAGACCCACAGCCTCTTGTATTCTATGCACTGCCTCTGTTAAACAGTAAACCTCCTTCTTCAGGCAGTCCCTCAATGCTGTAGGAGTATCAGGTCTGGGGGAGCACCTCATCAAAGCTCAGCTCTGGGAGAAACATAGTCCAGGAAATGGCCCATCCTTCATGGAGGGCCAGGCTCCTGTGGCTGGGATGCTGCCTTCTCCCGGCTGGGAGGACACGTGTGTTCCAGGCAGGCTGGAAGAGTTCACACACCCTTTCCAAAATATGAAATATATGCCTATTTACAACATCATTGTGTCCCATTTCCCTAATAGCACCTTAATAGTAGCTTTTAATAACAGAGTTCAGCTGGGGTGGGGTGGGGGGTCCCTGGGTGGTTTAGATGGTTGAGCATCCAGCTTCTGCCCAGGTCATGATCTCTCAGTTTGTGAGTTCGAGCCCCTCATCAGCCTCTCTGTTTTCAGTACAGAGCCCACTTTGGATCCTCTGTCCCCACGTCTCTGCACCTCCCCTGCTTACATGCGCCCCCTCTTTCTCTCTTTCCCTCTCCAATAAATAAACATTAAAAAGATAACAATGTTCGGTAGAAAGAGACACTGGCACTGTACTGCTGGCCCTGTGAGGTCAGGTGGGGGCCGTGGGCCCTTTGGGAGACCCCCTTACCTCTCTATGCAGGTTGTCCCTCCTCAAAGCAATGTTCTGTAAGTGCTTTGGGTTCTATCCAGAATTCCTTTGATGAGTGCTAAATACCAACCTTACTGGGTCTGGGAAGAGGCTACCGACTTTGGTGTGGTGTATGGGGTGGCCATAGGAGCCGGGCCATGTTGAGGTAGAGCCCTGGGCTCTCCAGTGCCACTAGGGCTGCTGTGCTGGGGAAGGACTGACCTGCCTCTCTTTCAATGCCAAGCCCACCTATATCAGTCCTGAACGCCATGCCTGAGGCAGGGACGTGGCTCCACCTTCTCTCCACCTCTGGACAGCAGAGGCAGGATCTGGACCTTTCAGGCTCTTGTCTTCCTGTCCACACTGGGGCAGTAAGGAAGTGGGAGTGGGGGGATCCTCTACAGGAACAGCCTCATCCTTCTCTCTCCCCTGGCCTGCAGGCATCCCTAAGTTCTTCCACTGGGATTAGGTTCCGTGTCAAACCCAAACCCATTTATAATAAACTTTATTTAAAAAAAAAAAGCCAGACGTGCAAAAACTCAGTAAAAACAAAACAAAATCTGAAGCCAGAATCAGGGTCCTTGAGCAGTAGCTCAGTTCCTGATTACATGTCAGAGCACACCCAGTGCCCCGGTCAGTTCTGTCGGAGCCCCTTTGAAGCCCAGGGACGGCGGTGGTGATGTGAAGGGCAGCACGCAGTCCTCACAGGGTCTTACTTCCGGCAGTTGAGACTGGCGTCACACGGAGGCAAGGCGGAAGAAGGGGACTTCCTGGGTATATCAATGTGCAGAATGCCTCCAAGTCACGCCAGGTGTCTGGTTGGGAGAGAAACATTGACGCCAACCCTTGGAACTGATAGAAGATTCTCCCGGCACGGGATTTGGCAAGTACTGCTGATGGGGAGGGACTATGGGGTTGCTTTAGCTGACAGTATTAGAGAATGAAGCCAACCTATTGAGTACCTGTTGAGTGTCCATGATAGGCCTGAAATTATTTTACCTGCTGAGGACACAGTGGTTATCAAAACCGATGGAAATCCCAGTCATGGCAGAGCTCAGAGTATAGTGGACCTTAAATAACCAAGCCATGGAAGGGGCAGCTGGCTTTGGAGCCCCTCAGAATGAGAGACTTGAGTGCTTGGCAACATTTCTGGGATCCGGCTTCTCTCAGAGCCACTCCCTCCAAACAGCTTCTTCCCACCTCCGCCACCATCGAGAGGGGGACAAAATAGCCCCCATCCTATTCCCATCTGAGGATCCCAGGCTGACAGAGAAGATGCCACAGTGAGGAAACTTCTATCGGTCAGCAGATAGGTGCCATGTAAGTGACAGCATCATGTCTGATATGAGATCACCTGAGCAAGAAATTTCCAGGTCAGGTGGATGGAGTCCCGAGGAAGCTGAAAGGTGGCCATCTGTTAGGGGCCCGGACATGCCAAACTGTGTGCTACAGTGCTCCCTTGGGCTGCCACTGAGCCTGAAGAATGACACTCAGCTCAAGAAGGGTGAATTAATGTGACCAACGTGAACTGAAACCAGGAAGGTGAAGGTAATCTTGTGTGCAGCCAGGCACACAGCTTTCTTGTTCTGATCTCGGCTGCCCGGAGATACTAGCTGCATGTAGGGGAAGCTTCCCGCTGTGGGGTCCACAGCGTGTCTCCATGTGTGCAGTGCAGGTCTTGGCAAGACGCAGTGTAACACGACTGTTTTCTAGTCTCCTCTTCTCTCCCTCCCTGTCCCGTGGCTGGAATGTCCTGTGCTCACTTCTGATCCTGATCTTCTGCTTCTGTTCCAGCTCTCTACACCCCCATCCCCAGAATGCCCCATGAACTTCCCTTTTCTTATTAATTAGACCCCTTAAGTCTATCTCAGGCCCCCTCTTTGAGGAAGCTCTGACCATTCTGCTCATGCCTTCTGGTACCTGAGTACCTGGCATGGCATCAGACCTTAAACAGCCGTCATTTCATTCTGCATCCCAGCAACCCTGTGAGGTTGGGATCATTTCGTCCCTTTTACAGGTGGAGAAACTGAGGCTCAGAGAAGCCTGACATTGCCCCAGGGAGAAAGAGTTAGGGCCCCTGTGACTGTGTCCACTGTGCTTTTCTTTGATGTCCTCACTTTTCTGGAAGATCACTGGGCATTCAGAGCGGTGGCTCCCAAACTTCGGGAGGCATGACCACCGGCACGGGGACTCACGGTATGATGGCGGAGCTGCAGAAGCAGACATTCTGGGGTGAAGAGCCAGCGTTTGTGCTTGGTTTGCCAGGGCCCTGGGTCCTTGTGGCTTTGAGAACTGCTACCTTAAGAGATGTGCATCGTGGTGTCAGTGCAGATGTGGGTCATGGGGACCCCTGGGATTCTGCTCCCTCCCCAGACCCACCAAATCGAAGTCTCTAGGGTGAGTGGGCCAAGGACCCACGGAGTGCCCCAGTTGGTTGTATCGTCTGGCAGGTGTGGGAAAGCTCACGGAGAGCCAAGCGTGAGAAACTAGCAGGAAATTGTATCCTGCTTTATCTTCTCCAAATTGTTCTACAGCAGCTCAGCTTGGAGGAGGTCCAGACCACAGCCCTTAACTCAGAATTGCCCCTGAATGGGTGTGGTCCTGGTCCAGTGACTGGTGTCACCCCGTGTGCATTCAGAGGAGAGGCATTTCAGGAATGGAAGGGGGAAAAGCTTCCTGCCAAGCTGATGTGTGAGCGCCTACCCCTCCCCGGCTTGCCTCTTGCTCTTGCCTCTCACCCCTGCAAGGCTGAGTCCTTTCTGTTGCTTAAGGACCTGCTCAGGCCCTTTCATTCCACAACAGACTTGATTACCTCCAGCAAAGGGCCAACCTCATGCCCCTGAGCCTTTTAATCCTTCTTATGTGAATTTTCATGGGATTAGCGCTGTCCCCGGGAGAGCTTCAGGACAGTTCCTGACCTGACACTGTGTTAGGCACATAGTAGGTGCCCCTAACATCTGCACTTCCCTTCCACATCCTCTTCCAGGGAAGGCATCTCACCCACCTTGAACATCCCCAGCACGGGGAGCCTTGGCTTGCACATAGCATGTGTTCAATTAATATTTTGGATTCCTACATGAGTCTCAGAAATTACAATTTCTGGGGGCACCTGGGTAACTCAGTCGGTTAACCGTCCGACTTTGACTCAGGGCACGATCTCGGTTTGTGAGTTCGAGCCCTGCCCTGGGCTGTGTGCTGACAGCTCAGAGCCTGGAGCCTGCTTGGGAGTCTGTGTCTCCCTCTCTCTGCCCCTCCTATGCTCATGCTCTGTCTCTCTCTGTCTCAACAATAAATTAAAAAAAAAAAACATTAAAAAAGAGAAATTACAGTTTCTGAGTGTTGTTGCAATGCACGTGAACAAAGGTGGGTTGCACGTGTATAGTATTGTCACTTCCTGCTGCCAGCTCCTTCCAGCATCCAGTCCAGTACGTTCACATGATTGCCTTCTATTAAGCATTTTTTTTCTTCTGAATGAATGGTTATTTACTTCTCAGGGTGAAAACTGATGAAGGAGAAAATGTGTGCTTCTCTATTAAAAAAAAAAAAAATCAGTAAAGCTACTCCAGACTTGACCAGACTCTTTCAGTACTCAAAGTGTCTGCATCAGTTTCTTTTTCATTAAAAAAAATGGAAGTAATAATAGTTACTTCATACATCTTTAAAAAATCTCTGAAAGAATTTCACAGTACACACATTAGCACACTCTCATATTGTAGCTGCACGATATGACAGAGACACCCTGAGATTGGGACAGAAGGTAGAGCATATACTTTATCTCTGTCAAACAAGAATCAAAACAGAATAAAACAAAGGAAATTATAAAAGCCCACAGTTGATGACATTGTGTTGGTACAGGCACACCTGCTTTGGAGGACTATTTAGCAGTGCATATCAAATTCTAAATATTTTCACATGTTTTTTACCTTAGAATATGAGTTCTAAGAATTACTACAAGAGAATAATCTCTTTTTTAAAGTTTTATTTATTAATTTTGGTAGGGGGCATGAGCAGGGGAGGGGCAGAGAGAGAATCCCAAGCAGGCTCCGTGCTGTCAGTGTGGAGCCTGATGTGCGACTCCCAACTCACGAGCCGTGAGATCATGACCTGAGCTGGAATCAAGAGTCAGATGCTACCGACTGAGCCACCCAGGCACCCCAAGAGAATAATCTTAAAAGAGGAACAGTTTAAACAGGGATTCATTCGTGTAATATACAGGAGTGAAAACAAGAAGTAACACAAATGCACAAATATAGGAGATGGGTTACGCTATCGTACGTCGACATACAGAATACTTCGCAGCAACTAAAAAGGCTAAACACAAAGCCGATGTAGAAACACGGACTGATTTAAAATAACGTATAATATCAAAATACAATTTTGTGCACACTTTGATTAAAATGGTGCAGATGGATATATTTACATGGAGGCATAAAGGTTCAAAAGGAACAAAAAGACATGAATATGTCTGCTTTGTTACACTGGTGACACTAAATTTATTTTACGTACAGACGTATCACTATTTTAAATCCCCCTGATCGCCCTGTGAGGCAGCTTTTACTAGTTCCACTTCTCAGATGAGGAATCGGGCACAAAATAGCTTACTAAAACACACATCTAAGAAAAGATGAAACAGGCCTTGGAATGAACCTTGCCCCACTGCCCCCCAAATCTCTGCTTTTTAAATTAATTACTCACAAATTATTTTTCTATATCTGTGCATTTGGTGTTGGTTTCTCTTGAGAACTCTTTTTTAGTTAGACCTTATTTCATCCTAAAATAATGTAGACAGATACAGGAATTCATCCTAGGGTTTATTATATGTACCGTGTATAATTTGTAAAGTGTGGTATATTTTTACATATACTATGTATTATACATGTTGTTAGGAACCATTTCCCAGTATTCATGGTCCCTCTCACATAGATACTAGACTTGGCTCTGGGACATGTCTTGGCCAATGGGCCTTTGGCATGTGTGACAGCAGATCTTGGTAACCACATGTGAGTTGGGGCTTGGAACCCATCCACCAAGTTTTGAGGCAGTCCAGGCCTAGCCATAGGAGAGGCTGTGTAGAAGAGAATGCAAATATCCTAGAAAAGAGCCCCAGCTGAACTCCCAGCTCACAGCCAGCACCACCTGCCAGTGACATGGCTACGTGGAGAGACCGTCATGGCTGGTCTAGCCCCCATTAAGCCTCCAGATGACAGTGACTCTTGATATCACATGGATAGAACAACCACCTGGTGAGTCCAGCTAACCCATATAATCACTAGCGATAATAAATCTTTGTTGTTTGAAGCTACTAAGTTTGGGGACAGCTTGTAATCTAGTGACATCTGACGGACACACCGAAAAAGAAAATTTCAAAGTATCTGGATAAACTTAGCACATAATAAGTGCTTAATTAAAATGTGCATGAGGAAGAAGGGGTAAATTCTGCAGCCTGCCATTCAGTTTCTCTTTTGGTTGTCCACTGCAGACTTGCTCTTTGACCAGCAAACGTCTGTTGAACTGGATTGGTCTGTACACCAGGCCAGCAGTCAGGACTGCTCGGGGCGGTCCTTCCTAGGGGGCAGACTGTACAGTTCCACAGCAGAGGGACATTGTCCTTTTTGAAATGTCAGATCCTTTATAAGCTGGAGAGTTACGGTCACTGCTTGGTAATTGTCCTGCCCCCTGCTAGTGCTTCCATTCTTGGCTCCCATAATAAAGTTCCGTCTCGTGCTCATTTTTTATTTTCCTAAATGTAGCCTGTCACGGAGCAGCCATTTGCTTTAGGATCTTAGACAACCATGATTGTTCCCAGCTATAGCATCTTTACTGCCCCTGCCTCGCTTTAGGTCCCCATCCTCTCTCCATTAGATCATTAGAGTAGCCCCTAACAAGTCTCCCAGCATCTTGGCTTACACTCCTTGGTTCCATTCTCTGCAGCAGGCTGTAGGCCATTTCTAAAGCATAGAGGTATCATTTCACTCTGCTTTTTAAAACCCTCCAGGAGGCTCCCCATTGCCTCAGAGCTGCCTCTCTCCAACTGGATTCGTGAGTGTTTCACAGGGGATGAGCTAGGAATGACATTCATAGTCTGATACATTTGGGAAACCCTGGGTTAAACAAAGTTAACCGGGTGCTTTTGTTGTGTGTTACAAGGCTTCTCAGAGCCTTTAATATGCCAATGTGAATTGTGACTCTCCAAAAGGAACTTATAAAGGGCAACATTTACTAAATTTACCTTCTTGGCAGGCTGTCTTTGGTTCTATTAAGTTAATGTTTAGAACTGTTGAAACATTTGCAAGGTCTGTAGTTTGGCATGCAAGTTTCTTCATGTGCTGACCTCATTTTAGCTTTCCAGCCCGAATCCCTAGATTTCTCCCAGCTTCTTGCTTCCTGACAACTTGGCGTCTCTACCTCCACATTCCTTTTATCCAGAATCACCCAGTCTGTTCTTTTATAGCCTCGTTAATTTTTATTCATCTTCCAAATGTCAGGTCATTCTTTCCTCCTCTGGGAGACATCCTATCCCTGCTCGACCCCCACCCACAACCCCACTCACCCACCCTCCCCATCTTGGGCTGAATTATATATGTTCGCCCATTATATCCCATGATTTGTCCGATTTGGGTAGGGCTGATTGCTTGGCACTTAGTGGGCATTTAATAAGTGTTTATTGAATAAGTGAGTACTGGGAAGAAGAAACAATTTTGAGAAAATTACTGTTGATTAAGAACTTCCTGGGGCGCCTGGGTGGCGCAGTCGGTTGGGCGTCCGACTTCAGCCAGGTCACGATCTCGCCGTCCGTGAGTTCGAGCCCCGCGTCAGGCTCTGGGCTGATGGCTCGAAGCCTGGAGCCTGTTTCCGATTCTGTGTCTCCCTCTCTCTCTGCCCCTCCCCCGTTCATGCTCTGTCTCTCTCTGTCCCAAAAATAAATTTAAAAAAAAAAAAAAAAAAAAGAACTTCCTGAGACTAGTCACACTGGTGGGTGATAACTTTTCGGGGGTTCATCTACCCAGAGTCCAAACATGTCTCTCATATTGACCTTACCCCACAGATATTCTCTAGGGTGTGATCTCCTGGGACCACGGAAGATCATAGGAACAAAACTGGTTCTTCTCAATGTATTCCCTGAAGATTTGTACTTAGCAGTTGTTAGAATGTTGTTCAAACTCCAGGCACATAAACCCTGGATTCCTGGTGACCGTTCTGTGCATGAACAGATGGGCGCTGCCCTGTAAAGGGAGAGAGAGGGGAAAGAGAAGGTATAGGGATTATCTGGAACGAAGCGAAGGCGGGGAGATACAGTGGCCTATGTTGCTGACTGGTCTTCTGTTTCTCCTTCCAGCACTCCTTGAGGCCTGCCTTTGTTGCCTGTTTTTGAGTTATGAGGGTATCATGCCTATGTATTTCCTTTTTTCTGCTTAAGCTTGTTTGCAGGGGGCTTTTGTTGTGTTACCAATAGGGTCTTAGCAACAGCCTGTTCTTTTTCCTTGAAAAACTCAAAATGTGAATAGCCCTGTGAACGTGCTTCTGTTTGTCACAGCCACGTTGTGAATATTAATGGCGACACTCACGCAGGTCGATCGTGCATTGAGAATATGAAATATGTGTGTCACTTAAAAACAAATGATCGTCAACATAGCGCCTGGGCTGAATTAGTCTCGCCCTGGTTGTCACTGCTGATGCGAAGGGAAGCTAAGGCAATGTGTTTGTGCCAGACTCTGTGGATCCCAAGGTCGGGACCTAAATGTGCAGATTCAGGAAGGTGTTGTCTTACTAATGATTTGTTATCGCTGTCTTGACGCATTGGTAGATTTATAGAGAGAAACATATTAATAAAAGGGTCTTTGAGCTGCATTTCTGCTTTGCTGAGTTGTCATTCATTAAGCAAATTTGAAGCAACATAATTGCTACAAGATTCTACATATTTGCAAATGAATTTGTGAATTTATCTGGGAAATGAATGGGTCTTAAGTTGGCTTGTTGGACTAATTCTGTCTTATTTCCAGAAGTTTTGATTATGGGTTTCTCAGAGCTCTCAGGGTAGTGAAACAGTTTGCTCTGGACACAATAACAGACAGATAGGTTTAGATTTAAATTCTGACTCCATCACTTCCTAATAGTGGGACCATGATGCAGTTACTTCCCTGAGCTTCAGTTTCCTCATCTGCCAAATGGGCACGACGGTGCGTATGGGGTTATTAGGGGACTGCATCTGATCATGTGTGTTAAAAAATTAGCATCTGATACTTGGTAGTTATTTCATTGTAAGCTGTGTTTTGATTGTTCCTGTTGGAAACGATATTGCTCCTAAAGGAAATTTGCCATCCACACAAATATTTACAAATGTAACTGTGTGACTTCAAGTTTGAGATTTGGGCTAGACATGGTTGAAAGGAAGGGCGGAGGGGCCAGTTACCTACCACCACATCTGTTACAGGTAGCATCCACTAGGGGCAGTGGTGGGCATGTATCAATTTCATCCAAAGGGAAGCTGTCTCAGATTTCCACTTGTGACAGCACAGTGCATGTTTGGAATGTACAAAACAAAGGGAATGGATTTGTTCCACGTGTGGGTATCTTACAGTTGTTAATTGGCTTGTTGACCTGCTCTTTGAAGGATTTGTATTTCTCAAGTGTTCTATAAGATTCTAATCCCCTTTCTGAAGGTATCTGACAAGCAGCAATTTTTGAAGGCAGCTTGAATGATGGGAATGACATGGAATTTGGAGTAAAACCTGCATTATAGTTATTTTGACCATTTTATGTTTGGGCTCATCATTGTGACATCTGGATCCTGTTTCTGTATCTGTAAAATGGAGATAATGACGTCACCAGATGACATAAATGTATGTTTATACATTTCCTTCCTTCCTTCCTCCCTTTCTTCCACAAATGAAGTCCTAAGGGCTAGGGGTCCAGCAGTGAACAAAACAGACAAAATGTTACCCCCAGAGAGCTGACATTCTATTGGGCGAGGAGGTAAGATAATAAACATCTCAAAAAAGTAAAATACAGAGTTTGTCACCTAACTGACTGCCAAGGAGTCAGATGTCCAGGGAAGAAGGAACTGAAGCATCAGTAGGGGTGGAGTCATCACTTCAGAACAGACTGGCCAGGCAAGGACTTCCTGAGAAGGTGGCTTTTGAAGAGCGATCGGAAGGGAGTGAGGGTAGCTCAGGATGCTACTGGGGAAGGGCGTGGGAGCATCATGGCGGAGGGCCTGAACTGAGAGGAGGTCTGGGGAGTGTGAGGAACCGTGAGGTGAGGTGGGGGTGTAGAGTCCTCAAGGGGGAGAGAAGCAAGAATGAGGATGGACGCGTGGGTGGTGCAGCTGGCGGCCTTGAGGGCCATTGTCAGGATTTTGACTGTTACCCCAGATGTGACGGGCACTACTGGAGAATGATGATCACAGCAACAACACAATTCAGCTCAGTCTTAGCGGTACCGTTTAGGCCTCTGCTTCCCCACGTGGAAGCCATGGATCCCTGGAACTGTGACTGAGGAGACAGAGGGACTGGATTTTCCATTTTATTTCATTCGAATCAATTTAAATTTAAATTAAAAAATCATTACTTGATTCAGTGATTGGAAAACTTTTAAGTGTGTTTGGAACAATTTGGGTGTATGCATCTGCTTTTTCAACTGCACAGTTATGAGATCTAAATATAGATCAGGTAGCGCCAACCAAAATTCGTTGTAAAAGACACCCCGGATTTCCAAAACATAGGATGAAAAAGTTAAGGCTAAAAAAATTCAACCATATGATTTATATTCATTTTGTGTTACAATAATAGTTTGAATATATTGGGTTAAATAAAATATAGTATCATTAATTTTACCTGCTTGTTTTTACATTTTTGAAATGTAACTACTGCAAAATTTAAAGTGACAAGCATTGGGATGCCTGGGTGACTCAGTCAGTTAAGCGTTCGACTTCGGCTCAGGCCATGATCTCGTGGTTTGTGAGTTTGAGCCCCACATTGGGGTCCCTGCTGTCAGCACAGAGCCTGCTTCAGATCCTCTGTCTGCTCCTCCCCCACACGTACTCTCCCTCTCTCAAAAATAAACATTAAAAAAATTATAAAATAAAATGTCAAACATGGCTCACGTTCTATTTCTATTGGAGAAAGCTGATGTCGAGAAAGCCTTATGCGAAGCTTGTCACACATTAATGAGCTAATTCATTCATTCACCACAAATGTAGGGGGTGCTCTCTAGGGATGAAGCATAGTGCTGGCAGAGGGAGATACAAGTGCTTCCTGCCCTTGTGGGACTTCTATTCTAGTAGGGGAGAGAGACAAAAGAAAAAATAAAGTAATGCCAAATTGTGGCATGGGGTGTGGAGAAAAGAAGTAGGGGGTCTTAGAAAGAGCCTGTTGGGAAGGGGATGTTAGGCGAGTTTCAGAGGCAAGGAGTTAGAACTGTTTGAGGATTATTATCAAAGTGTCACACAGAGGTGCCTTTTAAGCCTTTGAGTGTTCACAAAGTGAGTTACTGCTAATATCTGTGTTCTTAGGAGCAAGGCATTGGGCTGGAATATGATCCCCTTGAGAATAGAGACTGAGCTCAGTCAACATTTCATACCACGAGTTGTCTGCCGCATCGGGTGTTGGCGAGGATGGCAGACGTGGGAGGGCCTCTTGGGACATGAAGCACTCAACAGGTTCCAGCTTTCATCCAGTTTAACTGGAAAGGGAAAAATACAGTGGTGCAAATAAAAGACATGGTGTTTCCAGGGATGAACAAAGGACACGTATTGGAACACGGTTGGCATTCTGGACACGTGAAGACCAAATGACTGGAAAAGACCATGGAGCGCTTGGGTGTGAAACACGTTTGAACTTGAAGTAGGTGGAGATGAAAGGGGAAGGGCGTTCCGGGCAGGAGGCAAGGGACAAGCAAAAGTTCTGAGATGGGACCTGGTGGCCAAGACTAAGGATGCTCCTGGAAAGACAGGAAAATGTGCTGTTCCACTCTGTCCTCTGCAACCCAGGCAGCAGCTCTGATCTTCTGAGTCCTGAGAAGTCACTAAATAAACAGACTCAGAGAGAAAGGAGGGCTAAGTACAGACTGAGCATTGCTAATAAAAATTTACCATCTGAATTGAGATATTCTGTAATTACACAAGGATTCCAGAGTTTGAAAGTTGAGGGTGAGAAAATGAGGCACAAAACTCAAATTAGTATTTCTTATAGTCATTAAATGTTGAAGTAATATTTTGGATACATTGGGTTGAATAGGTTGTATTAACATTAATTTCACTAGTTTCTTTTTACTTTTTACAAAAATGTAACTACTGGAAAATTTTATTTTTAATTTTTTCTTTTAAGTAGGCTTTACATCCAGCACAGATCCCTGTGCAGGGCTTGAACTCATTACCCTGAGATCAAGACCTGAGCTGAGATCAAGAGTCAGATGCTTAATTGACGGAGCCACTCAGGTACCCCACTACTAGAAAAATTTAAATTGCAAACAATGGCTGCCCTACTTAGGGCCTCGCCCACATCTCCTCTCAGTGAGGGTCTTCATATGGGCCCAAAGGTCAAGGCTTCCACAAACCCCCATGACTTGTTACAAGTAGATGTAAGCTGTTGGAATCACAGTTTCAGTGTGACAGGAACAGCTCAAGCCCTCTCAGAAGAGAGAAAGTGGTTCCTTGGTCAGATGTGTCCATATTTCTTTTTACTGAGAGCCTTTCTTCAGTATCACGTTGCTCTGGTGAAGTCGAAACTCTTGTCCTAATTTTGTACATTACATGCATGTGGGAAGTGAGATCTGGGCCTCTAGTCATACCGGGCAGCCAGGATTCGAACCTGATCATGAGCAAATCCTCATCCCTTATGCAGTCATTGAACCCTTGATAATAGTGCTAAAGATACCTTGCTCACTAGCATAGCAGCCCCTCCCTATTTCCCAGATGGGAAACTGAGACAGAGAGAGACAGAGACTAGTCCAGGGTCCTGATGCCCACTGCCTTTATCTGCCACAGGTCCCTTGTAAATGGAATTCATGGAAAGGAGCATAGTCTACACCCCTGGAGGCCCAGGGGAAGTGCACCACTCTTCTCCCAGCCCACTAATGTGGAACAATAAAACCAAGATTTATGGAGCATTGATGTCAATTGGGACAGTGCTATTAAGGTGATGATGGCCCAGTTAGGAGTGAGCTTCTCATTCCTGAACTTCCTGGAGGTGGGGGCTGCATACTTGGCTTTTTCCTCCTACCAGGGAGACTGGCAGCTGCTGCTGGCGGTGAATGAGGGCTAAGTGGGGATAGCGCTGGCTCTTGGTGACACACAGAGAGAGGTACTGGCCACTGGTGATCTTGCCCAGGATTCAGGGCTGTGAGCCAATCAGGAAGAGATAAGACTTGCCCTGGTGACAAGACCTCCCACGTGCTGTTTATATACATATCTCCCTGCCATCTGGGCCCTGTCCCATGCTTGGCCTCCATCCTGGGAAGCCAAGCTGTGTCACACACTTCACATTGATGCATTCCAGGCCCGAATGTTTAGGCAGAAATGTGAGGTGGAGGAAAGGCTCAGCCCTGTTGCAGGATCTGAGAAGTCAGAGAGCCCCAGCAAGCAACAGGCCAGAGCTCCTCCAAGCCCACAGATGTCTGGGAAACTAATCCTGGGGGGCTTACTAGAGGCTGTACCTCAGGGGCTTGAGGGGTGGGACTAGGCTCCCCAGCTGGCCCACCCCCCACCTAGGGGATGAGAAGGACTTTAGTGTGAAGGCAGTTAGGAAGCAGCATGGGCTGTTCTCCCTCATGTCCCCTGTGGCCACAGCTCTCTGTTGATTGACAGTCTTTCACATCCCTAAAAATTACATTTTTTATCTGAAAAGAAACACCCTGAAATGTTACCAACAGTAAAGTCTTTGGGTGCTGAGTCTATGGATGATTTTTCTATCTCTAATTTTCTTTTCTTTACTCTGAACATTGTCTCCACTGAGCCTATATTACTTTATAACAATAATATTTGAACAAAGTTTTTGGTTGTTTTTTTTTTTTTTCCTTCTGCCCAGAAGGCAAGATATGACTTGCATGGAGCAAATTATCTCCTTGAGCAAAGATGACTGTTTCTGAATCTGCCACAGACCCATATCCCTAAGTACTTCATTCTACTTTTTGCTCTCTGTTTCTTCTTCCTCAGGGGGGAAAATGCTGTTCTCTTGAAACTGGGGGCTTTACATACTTTATTTCATTTAATAATAAAAACTAAAGCAAGAAATAAGTAGGTAATAAAAGGGAAGACGAGAACCCTGTGATCCTGGGTCTTTGGACCCAACATCAATAAAGAGATACTTGGCCAGTGTTTGTTCTGCCGCCATATTGCTCTCATCTCCCACCAGTTCTGTCACTGCTATTCCTCCACCGCACCACAACCCCAAGCCTCCACTGGACATTTCCTGTGACGACTGTCTGTCCTCCCCTCTTACAGCTTGTATTAGTCCAAATCCTCATTTAGGTGGCACTCAAGCTGGGAATTCGAATCTCTGAACTCATCTTTTTTCTTTCTCCACTTTGTCCAGCGACATTAGGAGCAACCAGCCGATCTCATTATGTTCATTATTTTGCGAGAAACTTTTGAAAGTATCATATACACAGCCATCCAGCCCTGTGCTTCTTATCAGTGGTTCATTAGGAATATGCATGGCTGATAATGTTGTGTTTCTCTGCTGCCAGATCAGGCTGTGGACTACCAGTGCTCTCTTTACTACTGGAAATAGTCATTCTTGTCCTTAAATCTAATCAGATGGACTGTCAATTCCAGAAATCCCACAAAAAAAAAACCCAGAAAACTCATCTTTGGGGTTCCCGGATGGCTCACTTGGTTAAGTATCTGACTCTTGGTTTTGACTCAGGTCATCATCTTGTGGTTCATAAGATGGAGACCCTGCATGGGGCTCTGTGCTGACAGCACAGAGCCTGCTTGGGATTCTCTCTTTCTGTCTCAAAATAAGTAAATAAACTTAAAAAAAAGAAAACTCATCCTTAAATTTCTATTCCTCTAGAACCACTCTTAGTACCAAAATCTTTATTAGTCAGTGTTCTCCAGAAAAATAAAACCAATAGGCTCTATCTGTCCACCTGTCTCTGTCTATTTATCAAGAGATTTTTTTAAGTTTATTTTTATTTATTTTGGGAGACAGTGAGCACGTGTGGGAGAGGCAGAGAGAGAGAGAGAGAGAGAGAGAGAGAGAGAGAGACAGAGTCCCAAGCAAGGTCTGCGCTGTCAGAGCAGAGCCTGATGTGGGGCTCGAACTCATGAACTGTGAGATCATGACCTGAGCCGAAATCAAGAGTCAGATGCTTAACCGACTGAGCCACCCAGGCGCCCCCTCAAGAGATTTATTATGAGGAATTGATTCATGTGATTATGGAATCTGAGGAGTCCCAAGATCTCATTGGGCAAGTTGGAGACCCAGGAGGCTGGTGGTTAGTTCCAGTCTAAGTCCAAAGGCCTGACAACCGTGTGAGCTGACAGTGTAAGTCCCAGGCCAAGAGCAGGAGAAGACTGATGTCCCAGCTCAAGTATCACACAGGCAGTTTCCTTTCACTCAGCCTTTTTGTTCTATTCAGGTCTTCAATGATTGGATGAGACCTACCCACATTAGATACAACAGTCTGCTTTACTCAGTCTACTGATTTCCCTCACTTTTTTATGAAGTTATCTATCCACTAAAAAACGTCTTTGTTCTACATATTTGGTAATGAGAGGGTTTCTCAGGATATCTGTTTGCCAAATTGTCTGGAGCAGAAGTCACCCATGTATATCTAGCGTGTGTCACTGTGGGTGTGGGTGTACACATTCATATGTGACATTTATAAATTTTATTAAATTAGTAAATTTCACATAATGAAAATGTATCTTTGCACGAAAATTATTATATTCAGGATAGAGTTTATCTCTGGAAGGCAGAAAAGGAAATGGGATTAGAGAGGGATACACAGAGGCTTCAAGTTTATCTGCAATATTTTAGTTCTTAGAAAAATGCTAAGATTTTATCAAGCTTGTGGTTGTGAAACAGGTGTCTCTCATATTATCTCAATATTTTATGGTGTGTTGGAAATAACTTTATAAGTGGAAAAAGGAGGGAAGGGTGGAAATAAGGAAGGAACTAAGAACGGGATAAGAGCGGCTGCCAGGCAACTCCTAGAATGATGGCCAAAATCAAGACCACAGAGCCAGTTGGGAGGATGCTCTGCCACAACTGGGTGACTGGACCCTTTGGTTCTCCCTCTGCTGCCACTCTCCCTGGAGGCTCAGTGTTGGCCCCAATACTACGGCCGCCCCCTGCCAGAATAGAATCTCTGCAGTTCTGAATCTTTGAGTTACCACATCCCGAGTCTGTTCAGGCACAACTTAGGTTCCATATATCACTCTAGATGCAAGGGGATGGTGGTGGTAAAAAAAAAAAAAGTATCTTGCATTTTTGCCCTTTATATTGAGAGGCTGTCCCTGACTCATAAAGTGGAGAGCTTCTCAAGCACAGTGAGGAGACAGAAGTTCAATTAACAGACAAAAATCAAGAGCCTGGTGCCAAACACACCTAAGAAGATTGAGCTTCTTTTGCAAGATCCTGGGCCTGACCCTGGCCTGGGTCCTGTACCTATAATACTTCCCTCCATCCCAGCCTCACCCCCAGGTGAATTTCCTTACGCCAGTCTTCGTGGACCACAAAGAATTGGACTTGCTCCATGTCCCAAGGTAAGGCAGAGGCAAAGCAAAGACCAAAATTCAGGTCTCCTTGACTCTAAGTTCTTGTTTCTGACATTTTCAGGCAAAATTAAGGGAGACATTTTCCTTATGAGCTTCTACCTCCTCCCTGTTGTTTTATCACGATCAACAGATTATGGCTCCTTCTAGTGTGTGCTTTATCCTTGCCGTGAGGGAAAGGTCAATGGAAAGGTGATCTTCTTCTTTGTTGTGCTACAGCAAAATAATTTGATAGAGAATTTGGTTTTGATAAAGTGGTAACAGACAACCCCAGATATTGCATTGGATAGAGACCTGTGGAGGGGCAGACATTTTCCCGGAGCCGGCTATGATGGGGGTTTCCAGGAGCTGTACCAGTGAGGGGAAATGTCTTATTTGAGACTTCAGGGGCTCTTCAGATTCATTAGGGGCAAACATCTGCCTCAACAGTCTACAAATAAGAAAGACTGAAGATCTTCAGTATAAATATGAAACAGGGTGGGGCCAGGGTGCAGATGTGCCTAAACAGAACGTGTTTGGGTGCCTTAGATGTGGATTGTATGCTGAACACTGAGCCTTCTTCAAACCATCTGGCTGGCCGTGTGTGCAAAACCCAGAAATTGGTCACATTTTCTCGAAATTAAAATTCAATAAGAGGCATCTTTCATTTCAATCTCCTGCCTTTGTGTAGCAAACACAATACTCTGGTGACAAATGCAGGTGAATTGAATTTTGTTTTCCCCATAATAGTTGCATCTAGCAGCAGACTAATGTATTAGTTATCAGAGATGAAAATAAGCATAATGCCTGATTCTGAACTTGAAATTGCATAACTGCAGCAAAATGGCTTTCGATTGAAGAGCACATTTGTTTTCCTTTCCTTTTTTTCTTCTTCTTTTTGTTAAATCTCCATTTATCTGTTATGGTCATGGTTTATTAGAGGGTTGCTTTGGAGCTTTAATGTGAGAGGGCCCTCATTTAATGCCAAACAGCTCTCACTCTGAGCTCCTGCTCACCTACCCAAAGCCATTAGCATTTGCCCCTCCAAGCCTGGACTCGAGGACATACCTTCTTCCCTTTCATTTTGTAATGCACGTTTTCAGAGCCTATGTGAATACGTAGGAGCGTGGGGGCTTTTGTTCAGTGAATGGGGGCACAGTAATGAAAATAGGTATCATTTGAGCACTTTCTGTGTGCCTGGAGCTTTATGTACATTGCATCTAATCCTCATATCATCTGAGGAAGGGAGAGATTATCCCCACTTAACTGGTTATGGAACATCTTTTTAAAAAAATTGTTTATTTATATTGAGAGAGAGAGAGGAGAGAGCGAGCGAGCAGGGGAGGGGCAGAAAGAGAGGGAGAGAGAATCCCAGGCAGGCTCCATGCTCGGCACAGAGCCTGACTTGGGGCTCAGTCTCACGAATCTTGAGATCATGACCTGAGCCAAACACAAGAGTTGGATGCTTAACCGACTGCACCACCTAGGGGCCCCTGGAGTAACATCTTAAAGAGGAAGGTGGATTGGCTGGAAGGGTGAGAGCAAGAGAAAGAGAAACATTAAACCCTGGGATTGGACCTGGGTATAAGGTGGGTGATGTTACTCTGTAGTGTGTGGTCAAGGGTTTTGCTTCGGGGTAAGGATCACAAGGTTGGTATAGGAATTATTTATAAATTTTTTTGTTTCCAACGTTTATTTATTTTTGGGACAGAGAGAGACAGAGCATGAATGGGGGAGGGGCAGAGAGAGAGGGAGACACAGAATCGGAAACAGGCTCCAGGCTCTGAGCCATCAGCCCAGAGCCCGACGCGGGGCTCGAACTCACGGACCGCGAGATCGTGACCTGGCTGAAGTCGGACGCTTAACCGACTGCGCCACCCAGGCGCCCCAGGAATTATTTAATTTGAGACAACTATTTGAATTTCAAGTGGAGGGGCACCTGAGTGGCTCAGTCGGTTAACCGTTGGACTCTTGGTTTTGGCTCAGATCACAATTTCACAGTTTGTGGGAACCAGCCCCATGTCCGGCTCTGTGCTGACAGTGCAGAGCCTGCTTGGGATTCCACCCCCCCTCTTTCAGAATAAATAAATAAACTTTGAAAGTCATGTGGAAACGTCAGTTACAGAGTTGGTGAATTGAAGGGTAGAACAGTTCAGGGAAAGAGAGCGATGAACATTTGGGCTAGCCTCGGAATCAGCGTCCTTCAGTAACTCACTCATCGTCAACTGGCTGGCATGAGGCTGAGTCCAGATTATCACCACTGCTGAGCCTGGGGCAGGGGTGACATTCAGAGCAAGTCACCCATGCTGGGGCCTTTAAGCTAGATGTAACTGTGGGTTTTATAACTGAATTATAAATTCATTTATAATTTATAAAGGCTACATCCATCAAAGCAACGTACACTCTTCTATGCCTCATTTTGTCCCCAGCTGAAGACAGTAGAAGATTTCGAATGGGAACTTACCCCGTGTGAGTAGGTCTCTGTTCCTTGCCTTAAATCAGAATTATCGTAAGAATCACCATCACCATGCATGCTCCCAGAACTCTCCGATTCTTCTCAGGGTTCCCACACGCCTTCCCACTCTTCTGCCTACAGGATGCGACTCTGAAATGTGGTGCTCAGAATGCTGTTTAATTCCCTCTTCTTTGACTTCTGTCCAGACCAGCTCAATTTGGAAAACATTTATAAAACTGTACCTGTGTCCAGCCTGATAGAGAGAAATGGGAGTGTACGCTTTCTTTCCTAAAACCAAGATCAAGACACATGATCTGCCCAAGAACCTAATTTCGGGGTGAGATTTTAATTATATGATAAGTGAAAGAAGGCTACGTTAAATCACTTGCAGCGAGATATTAGAGAAACTACCTTTAAGGAAATCACCTGTGTCATGAGCCTGGCAGTAAATGTGGATTTTGGTCCCACCTGTGGTTTCTGGTTACCCTTGGTGTCTGTTGTGGCCCATGAGCAGTCATGGGACTTACATTTAGAAGACAGACTAGGTGTCCCACTATAAGACACTGTAGGAGAACAGAGTTAGGAGAGAAATGAAGCTGAAGCCTGAATGTGTAGCACTCAAAGAAGACCCGTTTATTAAAAATCTTGTATGCAAAAGGCTCTGTTCAGGAAGCAGGAATGATAAGGTTGGCTTATTGTCCACTAGCCATTCACAGGCTAATAATGAACTGACAACCAGTTAATCAGCAATTAAATTTTTTTTTTAATGTTTATTTTTGATAGAGACAGAGAGCGAACAGGGGAGGAACAGAGAGAGAGGGAGACACAGAATCTGAAGCAGGCTCCAGGCTCTGAGCCGTCAGGACAGAGCCCGATGCAGGGCTTGAACTCATGACCCACGAGATCATGACCCAAGCCAAAGTCAGACACTTCACCGACTGAGCCAACCCAGGCATCCCATCATCAGCAATTTTAATATAATATAGTAATTTTAGGGAGGGGTGGAGGCTGGACGACCTCACCATTTGACTGGGAGGATCGGAACAGACTTCCTGGAAGGGGTGTCATTTGAGCCAAGCCTAGGGTGCTGGAATTTGGATGTGAGCAGAAGGTGGGTATGGAAGGAAAGGCTCACAGGCAGAGGGAAGGGTGCTAAACAGGCTTGAGACATGAGAACCCAGGGCCAGGTCATGGGAAGAGTGAGGAACATATTTTTTTTTTTTTTTTTTCTGAAATTTATTGACAAATTGGTTTCCATACAACACCCAGTGCTCATCCCAAAAGGTGCCCTCCTCAATACCCATCACCCACCCTCTCCTCCCTCCCACCCCCCATCAACCCTCAGTTTGTTCTCAGTTTTTAACAGTCTCTTATGCTTTGGCTCTCTCCCTTTCTAACCTCTTTTTTTTTTTTTTTTCCTTCCCCTCCCCCATGGGTTCCTGTTAAGTTTCTCAGGATCCACATAAGAGTGAGACCATATGGTATCTGTCTTTCTCTGTATGGCTTATTTCACTTAGCATCACACTCTCCAGTTCCATCCACGTTGCTACAAAAGGCCATATTTCATTTTTTCTCATTGCCATGTAATATTCCATTGTGTATATAAACCACAATTTCTTTATCCATTCATCAGTTGATGGACATTTAGGCTCTTTCCATAATTTGGCTATTGTTGAGAGTGCTGCTATGAACATTGGGGTACAAGTGGCCCTATGCATCAGTGCTCCTGTATCCCTTGGATAAATTCCTAGCAGTGCTATTGCTGGGTCATAGGGTAGGTCTATTTTTAATTTTCTGAGGAACCTCCACACTGCTGTTGAGGAACATATTTTGACCACATGGGACGGAGGTTCTCTGACCAAGACTGAAAAGGAAGTAGGGAATCAGGTCAAGGGAACTTGTGAGAATTTGGCAGAGATGGAGGCTGGAATTTTTTCTTTAGGCGATGGAAAACCATAGAGGCTCCTTGAGGAGGGAGAGAAGTGGTGTGGTAAGAGCCGCACTCCAGGCTGCTAGAGTAGAATGGACCACAGACCAGGGCATGTTAGGCCACCGTCCAGCCCAGAGGACATTTGTCTGCATAAAGGTAACAGGGTATCACAAGCACAGGGGTGCATATAAACATGTAAAAAAACCTCAGGGATTTACACTTAGTAGTAAAAATACTGGTCCTTCCAACACCTTCTCTGGAATTCTTGCCCTGTCTTCAAACCAAATAACCTGTCGGATAGTCAAAAGAATCCAATCATGTCATCGTTGGGTCCAGTTTCTTCAGTGGCTATTGCCTTTAGAACAAAAGCCAAGTTTTAGTGTGGAATGGTGGGTTCCTACCAATTTGGCCTCACGTCCCATAACTCAGGGCTCCCACCAAGCCATGCTGGCTGTTCTACATCAGCTTATGTCCCCACCACACCATCTCTCCTTACTCTGTCAGGGGCTTTTCGTTCTCAATTCTCTCCATGTCCAACCCAGAGCTCCTCATTCTGCTGCTCAGCTGGCTCTTCGTTGCATTTGCTCAGCAGCCCCACGGCTCTGGAGGCAGGAAGCTTATGTGTCGTCTTGAACTGCCAGAGGTCAGCACAATGACCATGTGAGCAAATGGTAGCCTTACCTTCAGTGTTCCCAACAGGAGCCACACCTTCCCCCAGGCCATCCAAAGAGTCCCTCAGACCTCTGGCTTCTCTCAGCACCACTGTGCCACGAGGCAGGGATTAGGGGAGACTCTGGGGCTTTTCAGTTGCATCTCTAGGAACGAGGGGTCTAAAGAAAACTTACTTTGAAGGATTGAGATAATAGACGATTCTTGGCCAATTCTAGTTGAGAAGGTGACTCTTGGCCTCTGTTTGCCAGATCTTCCAGGGAAGAGTTTCATGAGCATAAAGATTCTGGGTGCTTGGCTCATATGACTATGCAGGTAGTGGAAGCCTGCCAAGAGAGGTGAGTGCATCCAATGAAATACTAATCAGGCTCCAACATCAGTTCTAGATCCTTCACTAAAAAGTCTTGGCAAAGAGAGACAGAACAGCCCAGATAGCTGTCTTCTTAGAAACATAGGCTCACACCAGTCCTTGGTTTACCTGCATTTTCATGCCATTTGTATCATACACCTGCTAGGTGCCAGCCATTTCCTACGTTCTGTCCCTTCATAACCTCTTTGCAACCACATAATGCACCAGTGAGTCCTGCATCTACCCCAGACACAAGGTCCTCCCCGAGGACTTGAAATTTCAGTCCGTTTCTACCTTGTGGAGAACAGGGATGTCCACTGAGTTCTGTGATGCCCAGGAAGGGAATGGAGGTTCGGACTGCAGACAGGCAAGAATGAAGAGTCACATGCCCATTATACCTACAAAGATGGGGCTCTTCTACAAGATCCTTCTATGGCCAGATCACATCCTGGTCTGGGTCCTTTCCATATATATATATGTGTGTGTATGTGTGTATATATATATATATATATATACATATATATATATATATACATACACATCTATATATATATATACACGTATATATATATATATACCTGTATATACATGTATATACAGGTATATATATATGTGTATATATATACGTGTGTATATATATATGTGTATATATATATATGTGTGTATATATATATATATATATATATATATATATATATATCCTTCTTCTGCCCCAATCCCCACTACCACCTTGCAATCATTTTGAAAGAGCAAAGTCTTTATGCCCATTTACAGAGCAAGAGGAGTAGAAAATTAGAGCAACTTGCCCCAAATTCCATGGTTAGTAGGTACCAGAGCTGGCATTTGGCCCTGAATCTTCCTGGTCAGAGTTCAAGTCCAGCCACCATGATAAGAGGGTTGCCTTTAGCAGCTGGGGGACCTGAGTTTCCTTTCTCATCCTGTTCTCACAAATTATATGGCCTTGCATGAGGTCCTCAACCTCTCCCAGCCTCAGTCCTCAAATTCCAAAGGCAAATGGATCCAAGAGCCCTGCTCACACTATTGTGGGCATTTGGGTGAGGACTAAGGCATAGCCCGTGCACAGCACGTAGTAAGACCTCAAGGAAGCTTACCCACTGTTATTACTGTTTTCATTTTAAGAAGACTGTTCAAACCCTCACCCCTGGGCCTTGCTTAGATTCTGGGATATAGGAGGAGCAGGAACATCTTGTTCTTGTCCTAAGAAGATGCTGTGATAGCAGTTTTCTTTGATCCCTGATGAGCAGAGGTGCCAGCAACACTGGCAGCCCAGTCAGCTGCTGGCGACCCTCAGGCTTCCCAGATGCCTCAGGGCAGGCAGGCAGCCGTGAAGGCCTGGTCTGTGGAGTCTCCTAGGCTTGTGCTTCCCGAAAGGTCCCTAGCATGGAAGGGCTCACAGGTACTTCTGCCTAACTTCCCATTGGACATTGAGTTGGAGGAAAGTTTCCACCAAAGTTTGGGACACAGTCTCTAATGAGCATCCCTGGACTTTCTTTGTCTTCAGTGGCTAACAAATGCCATTCTGTGTACACAAATTATCCTGCTTCACCAACATTTAATACTTGGGAGAATGAATTATTTTCTTTCTCTTGCTAAGTATGGACTGGGAAAGCCCATATTAGATTTGATCAAAAAGAGAGGATGCCGCCACAGGATCTGGTACCATGTGGATGGACAAGTTTTGTCATCAGAGCCCTATGCTTTGAGGCAGGTGACTTGACATTGCCACAGAACCTGCCTCAGAGCCTTCCCCAGGAAGGGGTTGGGGGTGACCTAATCCATGCAGATGTCAGCAACATGGAGGCTTATAGGTTTGGAGTCGGCAAGAGACGGATTCTTTCTGAGTTCATTGTCTTAATTGATGTGTGACTTTGGCAAATTACTACATACTTGCTTGTCCCCTTCTCCTCATCTGTAAGTCAGGATAATGATGCCTCTGTCATAAGGCAGTCACATGTGCATAAGCACTAGGTAAAGGGTGGCTGGACTGTAATTATTACCTCCAGAAAAATGTTCCACTTAGCTTTTCTTTTTATTGTGATAAGGTATACATACCGTAAAATTTACCATTTTAACCGTTTTTAAATGGCATTTTAAGGTTCAGTGGCATTAAGTGTTCTGCATTTTTGTGCAACCACTACCATCAGGATGTTTTCATCTTCCCAGACTGTAACTCTGTACCCATTAAACGTGAACTCCCCTCTCAGCCCCTGGTAATCACTGTTCTACTTTCTGTCCTATATATTTGACTTTTCTAGGTACCTTTTATAAGTGGAATCATACAATCTTTTGTCTTTTTCTGTCTGGGTTATTTCACTTAGGTTAATGTCTTCAAGGTTCATTCGTGTTGAAGCATGTGTCAGAATGTCATTCCTTCTTTTTTTTATAGAAAAATTTTTAATGTTTATTTATTTTGAGAGAGAGAGAGAGAGAGAGAGAGAGAGAGAGAGAGAGAGGGAGAGAGAGAGAGAGATCATAAGTGAGGGAGGGACAGAGAGAGAGGGAGACACAGAATCCGAAGCAGGCTCCAGGCTCTGAGCTGTCAGCACAGAGCCCGATGTGGGACTTGAATTCACAAACCGTGAAATCGTGACCTGAACTGAAGTCAGAAGTTTAACCAACTGAGCCACCCAGGCGCCCCTGAATGCTTCATTCTTAAGGTTCAGTGATATTCCATTATCTGTGTAGGCTACATTTTGTTTATCTGTTCATCCATCAGCAGATGTTTGGGTTGTGTCTACCTTTTGGCTGTTGTGAATAATACTGCTATAACATGGGTGTACAAATAACTGTTTGAATCCCCGATTTCAATTATTTGGGATATATATCCAGACGTAGAACTTCTAGATCCAATGATAATTCTGTGTTTAATGTTTTGAGGAGCCACCATACTGTTTTCCATAACAGCTGCCTTATTTTATATCCCCACCAACAGTGCCCAAGGGTTCCAGTTTCTCCACATCCTCACCAACATTTATTGTTTTTTCTTTTTCTTTCTTTCTTTCTTTCTTTCTTTCTTTCTTTCTTTCTTTCTTTCTTTCAATGGCCATCCCAATGGATGTGAAATAGTAACTCATTTTGGTTTTGATTTGCATTTCCCTAATGATTAGCATAGGTGAGCATCTTTTCAAGTGCTTGCTGACCATCTGTATATCTTCTTTGAAGAAGTGTCTGTTCAAATTGCCTCATTCAGTCTCACAAAGGAAAATATGTTCACCCAACATAGCAGTCACAGATTTCTAGATATTAGTGTTTCCCTGATCCCAGCGTTGGTCCATTGATTCATTAAGCAAATTCTTCTTGAATGTTTGCTCTACTGCAGGCTGTGAGTGGAGTGTTGGGAACACTGATTGGAGGCTGATGTCGTGCCAGTCCTCAGGGAAACCTCAGGATGGTGGGGAAAGCAGGAGGGGAGTTCTGTGAGAAAGATGCATGTGGTTCCAATGGGCACAGAAGAGGAACCATCTGATTGCCTTTGAGTGGTCGGGGAATCACCCTAGGGGAGATGCTGAGGCTGGATCTTGAAGAATAAGGACAGTAAAAGAGAAAAAGGGAGAGTAGGCATTCCAGGCAGAGGAACAGCATGTGCGAAAGGTTGGAGGCAAGGAAAACACATTTTACCATGAGAATCCATGCCTAGAGATGTCCAGCAACTTTCCCACATGAGTGAATGCCACTGTTTGGCCTGAACTCAGGACTTCTGAGCTTTGGATCAAAGCTAATACAGTGTGGATTTCTATGCCAGTGAATACTCATTAAGAGAGTCATGTTCCATGCCCACTTGTGCCTCCTCCAGCAGGCCTGGCTTAGGTTTCCTGCTGTTGCTGAGAGGCCCCCAAGCATGGGCTCCTGGCCCAGCTGGGTTGGGGGTCTTCCCAGAGATACTAAGGTGAGGAGCTGTGTGCTTAGGTGTGCCCTATTACTGAAAGCCATTGCTCTGCACAGTGGCATCAAACTGTGAAATGGATTCATCACCAAGGTGTGGTTAGAGATGTGCTCATCTCAGAAACCTGACTCTGGGGAAAGAAAACCCAGACCAGATCCTGATTAGTGCTTCTGTCTATCTCTCCACCTCCAGCTCCTGGGATCCTACCACTCTGGGAAATTAAACAACAGAGTAGAGCTTCTGAGAGCAGGCACACATCTGATGGTAGAATTGAAATTTAGTGCCTAATCAGGCACTGGTCTGGGCACGGGATCAACAGGAAATGGATGGCTGAAGGTGCCCTCGGATGGATGGCCTTGACATAATCCAGGGATGGATTCCGGAAAAAAATTGTGCAACCTAGACTTTGTGTGTCCATGGAAGACTGTCTCCTGTACCATGCAGAGCTCCCTGCCCCAGGGATTTCCTCAGCTGAAGAAAGATGTCTCCCCAAGGCTTGCCCTCTTTCTAGGGTGGCCCACCTCCTGTGGCTGACTGCTGTGGGGGTCTAAGGGCCTGGCCCTCTCACTGTCCCAACTCAGGACAGCTCTGAAGGATCCTCTTATCTTTGGCATTCCTCGCGGAGTTGGCTGAGTCTCCCGCTGAGACCCCTGGAAGGAGGGTGTGGGGATAGCATGCACCCCTCACTCCCTGATTGCCAGTTTCCTAGAAGCAGTGGGAGCTCTGGTCACTGACATCTAAAAGCACATTGCCATGACACTCTCCGTGCCCTTTTCAATGGCCTTGTCAATCTCCTTGTAATTCACTTGTTGGAAACCTCCTCTGCCTCTTCATATGGTCTTTCTCCCTTGTTTGAGTTTTGAAGAGTCTTATTTCCCCTCTCCCTCAACCTCTAACTTAAGATGATGCGTACAGCCCCCCCCCCACCACTGCTAATCAGTGGCGCTCTTGTAAGCCAGGTTCCTGTCATGCATTTTTTGAACTTGATTCTTGTCTGCAAGTTTCCTCATCTTTGAAATGAATAACAGGAAAAAGTAAATGTTCCATTTGATCCAAACACATTTACTCTTTTATTAAAAAGTCAATTCATTTTCATCGATCACCCACTATATGCCAGGCACTTTACTATTTCACTTGTGGCTTTTAAAGGAATTGGAAGTGGTTTACACCTATCTTCTTATCTGACTGTGTTATTTGTTTATGTCAACCCCACATGTACTTGCATACCATCCCCCCTTTCCACTAGGTCAGACCCTGGGATTTGCAGCTGGAGAAACTTGGCTCGAGTTCCAGTTGTGCCATTTGCTACGTGGGTAACTTTCGGAAACATGTGTCAAGTGTCTTTATTTTATTCTTCATATGTCACATGAGAAGCATAGTAATTAGGTATTCCCTAGGAAATGGGGAAAATAATGAAATAAAGCTTGTGAAATTGCCTGACAAAATGCCAGACACCAGTAGATACTCAAGAAAATATTACGAAACATGATTTTTAGTCAATGGAATCCAGTTTTTTGTGACCTCAGACCCAGGACAACCAATGAGCCTGCTTCCAGGTGCTGTGACTCCTGAGGGTCTATATAGATCTTGAGATCACAGAGCTACATGGAAGGTGTCACCCCTGGCAGGGAGTTCGGGAAACAGCTATAGTTAACAGCTCTTGCTGCATAGATCATCCCACCAACAGGGGCAAAAATCACTTGGCCTTTTCTCACTGGAGGTGATGAACACCGTTCTCTTCCTTATCCGTGTGTATTAGCTTCCAGTTGCTGCTATAACAACTTACCACAAACTCAGTGGCTTGAAGTAATGCAAGTTTGTTATCCAACGGTTCCGTAGGTTTGAGGTCTGACATGGATCTCACTGGGCTGACATCATGGTGTTGGCAGAGCAGTGTCCCCTCTGGAGGGTCCAGGGGAGAGTCTGTTTTCTTGCCTTTTCCAGCTTCTGGAGACAGCTCATACCCTTTCACTCACAGCTCCTTCCTCCATCTTACAGTCAGCAACTCTTGGCTGAGATCTCATACTGCTGCCGTCTTTAAGGTTCTGTTTCCTGCTCCCTTGTGATTATATTGAGCCTGTCCAGGTAACCCAGGATAATCTCCTGACCTCAAAGATTCTAACTTAACCACATCTGCAAAGTCGTTTTAGATGTGTAGATTGACACATTCATAGGTTTTGAGGATTAGGATGTGGACATCTTTGGGAGACCATTATTCAGCCTACAACAAGTGAGGACACAGGCTCAGAGAAGGCAGAGATTTGACCAGGACCACACAGCAGCTGGTGGAGGTGTCAGAACTTGACGCTCGGCTCTGATCTGGGGTGTGAGGTGGTGGAGGCAGGGGGAAGGAATCAAAGATGAAGATAATGCCAACCGGCTCCGCACGCTCATTTCCAGGATAGAAGGTTCCAGAGTTTGCTTCATAAGTAGAGAAAAAGGAGGGAGCAGGAGAATATGAAATGATAAAGTCCAAGGGAAATAAACCCACATTACTTTCTGCTGTTCTGTTGATGGATAGCAGCTCGGCTTCCTTGGTTTTACATTTGTGGACATAATCATATCTGATAACTGTGACTGAGCCCCAGGATCCCACCAGGGCTCACCTGCAGGCCTAACAGCCTCCACGGAAGCGAGACACCCAACGATACAACTATGGAATGTCAAACCCGCTGGCTTTGCAGATCCATCTACCCCCAAGCCCACCTGATCTGCTGAGATGCAGTCAGCTGGTGGCCAGAGAGACAGTGGCTGCTGGAGTTTGAGTTCTGGCTTTCTGCTACACAGCTCTACCTTCTACGCCCCACATTTTCTCTTCTCCTCAACTTCAGAGAAGCCGTGAGCATTTATCCTTGCATCTCTCCTCGTCACAGGGTTGAAATGCCCACCCAGTTAGGTGTGATCCAACTCCCAGCTCTTCCTGTAGGACCTTGGCAGGATTCTTACTGTCCCCGGGCTGTCTCTCTTGGTTTCCTCTTTTATAAAATGGCATTGACAGTAGCTACCTTGTACGGTTAACATGAGAATGAGTTCCAGGAGAATTAAATAAAGAAGCAGAGGGCTGGGCACAGGCCCAGCTGTCATGCACATCAGCCCCCCAGGGGCATCCAGGCAGCTAGGATTAGGTGCGCGAGGGGGGCAGACAGGAGGAAGCCGAGGCTCGTGCCACCTCCTGAGCACAGGTGTATGCAACTGCCAGGATGGCCACTGGTCACAGGAAGCTACATTACTCTATATTGCAATCTCTGTCCATCCTAAAATGCTCTGTGGGCCCCCAGGGCAGCAAAGCTGTTCAAGGGCCTCTTAGAAAAAAGCGGGCCCGGGGCACGATGGTTGTATGAACTTGACAGCCCCACGTGCTCTTTCCTCCTCTGCAGGTTCTTAGTGTGTTATCAGTATCTCGCCCTCTCTGAACACCCAGTGCCACAAAGAAGGTGTGACCGAGCCCTTTGCAAAGACTTCTGACCTCAGAGACCTTTTTTCCTACACCATGCTGGTATTCTGAGGCTTTCTTGGCACTTGTTGGGGACACTGAGCCAGGTGTGCACCTGTCACTGCATCCTCCTGGGCCATAGGCGCCTTTTCATGCAAAGGCTGAGGCAATTCATCTTAGAAAATTTGAACAACCCCAGACTATATCAAAACCCATTCTTCATGACCCTAGAGTTTCCCTTTCCATAAGCAGATAAATATAGCATAGGTGGCATAAAAACAGAATGACTGATGTGTCCGGCTGATTGGCCAGCTCCCTCTCTGCTGGTGTTTTCCTGCCAGGTGTTGGTAAAGCTCCCATTTGTCTGGGCCATACTCATTGCCTTGGGCAGTTCCTGGGTGCTCTGAGCCTCCTTGTCCTGGCCTTTTCTGTGTCTAGATTCTGCGGTGTCTCCCCCTGGCTGCTTGCGGAGAGGGCACAGATGTTGGAGCTCTTCAATTCCAAGCTGACCTTGGGGATAAAATCTCCTTTGGCCCCTTCCCCATCCCCCAGCAGGAGGGGGGAGGGGAACAAATGCACCCTGGGCCACTTGCCCCATCACACGGTCTCCGCATTTATTGCTGAAAGCGCGGGGCCCGTACAGGCAGTCAGTCCATGCCCACGGCTGCCCCTGTGCACCTCTGCCGTCCCTCTGCCAGGCTGGCCTTTTCTCCCCGGTCTTAAATATTGCAACCCAGCCAAATGGCCCTCTCAGACCAAGATCAAAGACTTCCTTTATCCTGAAGTCTCCCTTCCTGCTTCTGCTGACCTTCCCCACCATCTTGTGGCTCCCCCCGCCTTTGGTCATGAGCTCCATGCATGATGTTTTCTCTCCTACTGGGCCTTATGGGTTTTCTAAGTGTCTCTGGAGGACCACCTGGCCCCGGGAATTGATACCAGTGTTTTGTCTTCCAACTACTCTGGGGGAGAGGAAGGTCACTGTCTTCATTTGATTAATGAAGATGCTGGGGTTGGAGATACTGAAGGGTACGTCGAAGATAGTGATATTTTGGACGTGTGACCGTCTGAGCTGGGCCCTCAATCTAACTGCAAGCTTCGAATCATCAGTTCCTCTTTTCTGAAATAGAACTTCACCAAAAAACCCGTCACTACTTTTCCAAATCAGTCCTTTGCAGTAAGGAAAATTCAACTTCATTTCCTGTTTAAATGTCCTTATCAGGCTTGGGGCACCTGGGAGGCTTGGTCAGTGAAACATCTGACTCTTGATTTCGGTTCAGGTCGTGATCTCACGATGGTGAGATGTAGCCCTGTGTTGGGCTCTGAGCTGGCGGTGCGGAGCCTGCTTGGGATTCTCTCTCTGCCTCTCCCCTGCTCACACACATGCATGCTCTCTCTCCCTCTCTCTCTCTCTCTCTCTCTCTCTCTCTCTCTCAAAATAACTAGACATTAAAAAAAATAAATATCATTATCAGTCTCCTTGTAGTTGCTGTAGATGCAGGTGCTAAATAACAACACCCTGTGTGGATGGAGAGATCCTTAGGAAGTTCTCCTTTTCATATGTGCAACCAACCTGCTCCAACTTTTCTGACTAGAGGAAATTTCCAATCAGAAGCCTTCCTGGCCCGAGAGGTGTGTGACAAGCTGATGTCTGTTGGAAGGAGGGCATCAGCAGCACTAAGGGGCCCTTCTGAGCAAACCAGAGTTCGCAAAACCATCCTCAGTTCACCGGGAATGTTCTGAGACATAACGGACCAGGACACCAGTCCTTAGGCCACACTGCACACTGGTCCTGGTGGGACTTTAACAGACCCTGAGCTCCGCGGAAGACCTGATATGTTTGGACACCTGGAGAGTCGGCTCCGAGCAGACTCTCGATTGTGTTTGGACAAAGCTCTGAAGGCTTCGAAGGCAGCTGGAGTCGGGAGTCACTGGACCCAGCTGGGAGGACCCACGTGTGGCCACCTTATCCTACCTTATCCTATGAGGGCAGTGGAAACACGTGGGGAAGCTCAGCCCAGGGGTCCTTGAAGGGTCTAGGAGACCAACAAATTAGGGGGTGCTCTGGACACGCTGGGCATTCCAGAGGAGGGGATAACTTCTTAGGTCCTCAGGCACTTTTGAAATTCTGAAATTCTAAAACTGAGACAACGTTGCCCCATTCTCCATACACTGTGGGAAGGAGACTTAAAAAGAGTCAAACCTTTGCAAACGCAGTCAAGCATCTGCTATTCACCAGGCTCTGCAAATTCATGATGTCAGGTGACAAATTGCTCCGTATGATACTGAATCTTCTTATAAGTCTGGCAGACACAAACCACTAAGTGTTCACAGAGACGGGGAGAAGAAGGGACACAAATCCTTTCCAGATTTCAGAACACCTGTGAGACTCCTGACCCTCCTACCACCCTGGGGCTTCTGGTTATTCCTTAATCAGTGCCCCAGCCCCTGCCCCGGCCCTGCCTGGTCCTCCTGTGGACCACGGCTTCAACGTGTTCCTTGTCTTGGATTCACTTTCAAAGGCAGTCCTGGGTTTCAATCCTTGTTCCCTTACTCACAAACTGTGTGTCCCAGAGATAAGTGCTTAACCTCTTTGAATTCCTTTATTTTTATGTGAGATACACTTTATTGAGTTGTCTTCCAAAGAAAACTTTTACTTGCAGCAAATAAGGAGGTCACAGGGAGTGGCTTCCCAAGCTGTGACTCCCCTGAGAGAGGATGGGTGGGTTCCTTCCGTTTAGAGTTAGGATGAATATTTAGGTAGGGGAGCCTTGTCATCCTGTGTCGAGGCAGGTGCGCCTTAAGGGAACATACCTAGACATACGTTGTGTGTTACGTAAAGGAGGCTGAGGTTCCTCCTTGGGCAGAGGTTTTAGGATTATAATGAGGTAAAGGTAATTGCAGGTCATTCCAGAGGGTCACTCCATGGTCCATCTATGCAGGCGCGAGTCTGGTTTAGCTCAAAGGTCTGGGTGGTCTGGGCTGGCAGGAGATTTTGTCAGGGAAGACCCCATCATCTGGAGGTGTATTCCAGTTTCATCTGAGTTAAAAGGAAAGCAGGAAAGAAGAGTTTAGGGGAGAATGTAAGACAAAGGTTAGTGAGGACAAGCAGGTGGGCCATAAAGGCCAGGTCTTGGGGTCTAGCTGGTGACAAATCCGTCCTCTGGTTCTATTCTGCTCCTCGTTCTTGAGGGGGATGGGGTGAAGGTCCATCTTCTGTAGCTACTTCCTGCCGGATGTGGGTGTCTGGGCACAGTCATAGGGACTGTTAGAGGAGCAGATTCTCTCTCTCAGCTCGTTTTAGATGTGTGTGGAGGTCACCAGACTTAATCCCAAGCTGTTCTTATCCTTGTGTTATTGCCGTTTCTAACTTTGTGGCCTCCGTTTATTTGGATACAAATTGTAGCAAACAGTTATCGTGTGAAGTCCTGTCAGTAGGAAGGGCAGTCTTTCCCTTGCTTCCCGTTGACTGTGATCCTGCTGACGTGTGCTGGCAGATTCGCTTTCCAGGGATGCTTTAGTGTCTTTATAACTTTTTGCATTTCTAGGGTCATTGTGACCAGGACTAACTAACCTCAGGAGGGTGTTCACTTTAAAACCAGACCAGGGTAGACAGAACTAGAACATTATCTATTTTGCCACATACTGACAATAAGCTGTGACATTTATTACCGGACAGTCACAGAGAGGATGACTTGTAAATTTGAGAACCCTTATTTAATGAGGCTTCACTTGCCTGTGTCTCTAGAACAGAAGTTTCCCATCAGTGAGTGACCCACAGAAATATTTGTTGTCATCTGGTGCTGGTAGCATTTCCTCCTAAGCCTCTGGCATAGATGCCTTTTTACTCTGTTCTGTTGGACCTAAGGAATGAGTCTCTCTGTAGATCTGGGCAAATTCCTCTTCTCAAGGTCCCCCAATATCCTGAGGTTTCAACACCTGTTCCTGATGCATGCTTCCAGGACCCAAAGTGCTGTTACTTCCTTTGCCTCTGTGTGAAATACTTTTACAATCATGATTGTAAATCAAGATGAATGAATGGATGGGTTGGCAACGTTTTTTCATCAAGGGCTAGGAGGGACATATTTTAGGCTTTGAGGGCCATGCGGTCTCAGTCTCAATTACTCACCTCTGCCATCGCATTGCTAATGCAGACACAGACCTTATATAAATAAATGGGTGTGGCTGTTCCAGTAAAACTTTATTCACATTAGCATGTGGGAAAGGGGGTGTGGATTCAGCCTCAGTCTATCATTTGCTAATCCCTAAATTGGTGCACGTAAAGCGCTTAGCATAGGGCCTGGCACAGTGTAAGCCATGATAAGTAGTATATTGGTTGTTAGTATCATTAATATTATTTTTTACTACCAGTCATATTTAGGCAGAACAGAGCACGGTATCCAGGTCCCAGCAGGAATGGTGCGCATGAGGGTGGTAGAAATCCAGGAGAGTCTGTCAGATGATACAGAGACCATCCCACAACCGTTATGTGACATTATAGAGCGCTCTGATGTTCTACGATTACTGGGTGAGATAGAAGGGAGTGTTGGTGCAAAGCAAGGTAAACCTGTGTGTGTGTGTGTGTGTGTGTGTTTGTGTGTGTGTGTGTGTGTGTGTGTGTGTGTAATGGGGAGGGCACGAGAGAAGCAGAGTAAAATTCTCTGGCAGACAGATCTGTGTCCAGGTATAATGGAACTCCCTATCACCAGTCATCACCTGCATTTTTTACGTGTAACTGGCAGGCACAGAAAACCTACCATCACTAGAAGGGCCCTGACTGGAAGCACTTCCCTGAGATAATTACTGTCTCTTTGGTTTGAGCGTCACTGACAACCTTCCTACAACGTCTCAGAGACCCCAGCTGGGGAGAGAGCAGAACGCCTCTGTGACTGGCCCATAGTGTAACTCTGGTCCTCTGGATCCCTCTTATCCAAGTTCTAGAACACTCTCTGGGAACTTTTCTCCTTGGCTTTCAGATGCACTGGATACCTATTTGTGCCAGAATCCTAGAGCTGGGGACTTCCCTGTGGAGGAGCTCAGAAAATGCACACAAGATGCTTGCATGATGATGTCATTAGCGGGGAGCAGAGATGCTGCTGTCCCCGGTACATGTGAGGGGCCTTCCCTGGGGCCACGTGCAGGTTCCAAACAGAAGGCCTGGAAGAAGAAAAATAGAGACCTTTCCTGACGGCCACAGATGCTGATCTGTATAGATAAAGCCTTGGGAAAGAACATTATCATCCAACAGTGATGCTGGAAAATTGCCCAGATATCAATTCCTGGATGAGTAAGCACAGATTCTGCGAGAATGATTGAGCCAGCTTCTTGAAGATTCTAAAGCATTCAGCTTATTTTCAGCCAGGGTCTGAATTCGTTCCCTTTGTAGCGGCAGAGGCTGAGGGTCATGCCAAATGTGTGGCTTTCTATCCCAGGCCCAGAACCAGAAGCCACCCACCTAGTCCTGTGCTGTGACAGTGGCTTCTCCCTGTCCCTGAGGCATGCCCTGGGTGTCTCAGCGTTCCAAGTGATGTCTGACTGTGCTTCTTATAGCCGTCCCTCCAGCCCTTAGACAGGTCTTGGCATGTGGGGCTCTCAGCAAATAATTACTCAATGACTGAACAGCCATAAAGACAAGTTCTCCTGGGCGATACAACCAGTGGAATGGATGGGCACACCGTCCTTGAAGAGGGTTAAATCTCTGTGGCTTCTATGACCAAGGACTACAGAGTAGCTGAAGGGAAAGAGGCAGAACATTTGAATATAACTCACAAAAGCTGTTAAAAGAACAAGTCTCAGGCAGGGGTCTCCTAGCAGCAGATTCTGATTGCAAGTGGTTGACCTTGGAGGTGATCAGGGAAGCACCAGAAGGCGAGAGAAGCATGACAGGGCAAGAAGGAAGACAATTCCTGTCTGTGAAGAGCGAGCAGGCTCTGAGCACGGGCACTCCACCCCCATGGGGTCTCTGGGAGACGCTGAAGTTGTCCTATCCAGGGTTCAGAGCTGAGGTATGGATTCACGCACCCACACTCACGTGGGTGGAGAGCTCTCCCCCAGGGTCAACTCCCCAATGCACTGGCCTGACCAGAGCAGAGCCACACTCCTGCAGCATGAGAAAGTTCTGCTGTAGTGTCTGCAGAAGTGAGTGCCTAGAGGGGATGCAGGTGGGCACTGACCTCTGTTCTCTTCCTCCTCCTCTTAATAAGTTAGGAAACTGAGGCTCAAAGTAGTTCAGGGACTTGCTGATAAGCAGCCATGCTGGGATGGATTTTTGCTGGTAAGTGGCCAGCCTGGGACTCAAGTGCAGCTCCGTGTGACTGCAGAACAGGGCACACAGCACTTCTGGCATCTCACCGCTTTCCCCAAGGACAGCACGGGGTGACAGGGTCCCACAGCAGGATCCTCTTGGCATTTTTCTAGGATATTACTGCGCTGGTCTATTCCATTATAATATTCTCCCTTCTTCTGTTCAGAGCAGTTAACTTTGCCTCATTATTATTTCATTGGGCTGAGCTTTAGTGAAACATAGCCTTTAATTTGTTTATTTAACATTCCTGGTCTGCACTTGCTGATAGAGTATGACTGATTAATTAATTAATTGTAGACTGCTGTGGTGCATCCTGGATTGTGACACTATTTCAGACCCTGATGGGAACTCTGGCAGAGGCAGGTGGTGGTGGACATGGGTCACGGGGCCCTGGCCTGAATGAAAAGTGGGGTGAGGGGCAGGCTGGCCTCCCTCAGCCCTGCCGTGCCAAGTTCTGAGGCCACCCAGGCCTGGTGGAGGCGAGGAGCAGGCCGGCAGCCTCAGCCCCTGACATCCACAACACAGACCCACCATGTTTCTCTGTATGACATTTCTGGTTGTATTTGGGGGACATGGGATTGGCTTTGGATGCCTCTGTCTTTCTGCTCAATTGGCCCAGAAGTTCCGGAGAAATGGTTCCAAACATGGGGCATGTCGGAAATGGTGCTAGTTCTAATGGGCTTGGCTGGGACAGGGAGGAGCCCCAGGGGGCCTCGTCTACTCCTCGCAGCAGCCAGTCTTGCCAAGTCAAGTGCTCCATAGCTAGATCTCAGGCACGCTCCTCCTGTTTGAGATCAAGGCTCTGCCCACCTCCTAGAATTGGTCTCAAAGGATGCTGGCCTTTCTCTCATTCTGTCACCATGTCTTGGCCCTAGACCCATGGTCTTAGGATTTAAGTTTTGCCCACCAGGGTGTGCATTATTGGCTTTTTCTTGTACCACCATGACAGTAATTAACTTCCATTCATTCTAAATTCACAGTGTTGTTTTGTTTTGTTTTTAATGCTTGTTGTATTCCAGACTGTCTTCTAGACACTGGGGCACAGATGTGGCTCCTGGCTTCATGGGCCTTACTCTCTTCCACCTGGGAGCTCTGCTTAGGTTTGACTCCCTCTACAACCTTCCTACATTGCCCGGCCAAACTGGGAGGGTTTTTTTCTCTCTCATGTTTGTTTAAGGTGTCTCCCATGTGCTAAATATGTTACCTCCTCTGATTTCCACCATAGTCTGCAAGAAGGACTTACTATTTATTTGACTGTGTGGGAAATGGAGGCACCAAGAGGCAGAGTGACATCTGCAGAGCTAGGAGGTGTCTGGGTTGGTGCCCGAGCCCAGTAATTGCACTTCAAGTCCAGGGCCCAGCCTACCCAGCTTGGCCACTCACTTCCTGCCGCCTCTCTCTGGTCTGCCCTGCTGCTGGTGAAATGGCTGTGAACTACTGGGTTGTGCTGGGGGTGTTTCTCCCAGGATTGGGAAAAACAGAAGCTCTTGTAAAACTGCATTTAGTGATCCCATAATTACCTTTGCCCTGGGAAGGAAGATAATGCCGAACGAGACAGATTTTTCTAGGACACAAATTCTCCCTTGGACCTGCCCCAGCTACTCAGCATGTCCTGCCTATTGGGATATGCCAGGCCAGTTTCAGATTAAAGCACAGCCCTGCAGGGACTCTGGCTTCTCCCGCTGGCCTGGTTTGTCTATGGATGCAGTGCCCATAATGCTGTAATAAATACTTGTTCAAGAAGAAATCAAAATGAATGGATAAACTGCATTCAGGATTTGGTTTTGTCTCTCTTGCAACCGGGGGCCAGAGCCAGGGGGCTTGGGCAAGTCACTTCACTTCCTTGAGTGAAGTGATTTGTCAGCTATCAAATGGAATTTATAACGTATACAGGGTTGTTATAAAGATTAGGTGAAATAAGGTAGAAATGTCTGGCTCAGTTTTTGGTGGAGAGTAGGTGCTTCCCCAGAGTTAGCCCACCCCTCCCCCCACAGTGAGGTTCAAAGGTGGACGGTCTTTCAGATTAGTTGTGTGATCATCAGTCCTCGGGCATCTTATCCCCTTAGTTTTTTGTTTTGTTTTGTTTTGTTTTAATTTTTTTAACGTTTATTTATTTTTGAGAGAGAGAGACAGAGAGACAGAACATGAGTAGTGGAGGGGCAGAGAGAGAGGGAGACACAGAATCCAAAGCAGGCTCCAGGCTCTAAGCTGTCAGCATAGAGCCGGACACGGGGCTCTATCTCACAAACTGAGATATCGTGACCTGAGCCCAAGTCGGATGCTTAACCGACTGAGTCACCCAGGAGCCCCAATTTTTAAAAAAATATTTGTTTATTTTTGAGAGAGACAGAGATAGAGACAGAGTGTGAGTGTGGGAGGGGCAGAGAGAGAGAAAGAGAAAGAGAGAAAGAGAGAGAGAGAGAGAGATAGTGCGAGCAAGGAAGGGGCAGCAAGAGAGAGGGAGACACAGAATCTGAAGCAGGCTCCAGTCTCTGAGCTGTCAGCACAGAGCCTGACGCAGGGCTTGAACTCACAAACCGTGAGACCATGACCTGAGCTGAAGTCAGACGCTTAACCGACTGAGCCAACCAGGTGCCCCTTTTATCCCCCTAACTGAACCCTCCTGGAAACGGAGAGATGCAGTTTCAGATGTTTCCACCACCCCAGCAATTCCAGAAACCATGTGCCTTATGTATTCTCAGCTTTCTTATCCATGAAATGGGGACACAGGTCTTTACCTAGAGGGTTCCACAGGCAGCATGGAAGCTTTCACCCACCTCTCAGGACCCTGGAAAGAATGTTTGAGGATTTGTTTCCAGTGTGCCGGGAAGAAGAAGGATGGCAATTAGGAGGGATTAATTGTGATTACGTGTTTATCCGTGAGATCTGACCTAGGAGTGTTTCTCTTCAAACAGTAGTGTTTAGCAGTGCTCAGTTAGGCAAGAAACCACCATCTTCTTCTTGGGTTTCAATGGACTGAGGCTGGGGGAGGGCCGCTGCTCTCTCAGCCTCACAAATGGACTTTGCTGTGTTGTCACCTTGTTTCACTTTGCAGAAACTTCAAGGTGGCTCAAGGACCAAATAGTCTGTCTTCTGCTTTTTGGGTGAAGACTGGGGAGGAATTTCTTCCAAAGCATGGACAGGGACTTATGTGGAGGACCCAGTAGGTCCTAAGAAAATGTTAAGGCTTTTCTTTCTTTCTTTCTTTCTTTCTTTCTTTCTTTCTTTCTTTCTGTCGTTCAAGTTTAGAGAAAAGGTAGCTGATTTGCTTTGAGGCTTCTGTGTTAAGGTGAAAAAGTACAAGGAAAATATTTGTTGACTAGAGTCGATTCAAAGCATCCAGTTGTCTTTTAAGCAGCAAAGATTTAGAGATGGTCAGTGGTGGGAAAGGTGTGGCAGGAGCCAAGGTGGTGGGGAACTAATGGAACCCAAGGGCAAGTGAGAGGGACCCATCTTGGACGTAACAGAGATGTCAGACATGGACAAAGAAAGGACCAGAAGCCAAATGGCCTACTTCGGCGGGGTGGTGGGAGGCTACTTTCTGGAAGCAGCATGGATTCTGATAGAAAGCTATAAGCACATAGGCGCATAGAGAGGTTGTTCTGCCATCAAAGGCTCTGGGCTCAGAGATCCAAGGAATGGTCTGGCTGTGGGGACTGGTGGATACAGAGGCTGGCTCAGAGACAGACTGGACAGAAGGCCCCGCATCCCAGTTTCTGCCTTGTCATTTTGTACTTGGGCCACCTGGAGCTGGTTGCTCTCCCTCTTAAGGCCTTAGTGTCTTACACTGAAGCCTAAATCTTGAAAATGAACATGAAGAGATTGACCCTGGCTCCATTGTAATTTCAGTGTCTCCCTTTTTCCCGATTTCTTGAAAATCATCTCACATGGCCAGTGGCCTCTGGATATAAAATAAGGAAGCCCTGTGGCCCACAGGTGTGAGTGGCTGCTGCTGTCCTTACCCTCCACACGGAGGACTGACTGCGAGTCTGCATCAGAAGGTGACAGCATGAGACTGTCTGCCGGGAAAAATGAGCCAAACAGCTTTCATCTTCCTGTAATCTTTAAAATGAGATCTGACATCCTGCCACGAAGGTAGGTACAAGCCTCAGCTGCTCCCGTCGCAAATGGTTCCTTATAAACAAGGAGAAATCCTCTGAAAACCCTACTGTCATAGGCAGAATAATGGTCCCCGAAGAGGTCCGTCTAAGTCCTCATTCTTGGAAATGGTAGATATGCTGCCTTATGTGGCAAAGGGGAATTCGAGTTGCAGACGGCATTAGGGTTGCTAGTCAGCTGCCTTTGACAGGGAGATGATGTTGGGTCATCTAGGTGGGCCCAGTGTAAACACCAGCGTCCCTAAAACAGCAGAGGGAACAGAGATAGCTATGTAGCACACGAGAAGAACTTGACCCAATTTTGCTGGCTTTGAAGATGGAAGAAGGGAGCCATGATCCATTTGTGTGACTTCTAGACGCTGGAAAAGGTGAGGAAACAGCGTCTGCTCTAGAGCCTCCAGAAAGGAACATAGCCCTGCTGACACCTTGATGTCAGCCCGGTGAGACCTGTGTTAGACTAATCCACAGAACTGTAAAAGGATACATTTGCGTTGTTTGAAACTACCAAATTTGTGACAACGTGTTGCAGCAGCAATAGAAAACTCAACCTACCTACCACCTCTAATTTTCCTGCCTGAACTCCAGCGGGCCTGTCACTCATGTGTTTCCACTTTCATGCAAACATTCGTTCACTCCTGCCTACACGTATTTACTCATGTATGCCTAAACCTTAAGTTCCTAATTTTTGTAAATGGTTGTTAATAGTAGAAACTATTTTATAGAGTCTTTTTAAAGATGACATTAAATGAAACAAATACAAGGCTTGGCACATTGATGGGCGTAGTGCAGCACTCATAATGTCAGCTGTCTCTATCATCGTTATTATTTCTTTTCCTGCCGTGCAGTCAGATAGTGTAACCTGGGCACCAGGTAAACCGCGCCAGGTTCCTGGATGGTGTCTGGGTGGGAGAAAGGGTTGGACAAGTGTTGAAGGGGGTTTCCTCGAAGCGCCACTCAGTGACTGCTGCTGTCTCTACCTACAAGACAGCTGCCAGATGTGGTCTTTTACTTAGGCTCATGGCTGCCCTTACGTGGAATCAGGTTCCGGTTATTAGGGAGATGGGACATTGGATTTTAGTAGGAAATTACCCACAGTTGGTCAAGGCTTTGGAAGCAAAGGAAGGAAGGATACACATGGGAGGATCATATGTACCATATCTTTTAAATGTGTTCTTCCATGTAACCCCATGGCCACCCTACGACATCCTAGTCTTATCCCTATTTCAATTTGGTAAAACAGAGACCCAAGATCAAATTACTTACAGGAGGCAAAGAAAAAGTGAACCAGTGGACATTGGATTTCAAGTCCATACCCCTTCCATCTTCCACGGCCTTGTCTTCAATATGGGGTGTTGCAGATTGAAACCCAGAAGACTGAAAACCTCACTTCTCCCCATGTGTTCATTCTCTGGCTTGGTAAGTGAGAAAGGAGATATTTCCCTCGAGAAGACACTGGCTGGTTTCATCTGGCCTTTCCAACACCTCCCTTTCAGTGCTATGGGAATAGTGTTGCCTTTAGCCCCCACATCATCCCGGTCCCCGGGCTGGTGCAGCCAATGGGAGGCTTCATGTGCAGAGCTAACGCAAACACACCAGTCACCATTGGAGCAAGTCTTTGAAAAAACACATTTTTCTTCATCTGTGTCTCTTGAGAAACTGCATGTCCTGCTAACCTTTCCTTTGCTGCTTCTCTGGGCTGCAGGGGACTGCCCACAGCACCACCTCGCTCAACCTGTTTCCTCTTGCCAAAGCGTTTCTTGCATCACTGATGCCCGTTGAGCTTTTCTGTTCACACGTCACACTTCAAGACAACTTCTTGCTTCCTCGGTGCCCCATGGACAGCTAACCCCATCCTGTACGAGTAAACTGTCACAGAACAACGCTTGGGGTGGCTGAGACATAGACAGGGGGTCCTCACTGGAAAGTCTACCTGTCTCAGCCTAGACCTGTCATCAGTTGACCTAATTGAAATTGAGGCACATTAGTAATAAGATAAACAATGGGCCAGCACATAAAAGGGAGACTTTAGCTATCATTTAGAAATAATTAAATAAACACTAGTTTAATGATTAGGCTCAGTATCTGAAGCAAAATCTCTTAGAAATAGTTGTGCTTACAGATGCCCAAGGGTGACTGACAACAGAAGAGAGCCACTGTGTGTCTCTGGGATCACACAAGGAGGCATAGCAAGGGCTTTGTGATGCCCTCTCCTTTCCTAAGTCACTGTGGGAAAGCCATTTGGAGCTGACCGATAGCACTTTAACCAAAGCACTAGAAATATACCTGTGACTTCACCACTGCAGGAACTCTCATCCAAGTAGAGGTTTTCCCTGCACGGGCTTGGGGAAGTCCACTCCTAAGTTAGGATGGCATCCTGAATTGATGTCTCTAATGAGCCTTTGTTCACACCGGCAGGGTGGCCGTGATGATTACATAAGATGGGGTGTGTGCACCTACTTTGGAAGTTTCTCCATACCCTCACCCTCCATTGCATGCCTTGTCAGTGTCTCCTCCACGAGGACAGTTATGTGTTCTGTAGTTTTCCCTGGATCCTTCTCTGCATGTTTATTTTTCACGCAGCTGAGACAGACTTCCAAAGAACAGAATGGGCAAAATAAAGTTGACTTGACTAAGCACTTGCTATCAGTGAGGCATTGCACCAAGGGCTCTATCATCATCTGATTGTTTCCTATAGGCAATGCCATTATATCAAGTTTACAGATAGGAGACTAAAGCTTGTGGAGATTACCTTGCTTGAGTATAGGCAGCTAGTAAATCTAGAGCCAGGATTCAACCCCGATCGGTTTGACTTTGAAAGAAATCCATGTCATTTTCACTATATAAAGGAGAAACCTCCAATAATGCACATTTTTACCCTTATAAGATAAGACTTAGAAAATGGATGTTTCCTATTATGCCCTGGAGGCAGTATAAAATCCTGCTGTGCTTTACAAGTCCTCAGATGAATATTAAATTGAGTTTGATTAAAACTTTGTTCAAAAAAAAAAAAAAACCCATTGCCATGTTCCAACATTGAAAGCTAAAATTCCTAGAATAGCTGGTGCCTTCCCATCAAATAAGAGCATTCAGTGGAGACGAGCATTAAGGTCCTGGGCATTCCAGACAAAAGAGTTTTCTCTGTGATGAATATGGGGAACATGAGACGGAGAAGAGCTCACAGACTGTGTTTTGAGAGCCGCTGGGAACGTAGTGATGACTAGTTCCTGATGATGGGTGACGGTTGACTTCCGGTCTTCTGTTCGCACTGATGCATGAGTCAGGGTGGCAGTAGAAGGAGCCCTAACCCACTGGTAGCCTCCTCTCCTACATTGGGCTTCTTGCTTGATAAGGAGGAGCCTTGAGTTCATCCGTCCATGAGTCGAAAGACCTCTTGTTTATGTCTGCTACATCCACTGCCAGTTCCCTCCTTTCCCAGGAAGGAATAGCGAAGGGATTATATGCCCATGTATCACTTCATTTACTCAACACAGATCCCCCAGGCTAGGAGTTATTTCACCCAACGTCTAGATAAGGAAACTGGGGCTTTGGAAATTTAAATGACTCATCGAAAGCCAGGAATCCTGTGGGTGGTGAGGCCAAGCCTGAAGTCCAGGCATCTCATACCCTGGCAGAAGCTGGGGTTTTGCAAAGGCCCCGGCTCTCGGTGTGGAGCGCCAGCCTCCAGGGAACTCTGCCTGGTGGGCACGGCCTCCGATGGCATGTCCTTGCTCTGCCTCCAGCCCCTGACTTCTGCATCCTTGAGAGAAGGAGGCTGTTACTTGTACCATTCAGAATTTTACTTATTTAAAAAAAATAGTGTTCTTTCCCTCAAACTTTATAAATAAGGCAAAGAGGGTTGAAAGATGGAATGTTAACAAAATAAACACCTCAGAAATAAATTAACATTTTATATTGCGCTTCATTTCAGTTTCATGAGCTCCAAAATAGCACTTCAAGTGATTAATGTTTTCTTCATGAATCGTAACTAAACCCAAGTAAGACCTCGCTCTTTTCTCTAAAACATCTTCTTAGGAGATTGAGGGTCATTCATTTCTAAAAGTAACCCTTTGAAACCTGCTGTGGGCAGCTCAGGGTTGTGGGGATAGTGTGGGCTTTGGTGTCAGGCAGTTCTAGGGCTTGGGTCTCAGTGCTGTGATTTTCTAACTGTGCGGTTCTGAAAGAATGAGCCTTGGTTTCACATTATAATATGGGGATATTAATGGTAACAAAGAATTATTCAGGGGCACTTGGTGGCTCAGTTGGTTAAGTGTCCAGCTCTTGATTTCAGCTCAGGTCATGATCTCATGGTTTGTGAGTTCAAGCCCTGCATCAGGCTCTGTGCTGTCAGCACAGAGGGGGATTCTCTCTCTCTCCCTCTCTCCCTGCCCATCCCCCAGTCTTTCTCTCTCTCTCTCTTTCTCTCTCTCTCAAAACAAATAGATAAGCATTGAAAAAAAAAGAACGATCCAGCCCCAAGTGTCAACAGCATGGAGGTTGGGAAACTCAACTGGGAATTGGCTTTAAGTCTCCATATAAGAAAAGCAGTTATCTTGCTGCAATGACCATGAAAAGGCTATCTGGACCATGAAAAGGCTCCAGGCTATCTGGAGGTGACTTGAGAAGACCACATTGAGAAGAAGCCTTAAAATCCCTGGAGAGAACCAGAAAAGCCCAGTCAACCTATCACCCCAGCTGAGCCCAGCCCACAACTCCCATTGAGCAAATTACTATCAAGACTGGCAGAAAAAATGCCCAGCTGAACCCAACCCAAGTTATAAAACCATGAGCAAAATTAAAATGTTTTTGTTTGTTCTGGGGTCACTAAGTTTTAGAATGGTTTGTTATATGTCAGTAGATAAGGGAAACATCAGAATCCATTAGAGAAACTATAGCATCTCAACCAACATCAAATCAGTAGGGGATGCCGTGGTGCCTCTTCAGGACTCGGGCTCTCACCCCCCAGCTGCTGGTAGCCTTGCTGGCTGACAGTTCTCTGCTGAGCACCTCTCCAGAACTTGCCTTCCCCTGCAGAGAGTCACCTCACCTGAACTCACAGTCCCTTCCCTGGGGCAGCCTGCAGGACATGGCTAGTCCATGCACAGGAAGAAAGTCCTGGTGCCTCTGCCTTACAGCAGAACAACAACGAAGGGTCATCCCGGCTCTAGAGGTCCCCAGGGCTGCTGCGAGACTCTGCCTGTTAAACACGTCCCTCCGCCAGCCCCAGCTTCCTTCACCCCCTGCAGGTCTTCACCTTGAGGAAACTGGTCAAGAATCTTCTGCATGCAAATCTCCGTCTCAGAGTCTGTTTCCTGGGGAACCTGACCTGGAATGCCTTCCTTCCTCCCTTCTCGAAGTTTTTGTCTTCAGACTTGCAGGACACAGGGTAATTTAGCCGAGAGCACCACCCTTGGACACAGACTCAAGCCATGGCTTCGGCTCCATTTCTGGTTTGTGCTCTCTCTTAAGGCTCAGTTGCCTCAACGATAAATAAGCAAGAATCCTTGCCCTGAACCCAAAGAGAGATTCAAAAGTTTAACTGTAACTCTGGGAAACATATAAATAGCAGAGAAATACAGGGAAACATATTAATCTTTACTAGAAATGCAAGAAGTGCAAATTAAATCCACCTTGAGATACCATTTTACACCGACTAAATTAGCAGAACAAAGTAAAAATAAATTCAAATACACATTGCTGGTGACATTATGGTGAATATGGGGTTCTCTTAATCTGCCAGTTGAAACAGAAGTTTCTTAATGCTGCAAGAAAGCACTATGGCAACACAAGTTGAAGCTGTAAATGTGTCTCTGCCCTCTGGCCTGTTAATATGGATGTGTCTGCTCAAATTTGTGTAACAGAAGATTTGGGATTTAAACTCTGATCTCCTAAACTTTTACTAGCCTGAAAAACATACCTGTGAGTAAATAAATATGTAGTGGATAACCAGAAGCTAGAATATAGAGTTGGAGTATTGGGAGGGTATATGTTGTATAAGAAAAAAGAGCAGTCTTGAACATTTACAGTATTTCTCAAAGCTTGCTCTTCTGACTATCAGTAATCCAAAGCGCCTAGGGCATTACGGATAGGTGCAGTCCTGAGCCTGACCCCAATCTCAACAAGCAGAGTTGATGTGAGTTGGGCCTGGGGTCATACATTTTGAGTAGATTCTGCAGGTGTCCTTGTATCTCCCAAGCGTGATGGTCCTATATCAAGACCGTTCCCTTATGCCTTTTTGAGGGGTATAGAATTAGGAGAGATATTATCTTTTTCAAATTTGCTGTAAGTTTTTTTATGTTTTCATAATTTTTAGGTGAAAAAAATTATAATTTTCCTTGAGCACTCCAGAGAAAAGTCGTTTTAATTTCAGGTGTCTTAATAGTCCCCCATTAAGTACATAGCTTAACCTCATCTATGCAGGTGGGTTAAATATCAAGAGAGAAAAGCCTTACACTAAGGAAAGGTCATTCTTATCATTATTAATCGTCCTGGTAATAGATATTTATGATGTGTATAAGAATCGCCCATTATTAGCCATCCCCAAATCGCCTTGGGTTCTGCATGGAGCACGCTTCTGGTTCCCGGCTTGGGAGGTTGGGATGGCTGATAGGTGGTTGGAGATCTGTCCCTGGCTTTAGGGAGAGCTTTTCTGCATGTCAAAACAGAGATATTCATTCCCAAAGTTTAAAAACACTGTGGCCTTAATCTGCAGAGGGGAACCACACGTGCGAGACAGGCATACTTCAGAGTGGAATAGGGAAGACAGGCGGAAACATTATCTTTTGACCATGTCACCCCCTCCTTGCCTTGCGGAGTCATTAGCACAGCTAAAATAACTGTCATAAAACTAATATATATTTCTGCCTCAAGAGCTGACTTCTGTGACTATTTAACCATGAGCTAACCCAGCAGACTTTCTGATCTCTTGAAGAACATGTTTTTCTGGCTCTATCAGAAACAGTTTGAACTTCAAGTTCTATATTAGAAGGATATTGGTTAAGGAGATTTTTCAAAGGTGAGCCCTCAACGCCAGTGTTCGTGCACCTCATTTCCAAGCCAGTTATCGATTGGAAGGAGCAAAAGAGGATTAGAAGGCAGACACGCTTGCACATACTCACACGTACACACACACACACATACACACGCATGCACACACACACGTGCGCACACACCGTGAGAGATCCTCACAATGGCAAATAATTAATACAGTGAAGAAATACTACCAGGTTACAGAAGGCAAATATTGATGCTGATGAAGTCCAATGAGAGAGGCAGGGACTTCCTCTTCTGTCTCTTGTGTCTGCAGAAAATGAAACAAAAATCTGTCCTTGTTTTCATGTGAGCTGGGGCCAGGTCATGGGGGAACTGAATGGCTATAGGGACTGTGAGTTCAAATGAAGTTGTGTAAACCTTGGAGTCCAGAGAAGTCTCCAAGGTTTTAGTTCTCCTAACAAAAGCTAGAGTGGCTATAAAAGGACATTCTGATTAAGAGTGATACCTAAGATTGAGATCTCACCAAGTGGATTAAGATAAGGAAATGAAAAAGATGGATAAGGGTCTTCAACACAATCTCAGGCTTTATTTCCTTTAAATCTTGCCCCATTTGTACGAGCATCTGAACACTGCCTCTAACGCTGCTGGTTAAGATAGCTCTGATGACGTGTCATGAACAAAATCACAATTTGACTTTCATATTAAACTATATACTTGATTGACAAAAGTCCTCAAGATTATTTTTTGAATTTCTGGTAAAATGTCAATCTAGTGATTTAGACAATGGATCTGGTAAGTAAGACCCTGCTACTCATCTGAAAACCTCCCCCTTCCAAACTGGCAGTAATCATGGTAGAGTAGGGCTGAACTCTTTGGGTCATTTAGCTCTACGTACATGTGTGTATGTCTTCTTCTCCTCCTTTTCAGAGAATTCAGTGTTATTTATAAATGTAGATTACTATGATACCGAATTCTGAAAACATAAATTCTAACTGAATACGAACATCTGTTAAAATGAGGGGGCTATGAAGATCACTTATTGACTTTTTTTCTGTGCGTGGGTATATATTTGAAATGTTTTCCCACCAGAAACACATAGCAGAGAAATTATCTGGACCAAGACATGCGTAAATGTATGGTAGGCGTGTGTGTGTATGTGTGTGTATCTCTCAGGTAAGAGATGATAGATGTTGTATAAGGATCAGCAAACTTTTCTGTAAAGGCCCAGCTGGTAAATACCTTCAGCTTGGCAGGCCATATGGTGGTCTCTGTTGTATCTACTCAAGTCTGCCACGATAGCAGAAAAGCATCCATAGACAATACATTAACGATCGGACGTGGTTGTATTCTAATAAAACTTTATTCACAAAAACAGGTGGTGGGCCAGAACTGGCCAAAGTTTGCCAATCCCTGGAGAATAGATCAAGCGGTGTATCGTTCGCATTGTCTTTTCACACTCATGTTGCTAAAGGAGAACCTGAGACCCAGAGAAGTGAAGTGATTTACTCTAAGACACACAGCAAAGCCAGAACCAGAATCCAGATGTCCACGATGTTCTCTTGATCCCTATAACACAGAGTGGAAGCCGAAGTGGCATCTTAACTCCACAGGCAGAGGAGAGGATAGAAAAGTAGAACAGAGAGTGACAATGCATGCAGTGATCCACCCCCAGCCCCACCCCAAATCTCTTCTTCCTGACAGTAATTGGAGCTTGTCTGTGTTTTGACCATATTTTCATGTTTGCTTGGTTTTTAATGGGGGCAGAATCACTGGGAAGGAAGGCTTAGATCTTCCACTCCCCCAGCTCTGTGGCCTTGAAGCAAGTCACTGCCCCTCTCTGGGCTTCATTTTCTTTCAACTATAAAATGAGGGGTTTGGTGTCATGAATTTGGACTCCCATTTCATTCTCAAATGTTATGGTCCTTCAAGCGCATTCCTTCCAGTTCAGCCTTTCCCCCATCAATCCGCAACGATTCACAAGTTGCCTAAAACTTGCTCAGGCCTTGGCTGCAGAGAGGCCCTAAATTGGTCTCCCCAGCAGGATGACCTCCAGTTACATATTTCTGTGTTCGCCAGGCCCACTCACTTCCTTCAGAGCATCCCGGGAACCTGATGACCTCATTGCTTCTTGGGCCCAGAGTTGATTACCATAATAAAGGTACCCACCTGCTCACAAAGCCTTTCTGTTTCTGGCTCCGAACTGCTGAGCTGGGCATTTTACCAACTCAGTAATCTTGCTTATAGATTTATCTATCCCTTTAGAACCTCTACCCCTCACTGAACTTCTTCACAGTAAGCAGTTTTATAACCAACCATGCCCTGATTTCGGCACATGCGAGGCACGACGAGGCCCTCCTGTGGACTTGTTCTAGGTGAGTGTGTTATTGCCACTCGTTTGTATATTTTTGCCAAGGACTCCAATTGTCCTTTCTCCACTCCAGGACTTCCATCCATTTCAATTCCTTTTAGTTAAAGTCTAGTTACATTTTCTTCCTTGAAAATATCGTGTAGGAAACAGAGTCCTGGACTGAATCTGGAGACCTGGGCTAAAACGCCAATGGCATCACAACCTATGATCCTCTAGGTCAAGTCCTGTAAGTTCTCTCCAAGCTCCCCAACTAAATCATAGAGAAGGTAGCCTCTGCCTAATTCTTCACTGTCCATGCGATGGGTCTGTACTCTGGTTCTGCGTTGACATCACCTGGGAAGTAAAAACAAAACAAAACAAAATCAAACCAAACCAAACCAAACCAAACCAAACCAAACCAAACCAAACAAAAAAAACCCTCCAAATTTCTGAGCCCTCCTGGTCCTGCCTCCTGCTGGATCCTGAATCAGGATCCCTGAGGCTGGAGCTCAAGCACTGAGCATGACTGAATTCTCTCCAGGTCATACTAATGAGCAACCGGGCTCTCAAGTCACAGGTTTTAATGGCCTAAATCATATTGATATGAAATCCCGTTTTAAAAGGGGCTTATTGGGATCCCTGGGTGGCTCAGTAGGTTAAGCGTCTGACTTCAGCTCAGGTCATGATCTCACGGTTTGTGGGTTCGAGCCCTGCGTCGGGCTCTGTACTGACAGCTCAGACAGAGCCTAGAACCTGCTTCAGATTCTGTGTCTCCCTCTGTCTGCCCCTCCGCCACTTGCACTCTGTCTCTCGCATTGTTTCAAAAATAAATAAAGCGTTAAAAAAATTTTTTTAAATAATAAAAAGGCCTTATTGGTGTGGGGTACTGTTATTTTTGTCATTATTTCACTGAGTACTGAATGTTGTATACTAACATTCTGTACAAATAAATCTCAAGTGAAATAAAGTGAATACATGAATAAAATGTGATACTGTGATTTATAATAAGAAATAGATATTTGGTTTTGTCCTGTTTCTGGCTCACAGCTCCTCTAGCCCTTTAAATTTCCAGAGCCATAAGAGCAGGGGAATATCTTTTGTTTAATTTGGTCTCTTGTCCTTTTTTCTTGAAATCTCCTCAGAGCTATAAAAATGAAATGGGTGTCTTGTTGTTTATATCAAGCCTTTTCAACAATAACTGAGTTAGGTTAATGAGGTGACTTTAGGAATCCCTGAAGCTGGGGATGGGGGTGATGACTGGCCACCCAAAGCTTGTTGCTGGGGGACCAGCCATATGATTAGAGAGTTGGAATTTTCAGTCCCACCTCCCTGGAGGCGACTGAGTTCAAGTACCTATAGTCAATGATTTAATCACTCATGCCTGTGGAATGAAACCTCTATAAAAACCCCAAAGGACAGGATTCATAGAGCTTCCAGGTTGGTGAACAAGTGGACATTTGGGGAAGGGGGCCTGCCATAGAGTGGATGGAGGCTCGGAGCCCCTTCCCACATACCTTGCCTTGTGTACCTCTTCTATATAGCTGTTCCTAAGTTGTATCTTTTTACAATAAACTGGTAATCGGGTGAATAACATATTTCTCTGAGTTCTGTGAACCACTCTAGCAAATTAATCAAACCCTCGGAGGGTATCATTGGAATGTCTGATTTATAGCTAGTAGATCAGAAGTACAGGTGACGATCTGGATTTGTGACTGGTGTCTAAAGGGGATAGGAGGAGTCCTGTAGGACTAACCCTTAACCTGGGGGATCTGATGCTATCTCTAGGTCGATAGTGTCAGAATTTAGTTGAAGTGCAGGACACCCAGGTGGTGTCCGAGAATTGGTTGGTGCAGGAAAGCCCCCCACCCCCATTGGAATTGCTCTCAGAATCATATGTGGCCTATCCTGCTGCGTATTTTAGCTCTTGGAGGTTTCCCTTGAGATACACAGACTTTCTAGATTAAAATTAGGGTCAGGTAATTTAACCACCCAACAGCCCCACAGGACCAGATTAAATGTGCTGCCAATTTGTTTAATCCTATGGAAACCCTGAGAGATGAGGTTGGTGGCCCCATTTTTTAAGCGAAGCAATTAAAGCTTGGGAAGGCACATCACTGTAGGGAAGGTCCCGTAACTAGGAAGTGGGAGTGTTGAGACCAAACATCAGAGTCAAGGGTTCATTGCATTAGATTTTAGCTGCTTCCTGATCCTACCATGGAGCTTAAAACCCCACCGTTTCAAATCGCAGACGACAAATGGGTAACGCTAATGACGGCAGTAATAGTGTATTATCAACTCTTCAAGACGCTTTCACTTGTTTCAGAGAATCCTCTGACTGAAATAGCAATCTCAGGTGGCTGCTACAAGGTCGTCCTCCATTTAAAGCTGGGTACGGTTTCAAAAACTTCAAAATCTCCCAGGAAGTGAATGCTATCAACTCATAGTAGCTAGGTTCTCAGGCTATCCCATTATGAGCCTGCACCACGCTGAGGAGGAGGCTGGGTCAGGGGCTGCTCAAGATCCCACCGTGGGAAACATAAATTTACGAAGTGACCTAGCTTTTCCACTCCTGGGTACCTACCCAAAAGAAATAAGTGGAAACATCCATCCAAACAAAAGCTTGTACACAAAACTTCATAGCTGCCCCAAGCAAAAAACGAAAATGAAAACCAAACCAACTTCATTGCCACGTTATTCACTATAGCTAACAAGTAGAAACAACACAAACGTCCTTCCACAGATGGACAGGTAAACAAAATGTGGTGTATCCACACAATCAAACACTGTTTTTAGACTTAACAAGGAGTGAAGTACCATACATGCTGTAGCATGGACACATCTCAGGGGACATTGTGCTAAGCGGATACAGCCAGATGCAGAGAAGTGCCTGATGTATCATTCTGTTTATGGGAGATGCCCCTAAAAGGCAAGTCCTGGAGGTCAAAAAAATGGACCAGTGGTCATTTGAGACTAGAAGGTGGGAATGGGTTAATTACAAAAGAGTACAAGGAAGATCTTTGCGAGCTGTTAGAAATGTTCTAAAATGCAATTGTGGTCATGGTTGCACCTCAGTGAAAGTTTACCATGAAAGAAATCATTGAATTTCTCACTTCAAATGGGTAAATGTTATGGTGTGTAGATTTTGTCTAAGTGTGAGCACGCGTGTGTGCGTGCACGTGTTAGGAGCCTGCCGGAAGTAAGACGGCAAGGTTACGGTGGTTCAAAATTTAACTTCTCTTTTACTCACTAAAACTTGCTGGCAGAACGTCAGACCTCTAGCCCATGGAATTGCACGGGAATCCAGACTGGGGAGACATGTTGGAACCAAAGTCCATTCTGAATTTATAATGAAGAAACTGACCTTCCCAGGAACAAGAAGGTTTACATCGCCCTACGAGAGCTCACACCTTCTGCACTGAATATCTGGCAGGTTGTTGGCCATCTGGAGCCCACTCTCTGGGCATGGTGTAAGAACCTGGGGTGATCAACAGTATCAAGGATGGCTCACACTGGCCACTGAAGGGGCCCACGTACCAAACCAGCCACTTATTGCAGATGCCCATTTATGGTCCAGTTTGCTACTGTTTCCCAGATTCAGTGACTCTCAGCCAGGACATTGCAGGTGAATCATTGTCAAGTCTCTTTCTTTCTTTCTTTCTTTCTTTCTTTCTTTCTTTCTTTCTTTCAGAGAGAGGGCGCAAGTGAGTGAGGGGCAGAGAGAGAGAGAAAGAGAGAGAGAGAGAGAGAGAGAGAGAGAGAGAAAAGCAGGGCTTATGTTCACCCGAAGTGGGGCTCAAGCTCACCCAATGTGGGACTTGAACTCACGAACTGTGAGATCATGACCTGACCCAAAGTCCGATGCTTGACCTACTGAGCCACCCAAGTGCTCCAGTCTATTTTTTTTCTCCCCTTTAGCCTGCTCCACTCAGAAAACTCACTTCTGTTCAAGCAGACTTTCTCCAGCCAGAACACTGTTTCTTTGTTCATATGTATGATGACGTTACAGATTTATCTTCTCACACTGTGGTGTGATTATGCTGACCCACTTTCCTGACAGGAAGATGTGAAGGTGTGACTGCAGGTGGCCAGCCCTCCTATTATCTCTCAAAGGCCCTGCTCTCCTAGATTCTGGAGATGCCCAATACTCCTGTAGATTGAACACAGGGTATAGACATTGGCTTGAACCTCATACACTTCTTATTCCCTTAAATATGAGTTGAACAAACAGTTGCCTTTTCTCAAAGCGGGTTTAATATTGGAGTGTTCCTAGCATCTCCTCTTAACATGAAATCCCGATCTCTTAAGCCACTGCTGCTCCTTCCTCATGGAGTTGGATACAAAGGCTGGGATAGAACTGGGTCATCAACATACTCCAGATAATCTTAATACCATTGCCTGAGAAAGTGGGCAACTATGGGGTGGGCCGCCCTGACATGTATAGGCCACATCGGGTCTGCCCCTCTCCTATGGAACTGCAGGGACTCCGAATAGGGACTTAGATGCTTGGCACTGGAGAGACTGTCTGCATGTTGCCAAAATAATTAGCGAGCTTTGGCTGCTTGTTGGGAAGGGTCTGCCAGCCCTGATCCCAACCTTCCCTGGACCCGTAGCTCTAACACGAACCCCAGCCCTAGACTCAGATGACCCCCTTCTTAAATGTGACAAAAATACCAAGCACCCGGCATGATGGTGGCATTTTTCCATCAGTAACATTACTGTTTCACGCTTAGCACCATCTGTAACCTCATCCCAACCATGATGTTGTTAATCTTCTCTTCGGATTTAATAAAAACTTACTTACATTTGTTGAATGTCTAGAGTATCCCATGTCAGAATATTTCTCATCATTGTATTAATTGATCTACCTGTAAATTTATAGATGATCTATACATTCCTCCCCAAAGGCTAAAAAATTAGCTTTTTATCTGTGTTCTGTCATCTGCCTATTTATATCTAATTCAGGCTTTTTAGTATCAGCACTACTGGCATTTTGGGAAAGACCATTCTTGGGGGTCTGTCCTATTGTTGTGGGGTATATAGCGTAATACTGAACCTCTGTCCACTAGATTTTAGTAGCACTCACTACCCAAGCCTCTAGTATCAAAAATTTCCCCAAACAGTGCCACACGTCCCCTAGGAGGAAGGGAGAACAAGATTCACCTATTATCTATTCATTTCTCTCTATTGCTTTTTTCAAGAAGGTATGGAGTAGACATTATCACTCCCATTTTACAGCTAAAGAAACTCAGGTTGAGGGTTTAGGTGACTTATACAAAGTTACATAAGCAGTAAGTGGTGGTGGTGCTGGGTTACAAAGTAAAGTTGCCTTATTAGAAAAGGCCATTTTTTTTTCTAGGACGCTAGGCCATTTTAAATTAAATGCAGTGTTATGCGTTTTATCCTCAATGCCATTTTTTTCCTTTATTCTCAACCTAAAATCATTTCCAAAGTTAACTCTGACTCTCAACACAGAGGTCTTCCAGCCCAAACCTATGTGAATGTATTTATGCTCCAAACCTTCATTCTAGTCCTGTCTTCAAGTCAAGATGAAACCTTATTTCCAACCTCAGTTCTCCAACCAGTGCTTTCTAAAGTCTGTTTTCGTGTCATCCCACACGATGTGGGCTGGATCTCAGCCTGGAAGAGAGCCCTGCAATGCCGGTTAACCGAGCAGAAGTGAATAAGCCCATTTACGGCCGGGACATGTATATTGTTCCATCCTAAAGAAAAAGAAAGCGTCAGGTTCCTTCTCTGGTGAGCCAGCAAGTGGGCATACAGACCCTTGGCTGCCACAAATCCCCGAAGTTGGGATGCATGGAAATTCCAATAAGAAGGCTTCTATTTGTACTTTCCAGTGACAGGCTGGAACTTGTAAATGTAACTTCTGGAAAACTGAGCAAATGGAAAAAGGGGCTTTAACCGATCAGTTGACTTCTCGGGGCCTGATGTTTTGGTTCAGCTCTTACAGAGTGGTTTTCATTTCTGCCACAATACTCTGATGCTCATTAGATGGCTGACGGCTTCTGGCCTCCATGTCCAGAATTTAAACAGGGAGAGGTATTGTTTTATGGCAATTAACAGTGATGCTTGGAAGAGATGGCAACAAGCTGAAAAAAATTAATTGAAAATTTAACCTTCAAATAAAAATACTTGGACCTTAGGCTTCCATTTGTAAGCAGCTTATGCTGTCTGTGCATATTCTGTTATATTATTTAAGTATTTCCTACACCATTTCTGATTAATACAGCAGTGCTATTTTCCAGTCCAGTCTCCTTAATAAATATATGTGTCAAATATCTATTTCCTCCCCTGAATGCAAAGACTTTTAATTTCCCTTGTTTGCATGTGCTAACTGGTTGTGTAACGAGATTAACAGCTCTGTCTTCTTTTTTCTTCGGCAGATTTTATAAGAAAAGCCGGTGGGCTCCCAGACAAAGTTAAAAAGGTATCTTCTTTAATTTTGCATATTGTTAGCTGCAGTCCGGTTGCTAATGTTTGTTTTGTTTCCATCTGTCAAAAGCAATGCCAAAATACGTTGTGTTTGTCTTGAGTTGGCTCAGTTAGTCCTCCGCTGGAAACGGTTCTGTCATTTCGTGTTTGGTTAAGGCCCCGATTCACCAGCGCCCGTACGAGGGCCCATCTCTGCCAAAGGCTGCCAGTGCACGTTTAATCCAACTTCCTGGGAAACGTCGGCTTGACACAGAAAAAAAGAGAAAGGTGGGGTCGTGCCCTAGCAGAAACGTTAATTTGGAGCCAGTCCCGTCTCTGCAGTGGGTCCTGGCCTGATCCTGGAACCCTGTTCCTGCGGAGGTAGCAGGGCCCCGCTAACTGGTCACATGGGGAGAGTGGCTTTGTCGGTGTCAGCATGGGACAGCCCCCCAGACGTGCTGCCTCCATGTGAGTCTGACAGAGTGTGCGTGTGCTGGGGCTGCCATAATCACAGAATACCACAGGCTGTGTGGCTCGAAGAACAGATGCTTCTTTTCTCCTGGAGGCGGACCGTCCAGGAGCTTGGTGACATCTGGTGCAGTTTCTCCTGAGGTCTCTCTCCTTGGCTCTCAGGTGGTCGATGATCATCTTCTCCCTGGGTCTGCACATCATCTTCCCTCGGTGCCTGTATCTTCTCTGTGTCAGAATTTCCTCTTTACAAGATCCCTGGTCACATTGGATTAGGACCCACCATAATCACCTCATTTTAACTTCGTGATGTCTTTAAAGACCCCGTGTCCAAATACAGTCACATCCTGACGCACTAGGGGTAGGACTTCAACATAACACTTCTGGCTTAAAATTTATTTTTTTTTAATTTTTTTTAATGTTTATTTATTTTTGACACAGAGAGAGACAGAGCATGAACAGGGGAGGGGCAGAGAGAGGGAGACACAGAATCTGAAACGGGCTCCAGGCTCTGAGCTGTCAGCACAGAGCCCGACACGGGGCTCGAACTCACGGACTGCAAGATCATGACCTGAGCCAAAGTCGGCTGCCCAACCGATTGAGCCACCCAGGTGCCCCTAAAAAAATTTTTTTTAAATATTATCAGGCAAGAAGGGAAAGATCTTAGGCCCAAAACTGTAAAAATGGCCAGTCTGTAACTTCTCTCTCTCTCTCTCTCTCACTCTCGCTGTGTGTGTGTGTTTCTCTCTTTTTCCCCTCTTACTCTTCTTGCTTTTCCCCTTTCTCTCTCTGTGAATAAAAGCTCTAGCCACCATCTCTATGCAGTCAGCGTGTCTCACAGGATGTAGTCTTTTGACTCCGAAGGTATGCAGTTCAAATCCTGAGTTGACCTCTTATGAGCCACATGGCTGGGGGCAGGTTGCTTCAGTTCTTTGAGTCTTAGGTTCCTCGTCTTTAAAGTGGAATTATAACCACCACCCCAGCTGATTTTGTTTGGTAAGGGTGATAAGGTGCTTCTGAGGGGACCGGTGGCACACAAGGTTTGGCAAGTGCGAATGTTCTGTCTCGAGTACAGACACTGGTGTGTGTGTTGCAGTAGAGATTTAAAAGTAATAACACAACTGACTTTTCTTTTTAATGTCTATTTATTTATTTTGAGAGAGAGAGAGAGAGCAAGAGAGCACACAGGCAGAGACAGAGGGAGAAAGAGAGAGAATCCCAAGCAGCCTCCGTGATGCGGGGTTCAAACCCATGAACCATGAGATCACAGCCTGAGCCAAGATCAAGAGTTGGACACTTAACTGACTGAGCTGCCCAGGGGCCCCGACACAACCAACTTCTTAAATTATGTCACTGGTAAAATACCCTTCATTGGGGACAGATGGCTTCCACTTCCAACCCATCCCCCCTTGTATGGAACAGAAGGGCACTATCTTTATTTCTACCTATTTCATATTAAATACATGTGGTTTTTTTCTCTCTGTCTCCCACAAACACTCACTCTCTCACACATACTCTCTCTCTCTCTCTCTCTCTCTCTCTCTCTCTCACACACACACACACACACATACATACACACTCACATCTGTGTCTTGAATTTAGTCATTCACAGGACAGCTTAACCAAAGGTATTTCACATGGCTGCACATCTTACTTTGAATTTATTTTACTCAGAAATTACCAAGTCTTATATATATATATATATATATATATATATATATATATATATGAGAGAGAAGAGTCATCATTTATTGTTGTTTTAAAATTTTTTTTTTCAACGTTTATTTATTTTTGGGACAGAGAGAGACAGAGCATGAACGGGGGAGGGGCAGAGAGAGAGGGAGACACAGAATCGGAAACAGGCTCCAGGCTCCGAGCCATCAGCCCAGAGCCCGACGCGGGGCTCGAACTCACGGACCGCGAGATCGTGACCTGGCTGAAATCGGACGCCCAACCGACTGCGCCACCCAGGCGCCCCTATTGTTGTTTTAAAAAGAGAAGGCGTTCTGGGCTCTGGTTACAGCCTTCCTCCTCTTTCTTAAATCCCCTCAATTCCATCAGTCAGCTTCCAGGACCGGGACCTGCCAGGGGACCTCTTGCTATGAATTAAAATAAAAATATCCAACAACTGACCCCAGAAGAAGTGTGTGTGGCTGGGCTCATAGTTTTTATTATTCCATGCCCCTTTCTGAAGTGATACCCCAAACCCCTGGCAGCTTTATATAAAGTAGCTACTTACTTAATTACTATATTACTTAAGGAGCTGTTGTCTATAAACAGAAAAACAGAGAGTTGGTTAGTAGTGCTAAAAACCAAAAAAAAAAAAAAAAAAGCGACAATAAAACACAGGACTCTGAATGGTACATTTCCTGGTTTGGGTGGGAGACATCTGTCTTCACAAAGTATCAAAACGTCTGAACCCTTGGTGTAAATCATTAAGTCCTTCCAGTGAATAGTCCACATTGGGATTTTACAAAGTAACTTCTTCCGTCTAGATCTTTGACCGTGGGAGAAATAGACGGTGGTGTGCATAGTGCCCAGGGCATCAGGCAGTTCTTAAAATGGTAGTTACAACAGCCATTTAATAAAATAGAGATACTTGATTATATCATTGTAAGTGAAAATGAGAAGCAAAGTATGTTATATAATGCATGTTAAAATGCTTAGCGGTAAAAAGGGAACCCATCTAATAAATATCCAGTAACGTCTGAAACTTAGCACAATCACACAGGAATGCATCTGGAAAGAGCCCTCTTCCGTGAGGTGGGAAGTCGGCCTTTCATCTGCTCTGTCCTCATTGAGTATCAGAATCTGTCTCCCATTAGTCTGAGCCTGATTTGGATTTCTGTGATGGACAGAACATGTTGTACGGGACTTGGAGGGTAAAGGGTGTGGTTGAACTGAGGATATCATAAAGGAGTCAGAAGGCGGGTCAGCATGGTTGGACTCAACCTGAAACGAAAATTTTATGGCGATATTTAGACGGTTGGCATACCCATGATTCACATAACCTTTGAATGTTACAAAGCAGGGCCTGGATAAAAACTTCCAATTTCCTCCAAGACATTTATCTGTTTTTCCTCAGTTTGTTCTTTTTTGCTATCCAAGCTCTCTTCTTCCCATGCCATTCTGGACACATGTAGACTTGTCCCAAGGTCACATTTCTGTGGGGCAGGCCGAGGACTATGGGATGCAGGATTTCCTAGGTTCCTGCGACTAGAAATAGTTAAATTCATAGAATGTGAACAACACAACTTATTATAAGTCATGTTCTAAGGGCATTCTGCTTTCCTCCATCGTGTTCCACCATATCCAGCTACTTCTCTGGTTTGTCTGTGCACCCCCTCTGTTTTCTGCACCCAGATATGGTTCAGTTCCTTTGATTGCCATGGGGTGTAGTGCTGTGGAGGGTGTTTGGTAGCAGCAATTATTTTTTCAAAATGGGAAAATACAAATAATAAAAGGAGTGTCTCAGCTACAGGGGTATAGATTTCACGCCTCTTCCTAAATACCACGATTTGACCCTCCCAGTAGGATTTGGCTGATGAATCCCTTTCCACCCACAGCCACAAGGCTCAACATTGAGAAAAGGGCCTGGAAGGAAACGTATGGAGATGTTAAATAATGGCTGCATTCGGTCCTGGGATTTGGGGGCTTTTTTGTTCCCTTGTTCTCCAACTGTCTTTTAGGGACTTTGACCAAACAAAACAAAACAAAAAAACCTGTAACAGTCACGGTAATTTTCATGTGCATACCAAACTCCTTGACATTATATGAACTAAATTCTGTTAATTTCAACACTTCTCACATATAAGGAATTGAAATAATTGAAATTGAAATTTACAAAGAGGACTAATAAAAAATTCCCCTTACAATCATTACCATATGCTGGATGCTGGTAGGAATAATTTTCTAATCTAATAATTTGAAAAATATATTTGTAAACCAATATAAATAGAAAGATATGGAGAAGATTGTCCATAATAAAAAAAATGTGGGGCTGTTTCACTCCATCCCAACCTTTATTTAATCCCTCATTTATTCATTCAGTCTTATATATGGGCTAGGCCATGGGATTCACTGGGGAAGTAAGTACATAGTCCCTGTCCTCAGGGGGTTTGTTGTCTATGTTAATTTCCTATCTGAAAAAATATATCCTTGGATTTAACAGATACTAAACTAAAGTGAGTGGAGAGAAAAAGCAGTAGTTTGCAGAAGTGTATTTTGCATGTATAAAGTATGGAGGATGAAATTTTATTCTCCCCTTCACCCACTGCACACACATACACCCTTCCCCCCCCCCCCCCCCCACACACACACACACTTTTACACTCTCTCTATCTGGCTCAGAGACTCAGGATTTATACCAATCATAAAAATAGTCATTTATTTAAAGCACTTATTCTTCTGGAAGGGCCAGTTGACTCCCCCATATCTTGCTCCATCCCACTGGTGCCTAGTCAAAGGAAATTCAGACAAGCAATGAGGGTGAACAGGGCCCCCTTACATCTCAGGGACCATAACTCCTATATGGAAAGGGCTGTGTGGGAGACAGGAAAGTCCCTGGCAGCAGTGCTGGCAATAACCGTGACTTCTGTGTTTCATTGATTCGTTGGTTTCACGTGTCAGAGAACCAAACAGATGGATTAGGAGAGGATCTCACCTTGTCCCGCAGTACCTGAATGGAAGAACACTCCTGCGGACGAGCAAATCCGTGTGGAATCATTCAAGAACGTTTATCACAAAACAAGTCAGTGGTAGTGAGTGGGAAGTACTACAGTACGAAAGAAAAATAACATCACCCTGAAAATCATTTGTTGTAAAAGTTAGGTGTGGAGGAAACATAGAGAATGTTTGGTAAAATACGGGAAGACGGGTCCTAAAACGGTCTTTGGAAGCTATTTCAAAAATAACACAAACATATGAAAATATGAAGCTCAGGATACAAGAAAAGATTGCGAGAGTAATAGGAGGTAAATGGCTCCCTACCCACAGTTAAGACAGAAATGATCAGAAAGTCAAATCCAAGCTGATTAGGATAAATTCAAAACATGTCCGCTAAATAGATCCCTCCTTCCCGTTTTCCCTTCTTGCTCTCTTTCTTACGTATTTATTGAGCATTCGATATGTGTCACAGGAATACAAATAAAAAGATGAGAAAAGGATAGAGAGGCAGAGAATGGATATAATACACATAAATTTTCGATATTTCTGAAGATTAAAAGAGCAATGGAAAGAAAATAATCATCAAGGGTATAATTAGATACAATTTTCTAAAGCTGAAAGGATCCAAATACGGAGATCAAACATCCCTACTGTATTATAAGAAGAGATAATGAAAAGAAGATTTACACCTAGAATACCATAGCAAGTTCCAGAAAATAGAGTGACTGGTACAGTGTTTTCAGAGAAAAACATGTGACTCAAGAATGGGAAAACCAGCCAAATGCCCATTCGCCGGTAAGGGCCAAAAGCAAAACACAAACAGAACAAAAATCTCCAGAAAACCTACACAAACACAAAATGAACAAACAAACAAACAAACAAACAAAAAACAGGTTGAAAAACTTTTAAAATAGATTTCCCCCTAAAATCTTATTCAGTGGGGGGAAAGAATGTGAATATGAGTTACACACACTGATACTGACTTGAAATTAGAGACTCAAGAATGGGAAGCCAAGGTATGAAAAGGATGGTTACAAGCAAAGAAAAGAATGAATATAAAGTCAAAAACTGTAAATATCCTTTTAAGTTGAATGCAAATATAATTCTTCAAAGAGATGATTCTCAATCGTCCAGTACTAATCTAATAGGAAATGGGCTTATGAAAGGGAGGTGAAAAACACAAACTCACTACGTTGCTCATCTTACAAGGAGGTGAGAGTTGATGTGAAATCTTGTGAATCAGAGGAAAAAAATGACACAAATATATAAAAGCAATGCGGAGCAAAGCAAAATTTGTAAAACAGCTCCTTCCAAACTGCTGGGAAAAAAATAAGCAAAAACAAAATGTAGACCAAAAAAATAAAAATGTGGTTAAAGAAGGAAATGGTCAAGCAATATGAAAAGCTGATATAAAACAAGATGATCAAGTCAGTCAATAATAACATTAACTGATTCTCGTCTCTTAGTTATTATATGCCAAGAATCTGCTGTCGGCACTTTTTATGCACCTCATTGAATCCTTTTTAATAGATGAGTAAACTGAGGCACAGGTGTTTAAGTACATCGACAGTGCTTAGAGCAGATTTCTTGGCAGTTAGTATTGACCCTGACATCTGGCATTGCAGACAGGCAACGTTTTTATCTAAGCCTGCCTTGGGCAGAAAGGATGCTACCTAAAATCTATAAGATCTTATAGATAGTTTCCTGCGATCTTATCCCCCTGCCAACTCAACACTGTTACAGCTCCACTGTTATATTGAGAGTACAGGAGAAGAGGGCAGTGGGAAGAAAAATACACGAAGAAGTACCTGATTGATAATATTGTTATTGTAAACACTGGGATTTTCCCTAGGAGTCACGTCTTACATACCTCTCTCATTTTGCCTATGTTTTCAGAGTGTCCAATGGCTTCTATAGCCTAGAGGCATGCTTGCTTAAGCAGCACATTCTCACCAGCAGGCAGGAGTAAAATGATGTGAAGGGCTGATAGTTCACAGCTCTGCATCCCAGAGGAAACCACACAGAGAGAGAGGTTCCTGGACGGCCCGGGAGAGGCTTCTGTTGATGTTTTTAGACCCTTTTAAAAGATTCTATATAATTAACAATATTCTCCAACAATGAGAAGACCAAACTTCTCTTATTATGTTCAACAGTAAATTCCCACCTGGTGTTACATACAACTCAAAGACAAAGGACGTTGGAAAAATTGGATAAAACACATTACCGAGGAAATGCAAAAACAGAGAAACCAGCGCTGACAACATTGGTTTCCAACAAACTTTATTCCAGGCCGAATAATATTAAAGGAGACAAAGAATGTCATTTTACAATCCACAGTGAAGATAAAATAGTCATGAAAATTTATTTGCTGAATTACATAGCATCAAAATATATAAGGCTAAAAATGCTCGAAATAAAATGGGAAATTTACAGACACATGTTTGTTTTGGGAGGCTGAGACATATCGCTCTTATCCTTGGCAGGGAAGAGACTCAAAATACATAAGTACATAGACAAATTTAAATAAAATAATAACATTCATATTTTAAAATAAAAATGTTTCCTTAGGCTTTCATGGAAGATTGATAACATTTGCTCTTATGCTAAGCCATAAGAATAAGCATGATACATTCCTTATAGGGGGTATTTTATAAGATCAGCTCTCCAAATTTAATGTCAGATAAATACAGATGAAAAATAAAAGTCAAAACAATAATAATAATTAAAATTCCCCTCTAATTTTTGGTTAAAGAGTAATGGGACCTAAGTTAGTAATTATTTAGAAATAATTTTAAAGTAAGAATATTTTATTGTAAACACAAGTTATAGTTCCAAAGCTTTACTCCAAGGCAAAGTCATAACAGAAGTCAATTCCTTAGTCAATAAGAAGTAATAAAAGTAAATTAATCAGTCTCTTTCAGATGTTAGACTGAGAACCCAAAACCCCTGGGGATACTAGGCAAATACAAATGATGAAGATAAGAGTAGAAATAAACTGAAATAGGAAATAATTAGAAAATAAAAGAACTAAGTTAGACCCATTGTCTAGGTCTGTCTGTCTCTCAGCCTTCTATCAAAAATAAATAAACCAATCAACTAGATCAATTTCTTATCATCTTATTAAAAAATAAGAATCACCATTTATCCTTAAGGAAAATTAGAGACTAGATCACTCCAAATATAGAGAAGGCTTAAAAATAAGAGAATGCAATTAAAATGTACAAACTCTACGTCAGTACATTAATAAAATTATTGATAAAATTTATTAGGGAAGAAATAGAAATAACTGAAATTGGCTAAAAAAAAAACCCCACAACCCAATAATTAATTGAAGAGACCAATTACCATGGAAGAAAATGAAAACATCCTAACATGGCAGGCAATTCCATTGATGGCTTCTGTCATACCATTGAAGATCAGATTGTTTCTGTGAGTCATAAATCACCTTAAAGCACAGGCAAAATATGAATATGTACTTCTAAGTTAGTAATATCACAGACTATGTATATTTGATATAACTTTCTTTTTTAAAAATTTTTAACGTTTATTCATTTTTGAAAGATGAAGGGAGACAGAGCATGAGTGAGGGGAGGGGCAGAGAGAGAGAGGGAGACACAGAATCCAAAGCAGGCTCCAGGCTCTGAGCCGTCAGCACAGAGCCTGATGCGGGGCTCTATCTCACGGACCGTGAGATCATGACCTGAAGTCAGATGCTTAACTGACTGAGCCACCCAGGAACCCCTATTTGATACAACTTTCAATCAAAATACAAAAAGACAAACTAGCAAAACAGCATACATTGAAGAGTGTAGGACCATTTATTGTTGGGCTAATGATATGGATTGAAAAGTACATTTTCAAACAGATTATATTGCTCAAAGAATCTTTGGGAAAACCAGTCTCTGAATCCACCAAGTCATCTATCAATCAACTCTATCTACCTGTCTATCTTGCTCTCTTTTCCACGTGTGTATTCCTATGCACATACAGTATATACATGTACTCCTGGGTCCTCTATCATTATTTATGCTCATTCTGTATAGTACATTGATTTAGTTATTCAGGTGTTTCTGTGTGTAAAGTCATCCTAACGTGTTGATCGAGGTACACATTTGCACAAAAGCCTCGGAAGTATCTGTAGAATGCCAGTGTGCTAAGGTCATTGGGCTTTTTCTGGAATCATTCACAAAAATGGGGTAACTTCTTTTAACAGACCTGGTACCTCTTGTCTCAGTTGTAGGAATAGTTGGAAGGACTAGACGTGAGGATTAACATAGGACATTTCCTCTAAGATTCCTGGGATGGCCCCTCTGCCGCAGCCCCAGTTGTTCTCAAATTCAGTAAACACCTGGGCTTGTACCTTCTTCGAAGCTTCCTTCCCAGAGCCAACCATAGCTTCAGGGATGCTGATGGCATGAAGTCTCTCTCAGCTGTTTCCTTGCCTTGAAATTTAGACAGTCATGGGGCAAGGAGACACAGGATGCCTCTGTGTAGGCGAGCAGGTTACTGCAGTGGGACCACCTCCTCCAGCCAGGCCGCCGGACTCTGTTTGCATGCAGGGCTTCCTGACTGCATGCTTCCATCGTCTTCTCTCTCCAACTGCACAGGATGGGCTGAGAATCTGCTTGCGGGGTAATCAGTCATTTGTCGCTCTGACCACTCAAGGACAAGAAGAGACTTTTATGGACAGTTTTTGTAGTTATACTGAGATATGTGAGAGCCCTAAATTTTAAATACAATAGCCACACCTGATGGACGGCAGGAGGGCTCTAGTTGTTCTGGGAGCCATACGTCTTGGCTCTTCTGTTGAGTGCTTTACTGGGTGTTGTTGTGGGGGTGGTATCATGGACTTTCTTTGCAAAATGAATAAGAAAGAAAAGGAAGGAGAAGGGGTGGGGGGAGGGTCAGGAGAAGGATCAGGACCCAAATAGGTGTGCTACTTTTCTCTTGAGGGAAATTTGGATAAAGGAGCCACCACGATTCAGCATTCACCCTGAGTAAGAGAGAAGGAACTTTTGTTTTCATGCTCCAGCCAAAGATGGAAGAGAAAATAAAACAGAACAGACTGACGAACAAACAGAACTAGTTAGTGTTTCTCCCTCCAGACTGTGAGGAGTGGAAAGTCACCTTAAACCCTGAGCCGTGAATCCTGACTCAAGGAATGTGATACATGGAGCTAGGGTTTTAAGAGGGATTTTGGAAAACTTTGAGTTCAACTCCTCACTCAGGAGAAAGATGCATCCAAACCCCTTGACAAGCAAGTCTGTCTGCCTCTGGGTGAATTTATCTCATTTTGACCCCACGTGTGCACGGAGTCAGAATTCACTGCCTGCCTCTGGCCTCCAGGATGGGGGGAGGGGGTTCTGACTCCTCCACCCCCAAAGTGAGCGATAGTGGTTAGTTATGCTCTAGCTTACTTCTGGTTCTAGCTTCCGGTTCTCCCTGTCACTCCTGGGGGCTGGGGCAGACTTTAAATCCTGTATGGTCCTGAGAGCACTTTGGGTGTAGACAGATTCATGAAGAGCAATTGCTTGCGAGGCCCTGGAAGGTTATAGAAAAGCAAATGCCCCAGCTGAGGTCAGGTTGAGAGAGACATGAGAAAGTCAGTCCAGAGCAGGAAAGGAGAGCATACTCAAGTCGTGCATCTGGAGGGGGGTTTGATAAAGGCCTTCTTTATAAACATGTGCCTGGGTGTACGGAAACCCCAAGGGGGAGTGCAGTGCCCTGGGACTAGTAACGGTGTGGGGAGGGGTTGTTACCCTTGTCACCCTGGGCCTTTAAAGGCAAAGAGAGGGAAGGTGGACAGCATCTGGAAGGAGAGGTTGGCAAGAAGAGGGGTGCCAAGACAGGAGCCGTGGCAGTTGGAGCCAACTTGAGGAAGATCTGCACAAGGGGGACGGAGAAGGGGGGTGAATGGTAGAAGAAAAGCTACCGTGACCTCACTCGCCTATCCCTGCCAAGTCTTTCCTGCGGGGCTCCTCGCTGGCCACACCCAAAGGGATTGCCAGAAGACAAGTGAGTCCCTTGGTGCAGTCCAAACAGGTCAGCCCCACAGGACTCCAGAAGCAGAGAGGAGGGCGAGGGCGGTACAGCACTGTGTGGGTGGGGGTTCAGAGTTGCTCACAAGTGGAGGCATGGGGAAATCTGCAGAAGTTCTGTGACTTTGACCTGACTGCTCCCTCCCAGCTTCATTGCCCTTATACATCACAGTGATCGTCAGTGTGAGAGGGAAGAGGTGGGAACCCATTTCCCATCTCTGCTCTGCCCATTAGACAGATGAGGAAAAGCAAGGCTTGGCCGCAATACCACGCTGCCTCCCATGGGACAAGACACCGATTTCCAAGAGCAGGCTCCCTCTGGATACACACCAGTCAGTGGACTGACAGGTGTCTCAGACTCAGGAATCACAGAAACACGTCTTGCAGGACCAATGATGCAGGTTCCCCTCACTGGGCTAAAAGACTAACAGCAGCTCGTGAAACCCCATCTGGTTATGGTGCACGTACCAGAAAATGTGGCCATCTCTTCCATCATTTGGTTTTAGTGGAGACTGTTTTCAAATGGAAGCAATCTGTCTTTCTCATGTCTGGGAAGAGTGGTTATTAACTATGAGGAAACTGTCTCCAGCAGTAGGTCAATTAATTACTGCATTTTAAAGCTGCTTCGTGAAAAACAGCAATTAATTTCACTACATTTCTGGGTAGTTCTTCTGCAAACCTTATCCATTTGAAATCACGTTATCATGGGCGGATGTGGAGACTTGGTTATTTCTGAGAGCTTTATAGGAGATCATATTCTTTTTTTATTTTTTTAAGGACTGTGGGGATAGAATTAGGTTTTAATTATCACTGGCACCTTTTCACTACTGGAAATGACTTGAAAACAAGATGGGAAGAATTTACACCAAAAGGAGAGTTGATAAATACTCTGAAAGCCTATTTATCTAAACACATCTTCAAGTTGAGATGCCATCTGATAAGAAAAAAAAATCCAAATATAAAATGGGACATTTCTGTTTACTTACTAATATTCTTTGTACTTTTCTGGTCTAATTGGTTACGAATTCCATAAGCTTTTTTTCTGGGTGAGAAATATCAAAGGGACTATTTTCACCTGTTCCTTGACCTTTTACCTCAGCCTCAGCTGCATTATCTTTAACTGGGTTGGACCCTGCTGCCCTCCTATTTGGTTTCACAGGAAGCCACAGAGAACTTGACTGGCTTTGGTCCAGAGGGCAGTAAGCAATAGTTTTTCATTGCCGTATATTATCTGGCCGTGGGAACTGGCCAAACCTGGGTTTAGGGACTAAATATAAGTTGGGCATTTCATGCTGACCTTGCCAGACTTTTCTGAGGGTGTCTGATTTCAAGCAATTCTTATAGGTAAAGCCCATGGTTTCTCAACCTCAGCACTTTTAACATTTGGGGCTGGGTAATTCTTTGTTGTGAGAGCTGTATTATACATCGTAGAATGTTTAACCGCATCCCTGGCCTCTACCCACCAGATGCCAGGAGGAGCCCTCTCCCCTCAGTTGCGATGATCAAAAATGTCTCCAGATAGTGCGAAGTGTCCCCTGAGGGGCAAAATCATCCTTAATTGAGAACCACTGGTATAAATACAACTATTTACGATTACAGAGATAGAGAGATTGAAAGACTATAGGTAAATATACATGGACATATGTATACATAGCTCAATAATAAAGGTTGTTTTTGGAAAGACTGTGAATCAGTGTTCTCCAGAGGAACAGAACCAGTAGGAAATATATACATATGTGCACAATACATATATAAACCTACATACACATCCATCCATACACACACACACACACACACACACACACACACTGTTGCCCTTTGCACAATACAGGGATTAGGGGCCCTGTCACCCTGCACAGTCGAGAATCCTCATGTACTTTTGGCTCCCCCCAAACTTTTAATACCTACTGTTGAGCCAGAAGCTTTACTGATAACATAAATTGTCGATTAACACATATTTTGTATGTCATATGCATACTATATTCTTACAATAAAGTAAGCTGGAGAAAAAAAGTTAAGGAAATCATAAGGAAGAGAAAATGGATTTATTGTACTGTATTTATCAAAAAACAATCCACTTGTAAGTGGATCTATACAGTTCTGGCCCTTGTGCTGTTCAAGGGTCAACTGTATATGGAGATTATAGGAATTGGCTCATGTGACTTTGGAAGCTGAGAAGTCCCACAGTCTGACATCTAGTTCTCCAGAAGCCTGAGAAAGAGGACCACCAGTGTCTGAGGGCAAGAAGAGAGGGATGTCCCAGTTCAAGCAGAGAGTAGATTCTCCCTTCTTCTGCCTATTTCTTTGACTCAGGCCCTCAGCAGATTGGATGAAGCCCACCCACTTCTGTGGGGAGTTCTTCTTTACTTAGTCTGCTGATTCATACGCCAATCTCTTTTGGGAAGCTCACAGACACACCCAGGAATAGTGTTTCACCTACTCCCGGCATCCCTGAGCCCAGCTGCGTTGACGCATAAGATGAACCATCACACCTTGTGATGTGTCTTCAGGCGCATCTGGATTTCAGTCGAGCCTTTGTCGAGACAACCTCCGGGGTACTTCCTCCTCTCTAGAGGCTGCCCTCATAAGGTTTTGGTAACAATAGATGAGCGAGTGTGTACAGAGTGGTGAGCACTGGGTCTGGTACCCAGGAGGTGCTCCAGGAAAGCTATTTCCTCCCCACGTGCAGAAGCCATAGTACTAAATGGACTGATAGCTGCTGGAAGCAGAAGAGTCATTGCATTCACTGATAGATGTTTCTATTCTCTGCTCTGTGTCCCCTGCAAGAGATGTCTGTCCTTGTTTCATGTCATATACTAGTTTTTCATTTCCCATAAACTTGCTTTTCTTCAAAAAGTATGTAAGCAACACGCAAACACACTGTCATTGCAAAACTTCAGACACCACAGATAAAGGAGGCCGAAGCCTCCTTTGCCCTTTTTACCCCAAGGCCTACCCCCATCTCCAGAGGCAGCCACTGGCATCAGATTGAGATGTGTCCTTCCAGGCCTTTTCTCGAATTTTTATACCATTATCATTTTGCATGTGTAAATGTGCACATCTTTATCTTGTACAGAGTGAGGTGTTACCTTTTCAATGCACATGTCAGTATATTCAGACCTAGCTCCCTTTGGCATTGTATGTTGGCATGGTGTGAGACCTTGGGCTGTTTGAAGTTTGTGGCTCTCACTAACAACGCTGCAGTGAACGGACTCACAACTCCTTGTGCATTTATCTATAGTAGATGCTAAGAAGTGAAATTGCTGAGACAGAGTATGCACATTTTAAATTTTAACAGAAAATGCCAGGTTGCCCTCCCAAATGGCCCGACCGTTTTGCATTACCAACATTCTCAGTAGTAGCAAATCTAATTTTTTCCCAATCTGATGGAAAAAAAAAACCACCAAACAGATGTCTTGTTTTAATTTGCATTCCACTGATTACTGTCAAAATGAGTGTATTTTCTTATGTTTGTGGGCCATTCTTTTTTTTTCTTTTGATACTTGTGTCTTCCTTTCTTGTGCTTACTCTGTATTGGGGTGTTTGTCTTTTTCTTATAGGTTTGTTATGTTTTTTTTTTTATATGTTCTGTGTGTTAATTCTTTGTTATACACATTGCACAGGAAGAGACTGAGATGCTCCACGGTAAGTGTTTCAAAGGGCATTAGGTTTTAGCTGCGGTCTGAGATGATCAGCGCATTTTCCGAGCAGTGATGTATCCCCATCTCTGGTCCCGGGGCATCTGCTCTCAGTTACACTCCCTGATTTTGTCTCTCCTCAGCTGCAAGTGTCCCCCACGAACTTCTGGATCTCCTGTATCCCCAGCAGACCCTCACCTCCCTGCCTCTGAGGTCAGAGGCCACCTTGAACAGTGGGTCCAAGGTAAGTACACACCTGTGCCCCTTGCAAGCCTGCCTCCCTGGAATTAAGCATTGCCAGGCATGCAAGGCAAAACACCGTCCGTGGGACATTAATAAATGTTGTGGGCAAACAAGATTCATGATATAAGCTTGCAAAACACTTGAATTTTCTTACTGTAGGCCTTTTTTTCCCCCTCTAAGTCTTTGCTCTGTCACCATGCATGATGACCCTCCAAGAGGGGTTCTATTTCCCAAATGTATCTGGCAAGATGGGACTTTTTTCCTAGAGCATCTCTTAAGCTCACCTCGGCTTGGAAGAGACTTTAGGGCATTTGGTTTAGTGCATGCAATCAAGCTGCTGTTTGACAGCTGTCACATGCTTTTTTTTCCAGACCGTTCCACGTCTCATGTCCTTATGCTCTGTGTGTATCTAGCACATACAGGGCACTGCGTATAGTAGAAGTCCTGTGATCCCTGCTAAATGTTGGGGACTATCAGAATAAATGTGTGGAATTGGGATAGGGCCTCCCGGGAGAGCGCTGTTTGCAAGTTTTCAGGCCTGGGATTGATGAGCTGTGTGGCTCTGGAGAATCTTCTCAGCTTCCCTGGGTGGCATTCTGCTTACCCTGCAGTGGGCATGATGATATCTGATTCCCAGGAACTTGGAGGAAAGGTGAACGAGATAACAGACGCACTGGCCTAGAGCCACTGCTGGGTGTGTCAGGACAATATCGTGTGCGGTTTGAGTCTTGGCACAGTGGGCAAAGTACGGGAAACCCCAAATTCCCTGATGCCCCAAATCCTTTCCTCTTTCAGAGAGCCAGACAGCAGGCAGTGTGGAAGTACTTCTGGGGCGGGGATACAGCAGCTCCTGTCCTCCCCCCTGGCTCTTCCCTCCGAGGCCTGCCCTCAGGTTCCTGACCCTGTGGTGCTGCCACAGTCTGGCTTGTGCACCGGGCAGCAGCAGGGCCTCCCAGGGGCAGCAGCTGACCACACTTGGCAGTTTTTGCAACAGTTGTAGCGCTGGTCTCGATGCGCCCCTTGGCGATACCTGCCCTGGCCTGCGGGTATCCCCCTGCAGGGGCCCGAGTCCCTGTCCATGGTCCGGAGCCTCCTAATTCCAACTGTCTTCATCTTCCCAGCCCTAGTGGTGGCTCTCTCTCCTGCAGTTGGTTGAACCGTGATGCCCGGGGGTTTTCTTACCCTTTCAGGTGCCTAGTTATCAACTAGATTCCCAGTGAACAATTCTTAACGTTAAGTGGTTTCCGTTCCCATAACTGGGTTGACTTCTGTCTCCTGACTGGACCCTGGCTGATAGTGGACAGGAGGAAGAATGGCAGGAAGGAAGGAAGGGAGGAACTAGAAGGAAGGACAGAAGCCATCTGTCTTCTAAATCCACATCTTGTGCTCACCCCCGGAACCCTCAGCTGCCAGTCAAGTCCAGGGCTGGCTGGCTTGCAACCTGCCTCTGACCAGAAACCGGAACCCTCCGTGCATGGGGCTGCCCCCAAGCAGGATAACCAGTTTCCACAGATTAGCTGGTTAAGCATGATGGGTCTCTTGTTTTCTCATGGAAATGGCTGCTCAAATGTGTTTTTCTTTAAGGTGATGGAAAGTCATCCGTGATTCATTAAAGTGTTTGGCGATGTTGATTGCTGTTATAATGATTATTACATTGTCGTATTAGGTTATAGCTATTAACATTGTCACTTTTATGGGAAACTGCTAATGAACCAGTCACAAGAACAGAAGATACTAAGCCCATGAACTTGGTGTTTGGGGCGTGCTTCCTTCATGAGCTCAAAGGGAGACTGGGGGCTTTTCCAATGTTGGGCTCAAGAGTGTGTTCTCTGAAATCAGATAGCTCAATTCCACCTCCTGTTCACTGTGGGCTCACTCAGCTTTCCTGTTCTCTGAGTTCCCAGCTCTGAACGAGGGAGAAGCATAATAATAATAACACCTCCTCAGAGATTATTGGCAGATTAGATAACAGAGCTTTCTCCAGAGCTATCTCCAATAGCCTCACTGCTTCTGTAAACAGATCCGGACCCAACAATTTCTTCAGCCCTCAGACCCCTCTTTCTGCCCCAACCCCAACTTTTAAGCTTATTTCTTCCAGCAACTACCCAGTGAAACAAGGAAGTGGATGGATGCCATCTTTGTGTGTCAGTGTGATCAACGACAGTGGCTGGCCCTTTGTTGGGCTTTGTACATGCTCACTGAACGAACGAGTCTATTGGTAGGCCCCAGGCTTTAGGTGTCATGAAGAGTAGAGACTGGACCCACAATCTAACACTCCATGGACTTGACAAGATTCTAGATAACCACAGACAATACACACTGATCTTACTAAAGTGGTTCTCCAATGAGAACCTGGGAAGCTCATCAAATAAGATGCAGATCCTCAGCCCTGTCCCAAGAGATGCTGAATCGCTAGGTCTGGGATGGGCTCTGATGGTTATATCACAACAAGCTCCTGGGGAAACTGGGGTGCCATGTGGGTGCCCTGAGGACGACACTTGAGGAATATTGCATTGTGGGGTCATTGCAAGGTCTCAGTGCAGCTGTAAATAGACTTGCACCTGGTTGGTGCACATCATCTCCCTTCGTTGATTAGGAGATCCTTGCTGGTAGGATGTCTGCTGGGTTTTAGGTCATGATGTTTGGGCTTAAACTTCAGACCCGCCAAAAACAGCTGTGAAAGCTGAGACCCATTGCTAACTTTTGGGGGTGTCATTTTTCTTCTCACCTGCCCATACAGATTTGAAGGGAACCTTTTAAGGGTATTATATGAGATATTATATGAGAAAAGTGCTTTGTAAACCATAAAATACCTTTCAAATGTTAATTATTTTTAAATTTATGGGTTCATTTTATTTTATGATGAGTCTCCAAATCCATATTCTTAATCCTAAATAAGAAATTATTTTTCAAAAATAAAGAATCGTTTACAAGGTGAATTGCAATTAAGTCAGCCCAGGGGACCACTTGTAATCCACAAAGGCAGTGCTGAAAGGGGACAGGGACCGACCGGCCTGATCCGTCAGGTGCAGGTTCGGAGTAGGGACAGAGCGGTGTGACCTGTCCCCATGTCCCCAGAACAGGGTAGGCCGAAGTGAGGTCCTGCTTGTGGCACTGCCCAGGCCTCCTTCTCCTGTCTCTGCTGAGGCCTCGGGTCTGGTCCCCTCCCCTGTCCCCCACACTCCACTCTCCATCCACACACCTCTCTTGTCCTCTCCTGTACTCCACAGGTGGGGTCAAGGAGCAGGCCACACCTTTCCTGTTGCCACCTGCATGTTTCTCATAATGAGGATAACCCATATTTACACAACTCTGACCCTGGCTACTGTCTATGACTTGCAAAGAGCTGGTAAAGGGAAAGTCAACACAGCTCTGAGCCAGACAGACTTAAGGGCACACTGTGCCCAGTAAGCTTCTGTCCTTGATGTGTCTTCTAGCCTCTGCCCCTCACTCTCATCCTTGTCTAGGAGATGGTGTTAAAGATAAGCTCCTGTCTTCATCAAAGTGATCAATAAATGAGAGTAAGGAATGAAAGGAACAGGCATTAATAAAGCACCTACTGTGTGCCTGGCCCTTCGGCCCCGTGATTCCATATGATCTTCTCCCAGGCCAGTGCTGTTGGGTTGTTACTGTCCTCGTCCCACTTGAGCCAAGTGTCAAGAATGCAAGAATGGTTGACGCTTGCATTCACTAGCACCCGGGACATGGCCAAGAGACAGCCATGCCCTCTCCATTTGCAAGGGAGTACATTCTACCAGAAATGGGAATATGTGCAATCTGCCAAAGGCTGCGTGGCCTGCACGTGGCTTAGCAAGAACCGAAACCCAGCCTGCCTGGTTCAGAAGCCCAACCCTTTCATGCTCATGCAGTGGGTGAGCCAGCTCTCCTGCCGGGGACACACGGGGTGTCGCTTCCATGCCCTGGACCTAGGCAGATCTGTGGGGACCTGTGTGCTCAGGGACGGCTCCCATCTCCCTTGGCTCTTCTCTTCTCCTTCCCCCTCACTGTCTCTCAGATTTTGCAATTGCCTCATTAAAATGCAATTGTGTGGTTCATCAACATTATAGGAGAAAGCAGTTAGATAAAATACAGGGAAAAAATGAGTATTTGCAGAGACAAGTAGTATCGAGCTTTCTACCTCATCAAGGGGCTAAATGCATGCATGTTAGCCCTATCACCCTGACGTCCAGAAATCCCCGGAGTGTGGAGGGGTTTTTTTCCTCTTCAGTCTCTTATATGATCCATGATCTTTACGTTTCGCCCACCCTTGTGAAAGCTAATGGCATCATTTTCATGCATGGACACGGGCCTGCCAGCTGACAGTGGTTAGCAATTCTTATTACAAATATATCTTCTAATTCCCGAGCTAGAATTGTAAAGCTTTTCTATAGTGACACTGAACCAAAATATCGAAATTGCTCAAGCCTTTAAAGAAAGCAGCAGCAAAAGGTTGCAGAACGCCTTTTAAGTAATGCTGCAGCGAGGCTCTCTGGAATACAGATAGATGCCTGCCTGGGCCTTCCTGTCACCTCAGATCACCCTGGAATTCAGACTCCAAACTTCCAGTGCCTTTGGCAGGAATTGCAGACCGGCAGAGAGAGATAGAAAGAGAGAGAGAGAGAGAGAGAGAGGTGGGGCGGGTCTCTTTGAAAAGTAACTTCTACACAGTTTTGATCATTACCACTGTCTGAACATGGAGAAGCCTCTTTGCAGTTTGGAATGGAAATGATAAAACGGGATGTGCATGTCAGATACAACCTGTAGGCTTATCCTTTGAAGGCATTCCCCTCCCTGTTCAGGGGCCACATCCACTTTGGCTTTTTCTTCAAGATGTAATTCCCTGTCCATATTCATAATGAAGGCAGCCTTCACTTCCTCCCTCCTGTCCCAGGCTCCCTCTGGGCTCACCACCCTCTTCCTTCTCCCCATCACAGCTAAGCAAGTGTGGACAAGGGAAACATTCTGGCTTTGAAGTCAGTCTCGACTCCCATCTTGGACTTAAGATTTAGGGCAAGACGTTTAACCTCTCAAAGCCTTCCTTACTTCACCAAATGCACTTAATGATATTTGTCTCGTGGAATTGTTTTGTGGATTGAAGGAGATCAAGTTAGCATGAGCATGAAAGACGGATATCATTTGTATTTGTATGGCTTTCGTCATGGATGATTTTTGGTGGCTGTCTTCCTCAGAAGATGGGACTTCTCGAGGAACCAAGGGGGGGGGTCCACGGCACTCACGGTGCTGCTAGGCCCCCACTTTCTTCTGATTGTGTGGTGCCGCCGACATCTGTGCGTTGGCTTCTCTCTGCAGGCAGGCTGTCTGTCTCTGTGGGTTGGGAAGATGGAAGGAGACGAGCCTGAAGCAGAGTCACGCCCTCACGGGTTAGCATTCCGTGGGGACACGCTGGGTGGGATGCAGGGCTCTTCTTCCCCTGAGATCCATCTGTTAGTCTCCAGGAGGGCTGGCTGGCATGCTTGGGTCCCATTTCCACCCCTGGATCACATGGGGGAGAGTGGATAGTACATGTCAGACTCTTAACTCCTGATGCCTCAGCAGTATGTAGTGGAGTGAGAAGTATAGATGCCAGTTCCCCCAAGCCCATGGGACCAAGGGCAAGGACAGTCATCCAACAGAAAGGACCCGGGGCACCAGGAAAAGGGAAGGATCCTTGGGAAGTCCAAACCAACAGATGTATATTGCATGACCAAACACTGCTTAATAACTGAATTAATACACAAACAAATGAAAGGTGGGTTTTTTTTTTTTTTTACAAAGAGCCCTGGCCTGGGAATAGGGCAAATGGAGTTAAGTCTGCACACCTCAGTTAATTTGAGTGACTTGGTACGTTTAGAGCTGCTTCTCAGGGCCTGGTGTCCTGGACTATAGAATTTTCTGGTTGGATTAGGAGATCTCCAAGGCCCCTTCCAAATTTACATGTCTATTATCTCATGCTCCTCATTAAGAAAGAATTTTAAGTTAATTGAAACAGGGCTTTTGCAGCAGGCTCTGGAGAAAACCGTATAGATATCTATAGGTTAAGTAGAAGAGAGGGTAATGACACGCTTTCCCTGGCTTAGGGGGAAGAGTAATTTGGAAGATGAAAAATAAGTAAGACTAGCCTCCCTATTTGGGACAGTGCTGTGCTCTCTTCAGGGAAGACCACAGACAGGAAGAGATGTTCTGCCCAATGACCAAGGGAGGGTCAGCTTGTCAGCAGGAAGGATGGGCTGAGCCATAGGAACAGGGAAAGCACGCATTTGCTACCGTTCTTAGGAATAGACACAGTTAGTGGGTGATTACTCAGTATTCCATTGAATGGGGGGAAACAGGTCAGAGAAGTGAAGGAACTTGGCCTTGTTGCCCGCCCAGGACTGGGGTCAGGGAGTCCTTGGACTCCACGGAGGATCTGAGCAGTACATGCTGTGTGGTAGCTTTAGGTCAGGGACAAGGTGACCCTCACATGGAGAGCCGTGCCAGCCAGTCAGTGTTCAAGGCCAGACGAGGGTGAGCAGAGGGCCGGGCGGCCCACCCTCACCAGCTTACAGGGGTGGGTTGTTGTCTGAGGTGCAGAGAGCTGGAGCCCCACCTCTCCTTCCCTCACCCCTCCTTCTTCCTGCCATCCTACAATCTAGCACACCGGACACGGGACTCACAATGCCACAGGAGAGCCATACCCTCCGGGGGAGGCAGTGGAACAGAGCCGTGGCCCAGGAGGGAACAGGAGGCCCCGGGCCCTGGCCTGGAGGCCTGGAGACCCGGATTGGCTTTCTCCAGCCAGCCTTCCTAACTCTTGTCATTGTCTTTTGTCTTTGCCTCTGGTTGTCTTCAAATCTTTGTCTGCCGCTCTGACATGCTTCCCTTGGGTTGATTAATCCCTTATGATGCCATGTGCTCTGCAGTTCTACTCTGCCTGCCACTGCTTATTCCTCTCCCACCTGCCCCCACCCCATTTTCTTTTCTTGGCTCGCTCTCTCTCCTACACGTATGCAGCTCTCTCCCTCGCTCTGCTGCCAGCACTGGCTCCTGCCCCCACCCCACTGGTGTCTTCTCTTGCATGGCTGGGCCTCTCCAGAAAGAGCCCAGCCGCTGCCCCCGCACACCCCCCACCCCCACTCTGGCCTGTCTCACCCTCCATTGCTAAGCACTCCATCAGCTGGCGGCCCAGGCCTGGCCCTGATGGAGAACTGCCCCCTCTGGGCCTGACTACTTGTCCCTAACCCCTCTGATGCCCTCTCAGCCTGGCCATGTGGATGAAGAGCCCCCCTGCCCCTAGACAGGCCTGGCTTTCTGGAGAATGGGGAGGCTAAAGAAGTAAGTAGCTAAGATGTGAGGGCTCAAGGGGCGCCTGGGTGGCTCAGTCAGTTAAGCATCTGACTCTTGATTTTGGCTCAGGTCGTGATCTTGTGGTTGGTAAATTCGAGCCCTGCTTCACGGTCCACGCTGATAGTGTGGAGCCTGCTTGGGATTCTCTGTCTCTCTGTGCCCTTTCCCTGCTCATGTTCTCCCTTTCTCTCTCAAAATAAATAAATAAACTTAAAAAAAAAAAAGATGTGAGGGCTCAAGCCTGACTCTGCCCTCCACCTGGGCCAGTACAGCTGCCTTGGGCCTGCAGGCCTCCCCTTCTGGAGGACTCCACCTGTTCTACGTCTCAAAGTGTATGTGAGGGGCGGTGGCAGCCAGTGATCTGCTCCGAGGGTCCTGAACAGATGCCACTCCCCTGTGTCTCCTGCTACCTCCTGAGACGGTCCACCCACTCTGCACACTGTAAGCATTTTTTGAGCACCTACTATGCTCAAACACTTAGTATTGTGCCGGTTCTGTTCTAGCACCTATAAAGTGGGGAACAAGCTAGGCATGACCCCTTCCGTCACAGGGCTCGTGCTCCATGGGCGTATCAGAGAGGCAAGTAAGAACTGATGATGCCGAGGGCTGAGGGCTCTGATGGGGGCTGCATGAGGCCCTTGAGCGCCCTGGGGTGCAGTCACAGTGCCCAGCCAACTCAGTAGGGTTTCAGGAAGCCTGCCCTGAGCAGATGCTCCCTCAAGCCGAGACTGAAGGATGTATTCACTTTCACTGGTAAAGGGGTTGGTATTTGTGGCAGGGTTTGGCAATTGGCAGTTGTCCAGGTAGAAGGGACAGCCGCTGTGAAGGCTTAGGTGTTGAGAACATTTCTCCCCTCACCTTGGTCCCCAGGAGAATGCACCTTATGCTCCAGGATTCAGCCCAGCCTAGAATCTCCTTGCTCTGACTTCCCATAGCCCCTTCCCCATACCTTCCAGAGAACCCGTGTCACCACCCAACAGTGAGCCCAGTGCCCTCAATGGACAGATGTCTTCTCTGACATCCCGGATCCTGGTACCAGACCTGCGATAGAGTCAATTCTCAGCATTGCTGAGGTCAGACATGTGAATGGATAGATGGGTACATGAATTTAAAACAAAACAAAACAAAAGAAAAAAACAACCAAAACGAAAGAGCCTGATCTGATATGAGATTGCCAAGCTTCCCCCATCTGCCTGGGCTCCTTCAAGAAACACCATTTCCTTCCAGTGTCCTGGGAATTTTGAAAAGGCTGATCCATCATTATCTCAGGCTGCCAAGAACTCCTTTTTCTCCAAGAAATCAAACTAACCCCCAAATGTTGGGTGTGTTTGTGTGTGTGTTTCCTGCAAGCTGAGGCCTGGCTTTCGAGAAGTAATCAATTCCAATTGATTGGCAAAATCTGACTTGTGTTCCCTCGGCCAATTTTGGATGGTAAAGTTCATTAAAAGCAGGCCTCTGGCAAGCCGACACCCCTCAGTGCTACGGTAATAAGGGCTTATTATGACAAGCAGCGGGATCTGCCCTAAAGAGTCCTTGGCATGGTTTTGTGGGGACTTGCCCATCTGCAGCAGTGTTTTTTGTAAATGAGTAATTTGACCATGATAAAAATCCAGGAGGAGTTTTTCCAAGCTTGGCCGGGGAAGGACTTGGAGAGAACCCTGTGGTGAAGAGTGGAGCTCCTGGCCCGTAGTGAGGTGCAGACCCCTTCCAGCCCTCCTCCTTTTTCCTGCTCTGACCCCCGGCTCCCCAGATGGAGGGATTTCTCCTGGCACCACTGTCAGGAAAGCGGTTTGGCCCCGGGCTGGCAGAGGCACTGCTTTCGAGCCCTGTGGCCCCTCCAAGAGGTGGGGCACACATCTCTGCCACAGTTGTTTGCTTTTAGAGGCTCCAGGGGCTGGAGCTAGGAAGGAATACATTTCTTCCTGAGTATGCACAGGGCAGCAACTTCTGGAAGTCATCAAGCCTGACAGCAACTGGCATAGGATCCCCTGAGCGAGTGTTTGGATCCAGAAGTAGGAGTTTTCTTTTAGCTAATATTTCTGATGTGCCCGTCCTATGCCAAGCTCTGTGTTGGGCTCATTCATACGCAGAGCCAACTTCACATTTTTTACAGCAGTCACCAGAGCTGGAGATCATGGGCACTCTGGTTTGAAAATAAAGCGTTTTCTTTCGCATTTTAAAGTGTTCACATGGAGGTTCTAAAAGGTTATGCAAACAAGGTGCTAATTTTTTTTTTTCTTTTTGAGGTATGGGACTAGTGGGTTGGGAGAAGGCCTTGAATTTTCACTTCACATGCTACTCATATTATTCTAAGTTTAAGAAGTAGCTACTCTAAATGCCTCTTATGGAAAATTTGGAAAATACAGAAATGTAGGACAGAATTATATGCTGCCTGTTAGATATGGTTCATGTTTCCATTTTCATCCAAGTAAACTAAGCCTCAAATGTACCCAAGTTCACACAAATAAATGATGAGGAAGATTTGGTTCAAATTTGATAGTGGTTTTCATCTGACTAGGATTTCTGAGACCCAGAAAGTTGTTTCTTGAAAGTGATTTTTACCTGATTCTTGGTCCGAAGAGAGTGTCTGCTAGAGGAAAGACAGGCTCCATGCTCAGACCAGACTGGGATATGGTGGGTTCTGTGTCTAATAAGTGATGGCTCACAGTCAATTTTCTTAGTGTTTATTTGTTTATTAAAGGCTCTGAGAAGTCCTGCAAACTTATGAACAAAGAACCCTCACCCCTCCCAACCCCTGTACACCTCCCACAGAATCTACAGGTCAGCAGACCAGTTTTGGAAAATGCGTGCTCCTTCTTGCCTCTGCCCATCCAATCTCCTCCTTCCACTCAAGTCTTTGCAGTCTGTGTGGGCAGATAGGGACCCCACCGAGGCCTCAAGGGAGAAGTGACCCCCTACAGTCGCTGCTAGGAGGAACAGTGGGAATCCTAGTGGCTGACCCATTTGTCTTTAACAAAAGAGGAAACTGAGGAAGGGAAAGGGGAGTGGCTCATCCAGTGTAAGGCAGAAGGTCGGTGACAGGATTGGCATTTGAACCTGGGCCCCACGAGCAGGACCCGGCTTCTAGTAGATGCCTGTGCTCAGGCTGGGTTCTGATGGAGGCCGGGCCCGTGTGGCTTGTGTCTCCAGCAGAATGTATTCACAAACTCTCACTTCGGCACCAGAAGTTCACCTCACTGCCTGGCTGGGGTTTGCTTTTTGCCACGTAGCAGAAATCCCTTCGGGCCCTGCAGCATGGGGTGCTGCTTCTGCCCCGCACTCCTGGCAGCCCCCACGTTCTCCACAGCACTGCAGGTTGGGCCACGGCAGAGACTCAGCTTGTTCTGGGGGCTCCTGGGAGGCCTGGCTCTGTGCCCTGTGCTTTGTCAGGGCTCCCTCAGTCTGCCTGAGGTCCTGGGGGCAGGAAGTCGCCCCCAGATCTTCCTCCCTCCAGAGATGACCGGGTGGTGTTTTCACAGGCCGAGAGCCCAGGCCCCAGAACCTACTCCCCATCTTCCGTGAAACCATCAGTGACCACTAACTTTGGATTCTCAACCCTCATAGCTGCCTGCGGGGATTAGAAATCCCCAAACCACACACTCATTGATTTTTTTTTATTTTTGTCTTTCCCTGAGCATGAACCCAGAGGCCAGGAACCATCCAGACAGGAATTGAAACGTAGTAAGACATCTAGCTGGGGATGGACATATAAACAGTTCCCAGAAGTTGGGGCACTGATAATGCTAAGTCCCAGGTGCAGGGCAGCTGGGATGCATATTGAAGGATGACACAGGCGTAATACCGTGGAGGCAAGAGGTTTGCCTCTTTTTCCACTGGGAACAGCTTGGCTGAAGTGATGGGGCTGCTACACAGCATACGTGGAGCGTAGCAGAACAGCGTCCCGGGATCAGGGTGGATTTGTGCAGCCTGCATGGTGGACAAGGGTAGATGGAGACTCCTCGGAGGTCACGGAATGACATGAATAATGCACATTCAGAAAAGTTCCCCTCTGCATCCCCAGGGAATGAGTGAGAACCAGGTGATGCCTGGACAGTGGAGTGGCCCAGAAGCTGTCATGGGAGGGAGGGTCTGCTCACGTGCGAGGGTGAGGCAGGAGGGTCCAGGTCAACTTCCAAGTCTGTCACCGGCTCGACTGCAGAAGCAGACCATAGTCTCAAGTCTGCGTGATTTTATTCTTTCTAGTAAGAATGAATGAATCATTAATTACCTATGAAATATGAATTGATAGCTTGACCTTTGAAGTCTTTTCCCATATATAAGTCACAGATCGGTCATTGCCTTAGGCCAGGTCTCACACAGTAGCACACCAAGGGCAGGATGGTGGGACAGTCCACACTGGGTGTAGGCAAGAAGGGAGGGCCTTGTCGGCAGAGAGTTCAATAAAAATCAGCCAACTTTCTGTTATCGCCTTGCACTGGCAATTCTGAACAATGTCAGGGATGAGCTACACCTCTCTGCCTGGTGGACTTCTCCCAGCACTGATTGGCCTCAAGTTTGGGGTTTGAACACTCAGCCACCAAACTTATTGGCTAATTTAAGCTAATGTCGTTTTCTAAATATAATTTATTATCAAGTTAGTTAACATTCAGTGTATACAGTGTGCTCCTGGCTTAGGGAGTAGATTCCCGTGATTCATCATTTACACACAACACCCAGTGCATATCCCAACAAGTGCCCTCCTCAGTGCCCGTTACCCATTTTCTCCACCTCCTGTCCCCCCACCCCCTTCCACCCTCAGTTTGTTTTCTGTATTTAAGAGTCTCTTATGATTTGCCTCCCTCTCTATTTGTAACTATTTTCCCCCTTCCCTTTCCTCATGGTCTTCTGTTAAGTTTCTCAAATTCCACATATGAGTGAAAACATAGGATATCTGTCTTTCTCTGACTGACTTATTTCACTTAGCATAATACCATCCCGTTCCATCATTGTTGTCGCAAATGGCAAGATTTCATTCTTTTTCATTGCCGAGTAGTATTCCATTGTGTAAACACGCACACACACACACACATCACATCTTCTTTATCCATTCATCAGTTGATGCAGTTGATGGACATTTGGGCTCTTTCCATAATTTGGCTATTGTTGAAAGTGCTGCTATAAACATTGGGGTACAAGTGCTCCTATGCATCAGCACTCCTGTATTCTTTGGATAAATTCCTATCAGTGCTATTGCTGGGTTGTAGGGTACTTCTGTTTTTACCTTTTTGAGGAAGCTCCACACTGTTTTCTAGAATGGCTGCACCAGTTTGCATTCCCACCAAAATGCAGCAGGGTTCCCCTTTCTCCACATCCTTGCCAACATCTGTTATTTCCTGAGCTGTTCATTTTGAAGCTGATGTCATTTAGAGGGCCTCACACTTTACCAGTGGAAGCCCTGGAAATGGCTCCATTTGGCAGGCTACTGAGTCTGGATTTGAGGGCTCTTGAGCTCCTTCCTCAGTATTTTTGAAGTCTTCACTATCCTCTTATAACACTCCCCCTCTCCAGTCGCTAGACTCCAGAACAAATTGCCTGGCAGTGCGGGGAGAGCTTCAGAGCTTCCTGCCAGCAAATCTTTGGGCATATTACTGACCGGGGCCTCCAGCCAGGAGGAGGCCCAGCCCTGCCCTTCCTCTGGGAAGGCACTCCTAAGGCCCTAAATAAACCTCGTAAGTCATGCAAATGTTCCCCGAAGGAGCCTGAAATGTTTGGCCTTTCTCTGTGGGCAGCAACAATGGTTCACAGGGAACATACAAAATATTACTCATGGTGGGTGCTGGGTCAGGGCCCCTTGGTATTAAGGCTCTAAATAAAGCTCTGTAACGAATGGCGTGGGACTAGGAGAGCCACTGTAGGCAATCCTCATAGGATGGATCTTCAGAACCACCTCCTGGGACGGCAGAACCTGGCAGCTGGCCCTGGGGAGGGCAGGGATCAAGGCTCTTCTCAGACAGGGCTCTAAGGCCCGGCTATAAATTGCCCAAGCTCAGGACAATCTGAGCAGCCAGCAGCGTGCCCAGCAGTTCTTGCCGCTGTGGTTCTCTTGCCTTTCTGCCTTCAGTGTTCATGAGCAGACACTGGGGATCTGAGTTTGGGGCGGGGTTGGTGGTGGGCTGAGGATGGGCCAGGGACACCTGGATCCAGCACCTGACACAGGGACACAGCTGCACCTGGGACACAGCCCCACCTACAGCAGTATTTTGTACATTCGTCCCGAACCAGCATTACTGCCCCAGAGAAAGGTCAAACTGCCCCAAAGCCTTGATGCTAGGGCCTGGTGCACTGGCCTGAGACTTCAGTCCTGGTTCATACCCCTCTCTCAGGTGCGGGACTCTTGGTTAAGCTGCCCGGGCCCAGGTTAGAAGCTGTAAAGGCAACAGTTATTGCAGGTGTGGAATTTGCATTAGACGGTTAATGACAATGGGTAAGGTGCCTCACAGCCACAGCCCTCTCCCAGCTCAGCTCAAGCCAGGCTTGTTCCCCTTACTGTCACCCAACCCCCCAGACTGACGCACATTTGCTTGACCCATGGTAACCTTTGGGTGAAAGGGTCATCTTGTTGCTTTCATGTTTGCTTCCCAGTTTCCAGGGAGGGTGGCTCTTCTTGGTTGTGCTTTGGGGGTTTATCCTTCTGTTTCTGGGGATTGCCAGTTCAAATGTAGGTCATTTTCTGTCGGTTTCTTTAATCTTTTACCTATTGATCTGTAGACATTTTTATATGTTCTCACCTTAATCTTTCTCTCCTCACTAGTGTTTTCTGTTATATATTTTGTTATATATTTAATTCAGCGTTCGTTTTGTTCTTTCCCTTCACAGCATTTGCGTTTAGAAGGCCAGCCTCACCTCAATAGTTTTTTCCTCTAATTATTTGATATTTTTACTTGTTCAATATTTGACACTTTAATCATTCTCTAACTTGTTTTTATGAATGGTATTACATAAGGGGTAGATAGGACTCTACTCACACATGAATATGCTTATGAATAGCCAAGAGTTCCATGAACAATTGGTTAATTGTTCTCATGCCATTTCTCAGTGGATTTGAAATGTGTCTCTTGTGGACCATGTTCCTATGCATTTGTGTTTCTATATACACACGTGCGGGTGTGCGTAGCATACACACATAGGTCTATATACCCTAATTCCCTACATTCATATTTTTAATGGCAATATGGAGGAGAGTGAAGGAGGCACTGTGGTTCTGGGGCCATTTTTGAGGTCTTTGCATTGATCAACAGCCAGTATAACAAATCTTTGTTAAGTCTACATTGCTTAGTACACATTTAACAAATGCATATCTTGTGGCTGCACACTAAGAACTACATTTCCTGGGGCCCTTGCTTTCTGGAAACTCCATGGCCTATTGGGTGGGCAGATATTGGACATGTTTTCAAGGCTGAGAGACTTATAAATAATTAAACTGGCGTTTAAAATCCTGGATTGGATCCTGGAACAGAAAAAGACATTAGTAAAAAATTGCTGATATCCAAATGAAACCTTTGGCTAGTTACGGTATATGCCAATGTTAATTTCCTAATGTTGACAAAGGGACCACAATCATGGAGGATATTAACATTAGGGGAAGCTGGGTAAAGGGTATATGGGAACTCCCCAGATCACCTTTGTAACTTTTCTGTAAGTCTAAAGTTATTCAAGAGTAAAAGGCTTATTTAAACTTAAAAAAAAAAAAAATTAGCAGGCAAAGTTAATGCAACAATGGATATGCACTTATGAGCTCTTCTCTGGCAATCAGTGAATGTGATCCAGAAGGGGGCGCCTTTGATGTTATGTGGCTTCTGAAAGATGCTTCACTGATTTCAGATTTGGTTCTCATTGTTGCCACTTGTAGAACAGGAGAAAGGTGTGAGATGATCTCTGGACCCCCTTCCACATTTTGGAAGTAGGGTTGTTTGCTCTATTTGGAAGTCTGTCACCCACAATTCTTGACCCGTCTGCAAATTTCACACTCAAGAGATGCCTAATGAGATTTGTGTCCAAGCAGGCATAAGACATCATCTTGTCATGCTGAAAGAAGCACGAAGCTCTCGTGGGAAGAAAATCATTTGGTTTGAAGGTCAACAAACTGACCAGCTCTTGTCCTTTGGCATGGCAGTTAAATTCTCAGAGCCTCGGCTTGCTCATCTGTAAAATGGGATTTACAACCCCACTGCCTGCCAGGACGTCCATGACAACTGCTGTGGTCATGCATATGGGAAACATACCTGGTGTGTTGTGGGGCCCCAGGAATGAGGTTCCCTTGCTTCCTTCTCTCACCCTTGCAGCATTTTCTCTCCCTTCAGGTAAGACAGCTCTGAAAGAACCGTGGTTAACAGCTGAAATCTCATTTAGAGATCCTCACGTTCCCTTCTAGGCTGTCTTATCTCTCAGCGGTGGCATTTCTTCCTGGGTGTCGGGGACAATCAGGCGGGCGAGACGCTTTCTCGGTAACGCAAAATGTGATTTTTTCCCGGGATTATATAGCATGGGGAGGACGTTGGAGTTGAAAGGAATTTTTAGTAGGCTCACTGTCACAAATCGGATAACAGGAAATAAAACAAATAAGACTCAGTCAGTACACTGGCAGTGTGAAATTTCCTAAAACGCAGGCATGTCGTCCTGGCAGAGGTTTGACTAAAAGCCCCGTTCTGGGCGCAAAGCAAAGAGATGGAAGTAGGAGCTTTGGCAGGGCCCCCATCACGCATCCCAGGAGAAGGAAGGCACCATTACCAGACCCTGCTGGCAAACTGGAGTTGGTGCTGCGTGTCATCTCCAGGGGGCACTGGGAAGTCCCAGGGCCAAGTCCTGGCTCCCTGAGGCCCCTGGGGAGGTGAAATGACCCGATCCCCCTAGACTCGACATCTGTCTATAAAATGGGGACAGGATGAAATAAATCACTGGGATCCATAACGCCCACTGCAATACCATCTTTTTTTTTTCATGAACTCTTAGTAAAATTAGTTGTACAGAATTTACTGCTATGTCAAATTCCCCTTTTACTGAGACTTTGAGAAACAGGGCATAATGTGAGAAAAGAGAGATGCAGCTGTCCACATACTATGATGCCATTTTTGTAAAGCTCACCAACAAGAAAATCTAAACAACGGACCATGAAGGGATGGGTATATATGATATGTGTATCTATACATATATATGTAGTATGTATAGATATATATTAATATATAAGCAATCTGATGATGGATGAGTACACAGTTCAGGTCAAACCTTGTTTCTGACAGGCAGAAGGTGGAGACAGAATAAGGACCCTCAGAAGCCTCAGTGCTTTAGTAACATTATTTCTCAGGTCAACAGTGCTTAGTCTGTGGGGGTGGGCTTTATGATTTTGCTTTATATCTTGCACAAACCTGATGTACGTTTCATTATGTATCAAATATTACATAACCGAAAGAAACCCAGAGCAACCACCCTGAAAGCAAGTTTATGTGAAGAGGTTTATCAAATGGAAAAAAGAAATCAAAAACACATTATTTGTCACCAGATGTAGAGACAGTAGCAAAAACACACTGAGACTCCACGTGACCCTAAGCTTCCAGATGCATTGTTTACCCTCAGCAGGTGTGGCTTTCTTCCTCTGTTTTTTTTTTTTTTTTTTTTTTTTCCCCTCAGGCAAGGCAGGCCATGGGCTGGAATGCCTGTGTCCACACCTCCTCGCTTTGCAACAGGCTGCTGTTCTGCTTTCTGCTCTGTTCTCTGTGTGCCGCCTGTAACTCTTGCCCTGGGGCAGGAGGTGAAGGGTGCTATTTGATCACAGGAAGTACATAGCTAGCTTTTTATCCCCCTCTCACTTTTTCTACCTTGTCCTTGAGGGGCGTTCTGCACTTGGAACTCTGGTGCCATCCCTCTATTACCTGTTCCTATTTTATACAACACCGCCAGCATTAGGCATTCAACAAATACTCGTTTCCTTCTCCCATTCCTTGATGTGCTCAATTTCTCCATCCCTAAAATGGAGATAGCAATACCTACTTCAGTTGGACATTGTGACAGTGCTAGGAGAAAGCCCATTGTGGTCGCCCCCTCCCCACCCTCCCCCAATGTGGGAACTAGAATAGAGGCGACAGTTCAGAAACAGGTTCTTTTCCAAGCTATTTGGCTCTCCTGCCTGAGCAGGCCACTTTGCCTTTTGGGGCCTCAGTATTCCTATCTGTCAAGTGGGGCTGTCCATGTCTGCCTGTGTGCGTGGCTCAGAGACAGTGATGGAAGGAAAAGCACCCAGACAGATCAGAAGCATCCTCCGGAAGTTCCAGTACAAGAGTGTAAGTGTCTCCAGAGACTTGAGGCATCTGTCCGTGCGGTTGTCTGACAGCCCAGTGGAGATGCTCTTGGAAATGGCAGCACTTTCACGCAGCTCTCCCACAGCCCAGCCACATTCATTTGCCTTCTGCTCAGCTGCTTGGCTTCAAGGTGAAGGCCAGACTCACAGGCATGGAATCTGACAAGACTAAGTCGCTCTGCGGGAATCTGTCATCCTTGGGCCACGCGTCACGGGGAGGTCATGGCTCTTTCTCCTGTTTCCCCTGGGAAACAGCTCCTCCGCCTTCCACTCCTGTCCCTGGTCGACTGCAGGCAGGGAGCTCTCCCTGCTCCACAGCTGCGACACTTGACGCGATTTGCAAAGTATGGAAATCAGCCTCCGTCCGCATGTGCGGTGGTTTTCAGTTTTCAGACCCCAGCCAGAAGGTGTTGGGATGCAGACCCGTCTCTCTCCTGCCCCAAGGAGCAGATGGTGTTCACGAAACAGATTTTGAATAGCTTGTTAAATTAGGAAAGGGGGGAGGGCAAGGAGCCACACTGGAGCCTGTGGTCTCGGGATTCAGGGATCCACAACGTGCACTGGCCTCTGGGGTGAGAGAGCCATGCATCCCCGCCACCCTCCGATCACTGTGCATAGGACACCTCGCTAATTAGGCCGCATACCCTGTGGCCTGTCATGGTCCTTTTGCCTTTTCGTTCCACCTTGACTACATTTTAGCTGCATGATCTGGTGACCTAACCACCCTGAAGCACCGTGTGAAGGAAGATGTGAGAAGGAGAAGGTGAGAAGGAGAGATGCTCTTCTGCTGAGGGACCGCCAAGGTTAGAGCTGATGCGGGTGGACTTCCCAGCAGCCTGCCGCGGGCCCAGAACATTCAGTTTGCTCCTGATGTTCGCGATGTTCTGTATGTAGCATTTGTTGTCACCAGCACACGAAGCCTAGCTTTTGGGGCACAATGTGGGTATCTGATGCCTGTTTGCTTATTCTCTGTATAAACTCTAAAACCTCAAAATGGGAAGCCGGAAGGGGTAGAAATTTTGAGCTAAAATCCCTCTGTTCTTTTTCAATTTGAGAACTATTTTCTCATTTTAAGATTTGTGGCATTAAAGTTATTTCTTCCCTCTCTTCTCAGTGAGGTACATCTGTGTGCTATGCAGTCTTCTCCCTCAGGCTGCATCTCCTTTCTTTGTCCAACTCCTCATGGTGGTTTGTGGCCGACTCACCGGCTGGCTTCTTAGGCCCCGGTGCTTTGGACAAGCTAGACACAGAAAGCCTGATAAACCAGTCAAGGCCATGTTCTTGCTTCTGATAGATGAGGTCAGGCTCCACTTGGCATATTTAAAATGTGGTTTTCCTAACTTGCTACCTCATAACAAAGAAAGCCAAATCACACCCTCATTAGCTTCAAAGAGAAATACTGATGTTTTTTTTTTTCTTTTTCTTGCATTGGCAAGAGATTTAGTTTTTGCTTAAAGGAAACACAGATGACGCTAATGAGACCGCAGTGTCTTAATTTGCATATTAGATGAGATAAATATTGAGCTAATTAACACCTAGGATAAATTTTCATTGCCTGGGACAATGGTTCTACAGTGATAGTAGTTCTCTGCTGCTTACCCAGGAGCAAAACAATTTGAAGGAAGACTCACTTCCCCACAAATACTTCAGGCCAACCAAAAATCCTCCCAGGAACTGCCATCTAGGAGTCTTATTTTAATCTGTAATACACCATGGATCCTCTTTCAAGTTAACCATGATCCTGTTGGCCAATGAGGCCAACAGGTGTGCGGACAGACCAGACAAGTGCAGTGTGGGGCTGGGAGGGGCTGGGCCCGTCCCACCCAGGGTTCTGGAAAAGGGTTTGGAAACAACAATCTGGGTTGGACAGTCATTTATTCCAGCGGCAGAACTGGCTACATAATTTGCCGGGCCCAGGGCCAAATGAAAAGGCAGGATCCCTTGTTCAGAAGTGAGTCCGTGCAAGGTGGCCCCTCAAAGCAGGGTGCAGCTTATGTGTCCATGAAGCCTGCTTCCATGTCTGCTGAACATGAGCTTTCTAGACAAAAAGGAAGGGGACTTTTTTTTTTTTTAAAGGAAATTAGATTTCATGCCAAGCTCATTTTAGTGAATTAAATGAATTTAAATGAATATAAAAGAAATGGAAAAAAGGAAAAGAATGCTCAGCTCTAGGCCTGCCACAGCCTGTGGCTCTGCGCTCCACCCTGCATCTGTCCGAGTTTGCGGTGTCACTGACTAGGGCCCTCGATTCTCTCTCCTGCCGCCCTCCAAAATTGCTTCCCCACCTTCTGACAATGCTTGCTCAACTTCCAAGTGTTAAGCTTTGCTCTGTCTTTTGTATTTTAATTGCTTTCTCTCCTTTTAATGAGCAATCAGGGCTATTTCTTCATTGAGGACTTGCAAATTTCAAGCAGCGTGTGGGCCTATGAAAGAAACAGGTGAAATATGCAATCCCGGGGAAGGCGTCATTAGCTGTGGGGAGGTCTGGAGTCGCCATCTATCTACTGGAAAATGTCCACTTAACTTGCAGCCTTAATTCAAAGGAAATGTCAAGCACTCCGCTATCTGCTTTGTGGCAATTGTAGAGAGGATGGGAAGGAGGAATGGAGAAGCCATCTGAGACCGCAGCCTCTGCGGGAAGCGAGCTTAGGTAGGTGCAGGCTCTTGCATGGGGTGGTGGGAGCCTGTGCTGAACGCCCGGTATTGCCCGCCAGAATGAACTTCCTAGCAGCGAGTGGGCAGGAAATAGAGGCCAAAGTATTACAGTCTAAATTAAGAGAAGTCATCAACCCATCACGGAGTGAGGAGCTCTATCTACGCAGGCTGAGCTGCGTCTTAAAATTGCCTGGAAGGGGTGGTCATTGTTTGCCCTGATCTTTCCATTGGTGATTCATGATGTTGCCAGTGGGATATTTGTTTCCTCAAATTTCTCTATTTTTCCACAGCCACTTTGGTGCCCTGCACTCAGCGAGCTGCCAATACTTGCCTGTTGATTGACTGACAGAGAGGTAGGAAGCCATCAAATGAGTTTCCTCCCTGAAGGAGTGGAAACCACCTGCCTTCAATTAGCTCCTTTCCTCCAGGCTGGAGCCCTTCAGTCTGACAAAGGCATCAGGTTACAAAGGGATGTGGGGAATTGTCCTAGCAGTATCACAGATGTCACACATGTCCCAAGCTCTCAGAGACAGCTGAGCTCAATGATAGGAAATGTGGCTTTGAGGCGGTGTCATGTTTACGGGGCTCCCCCGTGCCCTGAAGAGCAAACTTTCCAGCTTAGAGCTGCAACAGCCATTGCCCCCAAAAGGAATGAGGCCTTCAGACCCACCAGTGTGACTAGTTAGGTCAAATGGGGAGAGGATTTTTGTAGGAGTTAAATTTTGTTTTTAATACTAAACCATCCAAATGAACTATAGAAAGGCACGCTCCCCCCACCACACCACAGTTACTGAAAAATGAAGTGTTTCTTTCAAAAGGAAGGACTGGACATTTGGAAGCTCTCAGTATTCCATCATGTCAACCACAGACGTGGATGAGTAAATATTGTCACATGGCTGTGTGTGCGCATGTGCGTGTCGGTGGGCTCGGCGGGTTGTTGCTTGGTACATATCTTGCTGTCTGAGTGCTCCGTGCTTCGGATATGCTGCCTCACGGGAAACTGTGGGCCAGGGCTGCCTTCCCCAAATACAGACCTGGGGGTCTTAAGCAATAGAAATATACTTTGTCACTGTTCTGGAGGCTGGAAATAGGACACCAATAAGCAGGGTTGATTTCTGAGGCCTCTCCCTTTGATTTGCAGATGGCTGCCTTCTTGCTGTGTCCTCACATGGCCCTGTGTTTGTGTGTGTGTGTGTGTGCATGCATCTCTGGTGTCTGTTCTGTGTCATTATCTCCTCTTGTAAGAATACCAGTCATCTTGTTTAGGGCCCACCCAAGTGGTCTTATGTGGACTTGCTTGCCTTTGAAAGCTCTGTCTAGTGCTTCAACATCTAAATTTGGGGGCACATATTTCAGCTCATAACAATGATCATGTCACTCCCTCCATATTAACAAGTGCAGATTGTTTGAGGTTGGAGATTAATTGAAGGCAGTTGAAGAGCCTGGGGCAAAGATGCTCTTGGGGAGAAGGATGGAAATAGGATCCTTTCTTTCCCAAATCACTGCGGCCCCTCATCGCTTCTCCTGTGGGTGCAGTGCCCTCATGGCCTGTCGTGAGAAGGCTGCAGCCTCCACGAGCCTGGGCTTTTTCCTGCTCCTCTCCTGCCGGAACATATGCTCCTGGACAACAGAGGGCCTCTCTCTGTTGCTGAATTTTACTCTTTGGTTGATTTTATTATCAAGATTTTATTGCCGATGATAGATACATGGAGACGGAGGTGAAAAATGCAGAGACTCCAGGAGAAAGTTGGAGCTCACCAGCATCTCATTTTGTGATTTTGATCCTTGATCCATCACCCCTTCTGTCTGTGCCCTGTCCTCTCGTAAAGGTGAGCTGCTGGAAGCCGAAAGGCCTCTGACAAGTAGAGAAGGGTAGAAAGGCAGCAGGCCTTTCTCGGCCTGGACCCACGTCCCTTGCTCTTCTCTGCTCAGCTCAGCACTGCCCTTGGCTCTTGCCAGGCAGCTTGTAATTCGTGGGCTCTGGTCGAGAAGGAAGGGCCAGGACCCAACGCCTGCATCCCCTACCAGCTCCGGACCCACGCCATGGCCTATCCCTTCTCTGCTGGGAATGCCTGGGGACGGCCACCCTCCCACATAGCCTGCTTCTCCAGCATCCTGAGACCAGTCTGTCTGGCATCTGGTTCTGGCCAGTATTAAGCAATGTCCTGCTTCTGAAGGCCACTCAGCATGTGCCTCCTCACCCTTTGAGGCCCCAAATAGCTGTTCTCAGTGGTAACTTCCCTCTTTGGTTCTGTTCTTCCACAGATGTGATGTTTCCCGTGTGAGGTCATGCCTAAGAGAAAAAGTCTAGGGCAAGGAAAGTAGGAAACGCAACTCTCTTGCAGTGCGTCTCCCTCTCACCTGGCTTCAATATGGCTCTCCCCTTAAGATCCACATCTCCCTCTTCCAAGAGGGCCTCCTTGACTACTCTAGGCACACCACTTTCTGAGCACTACAGAGTTCCTCACAGCCCTCTGGGAAAGACCTGTTTATCCTATGCACTCTTTGGGACAGAGCCTCTGACTTTGAACCTGACCTTCAGAACCCAGCATGGAGCTGGGCACACACTGAGTGCGTAAAATGAGCAGATTGAAAGGAACATCCAATAACAAAGCTCCTCCCTCTGTCACACCCACTCAGGTGTGACTGCTTTGGAGGGGGGCCACCTCTAACTTGGGAGAGTTCACTCCTTCCTCTGCAGAGTCTTGCACATTTGTCTAACTTTATGTGCATTTCCATATGGTAATTATATTGAGCTGTTTACATCTCATTCTCCCCCCAGCCTAGCAGAATATGATCCATTCTGCTAGGTATTCCCTGAAACTTGAGCTAAGTGCAGCCCCATGACAAGATAGTTGACCTGAACGACACTTAACTAGGCAGAGAAATGATCATGTTGCTTAAAGTATGCTGGATCTGGTTCTGGCTAATTTAGAAGCAATTACTTACTTTATTCTCTCATTATTTATAGAGCAAGTGTTATATGTCAAGGCATGGTCCTGGGCTTTACAAATGAAATAACTGTGTATTTGTTGAGTTACTTCCATGGACCAGCATGGAAATTTATTTATTTAACTTCAAGTTAGTTAACATACAGTGTAATATTGGTTTCTGGAGTAGAACCCAGTGATTACACTCTTACATATAATACCTAGTGCTCATCCCAACAAGTGCCCTCCTTAATGCCCATCACCTGTTTCATTTAGCCTATTCCCCCTACCTACCTCCCCTCTAGGAACCCTCAGTGTATTCTCTGTATTTCAGTGTCTCTTACAGTTTGCTTCCCTCACTGTTCTTATCTTTCCTACCCTTCCCCTATGTTCATCTTTTTTTTTCTTAAGTTCCACATATGAGTGAAATCATATGATATTTGTCTTTCTTTGACTGACTTATTTCACCTAGCATAATACATTCTAGTTCCAACTGTGTTGGTGCAAATGGCAAGATTTCATTCTTTTTGGATTGCCAAGTAATACTCCATTGTATATATATATACCACGTCTTTATCCATTCATCAGTCGATGGACATCTGGGCTCTTTCCATACTTTGGCTATTGTGGATAGTGCTGCTATCAACATGGGGGTGCATGTGCCCCTTCGAATCAGCATTTTTGTATCTTTTGGATAAATACCTAGTAGTACAATTGCTGGGTTATAGAGTAGTTCTATTTTTAATGTTTTGAGGAACCTTATGGACTAGCAACTTCCAAAGAGGCTATGTCTACACCTCACTCAACAGGATCAGAGACCATGTCTGTCTTGTTCACTGCTCAATCCCCAGTGCTTAGATCCGTGGCTGGTAAATGAAACACTCCAGAGTATTTGTAGAAAAAAATGAATGGGTAAACTGTGAGATAAATAGTATTGCACCATTACCTGGCAGAGCCATGATTCAGATCTGGTCTGTTTGACTCCAGTGGATGTGGTATCTCCATGTCCTCATCCTCCCCCAGTCTTGTATGATGACTCCATTGTCCTCAAGTAAGGGCAAAGATGCTGTCATATGAAATGGGCCACGAGTGTGAACCAGAAGGAGTTCTAGGTGGACTGGAAGAAGTGTGGGTTATTATTATTATAATTACTGTTATGTTTTTCAGCAAAATATCAGAGGAGGACTCAAAGAGAAGGTGGTAAATAGCTGGGCCTGGTAGAATTAGAGGTTCATAACCACTGAGCTGGGTGGCTCAGTCCATTGAGCATCTGAATCTTTATTTTTGGCTCAGGTCATGATCCCAGGGTTGTGGGATTGAGTGCCGCATTGGGCTCTGCACTGAGCATGGAGCCTGCTTTGGATTCTCTCTCTCTCTCTCTCTCTCTCTCTCTCTCTCTCTCTCTATCTTTATCTCTCCCCCCTTTCCCTTTGTCTCTTTCTTCCTCAGCTCCTCCATACTCCTGCATTCTCTCTCTCTTAAAAAAAAATCAGCAAAGGAACTTGAATAGTCCTGCAAGAGAGGCAAAGTTTGGCTTGACCACCACTTGTTTGCCTGAGGAAATTAATTAAGCAAACTTGATTGGGTCTGGATCCAGTGGTAGAGCAAGCATGTCCTGTAACCTCTGATGACCCATGGTCTACTCAGGGAAACAGAATCAGCTTCACAACTCGGCTATGTGGTAGGATGATGGTCAGTCTACAGCCCTGTTCTGTGGGGGTCATTTAGCAGTTCTGTGGTGTTGTCTGTTTTCTGGATCTTTCTCTGGGAGCCGGTCCCAACTTTGGAGGTGTTTATTGGCCAAGTTCTGATGAATGGAGCCTCTGTTTTTCACGAAAGTAATCATCTCTAAATGAGTGGGAACTCAGCTCCTGCTGTCAACCCAGTGCTAAGGAGAAATTAAAGCTCTTGATCTGCAATTGATCAACTATTAAAGTCACAGCGTGGGGTGTTTCTGTGCTTTGTCTGTTTTTTGTTTTGTTTACTATTTGCTTTATTGGTTGGAATGGCACTCCTTCATTTAAGACACATGGGAAGTGCTTCTTGATGATTTATGCCGTGGAAGGCCCAATTTGTGGGATAGATAACAGGTGCTCTTTTGGGAGCATTAAAATGACATTGTTGTGGAATATTTATGCTAATGAATAGCTCAAGTGATCACTCCTGTGCTGATGGCTCACGAGGAGCTGTCACTTCTTGAGGAGCAGGTTGTGATGTCAGCCTCCTCAATGTCAATGTTCCCTGACCTTTGATGAAAAGGCAAGAGAGACGACAGACTCTCACTTGTTTATCCCCAATTATGGATCTGCTGTTTTAGATGTTTAAACACATTTATTTAATCCCACCTTGCAACCTCTGCAAGGAGCCGTGGTTATCTCCGTTCTACCAGTGAGGAAATGGAAGCTCAGAGAGCTCAAGTGGCTTGCCTGAGGCCACACAGCTTGTCTGGTTTCGATTTGTCTGGTTGGAAAATTGGCGTCTCTTTTCCTGTAATACATTTCCCCTCTTAGGCCTTAGGATTCCAGTCACTGATTTTCAAGATGGCTCTGGCTTTTGTGTATTTTCTGTGACAGTTGGGGAAGATCAAGGGTTGAGAAGGAGTTGGGTCTGATCTCACATATGAGGTGAAGTGGGTTTCCATAAGCCTCTCCTCCCCGTCTCTAGGCAGACCTGATTTAGAGCATCCTCAGGAACCCCGGTAGCAGAGCCTGGTGGGTAGTATGGTAGTATGGTCAGTAGTACGTATTGACCATTAACCTATGTACCTGATATAGGCTCACTTTTTTAATTGGCAGAACAACCCTATGTGGTATATACTATTACTTCTGTTCTACAGAGGGTGAAACAGAGACGTAAAGGTGATAAATGAGTTGCCAGGGTCATTTGACAACGAGGAGACAGGACAGGGATTTTAAGGCATGGGCATCTAACTCCAAAATCCATAGGTCACTGTGTCTCCCACTTGGGGGTGAATGGGAAAGTAAAGAAACATTCCCAGGGAATGTGAATAAGTGAAAGTGACAGTATATGAGCAGCTCTATTTGGGTGGAGAGCAGCAGGTGGAAGAGGCCATCTTGTGGGAGGGGAGTGGGCACAGGAAGGGGCCTTCAGGGAGGGCAGAGCTGGCTGTGGCTGAGCCAGTCTGTGGTAAAGCAAACCCTCTCAGTGGCTCAGTGTGCAGGGCAGGCCAAGTCCAGACTTGAAGAGAATGTAATGAGGGCTTCTCACCTTCTGTATGTGAGGTTAGAAAAGATGGAACTGAAGGTAATGGGTGTCCTTTTTCAGATTCTCACGTACCCCATCCGTGAAATAAGAAAAGATGAAACAACCGCCATATCTGCCCTAGATACTCTCCTTATTTCACATTCTCTGCCTCCCTTCCAATATCTTGAGACAGGTGGTGGTAATTATTTTTGTTTTGTTTCGTTTATGATGGCCAGCCGTAAAGCCAAGTCTGGTTAGAAAGAGGCACAGCCACTACACTTTGAAAAGAGAGACTGAGGACATAGGAGAGTCTGCTTTTTGTCCTCTTATAATTGATATTTGGGACAAAATGATCGCAGTCTAGATTGCAGTCAGTAAAGGAACAGGGAAGTTTAATGGTGTTGCACAGGCCGGGTCAGAGCTCTGCTGGGGGAAGTTTCATAGTGTTGCATAGGATGTGCCCAGGCTCTGCCCTCTGGGCTTTCCCCAGCAACCAGAAAGTGATTGCTGCTAGTAGAAGAGATTGAAACATTCCCAGGCTGAGGTGAAAGTGGAAGTTTTGTCCCAGGGCTCACATTGGAGGTATGGTTGCTGCACAATGCTGCTAATCATGGGGTTAGCTTACAAACACTAGGACCTCACAGGTTGGGCTTAGAACAAGCTGACAACTCATAAGCAAACTCTAAAACTTAGGAACATGGTTCCTGAAGCCGGGAGTGGCCAGTCCAGTGCATACAGAGCACAGAGAACAAGAGTCATTCATTTAGTGGGGGCCTTCTAGGGAGGGGGTAGATGAACCATGGCCCTTAGAGCCCACATTCTAGGGGCTGGTGATCTGGGCTGGAAATGAACTGCAAAACCCCCCCACACACTGGTTGCAGATTATCAGAAACTCTCTAGAGCAGCACTTTCCAAATGGGGGGCTTCTGAGAATGCAGATTTTGATTCAGAAAGTCTGGGCCGGGGGCCCGAGAATCTGCATGTCTACCAAGTCCCAGGTGCCGCTGCCGCTTTCCCATCTCAGTGTTAATAGTGAAGCCTGGGCTCAAAGCCCACTGTGTTCTATGTGGTCTATTTATTTCAGTGTGTGGGCTCACATGAATCAAGTTCTCCTTCCAGAGCATGAACTTCAGCATACTCAATAAATCCATTTATCATCTTGAGGAAGAGGCTGGAGATAAAGATCCCCTCTTAGCTCAGATAGAGACCTCGAGGAGGTACAGTCATCCGAGTCTTGGAGTTGAGACTCTTCTGCCTGGATGGCACAGATTGCAGGAACAGGTCTTACTGCAGTTTGATATCCCACTTTTGCTAGATTTCCAGGGCTGCCCCTAATTGTGTGGAACTTGGACTTGGTCCAAATTTATGACACTCCTATTACTTTGTGCTTTTAGGAGCAGCCCTCAATTTGTAATTCGCTTCCCTCTCTCTCTCTCCCTCTGCATCTATCTGTCTCCCTCCCTCCCACCCACCCAGGTCATGAGTGTCTCTTTTATTACAGACATACATATACACTCTTCATTGTTTCTGGTTAAAATTGTCAGATTGGTTCACATCACAGCAACACGTGGGCCACAGTTAGTTCCTAGCCCCCCAAACTCCCACTTAGATGCTGGGGGTTTAAGCAAGTCCAGCTTAGGGAGGCTCAGCTTCACAAACGTACTCTGTTGATACTTCATCAAAACTAACACACAGAGGCTGCGGGCATCAGGGTGGGGGCCTGAATAACGAACGGCCTCTGGAAGTCAGAAATCCATTGAAAATGGGAGGCCGTGTCGCTGGCATCCTTGGTAAACACTATTGAGAGAAGGAGTTATAACCTCTGAATTAGTGTGCAGAGAGAAGCAATGGAGTGCAGCCGGCTATCAGGGAAACGGTATCGTGTTTGGAAATTAGAGCCTGATGCGGGATGAGGAGCAGAAAGCACAGGCCTTTTTCATTTGGCCAGAGATCAGCCAACTCTGCTTTTCTGCTCACAAAAGAGTTCCTGGAGGGATAAAATTTCATCGGGGAGAAAGGGGACCCACGGATGGTCGGCAGAGGCAGATGAGTTTCTGAGACAAAAAAATTTTAAAAAAGTGCAGTCTAGGGTAAATGCTATTTACTCTAAAGTATGAACTACAAAGAGAGTAATTGTTTAATTGCCTGGGGCCTTTAAACAATTTACTTTTTGCTGTTCTCTTCATTCTAGCACGGTTACCTCTGTACTGCCCACCTGTTCCCCTGCCAAATGGGTAGTAACCAAGTTAATGATGCCATTATCCAAAGCTCACTGCAAAAGAGGGGAAATTCAACTTGGGACAAGGAGCAAAAAAAGATGAAAAAAAAGGACTGTTTCAGGAACTTATTTTGTTCAAAACCTTGGAGAAAATGAGTTGGCCATAACAAATGGCCACGGAGTGCAAAGCACTGTTTCCTGCTTCTCTCCAACGGACGTGATAACGGTGGTGCATGCTTGCCGGAGACCATTGGACTCTTAATTAGAGGGCCACAGATCTTTAGATTTCTACATAATTGAGGATTAATAATTGCCATGCATTGTGCCACTAGCACAAAGTAGTATTTAACTTACTCTCCATGTTTCTTTTAAAACTCACCCAACACTTCCTGTTTCTTCCCATTTCAGCCTTTTGCTTTTTGTGGTTGCTGGAAACCATAAATGCAAAACGAGTTCCTTCCTTCCTTCCTCTCTCTCTCTTTCTTCCTTTCTTTCTCTCTCTCTTTCTCTCTTTCTCTTTAAAATCAAATCAAATAAACTCGCTCCATGTTTCAGGATGCCCGCACAATATGTTTCAGTGGTTACTAGATAAGGAAAGATTCCATGGCCCCCCCCCAATGGATTAAATAGCAGCCACCTTCATTAACCTGCTCAATCTCAGGAAGAGATAATGGTCTCGGAGAGAGGCATACTGTAGGTTATCAAGCCTGAGGACACCTTTGTAACGATGCAGTGGCAGTGATTGAGGGCCGTTTGCTGCAGTTTCTGTCCAACGCCATGGAACTTGTGCTCATTCATTTGTTTGGTCATGTGATGTCTATCAAGACCTGGACCAGGAGGCCACAGTAAGAACAAAGAGTGGCCGTCACAGAAGACACGGCTCCTTGCCTGCTTGGCGTTTACATTCTCACGTGTGAGCAAACGCTAAAGAATCAGAAAAATGTGAGATGACAGCCATGAGAAGTGTTTTTCCGGAGGGTGACATGGTACTATGAGAGCTAATGGCAAAATTGATTGGATCAGGGAGGACCTGGAAATCTTCCAGAAGAAATGATACTAAAACTTTCATCTGCGGAGAGCAATTCCTAGTCCTTTAATGTTTAAGGATTTATCTCATCTTTTCTGAATCCTCCTCTGCTCTGATCCTGACAATAGATAGGCCAAGCAGGGTTATTGTCCCCATGTCTCAGATGGGGACAGTGAGGCACAGAGGGGGCCAGAGAAGATCTCCACCTCCCTAGAGCCCAGTGCACCCCGGGGTTTTGCATCATCCCTGGTATCAGTCAGCCTTGTGAAGATGGTGTCTGTTTTTGTCTGCCAGTTTCTGGGTTATGTTTTACATATTAAGTCTGATCAGACATAGCTGTGCCTCGCCTCTCAGAAGCAGTAAAATTCTGAGTCACTGAAATAAAGTATTTCACAGCTGCTCCTGTCAGCTGGCCTCTTCGAATGGCCATTCCTGTATCTGTGGATTAGTGTCTGCTGCAGCCTTCTGCTTCCTCCTCCCAAATCGTTAGCTCCCCTCTGCTTGGAGGCCTCCTGTGATGGTTCCCTGTCTTTGGACAGAAAGCTGCACATCTTAGCAAGATCTTCAGAGCAAGCTGCTAAAGTTCTTACAGTGTTTTCTGCTTGTCCCATGTATTCTGGAGCAAGACTTAACAGAGATGAGGTGGAGAAGCATGCAAGGACAGAGGTCCACCTCTCCTCAGGTCCTTGGTGGGGGCCGAGAGGAAGGAATTGGGACCATCTGAAACCCGGCACGGTAATAGAACCAGCACGTGAAATCTGCTCTAAAACCTGCATTGTTAGGGGCGCCTGGGTGGCGCAGTCAGTTAAGCGTCAGACTTCAGCCAGGTCACGATCTCGCGGTCCGGGAGTTCGAGCCCCGCGTCAGGCTCTGGGCTGATGGCTCAGAGCCTGGAGCCTGTTTCTGATTCTGTGTCTCCCTCTCTCTCTGCCCCTCCCCCGTTCATGCTGTCTCTCTCTGTCCCAAAAATGAATAAACGTTGAAAAAAAATAAAATAAAATAAAACCTGCATTGTTAGATGGTTCATTCAGGGCTAGGATATCATTGTCCCCTGTTCTCCATCAAGATTGGAACTATGAACCAAGGGACCTGTGTGTGCCATCCTGGATGGCCTTCCAGTAAAGGAAACGGGTGTATCCTCAGCCCATCTGCCAGTACTATTTCCCCTTGTGGTGTTTCTGCATGCACTTCGTAAAACAGTGGGCTGTGAATGAGGTGAAGGAGGCCCCGGGGATGGGGGCAAGAGGCTGGATCTGTGTCCCTGACTCTGTCAGACTTGCCTCAGTGGCTGGAGGTGAATAGTGTCTGGCCTGCTAAAATGAGCCACTGGTCCCTCCTTTGACATTCTCCTTCTAGAATCACTGTGTGTCCTGGAAATAGTGTCCGGGAATCGAAGAGCTGTGAGTCCCTTTGTTTTTTTAGGAAGTGGTTATTATAGACACTCCTGGCCCCCAGAACGCACCATTTTGGGCAGCTACAGATGAAGCACACACCTGGCAATGACGGTGTCCCCACATAGCCTCCTGCTCATCACAGGTGGCCAGCTCATACTCGGGAGGGGAGACAAGATCAGGAGAGCTGGGGAATCCACGCTGCCAGACCTCTGCTACAGAAAGGAGAGCCCTTTTGGCCTCGTGTAGGGAGAGCAATGGAATGGAAAGATATCCCAGAAGGAAAATGTGCTCTCCCAAGTACACACCTTGAAGCCTGATGCCTTCCTATCCTACCTGGCAATATGCTTGACTCTCAAGGAATTAGAAACCAAAAACCATTCCATTCAGGAGAGTGATTTAACAGTCAGGACTTTACCAAGCTCTGCATCTGAAAAATAAAAAAAGGCTTTTTACTGCCGACATGCAGCATGTCACATGCAGTGTCTCAAATGCTCAGGGGAAGCCTGATACTTGGATTTGCTTGTGCCCATTTTGCAAGTGAGAAGGGCCAGACAGGAAGAAACCACATAATTAGGAGTCTGGATTTGCTTACCTGGGAAGCCCTCTCCTTTTTCATGAATCAAGTTCTCTCCTTAGGAGGCAATGCTTTATGCGAAGGCCTAAGGATGGCTGGAGGAAGTGCTGGTGTGGAGCCAGAAAGCCTCAGCTGGCAGGCGGACTGAAATTTGTGCTGCTGGAGACGTTCAGTGCAGCAAGAACAAACAGGACTGGCAGCCAAGAGACCAGGTGGAGGCTTCTTGGTGGGCAGATTTGAATTTAGATATGAAAGAAGGACCTTAATGGCAATAGCAGTTAGAAGACAGGTGCTCTAGACTGAGTGTCTGCACCCCCACTGCCCCTGCCCATTGCATGCATTGGAAATACCCACTATGGTGGTATTTGGAGGTGAGGCTTTGGGGAGGTGATTAGGTCATGCGGGTAGAGCCCTTGTGATGGCATTAGTGTCCCTTATGAAAGGGACCCCAGAGAGCTCTCCCATCCCCTCCACCCCATGGTGGGACACAGCGAAAAGACGGCTGTCCGTGCACCAGGGAGTAGGCTCTCACCAGATACGAATCTGCTGGTGCCTTGTTCTTGGACGTCCCAGCTTCAGAAGTGTGAGAAAGAAGTGTTTGTGCTTAAGCCACCCCGTTTATGATATCCCGCTATGGCAGCTCAGACAGACTAAGGCAACAGTGTTCCTGGTGAGACTCTCATGTAGAGATGGCGGGGGGAGGAGCTGTCGGGGCGGATTCACACAAGGCTGGTCAGGCCCCTCACGAGTGCCTGCAGGCGGCCCCAGTCGTGGAAAAGGGGTTGGGGTATGAATACTTTTCCTGTAGCTGCAACCTGTCGGACTCAGTGTTGCTGGCCCTCGGCACTGCCGACGTTTGGGGCTAATTCTTTGTTGTGGGGGCTGTCTTGTGTTTTGTCAGATGTTTAACAGTATCCCGAGCTGCTACCCCTATTGTGACAACCAGAGATGTCTTCAGACATTTGCCAAATGTCCCCTGAGGGGCAAAAATCACCCTTGGTTGAAACACTGCTCTAACTCAATCTTCATGGCAACCCCGGCGAGGACTTTACTCTCTTTTATGCTGACGGAGAAAAACTGAGGCTGATGGTTACAACATTTATACCTGGGAGTGTGTGGTTTTGAAACCACGTTTGTTCCGATCTTTTGCAAGACTCTGACTGACTGCTGAGGGGAAGAAGGGTCAGGGCAAACTTTTGGACTTGACTGCAGTGAGCTTTGATCTGTTTTTTCATGGTTTGGTACTTGCCCCTGGCCCGGTTTTGCTTATCCAAATAGGCGGAAGCGCCCTGTGCAGCTTGAGAGCAAATTGTTGGATTTTAATCCCTTTAGATACGCCTTATTAATGCTCTTGCGTAACACGCTGTGAGCTGATTCATTCATTCTCAAACATTTAGTGAGGTCTGGCCATGTCCTAGGCGTGATGCTGGCTGCTGGGGAGAGAAGGGTGAATAGATCTGGCCTGATCCCTGCTATCACAGACTTGCATTACCACTGGAGAAAGACACCGAGACAGTAACAACCACACGGGCAACAGCAAACCCAGCCAGCCCACTCGGATGGAAATACTGGGATGAGAGAGACAACCAGATAACTGGAGGTCTAGGGTGGGCAGGCACCAGCCCTGACTAGAGAGGGGGTGGGCGGTGCTGGAGATGGAGGAACGGCCAGTGCCAAGACCCACAAGGAAGAAAGAGCCTGGTCTGCTTTAGAAACGGGGAGAGAGGTTTGTGGGGGATGCATTTGCTCTGAGACCCACCACCGTTAACACTAGCTCTTGACCACCGAAAGTTGGAATTGCTCCATGGACAAGATTCCCGGAACAAGGAAGACTTTGGCATGGAAAGGGAAGTGGGCCTGGGCACGTCTGGAGATCCTCATGAACTCCAGCCTGATAGACAATCAGGAGACACATCAGTGTCTCTATGTGTGTCTGTTACTTCCCACGACTTTCAGACTCACTTGGGTCATGTCCACGAACAGGGGTAGTGGGTCTTCAGTGGCAGCCAGAGATTTCCTGTTTGTGGGCTTCCTCGACCTAAAAGCCCTGCCTTTTTTCCCTGAAGCTTGGCCTTAAGGTTCTGCCTCTGCCTTATGGGAGGGACCCACCTGTGCCTATGGCAGTCCTTCATTCCCCTGTTCTGTTCTCTGCCGTTCATCCGCTCAGCGCTCTGAATATGTGTTTGTCTTAAGAGACCCCCTGTGTTGTGCCCACCGCACTGCTCTCCAGGGGCAAGGCCAAGGGCACTCCCTGCTCCCTTTCTTTGCTCTGCTCCCCTGACTGTCCCGCTGCCCTTTTGCCTCAGAGTTTGCTTGAAGCCGGGGCCTCTCTTTCTTGCTGGATACATTTAAAGTGTGTGTGGCCCTCTGCCTGCCCTCTGAACTTGCCTGGAGCTATGCCAGCCCTGGGGATCCAAGTAAAATGAAGTCACAATTCCTGCCCCCCAGGAGTTTATGGCCTCCTGGCTGAGGGACTTGAAGTGTCCAGCATTTTCCCTGACTAGGAGGCAGCCAATGGCTTAGTGAGACGAAGCTGGGATTTGTGGTGCGGAAGACCTGAGCCACCGTGCTGGTACCAGAAGGCAGGGGTTATGGAATCTCAGCAAGTTCCTCAACCTCCCGAGATGTGTGCTTGCCCAAACATGGCGCCCAGATGCCCAACGCCGTTTCTAGCCCTGAGTCTCTTCAAGTCTTTTCTCATCCAGTGGCCGCCTGTGCTCCTCTCACCCCTTGTCTCTTGATGGGTTGTAGAAGTAGAGTCATCCTTGGCTTCAGTTCTCATAGCCTGGGGCTGGAGAAGAGCAGAAGCTTGGGTACGTCAGAGTGGATTCAAACCCAGGGTTCACAACTCACAGGTTACGTGATTTCAGACAAGTGGCCCAGCCTTGCTGGACCTCTGTGTCCTCATATGTAAATGGAGATAATGGCTCCTTCGTGGGAATAAGGGAGAAACAACGTGGGATGCCCTATAGCCCAAGGCCTGGCACTCAAGGAGGCTAGTCTCCAAACATCCCTTTCAGCCCCCTTCTTTCCCTCCTTCCCTCCCTCCTTCTTCCTTCCCTTCTTCTCATCCCTCCCTCCTTCTCATCCTTCCCTCCCTCCGTCCCTCCTCACCCCTACCCTCCTGAATGAATTCAGGACAAGATCACTTGAGGACATATATCCTTTGTCTCCTGTGAGAACCGCCCCCCTCCCCATGTAATTGTCAGCAACAAAGTTGGAAAATAAGGATGTCTGAAGCAGCTCTCAGCACCGCAACATCTGCACCAGACAAAACTCGAAAAGCCCTCAATCCCCAGTCATGAATGCACGATAAAAACAATGTGGCAGAAATGAAAATTGTTCCATCATAATATTTCACAGTTCTTTTTGACAAAAGCCAAGCCGCCCTCATGAATACACATTTCCCAGCATCTTATGCATTATGCATCAGCCTATAGCAGGGGACCTGGGAATTGCCAGTCCCTAGTAAAGGGCCTTTGAAAGTGCCTATTTTGTAAACAAATGGAGCCCAGGCCCGGCACTGTGGCTCTTTAGGTAATTTAGGACTGACTCCAGCTGCCCAAGTGGGGACCAGCTCTTCTCGGGGCTGTAAATGGCAGAAGCATCTCCAACGGGCACTGGATGGAGTGGGGTGTGCTTCAGCGTTCGGTGGTCTAATCTTTAATTTCATAGTCTCCAAGATGGCCATTTGGAGGGACAGGGACAATTCCTGCTGGAGCCAGAGCCAAATGTCTCTGGAATGCCAAATAAACCCACCAAGGCTGGCTTGCTGGCTGAGCAGGCAGGCAAATTAGTCAGGACTTCTGACTCCCAAGAGCCTCAAACAAGATCAAGCCTTGTGACAGGGGATGCTGTGAAGGGGTGGAGGGGACAAGGACACCCAGGCAGAGACAGGTTGGCCTATCTCAGAGGGCTTGCAGAAGGTATTTTTGTTTGCCCCAAGCAGGCAAATTGGAAGTGTGTGGGAAGTGTGTATTATTGTCAATGAGAAGGCGTTTGAAGAGCATTAACTAACCCCTGGGTTTCAAAGACGGGGAGACTGAGGCCAGGCGTTTGAAGTGACTTGTTCAAGGTCACACTGATTAGTGAGCAGCAGGTCTGGGACTGCTTGAAGCCAGTAGTCTTTTCCCAGCACCTCCCACTGTCTCAATCATGAATTGGCCGTGTCTCAAAGCACCAGGGGCAAAATGGTTCCTGATTGCTCCAATTTGAGCAAAGGGCAGACTGGGAGCCAGTACAAAAGGCCTGGAAAAGAGTGTAATTCAGGGCCGGTTGGTGTAATTTGCAAGCTGTCCTCTATGGTAGCCTTATTTTAAATGGTGACCAGTCTATGATAGATATCTACTCATCTACATTATATCTGTTGCGATAACAAGATGATGATTGATTCATTGCTACATGTATTTATTTCATGAAAATCTTCATCTCTCATTATCGTGTCCTGCAGACGGATTTAAGGTGAGGAACGGAACTTTTGAAAGCCACTGTTGGTTATACCCTATGCTTATCTTCATTGCATCTCAGATTCTTATCTGCAAAATGAGGGACTCGGGAGGGGTGATCTCGGGGTCGTGTCACAGCTGAGCCATCCCACCTGCCCTGGGTGGGTTCAAGTGCCCGGATGAAGTCAGGGAGGAGGGGGCCCACCTCCGGCTACGCAGCCATCTGCAGGGGCTGGGCTCCCTGATGGGGGCAGGCTGGGGAATCGACCCCAGTTAGGGGAAGCCCCTCATTACCTCCCCGGGTGCCTGATGTTCTCCAGCTGTAGGACCCGCTCGCTGATTGGTGCGGTTTGACTAACGAAGGCGGCAGCAGCTGAAGGCTGATTAAGGCGATGAGGCAGCTTGTTGCTCCTCACAGACACCTGGAAGAATCTTCTAGGCCAGGGCTGCCCCCGCCCCCGTGCTGCTGACCCGGGGAACAAGCTGGCAGGGAGGAGGTGGCTGGAAGGGGGAAGTCAGGATCAAGTCACCTCCAACGCTGACAGCCCACCCACGACTCTCTGAGCCTAGGAGAGATAGTGCTGAAACTATTGTTTGGTTTTGTGAAAACACACACCCCATCCCTGGAGCTTCTGATTCAGTGGAGATATATGTACTTGCGGTGGTGGGAGTTTTGCATTTTTAAATTCCCAGGCGATGCCTCAGGTCGAGGAATCACACTTTGAGAACCAGTGACATAGAAAAAATTAAAAAAAGAGTATCTCCAGGTCCTCCATTTCCATAGCCACGAGTCTTCAAACTCCTCAACGATAATCGTTGTAAGAATAAACAATTGCAACTTGTACAACTGGCCAGGCAGTAAGTAAAAAGTGCCCCTGGGTGCCATAAATAGTCATTTACTTGATTTCAAGCCAAAAAATAATTTCCCCGAATTCTGAAGGTAAAATATTCAGTTTAGAAGCTTTGAAATTCATAAAAGTATAAAAATAAAAATACAATTAGATGGAAAGGTATCACACAGAGATAACAGCTGTGAACGTGCTAGCCTCCCTCCCTTTTTGCCCAGCGAATGTGTGTATGTGGGTCTTTGCACCGGTCTGGTGCAGTTTTCCCAAATGGGGATCCTTGAGATGGATGTTAAGTAGGGTTAGGAGCAAAATAGCAAAACAAACCCAAGTAAACCTGAAATGACAACAACAACACAAAGGTGGATGGTGGAGGCTGATACAAGGTCATAATCTTTGGGAAATACTAACAGTGACCAAAATTAAAAAGTTGAACAGTTTTGAACTGGAGGCCTTACACTCATGGACACTCAACATACTAAAAGCCCTTGGACGAGGGGTGTCTCTCAAGTAGGCTTCCCTATGGAATCCTTCATCTTCTCCACAAGTCCCCACAACCCACCAACCGAACTTTTTAGGGGATCAAAGTTCTTAGCCTTCCTACAAGATTGCCTGGAGAATTGTAAGAAATGCACCCTGGGCATAAAATAACAGAGTTTAAATCTCGTATCACATCACTGTCTATCATTGGTCATCTTGGGGTTTCCAGAAAGAGCTGCCTCATTTTGTTGAAAATTCAATAAACAAGAAACTGTCATTTAACCCCTATTATCCCTCTCTAGACAGTCAAGTGTTAGGATTCACTGCCCATACTTTCTATGGCTGTGACCACAGCTTCCTAAAAGCCGTCTTCCTCTTATAATTCCATCATGAGGGTCCCACCTCATGACCTCATCTAAACCAAATTGTCTCCCAAAGGCTGCACCTAAAATACTATTGCATTGAGGCTTATAGCTTCAGCATATGAATCTGGAAGGACTTAAACATTTAGCCCATAAAAGCATCTTTACTTGTGAGCCAGACAACTAACCTGAGACTGTTCACATTTCTAAAAGAGGGGTGGGCATTCCTGTGTGATCTACAATCTCTCTTCTGGCCATTGTGAAATAGGTGTGACCCATGAATCGTGTATTGTTGCCTGCCTCCCTGCTCTGGCACAAACCATTCCCTCCACCTGAAGAGCCTCTACCTACTCCCTTTTCTCCCATCTAATTTCTAATGGCCCTTCAAGACTCGACGTTGTTTCCTTCTGGCACCCTGTCTCCACCAAAGCTCTATGATGGGTTCATTCATTCCCTCTCTGTCCCACCTGGTTATGAGGAATTCTTTGAGGATGGAGACCACATGTCCCACTTATACTTTTATTCTTGAGTGCAGTTTGCCCGTCTCACTGTAGGTGCTCAATAAGGGTTTGGATCAATGAACATAACGATGTGCACCACACAGAACGAAAGAGATACAGTGGATGTATTCCTACAACCACTGGTGAAAAAGATGGAAACTTACCAGCAGAGAATATAAGGAAGCAATTATAATAGCAATAGGATTCCCCACAAATGTTTAAACAAAAGTTCCCACTGCAATGGCTTAATGGACCAAACCAGGAGAAAAGCACCCTGCTGGATGAGCAGCATCAGGACTGATGTTGAGAAACCAGCCAGGTTTTCTGCAAGGGTCTTGTGTTGGCTTGAACATTCCACACACACACACACACACACACACACGCACACACACACGTTGATCCCAGTGGAGAAGCTGTGTATGATAGAAGTAATCTCTGTACCTACAAATCATGATGCTAAGAGTGAGCTCTATCAGCTAATGATCATCTTAATTAACCCACAAAACTTTATGCATGGCCAGTATTCAGCCAACCTTTTGATCCTAGACAGAAATCTATTAAAGCCTGTTGAGAGAATGAAAAGACAAAATCTGATGAACGTTTTTTACCTTGGTGGATATAAAAGTTGGCAGTTCGATGACTCTAAGAGTGATCTATTTGCCAATAGCAATATTACATTAAGTTGAAGAAACATCATTCCCTTAAATGCAAGCTGAATGAGCGCCCTGAATAATGGCTTAAAATCACACATGTCCAGGGCCTATTGAGGCTGGAAAGGACCGAATTAACATTCCTGCTTGAGGCGCAACCCATTTTCTCCAAAGGAGTGCTTTCTAAACTTTTTTGAGTCGGTAACTAGTTTGAGAATCTGGTAAAAATTAGGGCATCTCTCCAAGAACAACGTGTGTGGTACATGCACAGACCACTTTGTGTTTCTCAGGGGCTCACAGATTTCTGAGATTACCTTCTCTGGATTCTAGTCATGATAGGATGCCCTACAGTCTGGTGCACAGGCTTCCAACTTGCAAATATGAAGCATCTTAGCAGAACCATCTTTGAAACTTTTCATAATACACGTTTTCCCCATGTGGTATGACAGTGGATTTTTGCAACTTTCCAGGAAGAGAGATCTGAAGTGGGGAATGAGACATGGACATTTTGAAAAATATCCTAGTGGTTCTCTTGTTCCCCCATCCCTCATTCCATCGTGAGAAGGAGTGAATAGGCCAAGAGGAAAGAGAGCAGTGGGTTTGGAACCAAGATTTGGGCTCGAATCACGGCTTCTTTCCTTACTAGCCTTGTGACCTTGTTCAAGGAACTGCTCCTCTCTCAAGCTCCATTTCCTCATCTGTAAATGGTTGTTGGAAAGGCTGAGCTGAAGGGCATGGAGTTTATAGGAGAGCTTAAGTTTCCTTTCTTTATTTAAAGGAAAACGAAAGGTACAAACTAGCAGATTCATTACTGGGTCTGCTCAAGAAGGAAATCCCAGACAGTAGGTGCGCTGTGTTACATTTAATGCCTGGTGACAAAGCATAGTTGATGATGGGAATTCTCCATGTTTCTAAGGGTCTGAGGTGTTGGGAAAGTGTTGCATTTCTCAAAATCTGCTGTAAGGGAATATATCACTTATAAAGGCCTCAAGGAGATTTTTCACAGTGAAGGTTATAAGCCAGTGAATATTACCACTATAGATGGGAGTATTTCACCATATGGTGGCTTTCCCTGGTTTAGCTTCCAAGGGCATTTTGAGTCATCAGAGAAACATACAAGTGTGGGTGATGCTGCAAAATGCCTTTTTTTTTTTTTATTGGAGTGGGAGAATGAGCTAGGTGGGCAGGTGCTGCAGGGTTCCAAGGTCTGGTGTAATGGGGGCATCCCACTTGCAAGCAGATCTGGAGGAGAGTCTCTTGGGCACTCAGTTGCCCTGAGTCTCAATTTCCAGTCTCTACCATGAGAATAATTCTTATCTCGCAGATATGAAGATTCATTACATACATTGTGCAAAACACCTACCCACCAGATATTAGGTGTCCAATGAATGGGAGTTATCTTGATGTCAGTGGTAGTGGTAGTACCACTTAAGACTCAGAGTCTTAAGCTGGGCAAACCAGTTCATGGCACATGGTGAAGCCTCAAGACCTAAAATGGAACAGAGCTGGGGTGGGGCATGTGAAACTGGAAAGAGGGAAGGAGAACCAAATAGGAGTGAAGCAGAGTCCAGGCTGGCCTCAGGCTTGCAGCTTTCCTCCACCCTATCCCTACTCAGCTGCAAAAGATGGCATCTCCCATCTGCGGTGACCAGTTCATCATAGGACCTTCCCCAAACCAAACAGAAATTTCATTGTGCCAGAAACCCCTCAGTTTCTGGGAAACGAGGATGGTCGGTCACCTCCTCTTACCTAAATTCTCCAGCCCAGGAACAGTAGGCCAATCCTGTCCAGGTGGCTGTGGGATGATTCTTACTGCCCCCTCACTTGCCACCATGACATCATCTTTTCCTTGTTTCCAACACAATGTCTGGGAGGTGTCTAAAAGGGCCACAACTTTAGCTTTAGCTTAATACTTGGGTTCCTGCTGAGAATGTAATGAATGTGGTCTAGTTCACTGTATATCATGGAGAAAAATCCTGGTACATAGTAAGATGCACAGTAGTTTGTATTGAATGGAGATCTTGCCCGGAGTTTAGTATGCATGGTTAGGGCCCTGCGGTTCTGCTTAAATCCAATTAGCTTCCCCTTCACAAGATCAAGTCACACTACTTGGGTCATACTCCAGTATGGACGGGCCATTCACAACTGCAGAATCCTCTTGCTAATCTTTTCTGCTTCTTTGAGACTCTTTAAGGATGCTCAGTCTACTTTGTTGGTGAATATCACACAACACGAGAAATTTCATCTTCCCCTTTGAGTAATTGGAAATTCCTCTCCCCACCTGCAAGTTGAGCAAACCTTGAGTCAGAGCCCATTCCAAGTTGTGAGAGGAACAATGGTCAATGGACCGATACCATGTTTTAAGTATTCTCTACTATTGTCCCCATACATCTTTATTAATTGAGATGTTCCAATATGTCCAATACGTAGGCACCCACACTCTATCTTCTACCCTGATCCTCGTACTTATAGGGGGCACACTCATTCTTTGTTGTGCCTTGGCAGCAAACCATGATTTGTTCTTTGGAATACAGGGTTGTTGTAGTCCTATTTGGCTTCAGAACTACTGAAAGAAGACAAGGCAATGCCCCCTTTGCCTCTATTTCCCATTTTTAGAGAGATCTTTTACATTGATGACTCCCACATCGAAAGTTGCAGGAAAAAGAGGAAATCGGTTGGCCATGGTTGCTGCCTCTCCAGCATGAGTGATAGGCAGACACATACTCTGTCAAGATCTACTAGAGGCTGTCATCCTGGTGGCAAGGGACAGGGTTTTGAATCGGATACACCTGAATTTAGCTCTCAGCTGTATATTGATTAGATCTGTGATTTTATTGTTTTAGTGTCATCATCATCACAGCTGGTCCAACTCAAAGGGGGACTGTTGCCGAGTTAGTCAAGACAGCTCTTCACTGAACGGTGGAGGGCATTTTGTATTCTTTCCCTCCACTCTAAAGGCCAGTCATATCTCCCAGTCCTAGTGGTGATCCAGTGCTCTACATACATTTCCAAATGCTCTGTCGATGGGTACTGTCCCCAGCTGAAACTTGAGGTAATTCAGAGAAGAAAGATAGGGAAGGTTAGATGTAATAGCAACTTGAGAATTCTGCGCACTGGGAGTTCTGAGCCGGTTAAGAGGAGATCTTGCTCATCCCCTTTCATGTAAAAATACACTCACACTCGATGTTTTGAACAACCTCACAGCCCATTGGTTTGTGTCTAAGCTCTTAAAGACTCAATCTGTTTTACTCACTCTCCCCTGGGGCCAACGTTGCATTTCTCTTTTTGTAAACTTCCTCTATTTGCTCAAATTTTCTTCTCTACCTGCAATGTGCTTTCTGCCCTTCCCAACTCAACTCCTTGTTCAAGATTTGGCACACAGGCTCTCTCTCCAGGGATCCTTTCATTTTGTGCCCATCACGTAGTTTTCTTTTCTGTATTTTTGTCGTCTCTCTTTTCAGACTGTAAGGTATTTATGGACCGCAACCGTATATTACCTGCTCTGGCCCCTCTTCAGCACTGGGTCTGGAGTGATGTTTGCTTCTGATCCTTGGTGCTTTTGCTGGTTTGCTAGACAGAAAGACCCACTCCCTGGTGTGGGTGTGTCTTGTCTTTCTACACAGTTTTGTTGAAATTTCAGACACATATCGGATCCTGAGAAAAGGTACTTGTTTTAACACAAGCTGCTGAGCAGAGGTCACTGCTTTAGATGAGGTTTCTTTTCTTTCTTTTTTAATGAACTCAATCATTTTTAAATATCTTTTCTAGAGCAGAATACATTAAGTGACCCTGACTTGGCGGAAAGCCTTCTCTTGAGTGCTTTGGGAGGATTCGAGGAAGTCCTTTTATAGCCTCTTAGCATGACTGGCTGCCTTTTCCTTTCTCTGGGTTATCAGAGAGTGAGATTTGATCCTAATTAACAAAAGGGGAGCCATGAGCCTTGCAGTTTCTGTTCACTGGGAGATAGGCAAGGGCTGGACACTTTGGAGGAGTGAGGTTGGAATTTTCAATGACTTCAGCTGGTGTCTGAATGTGGGGGCTGATACAGATGTGGATAAGGCAGCTTTGGGAGAGCAGAGAAGGTCTCAGAGAAAGGGAGGAAGCATAAGGGGCAGTAGAAAGAGCAGCTGCCTTCAGGAGAGCATCGACTCTGAGAGCAGGGACCGTCTCCAGCACCGACAGAGTGAGGATTCATGCTGGACGATACAGATGAAAAGCCAGTGAAAACATTTTTTTTTATTGCACAAAGATCATAAAAGAACAAGAAGTGTGACAAATGAATCAGCAGTGTAATGAGAATGGAAAATAGTATAAAATAAGTTGTTTTCCACATGGCATTCAAATTCCTGGCTTGTTGTCTTCTGGGAACAGGAGGAATTGGTTTCTACGCAGAGAAGGTCATGGAGTAAGAAGGAACCATTTCAGATGGTCTCCACTGGATTCTACAGAGATACCCTTTGGCTTATTGTTGTTCCCTCATTAGTTCTGTCCTGGGCCTGTGATTTAATCTCCCCACTAAGAGCAAGGAACAAGAAGGGGGCAAACTCTTGCTCTTCTTTTTTTTTATGGCCCCTAATTACGTGCTGGCCATGCAGTACTGTTTGAGAATTGCAGAGGAGGAAGCATCCATCAGAGACACCCCCTGACACGCACCTATTAATGTCAGAACTAATTGATTGAGAGGCTGCAGATGAGTGAGATTTCCTTGGAGTTGGGTGATTGGTAAATTCTTTTAACCAGGCTGTGTGGACTCAGGCAAACCCCTATTCTCCTCTCCTTGGCCTCAGACAGGAATAGTATGCCATTCAGAGACCTCAGAGAAGGAAGAAGAAGGAGAGTTTGTGCAAATATCACAGGCAACTGTATTCTCGAGGTTTGCCGATTGCATCACTGGTCTAAACCCGCATCGTTGTGAGAGCTGCTCAGAATTAAAATATTCTGCTCAGCTGCTCTGTGCTCCAGAAATACAATAAATAGCAGCACTATTTTTAAAGGATCATTGGGCTTCATTAAGTAAAGAGAGGCTTCTCTTTAGCATGGTTTTGAGGATTCACTGTCTAAACAGTAGGCTGGAGTGTTGACATCCTGGCACAGGTTTTTCAAGTGCGCATTAATAGGCCTGGCTATTTCTGGCGCTGCTGTTCCCTTCCTGGGCCTTCTTGAGCCAGTTATTCCTGTCTCTGGTCCTCACCTTCTCATCTGTATGTACAGGGGGGATAAAAAACCGTTGCAGTGTTTATGGTGAGGGTGAGCTACGGTGAGAGAGCTGCACGGCCACGGCCATGTGCTCTCCTCGTTCTGTTCGTGGACTCGCGGAGGCACGCTGCTGTCAGGGGATACGTTGATCGGGTGTTGTCACCTGAATGTCTCTCTTCGTTTCTCTACATCATCAGCATCTAACAAGAGGTTTGGTCATTAAAAACCAGTCAGGCAGACTGGTTTTGAGGCACTCTGGTTCGCTTTCACCCACACGGTTCGCTTTCATCCTAACCGTTCAACTCTTGCCCGGGATCGGGAGGTCGGCACAATTCTCTTTCCACGTAGAGGAGGAACAGGGCCTGGGTCAATGGACAGTTCTTGCAGCCAGACATGCAGATTCAAATTCCAGATCTGCGGCTTGCTGGCTACATTTAGGCAAGCAACTTATTTGCATAAAGCCTTATTTCTGCCATCTGTAAGGAGGGACAATAAAACCCATCTCAGAAAGCCCTTGTGAGACCCAATAACGTGATGCCTGTCCTATGCCCTGCAGTGATAGGCATGTGGTGGACACGTGCATAAGAGCAGCTCCCTCAAAGGGAACGGATGTGTTTGAGATGGTCACCGGCCTATCTTTCAGTGCTTTTCTTCTCTCCCAGGTGCTCCCTACCTGCACTCCACACCCCAAGATTGCCTTCTTATATGTCTGCCATCCAAAATCTCTCAGGAGGGCCGTGGGTATGTCCCTTGTCCTTCTTAGTGGGCTGGACTGGGTGGTCTCTCTCTTCCCAGGTGGGTATGCCTTATGCCTCTTTTGGCTTTGTGGGATCAAAGACTTTGTTCTTTATAAGAGGAGGTTTTTTTTAAATGTTTATGTATTTTTAAGAGAGAGAGAGAGAGAAAGCCAGTGGATGAGGGGCAGAGAGAGAGGGAGACAGAGAATCCCAAGCAGGCTCTGCACTGTCAGCACAAAGCCTGACACAGGGCTCAAACTCACAAACCATGAGACCATGACCTGAGCTGAAATCAAGAGTCAAGTGCTTAACTGACTGTGCCACCCAGGTGCCTTTAAAAGAGGAGTTTTAGACCACTGGAGTCCTTAAATTTATATAATTAGAGCATATAGAAAAGTGAATACAAGGGCACCTGGGTGGCTCAGTTGGTTAAATGTCCGACTTCAGCTCAGGTCATGATCTTATGTTTCATGAGGTTGAGCCCTGTATTGGGCTCTGTGCTGACGGCTCAGAGCCTGGATCCTGCTTTGGATTCTGTCTCTCTCTCTCTCTCTCTCTGCTGCTCCCTCACTCATGCTCTGTCTCTCTCTCTCTCTCTCTCAAAAATAAATTTAAAAAAACATTAAAAAAACAAAGGTACATATAATAGTGCACATGACTTGTTGCATTTTTGCAAAATTAACAGATCTATGTCATTAGTACCCAGATTACCAAGCAGATTGTTACCTGTACCCCAGAAATCACCTTCCCCGTTGCCCTTTCTGGTAACTCCCTCCCCAATCTGGGTAACCTCTGTAGGCTACTTTTGCCTACCTATGTTCTCTATGTAAATGGGATCCTGCCACAGGGACTCTTTGTCTGGCTTCTTTCACCTGACATTACATTTGTGAAAATCATCATTCTATTGTGTGTAATTATAACTTGTCAATTCTCGTTGCTGTATAATATTCCATTAAATATGTGAATATACCACAAATTACATGTCCTTTCTATTGTGGATGGACACTTGGGTTGTTTCCTTTACAATCCAGTAGTGCCCACTTTTTTGATAGTCATGGAGCCTTTGCTCTAAAAGCCACCTGCTTCACTTCCCCAGTAGCTCCTGGCAGCCATTGGGTGGGACTTCAGGGCAATTGCAGACATGAGACTTATTGCATGGACTTTAATTCAGGACTGCAGGTGTCCCCATTGACAACCCTGTGCAATAGTAAGAGTCTCCCAATTGCACGAATGACCACACCATGGCTGAGAAAGTTTTGATATATGTCCAAGGCAGCAGATCTAACAAATGCCAAAGCCGAGATTCTAATCCTGCTTTTAGCTTCTGTAAAGATTCTGTTCCTTTCACAAAATCGTACCACCTCCTTAGAAGATTCGATGAAAAGCTCACATTTACTGGGAGTTAAGGAAACACAGTTTTATTCCACAGTGTTTCTAAAAGGCTTGGCCCTCCTGGGCTGGCCTTCACGTCCCCGCCTTTAAGGATCAAGCAGTAGAATTCATTGCCTGTAAGGAGTACAGGGCAGTGGGTGAGACTTGAGCCAGACTCTAAGGTTAGAATCCCTACTCCTCCACTCATGAGCTGTGTGACCTTGGGTAAGTTCCTCGCCCTTTCTGTGCATTAGTTTACCCACCTATAAAATGAGAGTAATAAAAGTGGCTACCTCGCAAAGCTGCTGCAAGGATTTTATGGAAAAGGAACGTAAAGCATTTCGCATGGTGCCGGGCACCGAGTTGATATTTCCTGGGCCCTTACCGTTAGAATAAAATTCAAACCCTCTAGCAGGTCTGACATTCTAAGAGCCGGGTACTGTCACTGCAGCCAGCACTTTGAATCAGAGATCTTCACCAGCTCCTAAATAAACATTACATGGCTGCTACCACTGCTTCTCTTTCTGGAGATGTCTATTAAAATTATGATTCAATTGTCAGAAACAAAATATTCTTAAGATGTCTTCAACCATACCCTCAAATTATATGACAGTGTCTGGCTTTAATACCCATCTAAATAGTTATACTGTTGACAGGTTTCAGGAGCGGCGTTTCCTCTTCTATTCCTCTCATTAACTTATGTAGCAACATCATAACTCTCTGGAAGGATTAAAAAAAAGATGCTGGCACATTCCATCTGAATTCATTTCCTAGAGCGTCTGTGTCAGAGCATTTGCATATGAATGAGATGCCTTGACGTTCCCTCATTAACATGGGAGCATTGCAGTGACACGTTTTAGAGCCAGGGTTCAAGAGTTTGAGGCAAGAGAGGGAGAAAAGGTTGGAGACTCAGCCCATTCCAGATTTTGCTGTAGAGCCTGACGTGTAATTTCCATCCCCGTCAGGCGGGGGGCTGAACCGCCATTCCCTCTGTCACCTTTAGGACTGTGAGCCCTTCATCCCGCGCATCGTCTCCATACACTCAGTGATAGGGCTGCACTTCCATGGTCCTTCATTAGTATCTTAAGTCTTTGTACATATAAGCTGCTCTCCCTGCTTGGCAGGGCTCCCCTCTCTGCTGAGCAAGCAGTACGATTACACTGAATGGCGCTGTTTTTCTCAACACTTCCCAGTGCCTCCAGGCAAACTGAGCCACTTAGTTCCTGGGCCCCAGCACCACATCCTCATGCCTGGAACGGTCTGTGTCCCACCTTGTGTGTGTCTTTAATGCTGGACTCTGAGGTTTAAGAAGCCATAGAGTGGACTACCTCCTTTATTCTTCCAGCTCAGTATATTGGTTACTGCCTGGCCCTGAGGGCCGCCCATAGTAAGTGCTCAAGAAATGGCCACCACGATGGTAGAGGGCTAATGAAAACTTCTCCTTGACCTCTTCCAGAATGGCCAGTGCCAGCACTTTGTCTTTTCCTGCTGCATGATGTGGAAGGATCCAGACTGCTGGATGTGCTGGTTCCAGATTTCTGTACTTGGACCTTCCCTCTCAATAGAGAGTAGTAGGTGCTCAAAAATGTTTCCTAAACGGATTAACATAGAAAACCAGAGTAAGACATGGTGAAGCATGTTCTGAGCTTCTCTCCCCAAGGGGCCTCGTGTTTAAACTGCTAGTAAATGTCAGTCACAGGCGGCCAGTAACTTTTCACCAGAAAACATCACCTCCAGTCAACAAGACTGAGGCTCAGAGCAGGCCCTGGGGTGCCATCTGAACTGTATCTTCTCAATCACGAGCTTTGGAAAGGGGCTGCGCATGTCTTCACAGCCTCCAGGCAGCCCGTGGCTTGTTGGGTGATCTCCTTGTGGAGCATAGAGGCTTGGAGGCAATTAGCATCAGCACTGAGCTGTGGCTCCAGTTAATGTCTCTTGAATCAGAAAGACATGGGTGTCACCGGGTGAAGGCACACCAGACAGGGATGACGATCAACACTTTTGGGTTCTCAGGGGCCTGTGATGACCTTGTAGTGAGCCTACACCTACATTCACTGCCCTGGCCGGAGGTGGTTAAAGGCACAGACTCTGAAGTCACACTTCGTAGGTTTCACTCCCGACTTGCCCTCCCCACAGCTCTGTGACCTTGTACAAGTTCCCCAACCTTTCTAAAACTCACTTTTCTCAGCTATGAAGTGGGCACAGGAAGAGTATCTGTGGCATCGGGCACTCCTTAGAGTGAACCTTATATTGTGTCATAGAGTCTGTGACATACAGAAAACTGGGGTCCAGCAGTTAATAACCATTGCTAGTTATTAATACAGATAATTCACACGCAGTATTCCATTTGATTCTACAGGTCCTGTAAAGTTATTGTCATCCTTACTGAGAAAATGGAAAGTGCCTGCAGTTCAAAATCGGAATGTCAAGTAAAAGCTTAGGCAAATCTTGTAGTCTGTGCCCAGAGTGATTAAATGTCATGGCCGAGGCCACAGAGCTCTTGTCTGCCATGACTTGGATACTTCTAGGCAGCTCAACACCACCTCCACCTGGTCTATGAGGGTATGCTGCCCAAGTCAGTGTCCCCTTTTTGCTCTCTCCACACCCCCCCCACATTGTCATCTCTTACTCTCTTGATTATAGGCCTGTATGAGGTTCCTCAACCCTGAACTTATTTCCAGCCCATGGGACTTTTTGTTTGAACTAAGGCTTCTCCTTGACTTATTCACTTGTTCTTTCACCTCTGGTTCTGTTTTATGTCTTCTGCATATTCTTAAAGGAACCTCTCTCTCCAGTTCCCTTCCCCTTTTGGGAAGGCAAAGGTCATGGACTCTTGTTACAGAACCAGGCTGGAACGCTGGCAGAAAAACCAAGCGGCACTCAGAGATCTTGGTGGATCGGAGATTTATTTGACATCTGGCGGGCTCAGAGGAGACCGTTTCTCCAAAGATCTGAGCGCCGAATGCAAATGGGGAAGGTTATTTATGGTCATCACCTTCCATGTCTGTGGGGGTTTTCGCGCACACAGCAAACAAAGGAAGAAGAACCCGGAGGAGGGGGCTCTATGCTAGAGACCAGAGTTTGTTTTAGCCCCATCGGCCATCTTTGGCATATTTATTCACTTTTCCAACATTGCCCCCCTTTGATGCCTTTAAAAAAAAAAAACTTTCAGTAGGCATCACCTTTCAGTTTTATAGGTTGGTACTCTCAGAAGGCTAAGATACGTGCTGTAGTTTAGAGAGCAACAGTGTTTTCAATAAAATGTACCACAGCATTCATTATGCAGGGGCCTATGGATACAAGTAAAATTATGGAGAGGAGGGGCCCCCCCAGGGCAGGAAGCCAGGATGCCCAATCCATAAGATCCCATCCTTTCCGTTGATTGATACTTTCCTGTTGTCTACGTTGAATTCTTTTCTTGAGTTCCCTAACCTTAGTTGTAACTATTCCTGACTGGTTTATGAAACAAAAACGTTCCTCCCCCAGAAAGATGCAAGTCCCTCCTTTTTCTGAAGTGAGGAGGCCAAGGGCTCGCCTGTTTCGGAGGGTCACTGCTGCCAGAGAGTTTATTTGGCTTTGTAAGGTTACCAAAGAATCTGCCGTCCGTTCCATGTCTTCATTTAGCTCTTGATATAGTCTATGGTACAGTCCTATGGATGAACCTATGCCCCCTATTCCGGTTCCTATTCCTGTCACAATTCCTGCTCCTATCAGAATGGGTAGCAGGATTGCCTGTTTAGTCCAGGACTTGGGGCTAAAGGCTGTTAGGAGCTGATCTTCAGTGTATACAGATATCTCTGGGGTTAGGAAGATTGAATAACATATCTGAGTCCGCTTGGCCTCTAAGCATCGGTATGCCAAATCAGAACACAGATAGAACACCCCAGGGGTTGAACACAGGGTTGCATTCCTCTCTAAGGTTTTATTTCTTCTGTAGAGAGAGGTACCATTCATATCTTTAGGGGTTGTACAGATTAGATTGTCAGCATTTGTGAGACAGATCCCAGTGGCCAGGGTCCAATTAAGACAGAGGTGTTGGTTTTGAGATTTTCAGGAACTTCCCAGGTCAAAGGGATAGGAGTGGCTAAGTAAGCCCTCCGGCTGAGGGGCAAACACATCCAGCAGGTTTGGGTGTGATTATCTACAAGTGGAGGACTTGCAGAGTAGTGTTAGTCCAACGTCGGAGTAGGGAATTGGTAAGCATCTGATTGAGGGCTGAAAGGCTCAAACCCTGGTAGGCTGCCGAGGGAGTGGTCGCCTTTATGGCTTATATTACCCTGTCCTGAGTATCCTTTGTAACCTTTTGAAGGGCCCTGTCTTGCATCTCTTCCCCATGCGAGATCCCCCGAGATCCCCCATTGAGGAAGGTAAGTGTAGCAAGCTCGCTTCCCCCTCTGGAGGCCCTTGGTGTGACATGGGTTCCTGACATTTTGGGTTATCTCTATGATCCAATACTTAGTCCTTGGGGCACCGGGTGACTGACAGAGAGTGGTTGTTTTTCCCTTGTAGCAATCTTTGTGGAAGGAGGTGAAGGTGCTGGATGCCCTTGACCCTTATTGTCATATAACAATCCTGGGGGCAAAATGGGTAAGCAGCAGTTTTGAGGGTGAGAGAGGTTATCATAATATGCAGGCAATACTTAATAATCCTCCCATCCAGAGGAGGTATGTGAGACCCAGCATGCATCTTTTGTCCCATGTCCAGCTTGTTGGTGCAGTCTCTGTCAACCCAACAGTAAAAAAGTAAGCTCAGAGCTATGACACCAGTAAGGGGCAAGGGCTGGCAGAGTTGCATCCAAACCCCTGGGCTAGGTTCACACGTTGATTCCTCAAGCTTCTGCCGTGCGCAGGCCAGCCAGCTTCTGGGGTGTGGCTGGAGCAGGGCTGGAGGTCTCAGGGGCCAGTTTCCCTTTTGAGGGTCAGTTTAAGTGGGTTGACTGGATCTAGATCACTTTGCCAGGTTGTGGGTTCTGCTGAGTTGGCCTTCTTAACTCTGGAGTGATGGACCCATGGAATGATACCTGAGACTTTAAGGGCTGTAGGAGTTGTTAGAATAACAGTATGAGGCCCAGTCCACCGTGGTTTAAGATGTTCCCTCTTCCAGTCTTTGACCAACACAGTCTGCTGGCTGAAAGGGGTGAACAGAAGTCCTTAAGGAAATTGGGGCCTTCTCTATGGTGTATCTCTGTTACTTGTTTAGGACTGCCCCCAAGGTCTGGAGCTATTCTCTTATTCCCTTGTCTCCAATCTGGTGTAGGTCTCCTTGGAGTTTTCCTAAACATGATGGGTGGGGGGGGGGGGTGTCGTGCATACAATAACTCAAAAGGGGAGAATCCTAGTGCCCCAGGAACACATCGGGCACGCAGGAGGGCCAGTGGTAGTAAATCTGGCCATGGGAGATTAGTCTCTTGGTGGAACTTAGCCAGGGTTTCCTTGAGGGTGCGATTCATCCGCTCTACTTTCCCTGAGCTCTGGGGTTGGTAAGCAGTGTGCAGTTTCCAGGTAATGTTGAGGGACTTTGTCAGGGTTTGTATAATGTCCACCACAAATGCAGGTCTGTTATCACTGTGTATAGTTAAGGGTAGACCAAACCGAGGCACAATCTCCCATACAAGAGCTTTGGCCACCTCGTGACTTCGTTCCGTTCTGGTCAGGAACGCTTTGACCCATCCCGAGTATGTGCAGATTATTACAAGAAGGTACCTGAACCCTTTATTTGGTCTTAGGTCGGTAAAGTCCACCTCTAAGTTTTCGAAAGGGACGGCCCCCATCCTTTGTGTGCCAGGCAGGGGCTGTGGGGCAGACCAAGCATTGTTTTTGGCACATGCTACACATTGTTCACTGACAGCTCAGCATAATGCCAGCAGCTGGCTGATATAGTAGTTCTTTTTGAGGAGGGCCTCTAGTGTAGTTTTCCATAGGTGTGTGAGTTGGTGATATTCCTTCACTAGGTGTTTTCCTATTGACGACGGGACAAAGATGTGTCCATTTGGCATGACCCACTATCCTTCTTTGCTTAGTGTGCCCCCTTCTGTCGAGGCCCAGCTTCTTTCTTTGTTTGTGTACTGGGGTGGGGAGGCTTCCCTCTGGGGTGCAAGAGTCATAGTGTGGTAGGAGCTTCGCCTGGGTCACCATTGGCGGCCACTCTGGCTGTTTGTCTGCCAGGTGATTTCCTCGAGTTATGGGGTCATCTCCTTTCTGATGTCCCTTACCGTGTAGGATAGCTACCTTGTTTGGCAGCCATATGGCCTCAAGAAGCTTTAGTATTTCTTCCTTGTTTTTGATAGTTTTGCCTGCAGCAGTAAGGAGGCCTCTTTCTTTATAGATGGCCCTGTGTACATGCATAGTAGCAAAGGCACACCCAGAATCAGTGTAGATGTTAACTCCTTTACCTTTGCTAAGGATGAGGGCTTGGGTTAAGGCGTACAGTTTAGCTCGTTGTGCCGACCATCCTTCCGGCAAGGCCTTGGCTTCCAGAACTTCGGTGGTTGTGGTTACCGCATACCCTGCTCTTCGGCTGCCCTCTTGTAAATAGCTGCTCCCATCGCTGAACAGGGTGATCTCCGGGCTCGTTATAGCCTGGTCTTGGAGGTCCAGGCGGCTGGTGTAGACTTCATCCACTACTTTGGAACAGTCATGGTCAGCTTCTCCCTCCTCCGTGGGAAGGAAGGTGGCCGGGTTTAGTGTTCTTACTGTTATGAGAGCGACCCATGAGTTTTCATAGCCTTGGTATTGTGTCAGCCGGGAATTGGAGAGGAAATGATATCCTTGGGTGCTCGTGAGGGACATGACCGCGTGTGGGACCTTAGCATTAAGTCTTTGTCCCAGTGTGAGTTTGTCTGCCTCCTTAATGAGTAGGACTGTGGCTGCCAGCGCTCTGAGGCACGGTGGCCATCCTGCAGCCACAGGATCAAGCTCTTTTGACAGGTAGGCCACTGGCCATTGCCAAGGCCCCATGCTCTGAGTGAGCACTCCAGGGGCTATTTTGTCCTTTTCATGTACAAAGAGGTTAAAGGGCCTTTCTGTATCAGGCAAACCCAGGGCTGGGGCTCGTCCCAAAGCCAACTTTATTTCTGTGAAAGCGGCCCTTGCCACCTCAGCCCATGTGAGGGACTCCAGGTCCTGCCCTCCCAACAGGTCAGAGAGGGGCCTCGCTATGGCTGAGAATACAGGAGTCCAAATGCAACAGAATGCTTCGGCCCCTAAAAATTCACAAAAGCCTCGTTTTGTTTGGGGCTGTGGCAGCATGGTGATAACTTTCTTCCTTTCCGGTCCTGAAGCCTAAGTATCAGACCTGCTGCTGACAAACCTGTGCCTTTTTCCAAGAGGCCCGGGACCCCGAGTAGGATAGGAGCTGCAGGAAGGCCTTGATACCTTTCATACAGTCTCCTTGGGTGTCGCTGGCAAGGAGAAGGTTGCCTACATATTGGAGGAGGACACACCATGTCGTTTTCCCTCGGAAAGTCGGCAAGGTCTGCAGCTAGTGCTTCCTCAAAAAGAGTGGGCGAGTTCTTAAAACCTTGGAGAAGTCGGGTGCAGGTCAGCTGCACCTGGTGCCCTGTAATGGGCTCAATCCATTCAAAGGCAAACAATGGTTGACTTTGAGGAGCCAGGTGGAGGCAGAAGGAAGCATCCTTTAAGTCGAGGCTAAACCATCTGGCTGACCCTGGAATTTGGCTGAGGGGAGTATACGGGTTTGGAACCACTGGGTGTAAGGAAACAGTTACTTTGTTAATGGCCCTCAAATCCTGTACTGGTCGGTATTCTCCTCCTGGCTTCTTGACTGGCAAGAGTGGGGTATTCCAAGCCGATTGGCACTCAATTAGAATATCTGCTTCTCTGAGCTTGGTCAGGTGCTCTTGTATACCCATTCTAGCCTCGAGTGGAAGGGGGTACTGCCTTTGTCTCTGAGGTTGGGCTCCAGGGATCAGGTCAACAATGATGGAGGCCTGACCCCAAGCTAGTCCAGGTGGATTATCTTCAGCCCATACAGAGGGGAATGTAAGCCTGAATTCTGAGGGGCTACAGGGTAGGGCCTGGGCACAGAATAGTCTCCATTCTTCTTCCCTTGGCAGGGTAATCGCCAAGACCAGGGTTTCCTTCTGCCTTGGGTTTAATTGGAGGCTAGCATGTCCAGCGGATTCAAAAGTTATCTGGGCCCCAAGTTTGGAGAGCAGATCCTGGCTCAGGAGAGGAATCGGGAAGTCAGGCAAGTAAAGGAACTCATGCCGGACCTTGTGACCCCCAAGTTCACATTGTTGAGCTTGACAGAAGGGCTGTTGCATCGCCCATGTCCCAGTAGCCCCAAGTATGGTTGCCGTCTTTTGGCTTAAGAGCGCCACTGGGGAAGTAACAATGGAGTATTCAGCCCCAGTGTCAACCATGAAAGTTCTTGTTCAGCCCCCTACCTTCATTTCGACCGTGGGCTCATGGGGGCTAAGAGAGAAAGAGCCTGGTTCCCCTCAGTCCGAATCTATCCAGGCCAGACCAATGAGGTTCTCACCTCGAGGTTCTTCCCTATGTTGGCTGGATTTTGAGGGCCCCTTCCGATTCGGACATTCATTCTTCCAGTGTCCCTTCTCTTTGCAGTATGCACATTGGTCCTTTGCTAAGGGGGCTCTGGGATTCCCCCCTTTTGGTGGTTGGGGTCTTCCCATCTTTGTAGCGTCTGTTTCTTTTAGTGCTGCTGTGAGAAAGGTGGCCCTCTTTTTTAGTCTTCTCTCCACTTCTCTGTTGGCTGCAACTTTGTTCATGAAAACTTTATTGGCAACCTCTATCAGCTGAGTGATATTCATCCCAGCAAAGCCCTCCAACTTTTGGAGTTTTCTTCTGATATCTGGGGCAGCCTGTCCCACAAAAGAGGTATTTACCATTTGTTGACTTTCTGGTGCCTCAGGGTCAAATATGGTGTATACATGGTATGCTTCACATAATCTTTCATAGCAGTCCCCGGGAGACTACCCAGGGTGCTGTGTAACGGACGATATTTTAGTCATGTTCATGGGCTTTTTGGCTCCAGCTCAGATTTCCCGAAGGAGGGCTTCCTAGTATCATAGGATGTGGGCTTGTCCTTCTATGGTGAAATCCCATGTTGGGCATTCTTCAGGCACAGCAGCTTGAGCCCAGACAGCAGGGTCATTAATCCCCGGAGGTGAGTGATCTTCTAGGTACTGTCATGTTTCTCTCATTCTTACTCTTCTTTCTTCTGTATTAAACAGAGTATGGAGTAACTGTTGACAGTCTTCCCAAGTCGGTCAGTGGATCTGGAAGAGGGACTCCATCAAGTTGACCATTGCTTGTGGCTTTTCAGAGTATGATGGAGTGTTTTGTTTCCAATTGAGGAGGTCAGTTGTAGAGAAAGGTGATAATACATCATGGGACGGCTGGGCTGGACTCTTCTGTCCTCATTCTGTCTTTCAGGCTCTTTCGTCTCCCTTACAGGCATTTGGAGAGCATTAGGTCTGGGTCTGGGGTGCAGTCTGGCTGCTGGCCCCTGTGGGGGGAGGGTTCTCCAGGTCCGGGAGGGGCAGGGAGATGGGTGGCAGTGACTGTAGCAGCAGAGGCAGCGCTGGAGAGACAGACAGGGGAGGAGTTTGAAGCTCAGGGGGTGGGAGGAGGGAGGTGGATGAGTCATAAGGAGGTGGAAAGACAATATCTTCCTCTGTGTCTCCTTTAAGTATTAGAGGAGCAGTGGGTCGCTTCTTTGGCTCCCTGGGTGAGCCTCCAGATAAAGTGGATAAAACTTTTGCCTGGCTCTGTTTGCTAAGGATGAATCGCACCCAAGGCGGGGGATTTGGGGCAATTTCAAGCCAGGAGTCGATGTATGGAAATTGATCAGGGTGGCCTGGGTTCCCAGTGACTATTAGCCAAACCCGCTGCACTATTTGAGCATCTAACGTCCCTTCTGGGGCCCATCCTGCATCGAATATGGGCCATTCCAGTTCACAAAAGGTCCTTAACTTCCTGGGTGTCATTTTCACCCTGTAATCGCCTGAAAATCCCCTTTTAAAATTTTTGAGCATGACCTCTAAAATCGTAGGCTTACTATGTTTTGATCCCGTTATTAATTTATTTCTCGTGTTTGGTGTTGCAAAGACACATAAAGGGAGGGTATCCCCTCAGATGAGAGGACCAATCAGATACTCCACTGGTTACATTCCTGAGGGAAACTTTAGGTGAGTTTGGCTGTAACTGACTCAGCTTTGTGACTTGTGATCGGAATCTGATCCAATACCACCCTAGACCTTACACTCTCACCATGACACAGGAGAGCCCATTCAGACTCCATAGACTTTGGGGACCTTAAGAGTGCCTGTCCATGGAGCCACAAACTCGAACTCGATTGGCAAGCCTGGCTGAGCCACACATTCACACATTCACTCACACACACACACACACACACACACACACACACACACACACACACCAGAGTTGTTTACATTCCTTCCCGCAAAATTTTCTACCTGTGAGACTATTGAGGCCTTCGGGGATTGATCAGGTCCCCCTTCTACCCTTTTGGGTGGGCCTGACTATTTGGACCCCAGCCTTACCAGTTCCAACGTCGCATTCAGGTCCTTACCTACCAGGTCTCTTTGTGTCCGGCGGGAACAACCAAGTGGGGCCGGCCAAAGGCAACCGAGTAGGAGACTGCTGAAATTCAGGCAGGGCGCGCCTTCTCCCTCGCAATCTCTTGCTCCGTCACCATCTCGCCGTTCTTCCAAACTGGTGGCAACAAAGGGCCCGCACGGTTGGGTTTCCACGTCAGGGAAGCAAACATGTTAGGGAATGAGGCTGGAACACTGGCAGAAAAACCAAGCGGCACTCGGAAATCTTGGTGGATTGGAGATTTATTTAACACCGGTGGGCTCAGAGGAGACTGTTTCTCCAAAGATCTGAGCACAGAATGCAAGTGGGGAGGGTAATTTATAGTTGTCACCTTCCATATCTGTGGGGGTTTTCGCAAGCGAAGCAAACAAAGGAAGAAGAACCCGGAGGAGGGGTCTCTAAGCTAGAAACCAGAGTTTGTTTTAGCCCCATCGGCCATCTTTGGCCTACTTTATTCACTTCTCCAACACTCTGAATTCCAACAGGCCTGAATTTGAATTCAGAATCTTTCCCATTGTGCTTACCAGTCATATGCATAACTGGCCAGTGCCTCCACCTGTCTGCTGGAGAAATCTGTTCACTCAACATGGACTTCGTCAAAGTACCTACTATGTGCCAGGTCCTCTCGTTTGCCCTGGATCGAAAGCGTGAGCAAAAACAGACAAAAAGCCCTGCACTTACGGAGTTTACCTTCTGGTAATGGAGAGAGATGGGTAATAACACAAGAGAAATAAGTGAATTTAAGTAGTATGTAGAAGTGATAAATGTTATTGGGGGAAAAATAAAGGCTGGCCAAGGGAGTGATGCTGTCCTCCTTGTAAGATCATTATGAGTTTTGTGAGAATTGGTTACTGCCTGGCCCTGGGGGCCACCCATAATAAGCGCTCAAGAAATGGCCGCCATGATGGTACAGGGCTAATGAAAACTTCTCCTTGACCTCTTCTAGAATGGCCAGTGCTAGCACTTTCTCTTTTCCTGGGGCATGATGTGGGGAAGGATCCAGACTGCTGGATGTGCTGGTTCCAGATTTCTGTACTTGGACCTTCCCTGTCCTCCCCATTCCTTCCCATGACTTGAGCTGAGCATGGACACTCACAGTACACATTTGTCTGTTTTGGCTTCCCAGCATCTGATATACATTCTGTTGCAGAGGACCCTGAACTGGGGGGTGGCCTGCCTCTTCTGTCTATGCTGTCACATTTCCTGTGCCCTCCTCTTATAGGAACACTTGTGACTGTTTGGGGCCCAGCTGGATAATTCAAGTTGGTCTTCCTATAGCAAGAGCTTTCATTTAATCCCGTCATCCCCCCTTCACTATTTAAGGTAATACTTGAAAGTGCCAGGGATAAGAGCATGGATATCTTTGGGGGCCACCGTTCAGCTGGAATGTGGGAGTCTGGCACAAAGAGATGAGCCTCCCCTTCCAGATGCTGGCAAAACCTCATTCTCCCAAACCCTGGAGCTGAGAACCTAAAACAGCACTTAGATGGATTCACCAAGAAAAGGACAACTGAGGCTGGCTGGAGACACCTTGACCTGACCACGTGTTTTCTTGGAAATAGCATTGAAAACACCAGTTATTCCACTGGCATTTGAAAGTGGGATTGGAACCCGTAGTGGCTTTGCACTGTTTTGCTATGCAGTTCTCACTCAGGGGCTGGTGCATCTGTTGGCCTCTCCCCTTTTAACCTTGACACGGCAGCCTCACCTCAGTCCTCTGCGCACTGGGGGCCACAGTCTGCCTTTCACGCCTTGCTCAGGATCCTAGACACTGTAAGCCCAGCTGGCGACCTGTGGGAGGCACCTCGCTCCTCATAGAGGCTGCAGCAATATGACACCAGACGTGTCTGGTCATTGGTTTGATTTTTATGAAATCACACAGAGGTCTGAACTGGCTCACAGAGAGGTTCAGACACCCAGCCCACGGATGGAAAGTGTTTGCAGCTAAACTCAAGCTCAAGTTCTCCCTGTTCGGTGCTTCCCCTGAGCAGAGTCCTTGGGGAGTCAAGACTGATGCATCCACTATGAATGTTCACAAGATGAGGAAAGTCACCACATTGCTTTACTTTTATTTTTTCTGTTTCAAGTCAGAAATGTTTGGGAATCTATCTGTTCTGCCAACCTGAGCTGGCCGCTCCTTCTTGAGGTTGCCTTTGGAGAATCCCTCAGAAATCCCACCAGCTTTAGCTCTTAGCTGCAAAAGAGAGGAGACCCTTTCAGTAGGAGGGTCTTGCCCATGAAAGGAGAGATCCCTGGCAGTGCAGGCCAAAACATAAATGTCAGCAACCTGGACATGGCCAAGTTGAACAGCCATGCCACCCCGTGCCCCTGCCCCGTGCCCCTGCCACGGGGGTGGTGGTGGCTGCAGATCATGGATACGCAAGTCTTGGGGTCCATGTTTCTGCCCTTGGGACTTCCGGCAGGAAGACATTTATTTTGCTCTTTGAGGTTAAAATCATTCTTTTCACTGATACCAGTTGCAGGCAAAAGCTAAGCTCGTGGAAAGGACAGACGGAGTCTAGGTCAGAGAGGCAGGTTAGGCAGGGTGGGGTGGCTTTTAAACTAACTTATTACAGAACTTGATATGAGGTTGTGTAATATTATTTCCAACAACTCAGTGAGGAGCGGTCTATTTACCTCATTCTCCAGGGGGCAGAGAGAGGCTAATGGAGTTTAGGTGACTTATCCATGATCACCCAGCTACTAAGTAGATTTGCAGAACCCAGAGAGTCTGCCTTAGCAACCTCCTCTCCCACTGCTCTGCCACCATGCACCCCAGTTGGCTTTTCACAACAGCGTTAGTGCATCTCTGTGATTTGCATCAAGGGTTTTAGAGCAGGACACACAGGCTTCCACCTTGACCAAACCACCCCAGGGCAAACACGAGAGAACAGAGGCCCAACCTGGGAGGTGACTGTGCATTCAGCTTGGTGGCTTATGAGGTCTCCAGATCCTTAGGGAGAAGCAACCAGAAACCGTGAGCAAGGACCATAGCAGCCCCCATACACTTAACTGTGTATCAACCAGGAGGGAGTTGTACAGGGCAGCACTCTCAAAGGCAGATCCCTGAACCAGCAGCATCTGGGACCTGTTAGAAATGCAAATTCTCATGCCCTGCCCAGATCTACGGAATCAGAAACTCTGAGCCTGGGGCCCAGTGGTCTATATTTTAACAAGCCCTAGAGGTGGTTCTGATTCATGCTAAACAGCTCTCTTTCCAGAGTTTATGCTTTGTAATTTTCCGCAAACCCTTTGCCATTGTATGCACAGACTGAGACTAAACAGCACTTTCAGGTGCTGTGCCCTAGAGGACCTAACTACGGGATGGAGCCAGCCTGATTTCTGGAGGGCTGAGGGCCCAGTGAGCAACCCCAGGGGAGGGCAGGCTTCCTGGAGGAGCCACACTTTTGCCTGGGAGTGCTGTGCCTTCCAATAGGCAAATCCAGAGTGCTTTTGGTTGCAGACTCCCAGCTCCTGGCTCCTCCCTGCTCCCTGTGGCTCCTCCCCCTCCTGGAAGCCTTCTGATTTAGGAAAACTAGTCCAGATCTGGACGCACGTGATTCAGATCATTAGCACCTTGTAGTTGGGATCCTTGCCTTGTAAATCTCTTTGTTCTCTCAAAGTTCAGGGGAAGGGAGGGACAGGAAGCCTGGAGGAGTTCTCCTTTCAGCCTGTTCCTCTGCTCCAAACAGAACAAAGCCATCGTGTGGGGAAGGCGCTTTGATCCCAGACAATGAGAGCCACTGGATTAAGTGTTTTGGAGAGAGCAGACAGCTCTGGCATAAAACAGATCAGTTACTTTTCCTTTCTTTTCTTTTCTTTTCTTTCTTTCTTTCTTTTTTTTTCTATTTTTTTAAAGACCTAATTCATGTACTGGAAACAAAAAAGTAAAATGTTTTGAAGGATATATTTCCATAGCACTATAAGTCTCAGGCATAACCCAGGACATCTGTGTCCTGGGTGCCCCTCTCAGGCTTGGATGCTGTACCCCTGCGGTGGCTTCCCCCCACCTCCTGCACCGTGATGTATTGGGATAAGATGGTCTTCCCAGGGGTTATGCTCTACCCTAACACCAATAAGTGGCAGCTGGGACTGGGAGGGACTTTAGAAAATTTGCTCATGTGTTCAGCAGAGTTGCTAGATGTAGAGAAGGCTGAGTTTAAAAATATACATAATAAAATAAACATTCCTAAACAGAGCTCCTCCTGTGCACTCAGCACTAGGTACGGTACACATCCTGACTCACTGAACCTCTGCCACAGCCTCCAGGGCCATGGTTTTTCTTATGCGACTCATGGCGATTTTCATAGTGCTTATGAGCTGGTATTCTTGTTATCCCCATATTTCAGATGAGGAAAACCGAGGCACATAGAGGCTGGTAGCTCACCCAAGGTCACACAGCTACTTAAGTGGCAGAACCAGGATGTAAATAAACCCCGGCAGTCTGGCTCCAGCGTCCCTGCTCTTTACTGTAGGATAAGGTCCCTGTCCTTGTGGTGAATTCCAGTCCGTCGGAGTAAGTGATGTGACGATCTGTCCTCACCCCGGCTGTTGTTGCTTACACAGATAAACTCAGCACAGTGGGACAAGGGCTCAATGGATGGGCAGAGGGTCCTGGGAAAGCAGAAGAGAGCCTGAAGTTCAGAGTTGCCAGGTGACTGGGAAGAGGGCAGGCTTTATTCACAGAAGAGGCAGTATTTGAGCTGAGTGTCTAGAACCACTTCAGGTAGAGAAAGGAGAAAGTCATGTCAGACTGGGAAACACCATGTGCAAAGGCCCAGGATTGGACTAGAAATATTTGTGAGATTTAAGGATGCTCTTGCTTGCCTGGGTTTTAGCTCCTGCCTCTCTGCATTCCCCTTACCTTTATAGAAACCCCAAGGTTTCTGCTGTTTCAGGAAAGTGGTGTTAGAAATGATCAGTGCTAGCAGGGACCTCCACATGCATATGCACCAGGCTAATGAGTAAACTTACATCCAGATAGTAGAGGCCCGTTACTGGGATTTGACCTTTTTTGCCATTCGTGGCCTCTACATACCTTTACCTTCGGGCCTCTACGTACCTTTACCTTACCTGGACTTGTAAGTATACCCCTTGTCCAGCCACAGCCCTGGTCTTTCATCCTCTTAACTTGCCCCTCCAAACTCTATCCTATCTCTGATGCCCAGGTCTCACCTATGCTCAAAGCCTGGCCTTGATGTCACTTCCTCCAGGAAGCATTCCATGCTTCCACTAGCTGTGAATAATTCCTTCCTCTTTTCAATTTCCTTGTGGCAATGATGGCTTCCTAATCTCCCCATTATGTGGCAAGCCCCTTGCAGCTGAGATCTCTGTTTAATTCAGAGTCCCCAGCACCTAGCAGACCTAACCCATGATGTTATGCAAGAAGCAGTTAAAAATATAATAATGCACATATTTGGAGTTACTTATTTGGGCCCTATTCTGACTTTTTTGTTGATCAGGCATTTGAGTCCAAGAAAATGAAGCCCTGGAAAGAAACCTCTCTGGGAGCTCACAGAAACTTTTAACTCATGGGCCGGAGGGGTCCCATATCCCAGGACACCAGCGAAAGCATTTCCGATTTCTCTGCCTCAGGCATGATGGTTAGAGGAAAGATATCCAATTCTTCTTTCATGCTGACAGTTCAGTATTGTTTGGATTAGTACATTCCTCCATATCTGATGAGGCAAGACTTAGGATATGGTCCTAAGACAATTAAAAAGGGCCTAGATTCAGCTGTATTGAATTCCAAAGGCCTGATAGGCCTATGATTTTTTTCCTCTTGGTGCCAAATCAGTTCTGCTTATCGACTGCTATTTTAATGAAACCTCCTGGTACCAGCTCTGGAAGGATATTTTTATTAGATACGACTGGGCGGATTCTCATGTTGAAAGCATTTGGTGTAAAACGTGGTCCTCAGATATCTTTCCAAATATTTCCTTTGAAATCAGAAAATTACCAAAGAACTTGAGATAAGAAGATGAAAAGAGGAATTAAAAAGCAAGGATGACGTGTTTGTCTTTCCCCCACAATCCTGCATGGGTGGGGCTTTGGGCATTTGCAAATCAAGGCGAGCAGATCAGATGGGCTGTCCTGTGCTGACTTGGTCATATGGCCTTCCCTTCTCTGGTAACTTAGGGGCTGGAATCCTATGGAGAAGATAACAACAGGTCTGACTCACATATAGTCCACACTATTAATTCATGGCGTCCCCTGCATGACGGTGCCGAAATCTCAGCATCAAGGAGAACACTGTGACCAGTGTTTATAGAAATCAGCCCTCCCCTTCTCTACTGGAAAGCTCAAAATCATTCACTTATCCTAACTCTGAATATGGTATACACTGAGACTTAAAGCTTTGGTTCTGGAGTCACTGCCTGAATTCGGATACAGATCTTACTTGACTTAAGATGGGGTTACATCCTAAAAACCCACTGTAAAGTTGGAAATATCTTAAGTTGAAAATTAATTTGATACACCTAACCTATTGAACATCATAGCTTAGCCTCACCTACCTTAAACGTGCTCAGAACACTTAGGTTAGCTCAGTTGAGCAAATCATCTAACATAAAGCCTGTTTTATAACGAAGTGTTGAATATCTCATGAACTTTATTGAATACTATACCAAAGGTGAGAAACAGAATGGCTGTGTGGGTACAGAACGGTTGTGAGTGTCTCAGTTGTTTACCTTCGTGATTGTGTGGCTGACTCGGAGCTCTGGCTCACTGCCACTGCCCAGTGTCATGACAGAGTATTGTCCCACATGTTGTTAGCCCAGGAAAAGATCAAAATACGAAGTATGGTTTCTACTGAATGCATGTTGCTGTCACACCATCGTAAAGTAAAAAAAAAAAAAAAAAGTCCTAAGTTGAAACTATTGTAAGTCAGGGAACCTCTGTACTGGCTTTACCACTTTATAGTTGGGTGACTTTGGCCAAGTTACTTTACTGCCATCTCTCAGTATCCTTATTGTTAAATGAGGCTAAGCAGTAGTACTCATATCATAGGGTTGCTATAAGGAGATAATTTATCTAGCACTTTTTTTTTTTTACCATGCCTACCATATAGGAAATGCTCAAGTCCAAGAGAGGACTCAGATCATCCAAGGGTGGCCTTATTTTCTAGACAGGACTGCTTCAGAGTTGAATTTCAGAGGTCCTGAAACAGGGGCCAAAATAGGGAGTCGAATTTAACTCCAGAATTCAGAGATGCTTAACCAGAGAGCCGGGACAGTTCCCCATTCCTGCTGAAATTCTATCTCAAGATGTGCCTCCACATCAACATTATTCACACCACTTGGTAGATGGAAAACTGAAGGTCTGAGAAATCAGTGTTGGTCGGAGGACTTCAGAAGCAATTCAGGGAAGAGATACTGGTGTATTTTAGCAAGAGAAAAAAATGTACTTGCATTGGATTTATTCATTGGGCTTGCAAGAATTTGTGGTTCATTCCCACCAACAGAAAGATTAAAGGGACCTCCACGCATTTGATTTAGAAGTATGGCTTTTACTTGTCCTTGTGACGTTCCTGGGTAGGTACACAATCTAAGACATTCTTTGAAAATGAAAACTACTTGGAGGTGCAGCTATTTCATGCGTTCCATGGGCCCTTACCCCTAGGTGGGCTCCCAGTGCTGGCTGTTCATGCCTATGGTTGCTTCACAGATTTTAGATTCCCATCTTTCCCTTACTTGTCCTACACTGGATGTCTTCCTCTCAAACCCCTTCCTGGGCTAAGTCCTCAAGACATGAGAAATGTTCCATGTCCTGGCCTGGTGCCCCTACCAGGCCCTTTCTGGGCTCACTATTCTGTTTCATTCCATTCGTTCTTCTTGACCTGACCCATTACTTGGCTCTGTGGTCTCTTTTTCTTGTTGTCAGCTCTTCTCTTGGATCTCAACACAGGTGGTCCTTATCTCCTACAACTCTAGACTAAATTTCTGATTTTTATGGTCTGGACAAGATTTTTCATAGAAGTCTCCCTGCCCAGTGACCCTCGGTATTTTCCTCTTCTCACTGGCAGGGTCGATCAGAGTGGTCAACCTCAGGCAAGATACCAAGGAAGTCCCCCTTCTACTGAAACACATGAATAATGGGAAATTTGTTTAATCTCTCATGCCAAGTCCAGTTCTTTGGCCATGTGAAGTTCTGGAGTTGTGGGCAGTTTTGTCTTTGGCCAGCAATGTCTTTCCTGGCCACAGGGTAGGGGGTCATAACTGTGTGTCACATACGTTTTGTCCCATTTGGATGTATGCTCTTCCTTCTAGAATTCTAGTCACTTGTCTGGAGCCCACCATTAAGTGGAGAGTAAAAATTTTCTCTTTGCTGCTGGACTGCAGAGATTTGGTACTCCAAAAGAAGATAGGGAATTTCTTGGTACTTCTAGAAAACTGGGATGTCACCGCACAGAAACAATGCCTATACAAGAGAAAGAAAGAAATGTTTCTTGATCATCTATGGCATACCAAGCTCTGAGATGATTTCTGTACAGTCTGTATAATCTAGAGTCTTTCTTGATTCCTAAATTCTGGATTTGACAAACTTACTCACCTCCTTTATCTATGCCTTGTGGAAGTCCAAAGAGTTCTGCAAGATTTCTGTGGTTTTCAAGAGATTTTGGTCTCATGACAGAACAAAAATATATATATTTTTTAAATTACGAGCAAACAAATACAAAAGGCAGTTTTTATTTAAAAAAAGAAAAAAAAGTTGTAGGGACGCCTGGGTGGCTCTGTCAGTTGAGTGTCTGACTTTGGCTCATGTCAGGATTTCACGGTTCGTGGGTTTGAGCCCCGCATCAAGCTCTGTGCTCACAACTCTGAGCCTGGAGCCTGCTTCCGGTTCTGTGTCTCTCTCTCTCTCTGCCCCTCCCCTGCTTGTGCTCTGTCTCTTTCTCAAAAATAAACAAACATTAAAAAAATAGTTAAAAATAATAATAAATAAAGGATCATAAAGATGTTTTTTCTCCAATGCAAATGCATTTTTGGTTCTAATTCTCATTAAAAGAAAAAAAAAAGCCCTGAGGGTAGACATTTTTAATCCCAGATTACACATTAAAAAATTGAATAACATATTAGGGATTATAACTATGTTTTCTTCTCTCAAGTAGCAAATAGCTGGCAGATTCATTATTCAAATCCAGGTCTGTATGCCTCCAACACCATGTTCTTCCCACTAATTTCAAATGGAATAGGGCTTTCAGATTGAAAGACCAGTTTAATTGTATAACTGACATAGGTTTTATAATGTCATCTTTATATCACTGCTATCCATGAAGTCCTTTTCTGGGACGTAGTTTAATTTGTACAAGACAGCTAGAATTTCCACCCCTTTAGTCTTAATTTTGACCCTGAAATTTTGACAGTGCAGGAGTGATGGGACAATAACCAAGCAATATATTAAAGTTTTTTTGCAAAATTCGAGTGAGTCGATGTCGACGCAAGGGTTTGCAAGAAGCCTCATCTCCTGGAAATAGATGATCTGGTATCTTAGTTGAAAATTGCTGGATTCTAGAACTTATTAGGAATCTGCTTGAAATTCTGTACTGTCCCAATTTTATCTTCAGAATTGAATTAATTAGCCAAAAAACATTTGCATGTGTAATTTGTTTTTTCTTCAGAAGCTCGGTGATAACAAGCTATTCTTTTACATCATTAAGATGGAAACATATTATATTTTCATGCAAAGCAGAATCTGTTATTTTTGAAGTGCCTAATCCCTTTGTCTTTAAAATATTCAAAAAGTAAGTGTGTGTCAGACAGTGGGTGCCCTGGGCCTTTGGAATCAAACTTCAGCCCCTGTGGCTATGGATGGTTTCATCTGCAACATAAGGAAGTTGTTCCAGACACAGAATTCACAGGAGTTACAACTTCATTAATGTGCTCACAGAAAGCCAGTTCCTAATTTGGAAGGGTGTTGGGGCAAAATAATTGAAGAGAGAAAACCTGGAAATTGTAACTGGCATTGGCATTTATGGTACCATTTAAAACCAAAATTGTATAGAGTTGGTGTCTGTCTTTCGACCTTGGAGGCTTGAGAACTCCTAGCCATTTGTGCAAACATATCCACCTTGATTAATCTCCTTGTCTGTGAAGTTATAGTCCATGAAACAGCCTCTTCTGACACTTTTTATTAAAGGAGATTATCATGAAAATACATTTTAAAGATGTTATTGATTTTCAAATGACAAAGAGAAGAAGTTTATCTAATTATGAAATATATATTCCCAACTGTTTGATAAATGTAAGAAAATATGACTTTATTGACTCTTCCTAGGAAACTGGTGATTTTCTGACTTGAATTTACAGAGACACGTACCACTGGTTTTTATTTTGAAAGTCAGAAGCAACCTAAAATGGTATTTTATAAGAAGACATTCTTCAACTGGTCAATTGTCTTTCTTCTAGAGCTCTGACTGTATTCTACTTATCACCTACTTTTTCTCCTCCATGTCAATATAATGAAGAAAAAAAAATAGACAAATACATACCCACCTATACTATTCTACTTTTTAAAGTCCTGAGTGAAGTTACCATAATGCTGAGAGAGCTCAAAATCATCATGTTAGGAAGTGCGTGGGATTTAAAGAATGACTTGTGTTGGAAATCTGTCTCTCGTACCCCCTAGTGACGTTATCGTGGGGAACTTACTTCTGTGGTCTGAGCCTCTGTTTTCTCTCCTATAAAAGTAGACATAAAAACTTCTTTTGGATGTAACATATAAAGCTTCTGGTGAGGGATCTATACATAGAAGGCCTCTACATAGAAGGCACGTGTATCTACATAGAAGGCATCCATATATGATGATTTTTGTGTTTATCTTGGGAAGACAACCATAAGGGTACCTGCTGTGTTTGTATACTTTAAGAAGTTTTACATGACAGGCATACCTGGGTAGATCAGTCAGTTGAGGTTCCAACTCTTGATTTCAGCTCAGGTCATGATCCCAGGGTCGTGGGACTGAGCCTCACATCAGGCTCCACACTCAGTGTGACTTGAGATTCTCTCTCCCCTTGCCCCTTTCCCATGCATATTCTCTCTCTCTCTCTCTCTCTCTCTCTCTCTCTCAAGATATTTTTTAAGTTTATTTTTTATTTTGAAAGAGAGAGAGAGAGAGAGAGAGAGAGAGAGGAAAAGGAAAAGGGCAGAGGGAGAGAGAGAGAGAGAGAGAGAGAGAGAGAGAGAGAGAATCCCAAGCAGGCTGCTCACCATCAGTGCAGAGCCTGATGTGGGGCTCCTCAAACCCATGAACCATGAGGTCATGACCTGAGATGAAACCAAGAGTCGGATGCTTAACTGAATGAGTCACCTATGTACCCCATCTCTAAAAATAATTATTAAAAAAATTTTTTTAAGTAATTTTACATGAGAAAGATGTTACATGTGTCCTGATCATCTCCTGGGGGGAGAGTTGGGATTGATTGGCATATGTAAATTGATTGGCAGGGAAATCATTTGTCTTACTAGGTTTCTCTGGTGCTGTGGGTATTAGGTTCCTTGTCACTAGGGATAATCACGTGAGGTCTGGGCATCCACACTAGCGGGTATTGCAGAGAGGTGTCAAGATGGGTGGAAGAACCAACCGGATGACCTATAACTCCTTTCTTTGCCTGATGTTTTAAAATTCCCTGATTAATCAGACCCTTTATCTAGAGGGATCACATCTCACAGGAGATCCCCAAGTTATATGTGTTGCTCTTTCAAAGCCTTGTAGACTTGGCCTCCATGGGTAGAGCTCATTTGGTCTCTCTTGAGTCTCCTCCTAGATTTGACTGGATCCTACAGGTCTCCCAGTCCAGAGAGCCTCCACTTAAAGTTTTCTTTTTCCATTTTCTTTCCCCTCCATACTTCCCTCCCCAGACCCTGTCTCTGCTACACCCCTCTTTTCTCTCATCTCCAGATTTCTAGTTGCCATCAGGACCAGAAATATCTACTTTGGTTGGTTTCTGTTCACTTAAGTTCACTTCATCTTTAAGAAAAGTTAACCCTGAGAAAATGTGAACACTACCTTTGGGATCAATTCTGGAAGTTGCTTCTTTGACTGGCTAGCTTCATTTAAGAAGTGGTACGTGGGAAACCCAAGTGGGCTTTGCATCCAGACCCAAATTCAAATCCTGTCTTGCTAACCATGTGATCCTAGGTGAGTCCCTTCACATTTTAGGATTACCCCCTTCCTCATCTCAAAAAAATTTATGTTGTTTTTCAAGGGTGGTGCAAACTGGAAGAACTTGACATAAATGTCATGCCCTGTGATATATGTTCAGGACATGGCTGCTCCTGACAGTTTCATCTTTGTCCACCTGCCTCAGCACCACCTTTCTGAATGGCTGGTAGTCTTCAAAATTATTTTTTACCTCTTCTCACTTCCTGCTGCTTGAGAAACTTACAAGAAGCTGCTTGAGAAACTTATAAGACCTGTGACATGAAAAACTTGTATCAAATTCTACCTCTTCCAGGAAGCCTTCCCTAATAAACACAGTTATGAAGGATAGCAATATTCTCATTAAGTGACATTAAAGTAATATCCGTTCTGCTTTCCTTTGCAAAACAGGAAAGGAAACCCACTATGGGATGAAGGGTAAGGAAGAACTAAATCCCTATTTATCAAATGCCTTCCAAACATGTATACCCTTACTGCTGCCTGAATTTGCTGCAGGAAGCCTTACTGGTTTGTGAGTGGGTGGGTGGGTGGGTGTGGTTTCGGATGAGGCCGCCTAAATTGGTCTGTCCTCCATGTGGTGGACATTGTGAACAGGAAAGCAGTGACATGGAAGAAAGAGTGTTTGGAGTCAGACAGAAACAGGTGGTTTATCTGTGACCGGAGCCATTATTTACACCAGGTATTAGCAAACTTTTCCTGTAAATGGCCAGACGGTAAATATTTTAGGCTTTGTGGGCTGAATGGTCTTGGTTACAACCACTCCCCTCTGACATTGTGGCTCGAAAGCAGCCATAGACAATACATAAATCAATGAACGGTTATGGTTGTGTTCCAAGAAAACTTTATTTGCAAAAACAGAAGGTGGACTTGATTCGGGCCGCAGGCCAGTAGTTTGCCTACCTGTGGTCTAATTCTCCAAGCCTCAATGTACTCATCTTCAGCATGAGGGAAAAAAAAGATTCAGGAAGATAAAATAGGCTAATATAAGTGAAGCATCTGTGCATACAGCCTGACCTGTGAAAGATCTCAAAAAAGTTACTTCTTTCTGTCTCTTATTTTCTCCCAAATGCTTCTGTACAGTGAGGAGTTAGGAAAAAATGCACATAAAGGTCCTTCCCGGCCCTGTGATTTTATGAAATTGCCCGTCAAAAAAAGAGCAAGAAAGAGCACATGCCAGAGAGAGAAATTGTATGCGTGTTCTTTTTCTCTGCAAAGTCTGACCACAAGAAGCATTAAATCAATCAGATGACAAAGCAGAATATGAAAAATTGAGTTGGTTTGGTCCCAAGTATGCAGGAGGCCTGTGCTGTTGGGATCAGAAGCAGGAAGAAAAAAAAAAAAAAGAAAAGAAAAGAAAGGAAAATTCTTCTACACATTATGTGCATTGGCTATTCTGTGACTCCCACATAATTTATCATAGCAAAACTTTGAGTGCAGTAAACATTTCCCCTAGTTTAGTAGCCGGTCTGATCAAGAACAAAACCATTAACATAAATGCAGATAAATACAAGGCGAATAATGATATTCCCAATTGCTTCGGTGTCAACAAGCTCAGCCCATCAATCTTGCCTGACTGGGTAAGAAGGAACCCAGAGAATTTATAACTGTAGATTTCTTTCTAAAGCATTTCCACCTCACAGAGGAGGGGAAGGACAAACTCTCCAGAAGGTCCCAGGAAACCCAGTGAACACTCTCCAGGGCCATCCATCTCAGGTACGCTTTTGGTCACTGCTGCCCTAATCACCTGCCTTTCTGGGGCTGGGACTCCCCCCAATGGAACATTTCTTCTGGCAAAGCCAGTGGCTGCTTTTGTAATTGTGCAGAGCCCTCTCTCTCCAGCCCTGGAGAAGGGTGTGTTCCAGGGAGCTACTGGTGTGCCCACCCTGCCTATTGTGGGTGAAAGGAAGAGGATGTGTCCTGGGTCTCTGCCCTTGGTCCTGATGCGGACAATGATTCACGTTTGGCGGACCAGTTCGGTTCCAGAGTTACTCAGCCTCCGGCTCTGCTTCCCTCTCTGTATTCACTTCCTTGACTTTACTTCCACGTTCGAGTTTATACAGCAACCTCCCTGTGCTTCTTCCCTCAATGCCGTCCTCTCACTCTGCTAACTCCCCTCAAATCATCTCATTTATTCTCATGGCAACAGATACTGCCCACATGCTGATGACTCCCACATCTGCATCTCCTGCCCAGGCGTCCATAAAGTGCAGAGTCTTCTATGTAGCTCCTAGTGGCTATCACCCAACTGCCCGTTAGACACGTCAAATTGAACAAAGCCGCGGCTCGTAACTCTGCCTCCCTTCTGTTGGGTCTTTCTAGGTAGCACTGTTCTCTACCCTGTAGCCCAGATCAGAAACTGGACAATGTTGGGGCTTCCCTGTTTCTGAGCCCTAATGTCTCGACATGACTTATAGGTAAGAACTTCCTAAAGTTCTCCCCAAAGCATTTCCTCCTGCTCTACTGGATCATACACCCAGTGAAGGGAAGGATGCTCATCATTGTCTCTGACTGGAGAAATACCTTATTTTGGTCTCTTTGCCTCTGCCTCCCCTCTTCCTTTGTCCCTGTTTTCCACACTTAACTATTTGGGGTTTTCTACATGCTGTGATAGTATAACATAAGTAATGCTTCCAACTTACGCAGATGTCCACAGTACACAGGAGCTGCTGTGCGGACAGTTATAACTAAAAGTATATAACTAGGGGCGCCTGGGTGGCGCAGTCGGTTAAGCGTCCGACTTCAGCCAGGTCACGATCTCGCGGTCCGTGAGTTCGAGCCCCGCGTCGGGCTCTGGGCTGATGGCTCGGAGCCTGGAGCCTGTTTCCGATTCTGTGTCTCCCTCTCTCTCTGCCCCTCCCCCGTTCATGCTCTCTCTCTGTCCCAAAAATAAATAAACGTTGAAAAAAAAAATAAAAGTATATAACTAAAAGTTATAACTAAAAGCAGGGATGTGTGCTTAACAGTTTGATACAACAACTCAGGCCTGGGGAGAGAGAGGTCTTGACTTGGGAATAGAAACTTCTGTTTTCAGTGTCTGTGCGTCAGGCTAGATGATGTGAGCATACTCAAATCAAGTCTCCTAAAATCCCTTCAAGGAAAAGATTATTGTCACCAGTACTACAAGGGAGAAAAAGCCTTTGCAACATGTTGTTTTGGAGGATCTCTTAGTTAGGACATGACAATCCAGGACTAAAATTGAAGGCTTCCTGTGTATAATAACCCTACTCTCAATCCCCAACACCCACTTATCTGAGGAGGGAAGTACAAGGACTGTTCTAATAGACCCATGGAGAAGAAATGTGGTAAGACTGGATATAGACAGAATACACTTTCCTAGAATACAGGCAAAGGAGACCAGAGACTTTCTCGTCTGTTTTTTCCACTCATCCACCCCTAGAACCAACAATGGTCTGTCCCAAGGGAGCCATTCAATAGATGTTTATCGACTGAATGAATTAATTCACAAAATCGTACAAACTTAGTCTGGGAAGTACATTTCCCTAAAGAGAGCATCACCGTATGACCTTGTCTTCCCTTGTGTCTGCCCTCCTCCTGGATTCTGACAGCTGTATGGGCAGGACTTCCTCCCCCATGGGCTTTTGTAGCCTGGGATGAGGGCAGCTAATGCAACACTCAGCAATGTTTGTTGAATGAATCCTGGGTAACTGAGTCCTTTACCATTTTTCTCCTCACTCAGCACATTGTGTCAGTTTTCCATGTTCCTGTACATAACCTATTTTACCTTCCCAGCGACACTGTAGAGTGTGCTCTGGGATCCTGTTTCTGCCAGAAATGATGCCTCCCTCTCAGCCTCCGTCTTATCTATCATGGCTTTCAGGGCTGGAATACAAGCCCGATGCAGAAATAATACTTCTTTCTCTTCTTGCTACTTTTGCATACCATCTTATTCTCCATCTGCCTCATGAATTATTTCTCTTGCAGTTGCAGAATGGCAACAGCAATATGCAGAAAAACATTTTTAAAATTCCTCTACCTCTGCCTCTTTGCCTTGGAAAACATTTCACCTTGCAGATATCCGTGCCTCTCGGTGCCAATGTCAGAAGTGTAGAGTTAGTAGAAAGAACAAGACTTCCATGGCTCAGACAATCGAGATTTGATCCTGGGTCTGTCTCTGATCACCTGTGGGAATTTTTAAAGACCACTGCCTTTATTGGAGCCTGAGGTTCTTTATCAGAAAAATAGAGCTAATAACCACCACCATTCAGCGAGCTGGTGTTAAGCCCTTAGTGGAAAGACTGGCACTAAGTAAGTGGTCTCCACACATTAGTTGCCTTTCCCTGGGTTCCCGCACCTTTATAACCTCATATACACCAAGGCACATATGTCTCCTGGTCGAATGAACCGGCCACTGGAGGTGAATTTCAAACCACTACTCAGGGTGATTGCATTGGTCTGACTGTCACCTCCCCTGTCTGAGTGGCCCCAGCCAGCCTGCCAGGTGCTCTGGCCTTTGGCTGGTGACATTTGGACCTGTCTGCCTGAATGTCAATCTTCTCGTAGGTGCCGGGCCCACAGATGCCAATCACCGCTCGCTGTGACTGATTGGCATGCCGTACTGTGTGCCTGCGGAGTTTCTCCAGACAGCAGGGGAAGGGTTGAGTTGACCCAACATCATCTGTCTGGCTGGATGCTCATTTTTCTTCTCCTGCCTGTCTAGCTCCTGCTCATTGCTTAAGATGTGTCTCGGGGCGCTTTGCCCTGGTGTGCTCCTTCCACCCACCCTGCCTCCTCAAGGCGACTCGAAATGTCAGTCCTGGCCTTAACTTCTATCCCAGGGATGCGTGCATGCCATCCATTCGTCCATTCGTTCTTCCTTTTCTCTTTTCTCCCCTTTCAACAACTGTCAAGTACCTACCATGTGCCTTGCTCTCGGGGATTTTTAGGCACAATTCCCCATAATCAGTGTCTTTCTGCTTCAGAGAGAGATTAGCACGGCCAGAGTGTCCACGGATGTCTAATGCGATCTTGTGCAGTCTGCCCCAGTGGTGGGGGATGGCTGAGGGCTTGGAGCCGGGTGGGTCTTGGGCTGGCCATGGCTACGGGTTTGTCCAGACCAGTTACCTAGTTTTGCCTCCAGGTTTCTAACCACTCCTGCATCTTCCCCTCCTCTGTGACAGCTCATATATATTCTTGCTTCTGTGGTTCTTGCTGCTTCTGCAGCCAGGCATCGGCAGGTGCTCTGCCAAATACTGATCCAGGCTCTCGTTGCTCAGCCTTTCACACCAGAACTGCATTTCATTCAACCCGGGAGTGTCCAGCCATTAGAGGTAGCACCAGGAGGCCTTCTTCCTCTCCCTGAGCTCGTAGCCTTCTCCAAGGAGATGTGGAATGTTGGATGGAGGCAATGCTTTGCCAGGTAGAATTCAACAGTATTACATTCCAGCTGTGTTTTGCCCAGTGTCTTATGCCTTCAAACTGCCTCCAAGGGACTTCCTTCCTCCCTGTCGCTGCTGTAAGGAAGTAGTCAACCTTCCTCTCCCTTCTTTGCCTAGGAATTGTGATTCCTTATGCTGAATGTTCCAGGGGCTTTTTCAGGATTCTTCCCATGAGACATCAGACATCTTTGGCAAAAGGGACCTCTGCAGCCCCTCCTTAGACATGCCAGGAGTCCAGAGATGCTTATGCAAATGAGGTTCCCTCTGTGGTCCACTTCTCTGTGCTATTGGGGAGCTTTTCTCCACACTAATCAACATCTCATCTTAATTGCTTTTGTTTATGGTTCAATAAGTGCATCTCTTTTTTGGCAACACCAGCTCACAGCAATATCTTAAATTACCCAAGCCTGCCCGCTTTCATTTATGAACTCTGGCTTGTGTCTGATGAGCACTTAGATTTTTAACCATTTATTTCCTCTGCATGACAGGGAATGAGGAACATAAAGCTGATGGGAACAGTAAAGAAGGGGGAACACCGGAGACTAGGGAACCATAAAAGTAGCATACAGTGTGCGAGGCCAATATAAAAGCAATGAGTTTTTAATATACAGCATGTGTAATACATTCATATTCCTAATAAAGTCAATTATTGTTGAATCTGTTATTTCTCAATTTTCCACCTCGGCTCAGACAAAAACAAATCTGGAGCCATTCAGAAGAAAAAAAATTATACCACAGTAATTGCAAAGGCAGCAACTGTCAAAAAATTGTCTAATAAGGACCTGTTTCACACATTTACCCTTCCAGGAACTGGGGGTAATGTTGGGAACAGAGCTCATCATGAATATAATCGAAGGCAAAACTGAAGCTTTGCCCTTGATTTGAGCAATTATCTTACTCTTTGCTCCTTCGCCATCCTCTGGCTGTATTCTAGCTGTTGTTCTGCAGGCAGAAGCAAGATGGAAGGTGCAGAATCGGTGAGGACACATGTGCTTCAGTGACATCTCAGTTTATTAATGGCCTGGGTGAATCTCTCCATGCCACTCCATCTTTCTGTGCTTTGGTTTCCTTTTTTGTTTCATGAGGGCATTGTTCCCAAACCTGACTGATCATCCAAATAATTTGTCTTAAGTTTATTTTTAATTGTAGCAAACCATTGCTAGTTTAAAAAACCTTAGCGTATTAGTATTACTATTTTTATTTATAGGAGAATATTACTTATCTATTGATGCATAACAATATCACCACAAATCTAATGGCTTAAAAAAACATGCCTTTATTACCTTTATGATATCAGTTTCTGTGGGTAACGAGTTTACACACAGCTTGGTTGAGTCCCCAGCCTCACAAGGCAACAATGGAGGGGTTCGACAGGGCAGTGGTCTCTGCTGAGGCTGGACTGGGGAAGGTTACGGTTCCAAACTCATGTGATTGTTGGAAGAATTCAGTTTCTTTCAGCCCATTGGACTGGAGACCTCAGTTTCTTGCTGGCTGTGGGTGAGACGCCAGCACTCTCAGTTCCTAGATAGTTGTTGGCTGGAGATTTGCCCCTGTTCCTTTTTACATGGGTCTCCTCAACACAACCATCTGCTCCATCAAAGCCAGCAAGGGAGAGAATCTACAAGACTGACATGACAGTCTTAAATAGTACTATCATGGAGGTGGCATCCTGTATTTGCTGTATTCTAGTGGTTAGAAGCAAGTCACAGTTTCCACTTACACTCAGGAGAAGGGGGTTACACAGTCATGTGACTACCGGGAACCTGGGTCATGGAGTCCACCTTCGAGTCTGCCTACCACAAAGAGTAGCACGTGAGAGTTCTTTAAAAAGCAAAAAGTAAAGAAAGCTGTAGGGTCCAATTCTCCTTTTTTCCATCGATTTTGACCGTTTGTACTTTAAGGTTTTGGTTGGTTGTCTCAGTCTCCCAAGCCTGCCATAACAAATTATCATAAACCAGGTGGCCATGAAACAACAGCAATTTACTCTTTCACAGTTCTGGGGGCTGTGAGTATGAAACCAAGGTGTCAGCAGGGCCACACTCCCTCTGAGGCTCTAGGGAAGAATACTTCCTTGCCTCTTCCTAGCTTCTGGCGGCTCTTGACAATCTCTGTTCCTCGGTCTTTGGCTGTTCCACTCCAGTCTCTGCCTGTGTTGTCACATGAACTTCTTCCCTGTGTTTTCTTGTCCCCTTCTTACAAGCAAACCAGTCCTTGGATTTAGGACCTATCCATTTCTAGTATCACCTCATCTTAATTACCTCTGCAGAGACCCTACTTCCAAATAAGGCCACTCTAGGAGGTCTTGGGTAGACATGACATTTTCCTGGTACACTATTCATGCCGCCGCAGTGGTTAATTTTTTCTTTGCCACCCTAACACTCAATCCTATCTGTAAACCACTCTTACTCCCTCCCCACTGTGGAGGAGGATTTGCTCTCTTAGAAGTGGTAAAAGGCAGAGGCTAAGGACTACTCTTCTCTTACTAGTCGTGAGATCCCGGCAAGGTACCTAGTCTCTCCCTGCCTCAAATTCCTGTGAAACGATCATCATCATAAGAATGGTATTTAACTTGTAGGGTTGTTAGAGGATTAATTGAAATAATATATGTAGAACAATTAGCACAGTGCCTGGCACATGGTAAGCACTCTGCAAAGGTCAACAGCCATTACTTACCTCTCACTTCACCTTCCTTCTCTACCACCTGCTTTTCTGAATTTCTAAACATCACGTTTAGTGTTTGCTTTGTTACTTTAAATCTTATTCAAATTAATGGATTAATTATTTATTATAATTAACCATAAGTATGATATAAATTATATAAAATATATAACATGTAGATAAAATGTATAATTATAATCAATGAGGAATTAATAAATTTATGAGAATTAAAATTAACTTATTAATTAAATGATTTTAAATTATATATTTATGCTTAAAACTCTTTATGGATTCATCCGCTCAGTTTGTACAGTCTAGATCCTTCCATCTTAAGTAAAGGAATTAACAACACCCTTCCTCCTCCTGCAACTTCTGTCTTGCCTCCTGCTGTGTCAACTATATCTTTATTCTCCCTTCTCAATTTTTATATTTATTTTATGATATTTAATTCTGTTTTTGTTTTCTATGTTTTTTTGAGGCTAATTTTAATAATAGCTTTTACATCAAAACTCAACATTCTTTATAAATGTTTTTAAGTTTATTTGTTTGAGAGAGAGAGTGGGGAAGGGGTCGAGAGAGAAGTAGAGTGAGAGAATCCCAAGCAGGCTCTACACTGCCAGCGCAGAGCCTGACATGGGGCTCGAACCCACAAACTATGAGATCACGACCTTAGCCAAAACCAAGAGTCGGACGTTTAAATGACTGAGCCACCAGGCACCCCTCTATATTTTAATACTGTGAGAATAATAATGACAGCTACTATTTGCATGCTTATTAGAATGGAATTGCCATGCCAAATAGATTACAAATATTAGCTTATTTTGCCTCTATATCAGCCCTATGAGGTAGGTGACATTGATAGATGAGAGAACTAAGACACAGAGAGGTTAAGTAACTTTTCTAAGGTCACAGAACTAGTAAGTGGCAGAGGCAAGAGTTTGATCCCAGGCTGTCACCTCAGACCTCTTGCTCAGGGCCAGTATGTTCTGTGGCCTCTCAGTACCCCTCGTGGCACTCACCATGATCCTGTGGGCCAGCTGGGCTCAGGAAGGGAGCGCAAGACTGTGCCTGTAAACTCACACCACTTGAAGGGATGTGGGAAAATGTAACTTTCTTTCTTTGCTTATACCAAGTGAATTCCTCAAAATGACATCCTGCATTTTAGTCTTTCACAGTCATCCCAGGCTTTTCATGTACAATTGGACCTTGAACAACATGGGTTTGAACTGCGCGGGTTGGGTCCACTTCTATGGAGACATTTTTTATTAAGTACCAAACAGTACTAGATATATATTCTCTCTTCCTTAAGGTTTTCTTAATAACCTTTCCTTTCCTCTAACTTACTTTATTAAGAATACAGTATATAATACATATACAGAGTATGTGTTAATGGACTGTTTATATTATTGGTAGGGCTTCCGGTCAACAGTAAGCTATTAGAGATTATGCTCTGGGGGAGTCAAAAGTTTTATGGGGACTTTCATCTGCATGGTACGTTGTTGGCGCTCCTAATCCCCATGTTGTTCAAGGGCCAACTGTATGTTCTTGTTTTTCCCGGGGTTCCTTTACTTTTTCTTACTGACAGAGAAAACTCTGCCTTCGTGTTCCCATTAAGGACTTGCAGCTTCTTTGTTATACCAATGAAAGGACAGAATCTACTTCTCTCTTGCAGATGTTGTTTCCGGCACCTTCCAACTTCCTGTTTCCATTTGCACTGATTGCTTTTTGCTGTGCACTTGTCATTCTGAGATTTCATTTTATTCCCCTCTGGGATTAGTTTCTATTTTTCCTTGGATTTCCTGGACTCTTTCTATTTTTCTTGGATTTCTTTTTCATTTGGCTGAAGTATATTCTCAATTTCATTCTTGTTTTGTAGAAAATATTCTTTGCAGAAATGCTAGTATCTTTGTATGTATGTTGTCTGGGTGTATAATTGAAATCCGTTTTCCCTCGAAGGGTGAGAACTGATGTGAATCTGATTACTGTCCCATTGAAGATAACGCTTTTCTTCTCTTTGAGCTTTCAGGATTTTCTCTTTATCTTTGCTAGTTTGGATACTCACAGGGATGCGATGTGAGACTTTATGGTTTTTTTGTCTTCTTGGCAATAGTCCAAAGGAATCTATCATTCGGAAGACCCAAGTTCTTTTGTTCCCATGATGATTTCTTTGGGACAGTTTATTCTTTGAATTATAAGTTCTTGGGTTCCCCTCAGTTCTGGAATGGGGCTCAGGAGTTTTGTGATCCTTCACAAAATTCCCCCGAAGCTTTATTAGTCAGTAATGTCTGTGAACCACCCAATAAGATGGCCCTTGGGATCACTTTCCTGTCCTGGTGCTTTTACCTGATAGCGTGGCCAGTATGTTTTTTTGTGATGTTGCCACACGGTGTTGTGCTCCTGTATTTCAGTGCTTTTACTAGTGTGGTCAGGGTGGAGATGTGAAGTTAGGCCACCCCTGTCTATTTCGCAGCATTCTTGCAAAGGTCACATGCAATCTTGTTTGTAGAACTGCTTTGAAAACTCTCCAGGGTCATTGACATGTCTGAAGCTGATTCATCCAAGGTACTATGGCTTTTGGCTAGGCTCTGTGAATTTCAGCGGAAAGCATCTCTTGTGGTGGTGACCTAGTGGAGAAAATATTTGTCCTTGGGTTCCATTTCTGCTGAATTTTTCTTTCATATTACCTGCTTCTTGGTTCCTGAAGGAAGGTAGATGTCTCAAGATACAGCCGTCTGTTTTAATTTCTCCTCTTGCCTCTTTTCTTCCTATTTGCTGACTTAAGTATCAAATCAGGCTTGGTGCTCCTGGTTTATAAATAGCAACGCCTCCTCAAACTGCTCTATAAATCATTATTATTAATAACAGGGATAATAATGACAATACTAAATAGCACTCAGGTAAAATCTTCTGTTACAAAATGCTTTCAGAAATAGTACCTCTGGGCTGCTGGTTTATATGGGAAACACAAAAACTGATTAAAAATGATGACTGTTCTATCCAAAATGTGTTTGCTTTTCTGGGTTGAATTCATTTGTTTGATTGAAAATTTCAAAAAGAAGGTGTATGCTGGAGAGGGCTGAGGTTGTGGAAGTAAGCACGATGCAGAGCACTGAAATAGTTCATTGATAACCCAAATATTTGCAAGTACGTGGGTGACCGATTTGGCTTATGCTGGAAAAGTAAAGTCATGTAGACATAGCAGATCCGGTGCCTAAAATAGAATAATCACAGCCACATTTCTGGAAACACTTGTGGAATCATGACAGCCCAAGGTAAGGGGCTATCTCTAGAGAAAGATGGTGGATTTAGGCATTATTTAGCATCTCAGTGCCTCCATTTTCTTATCTTTAAATAGGAGTTTAAAACTGATCTCCCCAGGTTGCTGTCAGCACCTACCAGTCTCTAGCACATAGGATTAACATTCCCAAATCGAAGGTGCTGTTGTTGTAACTGAAATTGCTGTCATGTTGTACTGAAATTTAATCTTGTATGGGAGGCGCTGCAAATAAAAATCATTTCATTTTTGTGTACATTTTTAATTTGAGTATAATATATTTGCATAAAAGTACACACAGATAATATGTATACAGTTGGGTGGATATTCACATGGCAAACACACCTATATAACCAGAACTTGGAACTGGAACACCAGAACTCACCCAATGGATACCCATGTTCCCTCGATCAGTACCTGCCATGAACTCCTACCAAAGTATAAGGCATATCATAACTTTGGACACCATACAGTCATTTTACCTGGTTTTGAACTTATCACCAATGGAATTATACAGCATACACTCTGGTTCTTCTGTTTGGTGAGCGTATGCACAGTCTGGTTTGTGCATTCACCCATGTTGATCATTCTGTTGGAGATCTTTCTGTCTCACAGCCACGTGGTACGGTGTTTCATGGGTGTTGGGTAACTTCCAAGTGGCCACCATGGAGAGTGCTGCTGTGAGTGTTCCAGGACATTCCTTCTGGTGAACATAAGAGGGTAACGGTCTTCATGCTAATAATCTAGCAGGCCGGGGTGGTTTTCCTCAACCTCTTCCTCTTTATCCAGTTGATCTCCGAGGCCCAGGCATCCATCTCCCCCGTCTCTGAGGTCTGACCCTGCCACCCATTGCCTGAATTACTGCAATAACTGTGTTTCCTTCCAATGTTTTCCCATCTCTCCCAGCTGAACTTCCACACTGCCAGAATAGTCTTCCTGAAATGCACAACCCATTGTGTCACTGTCCTCAAAATTTTCATCCTCAATACAATCGAAACAAAGCAAAGCAAAACAACACAACTCTGAGCTCCTTGTAGAATCAGGATCCACTTTGAATGAGCTCCTGCCTGCATCTCCCTCTTCATCACCTTCATCTCTGTGTACTGATGCCATATTGGATTAGCTCCTTTGCTGCTCCAGTGCTATCTCAGGCTGGCAAGGCCTTTCTTCCTTTCTGCCCATGTTGAATTTCCTCTCATGGTCGAAGACTAATGCAGTGCCATCGTGTTCCAACAACGCTTCCTGCCCCAGTCTCCATGAAGAGACATGTTCTAGTCTGACATCCTAGAACTCATCGTGTCCATCTGATCATTCCAGCCCTGATCTATTGAGGGCTGGGCTTACAGCTTTTTCCATCAGTCAGTTCCTTTTGTTTCCTTGTTCAGATAGTGTGGGTATTCCCTGGGCTCTCTAAGGAATTGTCCTCATCCTCATTAAAGAAGAGAACCACCCTGGAACAGGCTCTTGTCAAACAAGTTCCTCATGATTAGGGTAAGAGGACCCAATTTCCTGTTTATATTAATTATTAGAGAATTACGGTTTCATGGTAAGTTAAAAGTAACTTTTCTTTGTGTAATTACCTCATTTGCAAGGCAAGTGAGTAAACTTTACTTCCTTTCAGTAAGAAACCATTTCATTTTCAATTAGACCCTAGAATATCCCTTGGAGTCTGGCAGGTCCCCGGACCTGGGATTTGGTTTCTGCACAGGGAATCTGAAAGGGATGGAGGGATGCAGAATCGGTGATGGAAGTTCCTTCTACTTCCAGGCCATCTGATGGGAATGACATTCTCTCCTCTTCAAAATCATTCCTGTTCTCACTTCGGCAGCACATATACTAAAATAGGAATGACACAGAGAAGATTAGCACGGCCCCTGTGTGAGGATAACACACAAATTCCTGAGCATTCCATATTTTTAATCTACTCCTGAAGCCAAGACTACTCTGTATGTTAGCTAATTTGAGAATTAAAAAAAAAAAAAAAAAAAAAGAATCACTCCTGCCCCTTACCCTGGGCCCTACAGCCCTGAGACAGTGCTGCTTTCTCCCTGACGTGGAACAATGGCCTGTATATGCGGGTGTCGCCTTCATTTGTGTTCTCTGTCCATACTATCCCAGAAGGCTTCTCACCCCCAGCACGTGGCACACCCAGCACATAGAAGGGCCTCAGTAAACACTTGCTGATTGACTGAATGAATGTTTTTATTTCTGAATGTGCAATTAAAAGTCACTTGCCCTGGGGAGATTACTTCAATGTTTATTATTCTTTTTTGGAAATTGAAAGGGGAAATTTTAGTTGATTCCATAAATTGATATTTATTAATGTCTAATGCATATCTGCAGAAACTAAAGACATTCAAACTGGCAGCGTATTTTAGGCTGACCGGAACCTATACCCTACCATTGCTTTGTGTTGAATTTCTTCAATTAATTAATTTAATTTAATTTTTTTTCTTTTGAGAGAGACAGAGCAAGCATGCACACATGAAAGCGGGGAAGGGGCAGGAGGAGGATCCTTTTTTTTTTAATTTATTTTTTGAGAGAGAGAGAGAGCGAGCGAGCCAGTTGGGGAGGAGCAGAGAGAGAGAGGGAGAGAGAGAATCCCAAGCAAGCTCTGTGGCGCCAGCTCAGAGCCCATGATCTCACGAACCTTGAGATCATAACCTGAGGCGAAATCAGGAGTCTGTCACTTAACTGACTGAGACACCCAGGAGCAGAGAGAGAGAGGGAGAGAGAGGGAGAGGGAGAGAGAGAATGAATCTTAAGCAGACGCTATGCCTGGCACTGAGCCCAATCTCAAGACCATTAGATCATGACCTGAGTTGAAATCAAGTGTTGGTCACTTAACTGGACTGAGCCACCCAGGTGCCCCAACTTTGTGTTCAATTTCAAGTGCGAGTTGTGACTCCCACCTCTGTGTCAGGGGTGACGGTGGACACTGTGCACTTGTCTGTTGTCATCCTCATTCCTTGCATGTATAGTTCAAGGAAAATGCCAGTTTTTAACAAATATACGTTCAGACAAACAAACCTTTCTCCCAAGGAACTAAGTTGAATGGATCTCAAAGATATGAGGAAAGTTTCATTATATGAAGCAATGACATTTAGTGGGGCCTTAATCCATAGCCCCTCATATTAAGGTAACATTAAATCATCTCGTCAAACAAATATTTTTTTGACACCTGTGCTGGACACTGGGAGCACAGTGTCGAACATGGATTTATTTCTTCTTTCTCATGAAACTTCTGTGTCTCCTGAGGGGAAGCCAGACCAAACAGGAAAAAGGCAAGTAAACAAGCAAATGACTTAAAATGGTTCCAGAATGTGACAATAATAAGGCCCCATTTCATTGATTTTTAAGACACATTTCTTTTCACCTTTTAATATTGTTGAAATTGTGATGTCTTAAAATGGGAATGTGTGTTTAATATATTGCTTTTCCCCCTGAGAAGTTATTAAATTGATGCTTTGACTTCCGATCGATGGTGTCTCAGAATGGACGAAATATGGTAATGATAAAAGCTCACATTTATTGAACACTAACTATGAGTCAGGTGCAGAGCGGGACATGCTGCAGCATTGTCTCTTTTATTCTGGATAACAACCAGATGAGTCATGTAGAAGCCCCTGTGCTTTACAGGTGAGAGAAATGCCTCTCAGGGCCGTGAGGCACCTGGCTTAATGGCGAACACCTGCGGGGGCCGGTATTTGAACCCCGGCATGCCTGACTCTGCTGTCTTAGTTGCCAGTGTTATTCCCTCCCCCTGCCGCCGATCCCTTTTGGAAATACTTGGTGCAAAGCGATCAATGCTTTTAGGATTTCCCCAAGTACTCCTAGGTTGGCTATGTGGTTTCCGTATAACGAGGAGGTACCCCTGAAAGGTAATTTATGTGTAAATGGGCTCCCCAGAAACACACTGCAGAGACTACACCCGCAGAGCTCGTATCCACTAGTGAATCTTGGGACAAGGACTGGGGCCCATCTTGATCAGTGTTCTTGCAGTCCTTGACCTGCTCTGGTGAGCACTTAGAAAAAGGTACAAAGCGGGGCGCCTGGGTGGCGCGGTCGGTTGAGCGTCCGACTTCAGCCAGGTCACGATCTCGCGCTCCGTGAGTTCGAGCCCCGCGTCGGGCTCTGGGATGATGGCTCAGAGCCTGGAGCCTGTTTCCGATTCTGTGTCTCCCTCTCTCTCTGCCCCTCCCCCGTTCATGTTCTGTCTCTCTCTGTCCCCAAAATAAATAAACGTTGAAAAAAAAAAAAGAAAAGAAAAAGGTACAAAGCAACCTTTGTATTACCTGGGAGTCCCTTTAGAAAGATGTTCTGCTATGAAGAGAGAAAACTCTCGATTTTACTGTGGGGAGGATAGGGTCTGCAGTGGGAGGATGCTAGAGATACTTTCTAAACCAAGCCAACCCCAGAGAGGTTAAGCGGCTTGCTTGGCATGCCTGAGGCTGCCCTGGAGAATCAGAAGCAAGGCCCTGACCTTTCAGACCCACGAGGGGTTTATGTCACTCACTGGTTCACCTCTTTGTCCTCTGTCCTTTCTCCTTCTTCCCCCATTTCCTTCTCTCACTCTCCCTCCTTGCCTTTTTCTTCCTTTTTATTTAAAGAAGGGAATGCTAGATTGAAAAGGTATGAAATAACTGTGGTGGCCAAAGCAGTGAAGAGTGACAGCTAAAATAGAAAGTTCTGGAACTTGAAAAAGTATGAAGGACCACTAAGATTAGTTGAGGATTGATTTATGTGGCTAAATAGTTAATATGCTCAAAGAGGTTTTAAAATATGAGGCTTGTGATTAATATTTATAGCTCTAAGTGATGAGAAATGACCAGAAAAGAAGCCTGTTGGGTTGACTTAAAGATTCGAAAAATCTCCTGAGATCATACAGGCTCAGGAAGGGGGAAGGCGGCTGTGCTATCGTGTTGGAAGAAGCTGGCTAATGCATGAGGAATCCAAAACAGGAGCTCTGGGAGAGGCTGTGTATGCACTGGAGGCAGGAGGGACTTGGAGGCAATTTCCACCTTCATTGAATTCATCTCACACAGACTGGCCTGATTTGGTTTATACTGAGCTTGTAAATCGAAGACTGTACAAAAAACCAGCGCATGAACTAGTAACCTATTTAGAAAATTCGTGAAAGAATTGGAAACGGAACACTTTGAATCCATCCAGTTAGCCACCGGAAAGAAACACTGAGGGAGAGAAGGACTTCTGGAAAAATGGGTGCTTATCTGCCCTGCCTGCCTGTGGCTGTTGCCACGGGGAGTCAGCTCACTGGCTGTCCCAAGAGAAGAAATGTTTGTGGCTACAAATCTGCACTCTGTAGTTTAGTGTTCCCGGAGATGTCCTCTCCCTTTGGCGTGCGAGCAGTTTATATATATTTGGCTAAGCTGAATTCTTCTAACTAGAATATAGCACGCTGTCTTGGAAATTTCTCACTGCTAAATGAATGTTTAAGAGCCTGTCATTAGTTGATAAACATAGATACAGAAGAAGAAACTCATTTTAAGAAACTCTGGCATTCTGGCCTTAAAAAGAATAAATTACAGTATGATTAGTCACTTCAAAAAGGGTTTCTTCATTTAAAAAAAAAAAGCTTCACCAATGAGTATCTTTGAAAAAAAAAAGAAACCCAAATCAAAAAAAAGAGAGAACTTTCCAACTTTATATTCTTACAAATATATTCAGTATATAAATGTAGCTTACTCCACCTAAATATATACACAATGAACTTTGCACTACTTTGAGCTCATTCATGTATTCGTTCATTCAATCACATAAGAGATATTCAGGCAGATCGCATGAGGAAGACAGAGAAATAAAATAGTGTCTTAATCTTCAAGTAGAAGGAATTGTCACTTCCTGTTTTTGGTGATATTGACTACGTTTTATGAAAATAAAGTGTTTGCTGTAAAAGATTTAGTAAATACAAAAGGAATCACAAGGAAGGAAGAAATAGGCCTGAAATCTCCATACTCAGAAGGATTCACTGTGGGAATGTTTATCCATTTCCTTCCTGTTACTTCTGGGAGTGGTACAGGCACGTGTACAGGGCTGGCTGAAAACAGGGTTTGAGGTAGGGCGGGGGGTGGAGACACTGAACCAAATGAAAGCAGGGCGAGAGCTTTGCAACTCCTAATGAGTTTGGACTTTTCCCTTTGGTGATGGGACAGATGGATGAATTAATGGCAAGGGAGTGGTGCACTTTAAATGCCTGGAATCTCTTTTCTCCTGCCTCCTATAGGAAACAGGAGCTCTACCTGGCTGGAAGGGTGTGTCAAAGAAGATACAAACAATATTTGGTGTCCCTAGCCAGGCTCTGTGCTAAGTGCTTGACATGGATTTCACTTCCTCCCCTAACAATGCTTTGGGTGGGAGATCCCACCGTGCCCCTTTGGCAGAGGATTCAGCTACTGATGCTTCAGGAAAATCCATATGCAGGAGGTTAGCCAGCTAGCTCACAATTGATGCGATTAGGATTTGAACCCAAACCATTTGGCTACAAGAGTCCCACTGCAATTATCTATTGTTGTATAACAAACCAAGCTGAAATTTAGCAGCCAAAAGCCACACCCATTTTATCGCAGTTGGAAATCCAGGCAGGGCTCAGCTTGGCTGGGTGTTTCTTCTCCTTATGGCACTGGCTAAGGTCACCTACTGATATTCACCTGGTGGCTGGGCATTTTGGGGGGAGGGAGGTCCGAAATGACTTCACTCACTTACTTTGTGCCTTGTCCGGGATCGCTGGGAGGGCGGGTGTAGCTGGGACTATTGACTGAAGCAATGGCCTCTTCAGGATGGTGGTCATCTCAGGGTATCTGGACTACTTACATGGCAGTTCAGGGCTCCCCAAGGCACTCGCAAATAGAAGCTGCCTTCGGGGTGCCTGGGTGGCTCAGTCAGTTGAGCCTCCAACTGCAGCTCAGGTGATGATCTCGCAGTTTGTGGGTTTCAGCCCTGCATCAGGCTCTGCACTTTGAGTGCAGAGCCTGCTTGGGATTCTCTCTTTCTCCCTCTCTTTCTGCACCACCCCCCCGCCCCCACTTGTGTTCTCAATCTCTCTCTCAAAATGCATACATAAACTTAAAAAAAAAAAAAAAGCTTCCAGTGTCTTAAAGCTTGGAAAGTGGCACAGGCCACTGCAGACATTCTTCTGTTGACCAAACAGTCACAATCCACCTGGAATCAAGGGGATGGACATAGATCATCGCTCTTCAACACCATCTGTGGCCATCCTTAATCTCCGAACATCTCAATACTTAATCACTGAGGAGACAGTGAGAGCCTGTCTGAATTGCTGGATTGTCTAGCTGGCTGATTGATTAATCTGTTAATCAAATGCACATTGGACAACTATCATGTGTTGGACACCAGGATATAACAAAACAACAGACGAGGTGTCCACCCTCAGGCACTTAGACTCGAACAAAGTGGCTAATCGTCACTGAGTAACAAACAGGGAAGATCGTGGGGCATCAGGTGCCAGGATGGACATGAGACAGCTGAGCACTTCTAGGGGGGTGACTCTGGACAGCTTCTTCAGGGAGGCCTTGCTGACAGGTGGGGTTGCACCTATCAGTTGACAGAGGAACAGAGGGCTCATCCTCTAGAAAGAAGAAATAGCAAGTCCCCAAACTCTCAAGTAGGAAAGGACTTCGTGAATCTATGGAACCAAGAAGAAACTAATATGCCAGAAGGATGGTGGAAAAGGTGGGGTGTGGTCCCAGCAAACAGAGCAGTGGGTAGGAGCCAGACCACCCAAAGCTTCATAGACCAGAGAAATTTCATTTCATCTCCCTGGCAAGCAGAAGCCACTGGGTTTTGGGCAGGGGGTGTAGCATGATCTAACAATGTTCACCTTTTCAGTGCATAGCTACAAAGTGCTGTGTGACTTTGAGCTGGACATTAACCTCTCTGGGCCTATTTTCACACTTGTAGTAAATGGGTTTGAGTGAATTGCAATGATCTTTTCAGCTTCAGTATCTTGACTCTGCATGTCCCTTGTTTACATTCGCACCTGGGATTGGCCCATCTTCACTTTGCAAGGAAATAAGCTACCTCTTGGACATCCTCCCCAGTCCTTCCTTCACGAATGTACCTGCCTGAGCCCATGTGTCAACACCAGCCCAACCAAGACATTTTATCCACAATTGTGCAGATTAGAGGAGGAGGCAGAGATTAGAAACGGCAGGGCTTGCACATTCCGACGGTTCTTAACTTGATTTAAACTTTTGACCTGTAATGCTTCCCAGCTGTTTTGGAGTCACACATCCCATCTTGATTAGACTCGCCCCCAAAAGTGATCCAAACAGAGGGGGTTGTTTCAGGGACCCATCACCCTGCCTGGCCCTGGGGTTTGCAATTCCTGGCTGAAGGTGGTCATGGCCCCCAAGCCTTTTGCTTAACACAGCCCAGCAGCAAGGGCTCACTCTCTTCCCCTCTCACTCTGTGCACACGGGGGCCACCTTTTTAACAATCTGTTTTTACAATGTGGAGAAAGAGGTGGGAGCAGGGGACGAGCCAGAGTCCCTGCCCCCCCCACACACTTAATGTACCCCAGGTGGCGGGAGTTAACTGGGAAAGCTTGGGGCTCGGGTTCCAAAGTACACATTGAAATAAATGAAAACCAACTGGAGTTGCAATGGGCAGAGGCACAAGAAGAAATTTCATCTTCGAGGTTATTTTTTCTTTCTTTCTTTCTTTTTTTGTTCAGAATGCTAATCACGGGGTGAACTCAGAAGGAATGTGCTTTCTCAAGATGAATTTCCTAACATGGTAGAAAATGGACAGAATCCAGGAAGCAGCTCTATTGCCTGGGGATGGATGTCTGCGTGCTGGCCACAAAGGGTGACCTCTCCATCCATCACCGGGGATGGAGCCCTGGCGCCTGCGGCCCACAGGATTTGGGGAGAGAGCTAAAAGTCCTCAAGTTTCTCCTGATTCTCTAGGAGCCAGAAATTCAGAGCCCTGGGTCCACATTTGGTTTCTCTGAAAATAAGCTTTCAGGTGATTCTTTTTGTACATGATGAGAAAATGCCCCAGGAACTCATATTTTTGTTCTGCGTGTTTCCTAGCATCTACTCAACTAAAGCACAACAACGTATTTATGTAAATTTGTGCAAATCAGCTGACAAAGATTTCCTATTATTTATTTCATGGACTCCATTCACTGGGCCACCCTGGAAATTTACGGCTGTACAATTGTTTGGAGACAGTGTATGTGGCAGGTTATGGAAACCAAACCTCCAGTCAGAACAAACCACCTTCACCATTTGGAAGCGTTGACAGGTCCCCGCTCACCTGGGCTCTCCTACTGAGCCTGGTTCCTGAGGGCCTTCCTTCAGCTCCTGACTCAGCCAACTTTCTCATCTTGGTTACCACAGACTCTCTTCTTGCATGGTTGATTCCAGTCCCCCTGATTCTGTGGCTTTTCCCCAAACGTACCAGGCAAGTTCTTAATCCCTTTGCATGCTCTGTTCCCTCTGGCTGAGAGAGTTTCCTCATGTGCCCTGAAGTTCCTCACTCCATCCGCCCTTGAAAGCACATGCTCCCTGGAAAGCCTTCTCAGTGGTTTCAGGTACAATTATTTCCTGTTATTTCTCACTGCAAATATGACATTAGGCCCATTGTAAGAGGATCCCATTTTGTGAGCCTTTTGAGGGTAGGCGCCCTGGTTCATCTCTGTTTCTCACAGTCCTTGTCCAATGCCTGCACAAAGTAAATGCAAAATAAATGTTTTCTGATTGAATTGGAGCACTTAATAAATATAAAACTTTATATAAAGATCCAGTTTACAAATAGCAGTAATTTCTAATGAACTCTACAAGCATTTTTTGAGCGTCTGCACATCCAGGCATTGGGTGACAGCTTCTGCTATCAGGGCACAGCGTGGGTTGGTGTTTTATGTTGCCATAACACAGGTGCAGACATCACCATAGCTGGGACCCACCAGTTCCTCTCTTCTCCGTGACATTTTCCTCAGCTCTTTCCTGACTCCTGAGCATGCCCAGTGAGCCACACTGGGGAAAGATTTCACAGGGCTGGGACTGTCAGCCCCAGGGGCAAGGTGACCAGTGTTTTATTACATGATTACCATGGACAAGGTCCCATGCCTCAGTCACTTCATTCTTAAACCTCATACCATTCCAGAAAGAATCCAAAGAAGGAGACTGTTCTAAGTTCTGTTTTACATATGAAGAAATGGAAGCTTAGAGAAGTTGTCATTGGCCTAAGATCATTCATCTACTGATTATATGTCTAGAAATCTCTGAAGACCCAGAACTCGACTTTGAAGCCTAGACTTCTTTCACTGATCCCTGACAACCTTGTGTTCACTACTCCCACCCCTGCCTCAAGCAAAGTTCCTTATAATAAACAAATACATTTAATTGACCCTACAGGTGCATAACTATGTATATCTTGTTGGTGAAAGGGCATCATCAGGTTCAACTCTATTTTTTATGCCATACTTCTTTTTTATGATGCACTCTGGGACTTCCAGATGCATTCAAAACTTCCCTAGGTGTTCATTCATAAGGCAGATTCTACCTGCAGAGGAGGGTTCAGGGGACACAGAAGTGTTGGCATCAGACTCTGGTCCTCCAAGGAAAAGCTTCTGCAAGGAAAACTGGACGTGGCTTGATGCTGAGGCTATGAGACACTCTCCATCAAGAGGAAAGCCAAGGATTCAGCCAATGTGTGCAGGACTCTTGGGACATCATATCCATCACCCCTCTGTTCTATCTACTGTGTGGGTGGAGGGAGGTTTTATTTTATAGTATTTTATTTTATTATTATTTTTTTTTACTTTTCATTTGGATGTGACCCATCTTGTCAGCCCATTCTTTTATGCCCATGCATACAAATTAATTCTGTGGGTAATTCTGATAGAAAATTTGATGAGTTGGCCAGAGAAACTTCAGTAAGAGAAATTAAATTAAAAGTAGTAATTTTAAGAGAGGAGAAAAATAAAATGACAGTTTTGATCATTTCAGGCCCAGGGCATTGGATGGAGACGACATTTCAGCATTCTAATTCATTTCCTCATTTTCATTCTTTATTTAAATTGCCACTGCATCTGGAAGGAGGCTTTTCAGCCCATCCTGAACTTGCAGGAAGTGGAGGAGGTTTTGCTGCCCGGGTTTGTTCACTAGATGGCGTGGCTCAGACTACTTATCTGCCTTGCCCGGATTCAGCTGGCTCAGGAAGCCATCACTGGACTCCTGTCAAATTTCTGTTAATTTCATTTGGGACAAACAGCATGCCCCTAAGAGTATAAGAAGTCGGGGGATTCTTTGATTCTTGAAGCAGGAGTTATTGCTGGAGAAGTGCCTGCTACTGGATTAGGAAAGATTCATAGAGCCCGACGGTACCTTGTAGATCATCGTGTCCATCTGTGGTTTCCAGACTTATTCGTTAGAGTAAAACACTTTCCTCAGCAAAATGCTATGCAGAACCAAATACGTAACACAGGAAATAGCATAGCTCCTGTGGTTGCTTTCTGGAACCCTTGGGATTCGAGAACTATTGATCTTATGCCTTCCCTCCCTCCCTCCCTTCTCTTCCTTCTTCTCTCCCTTTCATTTTCCAGAGTTGGAAATGGAGGATGAGATAGGACAAGATGTTCATGGCAGATCTTGGCCCCAAACCAGTCACTGAATAATCTTTCTGTGAAGCCACTGCCTTGTTTATTTAAATCCCGCCGAGTTCCCATTAAAGGAGTCTCCAAAGAAAATGGTTCTAAATTCCCTGGGAGATACTGTTGTGGATGGAGACACACAGTTGTTGAATCAGTGTGTTGATACTGATCATAAATTCAAACAGGACAAGTGTGACAATGACAAGTCTGTGGATTCCGGGCCAGACACTGGACAAACTCTTTCATGCCTTATTTTATTTTTCTTCACAAGAAAAATGTGAGGTTTGTTTTTCTATTCCTACTTTACAGATGAAGAAAATTAGATTCAGAGGTTAAACTTTTTGTATCAACTAATGTATTAAGGTAGGGGTGAAGCTCTTATGACAAAGAGACCCTAAAACACAGTGTCTAAGTACAGTAGAATTTACTTCTTCCTCACATGACAGTTCACAGGAAAGTGACCCAGGGCAGCTGGGTGTGGCTGGGCTCATTCCAAACTATGGCTTCTATCTCTGTATCTAATATGGCTTTATCAGATCCTTTCACTTCCCAAACATCAGAGAAGCCACATAGCCAGTAAATGACGGGGCCCAGATTTGAACCAAGGCTTATGTGATTTGAAAGGCTGGTGTTAACTGACCACTGGACAAACTTCCCCCATTACTGGGGCACCTGGGTGGCTCAGTCAGTTGAATGTCCCACTTCAGCTCAGGTCATGATCTCACAGTTTGTGGGTTTGAGCCCCGTGTCAGGCTCTTTACTGACAGCTTGGAACCTGGAGCCTGCTTTGGATTCTGTGTCTCCCTCTCTCTCTCTGCCCCTCCCCAGCTCATGCTCGCTCTCTCTCTCACTCTCTCTCTCTCTCTCTCTCTCAAAACTAAACTAAAAAGAAAACAAAACAAAACTCCCAACTTCCTCCATTACTTCCATCCCCAATCATTACAGATCAAATATAACAACAAACTGCCACCGTCTAAGGCATCATGGTTAGTTGTGGTAGCCAGCCTGCAAGATGGCTTCCAATCATTCCTACCTGTGGTATCCATGCCCTTGCGTAGTTCCCTCTCACAAGAATGGGGCCAGCCTGTGTGGTCAACAGAATATCATGGATATCATCGCCAATACCTTTTGAGGAGGCTAAGTCCCCAAAGACACTGAACTTTCTGCTTAGCTCTTTCTTGGATCCCTAGCTCTGGGGAAGCCAGCATCATGCTGGCGGACACTCTAGCAGCCTTATGGAGAGGTCCACATGATAAGGAACTGAGGCCTTCCAACAGCACCCAGCACCAGCTGGCCAGCCGTGTGAGTGCACCGCCTTGGAAGCAGATCCTGCGGTCTCAGACAAGCCCGTGGAGAGCTGCACCCTGGCCCGATCCCGAGTGTAACGTCCTCAAACTTCCCGCACCAGAATCAATCAGTAAAGCTGCGCCCAGATCCCTTGCCTCATGGAAAATATGTGAGATAATAAACGTTTATTTTTATTTTATGCCACTAAATTTCATGGTAATTTGTTATGCAGCTATAAATAGCTAATATATTAGTATAGATGGGAGGTTAAGAAGATGCATTTTTTTTTCTAGCCCAAACTCCAACCACCTTCTCAGGAGAGCCTTAACTGATCCCATCAGGGAAGTAGCTACTTTTCTTTCCTCTGAGTCATGGTTCCTTTACCCCATCTCATGTCACTCAAAGCTGAACTATGTATGTTTACAAGTCAGTTTCCTTCTCCAGACCACTCTCGTTCCTCAGTGACAATGGCTTGTGTTCAGATTCTTCTTCCCTGTGGCCTAAGAGCGCCAGATTACATGTGTATTGAAGTGACTGCCTGAAACCTTCTACCTATCCTTCAGCTCATTTGTTTTATAATATTATGCACATATTTGCTTCAGATGTAGGCTCTAGAAACATTGTGTTGCCTTTTACATGAAGCCTCTCAGTTGCTTCTTTGTTACAGTAACAGGTTTTTAAAAATACTCTGTATAAATAAAAGATAAATCTCCTAAGGGCCAGAGATCATGCTGTTTTAGGAGCTTTTACAAATAGTTAGCACCTCCTTATTCTTGGAAATCAGGCCTGAAATCTCATCAAAACAAATGTCCCCTGGAGATCCCCAGGGCTGAGATTTTTTTTTTTTTTTTTTTTTTTTTTTTTTTAATCACATTCCCTCTTTTCCCATTTAGAAGAGGAGAGAGGAGGCCTGTCATGACCTTGCTTGGCTCAGGTCTCCCCTGTTTCCCTGACCTGGGGGTTTCTACCTTCTGATGGATCTACCTGCTGCATTTCTGAAGCCACCTCATTTCCAGTCATGCATACAGCCTTGTGGGTAACCTTTTTGCAAAAGCACCCAAGAAGTTTCATCTAAATTTCCTTCCACGGCGCTTAATTTAGAACTGTATCAGAGGGAAGTTGGAACACATTCTGCGTCCTTTTGAAACCTAGATATTGTTCTCGGTCTTCAGACTCTAGGAAGTTAGGGAAATTTGTGTAAGTTACACGGATTTGACTTTTGGTTTAACAAAGGAAGAAGTTGAAATGTTTTCAGTGTGATTGTGGCTTAACAAATGAAAAAGGAAAAACAGGGTATTTTGTGATGGTCTACATTGTTCTCTTGTTGAAAATGCCATAGACGCAATTCCTCATGGGTATCCACATTCCCATCTTTACTGGGCCTTTGGTCAGAGACTTGAGTCTAGATTGAACTACAACCTTCCTCCTCCAAGAGTTACGTGTTCATATTAAAGAACATTAAGGAGCAGATTTTCTTTTTTGCTTGTTTTTCATGATGACCTTAATTAACTCACATGGGACAGTGATTAAGATCATGTTTATGAAAACAGTCATGCATCAATGCATCATCAGAGAGAGGGGTTGTAAATTTTATCCCCCAAAACTTCCCCCACCCCAAACACATCTCAGTTATAAACATTTTCCATGCTTACCCAGATTTAAGGCTCTATCGATCCACATCATTGATTGAATAACATTGTATTCTTTGTTTTTGCTGTTAATGAAAAAATCAGCTACGTGAATTCCTGTGTCACTTGTAAGATGCATTCGTATTTTTAAGACATAATGAAAAAGGAAAAGAAATATTTATCATATGTTTAAGGATGTTTGATAAGTTTCTTGAGAGGTAAAGCCTCTTGATTCCTGGAGGTGATCAGGCAGAAACATGAATGGAGGTTAACGCACTGGAAAAAGGGCTCTAAAGTCCTGTCAATATGCCTGTTTCCAACACGAGACGGAAAGATCTTTGAGGAAAGGGATGATGTCATGTGCACTGCTGGGTCCCCAGCACCTCGGTCGATGCCCAGCACCCAGAGTCACTTGATAATTATTTGCTGAACGAATCAAATATCGGAGATCACAGGGCCTCCCTGATCTCTTCCGAGTTCCACCCATGCCCTCATTATCTCCCCACCTCAGAAGGCTGTTGCAAGCATCGAATGAGGTTACCATGCACCCAGAAAGTCCTGGTATAAGTAAAATTCTCAGCAAACAGATGTCTGCTCCTTCCGCTCCTCTTCACGCTCCCCCTCCTTCCATATTCTTTGCCTACTCAGGATCCTTCAACAGAAATTAAACTTTGCAGACGTATTCCCCAGGGCCTTCCCGAAGATGTACTCTTTCTGGGAGAAACTGAGTTTATTGACTCTTCAGCCTTGAGAGAGCAGTACGGGGGGTGGGGGTAGGGGGTTTGGATAGGGGCTGGTAGAGGCCCTGCTCCATCAGGCTGGGCAGGGGGCAGCAGCCCATGCCACAGGATGCCCCTTTCTCCCCGCGCAGACCAAGCTTCCAGGTCGGGGGAGAGCCGGCTTTCCCTCCCACAGCGGGGCTCATGTCACCTGCCCCCTGAATGAAGTCTAGGCTGCTGGGTATGGCACTCAAGGCCTAGTTCTTTGACCTAAGTTGTACTTCTGTCTTTGTCCTCGTACTGTATCTATCACAGGCCTGGAATGTGAGGGGGGCTGGGCACATTCACGTGGGAGATGTGAAGAAGGAATTTTTTTTCTCCCCATCCATTTTCTTATTGAAGGGTGCTAGAACCCGGGGGACTGTGGTTTGAAGTCCAGCCTCAACCTCGTGTGCTCTCCCTCTCTGCCCATGATCATCTTCTTCCAGAACGGCCTCCATTCATGTCGTCCATCATCACTTCAGGCCCATGTGGCTCACGGCCTGCCACCTCCTTCCTGCAGCCCAACATACCTGCCTTTGCAGAGTGAGAACTTCAGTAGCTTTGGTCTGCTTTTATTAAATGCATCCAGGTGGAGATGAACCTTGTATGCTGGGCTGGAGGTGAGGGTCATTTCCCCAAAATGCAGTAGAAGCCAAAGAAGAATTTAAAGTGGGGTTGACAATATCAGGCTTGCGTGTTCGATCGCTCAGGCAGTGTTGTGGTGGGCAGATTCTGCAAGGGAGAGATGAGAGGCAGTGAAATAAATTAGGAGTTGAATCAGGCTTGGTTGGGTCTGTTGGTACTAAACCCATCCCTTACCTGTCTTTTTATTCCTGTTCCCTAGCTTCAGAGGGAAGCCGGGATACTCTGTGTCTTTGTTCCTTTCCTTCCTCCTCCTCCTTCGCTCTCTCCCTCTCCCTCAGTCTCCCTCTGTTCCTGTCTCTCTCTCTCTCTCTCTCTCTCTCTCTCCTTTCTATATAGGCCTTCCATGATTTCAGCTTCCCCCACATGATTCCAGACTCGGGACTCCAGTGATGTTATCTCCCCCCTTTGCCCCTGAAATCTAAGGAAGGTAGCAACTTCCTGCTGCTGTGAATCTCTGTCACCTCTGTGGATTCTCAGCTCTTCTAACACTGGTATAACCAAATTCCTGCTTTTAGTTCCTCTTGTTCGGATGCTTTCTGTGGTTTCTGTTTTTCTGTTTGGACCCCGAGATAGCAGGCTATTGAAGTCATACATGTAAAATATGTGAAGGCCTAAATAAGAGTGGCTGGAGAAGAGGAGAAGGTTTAGAGATGGCCTTAATTAAAATCCTACATAGAGTTGTAATTCCTTGTCTTCTTGACCTAAAGAGTATCCTTTGTGGGGCGCGCCTGGGTGGCTCAGTTGGTTGAGCATCTGACTTCAGCTCAGGTCATGATCCAGCAGTTCATGGGTTTGAGCCCCGCATAGGGCTCTGTGCTGACAGCTCAGAGCCTGGAGCCTGCTTTGGACTCTGTGTCTCCCTTGCTCTCTGCCCCTCCTACGCTCATTCTCTCTCTCTTTCTCTCTCTCCCCTCTCAGAAATAAATACACATTAACAACAATTAAAAGAAACGTTAAAAAACGAGTATCCTTTCCTATTATGACATTCCGCCATTTCGGATACTGTCCCCTAGATCTCAAATAGCATTGGTCTTTTAAGACCCCCTTGTTATGTAACTCTGCCAGTAAAGAATGATGCTTGGTCAGGCATGGGTGCTTTAATTTATCACCAGTTTTCACGTTTCCATGAAATGAAACAGACAAGGAGAACAAAAGACTAAAACAGAAATGAGAAGAGAGACAAAGCATTAACCTACAAGTTAATAGACCAGGTATATCTGGTTATTTGTTTGCTTTGGCTAAGTGTCTAACTACCTGGGTGATCTCAGGTGAGTCACTTTCCTTCTTTGGGGCTTACTTTCTCCATCTTAAAGAATATGATCCTAATGTGCCTTCCAGTCTTGGCCAAAATTCACCATACTCTCTACTGTCCTGAGAGCTTATCATGGGATCCATCCCATTGACTTGATGACTTCTCACGCTCTCAGTGACTGATCCGTGATATTAAAGCCCACATAAATGCTAATAACCTTGTTTCCCTTTGAAAAGCTATGAGAGTACAGATGGATTTTCCAGGCCCCATCTGAGCTTTGCACCCAGCAAATCAAATATCACACATTTAAATGTCCTTGGCACTCAGTGTAGACAGAAGCCTTAGCCAGACACTGCAAGGAAGGTTGGTTCATTCACCACAAAGTAGTTCAAAGTCAGACCCTCTGTTTTTGAAATGAACCAACTTGCCTCTCACCGTCTGTTTTGTAGGACCTGGAATGATACACACTCTTATTTCCATTTGCAGCCTAATCTGTTCCCAGAAATATGTACTAGAAACCAGGAGAGAAATGTCATCCTTTGGCTGGTTACCCTAAGATACCACAAGCTACCTTCTTTTTATTTTCTTATCTTTTCTGTATTTTAAATTATGATACTTTTCTAGAAATATCTTTATTTAAACATATTTCTCTGTCTGGGAAAATGGAAAAATGCACTTCTTCCTTGACTGGCACTAAGGTCCATGCTGGAGATGGTGTCTCCTTTTTCATGAAGCAGAATCTCTCATGGGGACCTTGGCGTCCTTGCTATGTAAATTGTATGGAGGTGTTTGTTTAGATGTTGATGGCAGCTTTCCAACCCATAACATACATGTATAGTCTGTGGCAAACACTGTGCTTATGTTGGGGATTTCTGAGATTAAAGACACGTGGCCCCTTCCATTCAGGGGAAGAAAATCTGACGGGAAGAAAAAGAATTGTGAATAATATATGCTACAATATTGGTGGATTTATAGTATTGGATACCTCTGTGATCTTGCAAGTTTTACCCTCATCCTCCAAAGCCAAAGAGTGGCCATTAGTGGCCAATTACTGAATGGCCAGTGTAGAACCACTGAGTGAGTTATAAGGCGTCAGGACTAGAATTAGATCTTAATTTGCTAAATCTTTTTTTCTTTTTTTCTTATTTAAGTGAGAGATGCATGCACATGAGTAGGGGAGAGGGGCAGAGGGAGAGAGAGAGAGAGAGAGAGAGAGAGAGAGAATCTTAAGCAGGCTGTATGCTTAGCACAGAGCCCGATACAGGACTCAATCCCACGACCCCAGAATCATGACCTGAGCCGAAATGAAGAGTCAGATAACCGACTGAGCCATCTGGGTGCCCCCTAACTTCCCAAATCTTGGCAAAAAGAGTTATTCTAATCATTTTTCCAATATGGGAGTTTATATACCTGCATGTTTGAAACAAAAGTTTCCAATATATTCAAAAGTATAACCTGTCAATTTGAAGGTATGCCTCAAAAGTCATAAAAATGGTACATGGATCTCGTGCCAACACTTTCTCTTAAAGGAACACACCCTAGGAAGCTATAGATGCTCTCAAATGTGTATTGTATGTTCATTACAGAATTATTTTCAGTAGCCACAGGAGAAAAATACCACCTAATTATAAAGTGTGAGTTCAGTCAATTATGGTAGGGTGATATGATAGAATGCCATGCAGTGGTGATGTAGAAAAGGACTTAATGGCAGGGCAAGAAATTTATGATACATAATTTGATAACATAGCAGGTGATGAAATTCTGCAGGCAGTGAGATTAAATTTAAATATTTGCGAGTGTTTGTGTATGTAATATAGTGATAGATATAGATGTAGGCACACACACATATTGGAAGAAGTGTAGAAGGGTATGCATACTACTTAACACTGGTTATTTCTTGATGAGGCTATGTGAAGTGACATTTTGTTTTGTGCATGTATGCTGTAATGTATGTGGATTGCTTTTAAAATCAGAAAATGTGTTGATTAAAAAAAATGGGACTGGTTTCCAGATATGCTGAATCCAGGACAATTAGTGGGGGCTAGCTGTCAGAGCCACTGGAGAGATTTTGAGTCTACAGGCTTCAAAACGCCCTTCCAGAATGAACTCCAACTTTGACATTTGGAAATGGGCCACTTGAAAATGGTCATTCCAAGCACATCTGTGTATGTAAGACTGAGGGTAGTTGTAATAAACAGATCTCTGGATGACATGGGATAGTTGGTTGGGTTGGACAGACTGACAATGGAGAGTCTTAACCAGATGGAGTTCACGGGATGGGGGCTCATGTCAATGCTCCCATCTGCTTCAACTCCTTCTCAAGGCACTGCTGTCACAATAGGGGAGTAATTAGAATAACTCTGAAGCAAGACAACCAAGCAGTTGCTCTGACATAGTCTGACTCAGACTTCAATATTGAATCAGGATCATGGGTATGGGATGGCTCTCCTCTTACCTGATTCACGATGGGGATTTTACATTGGAGGCACAGAATGATAGTGGAACTTACTCCCTGAGACTAGTGATATACCTGAATGCATCTCAACAATGCCCTACGAACCACTTTCTAGAGGGAAAAGTTGGAGGCTTCCTCTGCAAATAACTAAGACAACAAATTACCTATTGTTTGAGTATTTTGTGGCCCACAGTGTGCATCGATTAGATGTAGTTTCCTTGGCTCCCTTCCACCACACTCATGCCTTCTTTCCATTCCTTTTTAATTCCCAATAAGGAGGAAGGATTGGCTAATCTGAATGAGTCCAGGAGAGCCACTGATGTTTTGCTGCTGGGTGTGGTGATCATATGTTAAGGCTCATCATTCCCATAACCATTCTTTTTCTTCTTCCTTCTCTACAAGTCTGGGCAGGGCCTATCCTCAGGGCCAGTTTTCTTCTTCACTCTCCAGGTTCCCTGAGTTTGCAGCTGGGCAGACAAGGGGACCAGAGCCCCTGTTTTAGTTCCACTACTAGCTTGCCATCCAGAGCAAGTATGCATTCCTCTGTGGCCTGCAGTTGTCCCATCTGTGAACCAGAGGGATAGGCTTGGTAGTCCCCAAGTTGTCTTACAGCAGGATTTCTCAACCCTATTGACATTTTGTGCATTGACATAATGTCTTTGTTGTGGCGGGCTTTCTGTGCATCACAGAATGTTTACCAGCACCCCTGGACAGTAACACTGCCCTCTCCCCTTATGACAACCCCAAATGTCTCCAGACATTGCCAGATACCCCCAGAGGAGCAAGGTTGCCCCTAGTTGAAAGCCACTGCATTTCTCCTAAGACTTCCTAGGTGCACTTTCACCCCCCATTTTCAGTGTTGGAAAGTAGCATGTGGTTTTCCTGATACATGTGGGCAGGTATCTCTAGAAAAGCCACATCACAGAGAGTTCAATTTAAAACTCTCGCCCTGACACACAGCCACGTTGAGAGGTCTGGCTCACCTCCAGCAGACCTCAGACACCCTGAAGGGTGGGTGTTCCCCTTAGGGACCTTTAGCACAGCCCCTCCTCCGCTTCCAGAGGAGTCAGGGAGTGAGGCCTTGTTCTGCTTCCTGGCCCCTGAGAGCCCATGGGGATTTGGGGCTTGGCTCAGAGCCCACACAGGGGAGAGGCTGGTGTGGAGGCGAGACCAGGGCAATGATGAGAGAATGCAGGAGTGGGGTTAGGCATTTCCTTAGCTTCATTGGAAACAGATGCCTAGCGGAGGTGGAGGGCTGGGGCCTGCTTCAGACCAGAGTGCTTGGCAGCTCTCCTCCCCATAGCCCTCAACCCCCGCTGTCTTCCCCCCCACCGCCACAGGCACCACCAGGTGATTATTTAAGAGGAGGGCTCTGGTTTTAAGGGAAGCTATGTTTGTGTGACACAGGAATGAAATCTGTTTTCGTGAGAGCATGAGCATATGTGATAGGACTCTATACATGTGATCATAGATCACTGGGATTAAAGAACATCAGGGCAATAAGGACCTTCACTGATCTGAGTTCAGCATCTCCATCTGAGGTCTGAAATCAAAAATAGAATCCAGGTCAGTTAATTCCCATGGTCTTCACCCATAAACACCCAAACCTCAAGTCCTCTTTTAAGATGTAACACATTAAAATATACCTGACTACACTTGCCATTCGTGGCCTGTGCCTATGGCAGACATTACTAACTGATCACAGAACTCTTTCTTCCTGGGTCTTAATCCTGCCTCACGATCTTTTATCTACACCACAGTCTAGGTAGCTAGTACCAATCAGAGACGACATATTTGTCAGTTATTTGGTCTGTCAGGGTCTTTTTAGAGATACAGTTGACCCTTGAACTACTCTGGTCCACTTATATGAGCATTTTTTCCCATAAATACATCAGAGTACTGCAAATGTGTTTTCTTCTCATGATTTCCTTAATTATGTTTTTTTTTTTTTTTTTTTTTTTTCCTCTGGGGAACCTGGGTGGCTCAGTCAGTTAAACGTTTGACTTCGGCTCAGGTCATGATCTCACAGTTCGTGGGTTTGAGCTCCGTGTCGGGCTCTGTGCTGACAGCTCAGAGCCTGGAGTCTGCTTCTGATTCTGTGTCTCCCTCTCTCTCTGCCCTTCCCCGACTCTCTCTCTCTCTCTCTCTCTTTCAAAAATAAATAAACATTAAAAAAAATAATGTATTCTTATCTCTAGCTTACTTTATTGTAAGAATATAGTATAAAATATCAGTTAATGAACTGTTATGTTATCAATATGGCTTCTGGTCATAGCCAGCTATTAGTAGTTAAGTTTTGAAGGGGGGGCCTGAGTGGGTCAGTGGGTTAAGCCTCTGACTCTTGATTTCAGCTCAGGTCATGATCTTGTGGTTCATGGGTACGAGCCCTGCACCGGGCTCTGCTCTGACTGTGTGGAAACTGCTTGGGATTCTTTCTCTCTCTCTCTGTCTCTCTCCCCCCCCGCCCCCCGCTTGTGCATGCACACTCTATTTCTTCCTCTCAAAATAAATAAATGAATAAACCTTAAAAAAATATATATAGTAGTTAAGTTTTGGAGAATCAAAAGTTATACACTGATTTTTGACTGCAGGAGGGTGTCAGAACCCCTAGCTCAGTGTTGTTCAAGGGTTGACTGTATGTGAAGGCAAGGACCTGTGGATATGTGTTCATCTGAGATTGTCTTTTTGAGAAATGATCAAAGGAAGTACGTCAGAAGTATTTGCTATTCCAGGGCTTCTCGAACTTCACTGTGTACATGAATTACCTAGGATACCTTTCTAAAATGCAGTTAAACCTGGGGAGAGTCCTGGGATTTCTGAAGCTCTAACAAGCCCCCAGGTGACGCCGATGCAGCTGGTCCACAGACCACACATTGAATAGCAAGCTGTTCACCCAATGGGTTATTTTACCACTTAGGAAACTGATTCAAGAGACTGAAGAGAGGAGTCAAGGCTGCTTCACCATCAACATGACAAGTTTCTTGGTGCAGGAATTCCAGTAACCTTTTGCTCATCGTTCTGTATTTCTACTGACTTTTTTCTCTCTACCCCTGCACCCATCTTGCGGTTACCAACCTAGTCAACTGGGGGCATCTCAGAACTGATGTCCACCTCTACTTTGGTGTGTTCAGACCCTGACCACAAGAAAGCACTGTTTGTCTTCACACTTCTGATCCTTCTGGAACATTCTTAAAGATCCTGCAGGAAGCCACACCCTGCTGAGAATTGAACCTTAACCTAGAGCAATGGAGTGGTTGGGTAGTCACTGAAAGGTCTACTTCCTTTGAGCAAACCTCATTTATTTATAGAAGTCCTGCTGTGTGTGGGGGGGGACTCATCAGACCTTACATGTGCTGTGATGGCTTAAGAGAAAGGGGTGGGGCCTCATTTTTTGGTAAATCACCTCTGAGTTGAGAGAGAGTTTTTAAAATCCACCCTGAATAACAGAAAAGGGAAGAGTAGTGGGGAGGGGGCATTCCTTTATTTTTATTCAGTAATTGAGACATCTCACCTTACACTGGCATAATTATATTGTCAAATGGAAGATGCTTCAAGTAATTAGCAACATAATTAGTCAAGCTTTTCTGCTCCTCATGTCCTCAACTAGAACAATCCTTGTATCCAGTGCCCTTTGCAGCGCAGGACAGTCATCGACAAGGAACACGTTCTTCTTCCTTTTCTTTTAATGAACAAAGAGAGAAAAGGACAACGTATGCAGGGTCTTTTAGGGATGCCTCAGAAGGGCTGCCTATTTGGTATTGGTTACCGAATAAAAACTGAATTTGGGGGAAGATACCATTAAAAAGCACATAACATGGCTTTGGTCAGGTTGTTGTTGCTGCCCTTGTTATTATTATGAATAATAGTAACACTTTCTTAGAACTTGGTTGTTCTTTCCTCGGGGTTTATGAACTTCTCTCTGACAATCTTTTCATCAAACACAAACACTTGGAAATTTTAGCTGATTTTGCAGAGCTTGTAAAGAAGTCTCTTGATGTATCAAACCCTCCCTGCCCAGAAAAGCAGAGATGTGAAGGAGGTCAAACGGGCTCTGGTCTCCTCCAAGGGATGAATCTGGGTTTTGTCCTTGCCCTTGTCCTTTGCACTTGACATATGGTGGGCATCCAGTAAATGGTGACTCCATGAGTGGTACCCAGGCCATATCAACTGGGGATAAAATGAGGCCAGGTGCTATTCACCATGTACTTGGCCAAGAGCTTCAGTGCCTTTATACACATTAGCTCATTGGCTTCTTGTAGCCTTCCCACAGGACAGGTAGCATCATACTCTATTGAGAAGAAAGCCGAGGCTCAGTGAGGGTGTATTGCTAGTAAACTTGGATCATGGATTCTAACTGAAATGTCCTTGGCCCCCAAGTCCACAATCTGATTATTACCCCAGTACACCAGAATGATGAAGACCATTTCTCACCCATTCCAACTCCCTTCCCCTCACCAGATTCCTCTCTACTACTCCACGACTCATTGGTGCTCTTGGATGTCAGTCTTGATGGGGCTTCCTGACTATCTGGGCTGTGGGGCCTCTGGGAGTAGTGGGGAGCTGGGGGGGCTGCCATACTTTCTAGTCGACCTCAGAAACACATATATTTAGATTTGAATCTAAATGCTACATATCTGAGACAAATTACGTCATCTTTCTGAGTTTCTGATTTTCAGTCTGTTAAATGGGAATGAATATACAGACAGACATGGATTGATGGGTGGTTGAAAGAATGGAGGAATCAATGGGTTGGTTAATCCAGAACAAATAATTAATAAGAAGGTGATGGGTGAGAGGGTAGGCTGTGTTGGCATTAACGTGTATAAATGGGTAAGAGAGAGATTTCCTTTCCAGAGTTGAGATGCTGCTACATCTTAGGGTCGGGATGAAAGGACTCAGTAGTAAAAAGCAGCCAAGATACAAGGTTAGAACCCAGCTGGGGCCTTTGTAGTTCATTTTGTCTCAGGTCAACCTCTGCCAGGTTTGTGTCAGGGAGCATAAGCTAGATGCTGCATAAAATCAGAATTCCATGGTCAAAGGTCTTTAGGAAATTTAACCTGCTCTTGGAGATTCACATAGACAAGAGCATATTAAAGCCTTTGAGAAGTCTTACAGAAACCTGTTCTATTATAAGTGTCATTACTGTTTAAAATCCAGTGATTCTGCAAACTTTGCTCACAGAGCCTGTGTTTCACGTATTGCTTGTTAACTTCAAGAGGAACTATGTCCTGTAGGGTGTGAACTTGACACACGATGGCCCAGATTACAGAGCACTCTCGGTGTTACATCCACTTGCATGCGTTGGTGGTCATGGAGAATCACACACATGCTTGGGAGGCAGCCTCCGGATGATCACGTGATAGAATTAGGACTTGTATTACTGTCTCCATTTCACAGGTGAGTGACTGGGACTCAGGCAGGTGGAGCGAGTTGTCTCAGTTCGCGTGGCTTACAATGGACAAGTTGGACTGCAGTCTAGGTCTGCCGGTGCCAAGTTGGTCCCCTTAGAACCACACGTACTCCCACCGGGCAGCCACGGAGGCCTTTGGGGTCTGCTTGGTTATCTGTGGATGCCAGATCTGTCGAAGTAGGTCCAGGCAGCCGCATGCACTTCACTTTGTGTAATGCGGAAATGCTGAGTGCACTTCACAGCCCGACAAGCAGCTCTCCAGCAAAGGATAATGGAGCAGGAGAGAATGATCGCACTAACGAAGGCAATAATTACCCTATCCAGGACTTGTACAGCACTTGGCCGTTTTACGAGCCCCTTCACGCTTGGCGTCCTTTCTGATCATCGCAGCTACCCGATGCATAAGCGAGCCTGGCCATTTTTCCTCATCTGACACGGAAGAAAGCGGCAGTGCAGAGAGAGGTTAAGGACAGAGTAAAAACTCACACAGCATGTCAGCAGCAAGACGGTGATCCAATGCTACCTCCTCTCTCCCGACTATTTCTAACATTCGGATTGACATCCCACAGACAACATGGTAGAAACAAAGCTTTCTCTTGCTCTTCCTTTCCTCCTTCCCACTCTGTTCTTTCCTCCTTCCTTCAAAATGAAAATTTCAAAATACAGAAATACTTAAAGAGAACCATCATCCTTTATCCTACCATCCAGAGATAACCACCGTGTATTTGCTTCTGGTAATTGTTTTCTGCACATTTTCTCTTATTTAATTTTCTCCAAAGCATAATTTTAAATGTCTGCAAAGAATTACACTTTATCTTAGTTTTACATAGCCCATCTTTTGTTGTTGGAAATGTAGAATGTTTTCACATTTTCTATAATTTAAATAATGTGCTAAATATCACTACACATAAATCTCTGTGCACTTGAAAAACTATTGTCCTTGAGGGGCACCTGGGTGGCTCAGTCGGTGGGGCATCTGACTCTTGGTTTCGGCTCAGGTCAGGATCTCATGGTTTGTGAGCTTGAGCCCTGCCTGGGGCTGTGCTGGCAGTGAGGAGCCTGCTTGAGATTCTGTCTCTCCCTCTCTTTTTCTGCCCCTTCCCTGCTTGTGCTCTCTCACTCTCAAAATAAATAAACTTAAAAAAAAAACACAAAAACTTTTGTCCTTGAGATGAATTTTCTGAAATTTTATAGTCAGAAGGGTTCCAGATATTTGATACCTTTGCTAGATATTTCTAACTTCCACCTAGAAAAGTTTCACTAGTTCCACAGCTCCCTGAGCAACTGTTTTTCAACACTTAGTATTATAATTCTTTTTGACCTTTTAAAAATTCACAGGTATTGTTTTGATTTCTATTTCCTTAATTACCAGTTTGGATGATTTTTATTTAATTTTTTTTTGGCAAATTTCCTGCGCATGTCCTTTTCCTGTTATTTCTACTTTTGTTTTACCTGGGTTATGCTTTTCTTATTAATTTCTTAGAAATGTTTATATATTAAGGGAACTAACATTTATGTTGCAAATGTTTTTCCCTAGGTTGAAGTTACAGAGAGTTGAACACAGTGAGCCATGTTTTTAAAGTTTATTTATTTTGAGAAAGAGTGAGAGTGCATGCATGTGTGAGTGGGGGAGAGGCAGAGAGAGACAGAGAGAGAGACAGAGAGAGAGAGGGAGAGAATCTCCAGCAGGTTCTGTGCTGACTGCATGATGTGGGGCTTGATCTCATGTGAGATCATGACCTGAGCCGAAATCAAGAGTCCAATGTTTAGCCCACTGAGTCACCCAGGCGCCTCTGTGAGTCGTGTTTTTAATTGATGAGGGAACCTTTTTTGGGGCGGGGGACAGACTTCAGTCCAGGGTTAAGAAACAGTTTCTAGTGATGATGAAAGTTATGCAAAGAAGGAATTGGTGGCTTTGTGACAACCCCATTTCATGAAGGGGTAAATCAAGACTCAGAGAGGTCCAGTAACTTGCCACAGGTCATGTAGCAGAAAGTCTCAGAAATGAGATTTGAACTCAACTTCTGTGTTCTGTCTACTGTGTGGCATCGTGGCATCCAAAGCAATGTTGCAGATATAAATGGGTCACAGTCCAGAGAAAACATCAGACAAGGAAAGAGGCAGGAGAATGGAGAAAACTAGTAAGAAATTGCGATTGGAGTCCTCAAATAAATGCATTCAAAGAAGCAAGGGCAAAGGTGCCCATTCAAAAAGAGATGGGGTTACATGGCCAAACCACTGTCCTCGTCCCCACCTTCCCTCACCCCCTGGGGACCTGACCTTGGGTACTTTTAAAGCCACTCTTGGCTTGCTCAGGTTCAGACTCATTCTCTTAAGAAGATAGACATGGTGTCACCTTTTGAGTGGTACCATTTCCAGTATTTCAGATTCTCTCTCTCTCTCTCTCTCTCTCATTTCTATTTCTTTTTATTTATTTTTCTTAAACCGCTGAGCCTGATAAATTAGGGCTATTAAGAGACTCTTTGTTATTCTGTCCTGGGTTACTATTTTAAGGGCTAAAAAACACTCATAAATATATGGATGCTCTGACTGTAAATGGATACGTTTTCGCCAGTGAAAAATTCATTTTCTCTAATATACGTTTTTAAAGTGTCCTGCTGAAATTCTGCACAATATCTCACCATGATCTTTCACTGTTCCTCTCATTTTTATCCGATAAAAGCAGATCCATCATCAATGCGGTGCCTTTTCTCTGCACCATAAATAACAGTTGGGGAAGGGGAGCCTCTCCCACAACGCAGCAGCATCGGATTTTAACCAGTTTTGGAATTTATTGTTAAGCCTTCTTGGGATGGGAGCCAAAAGTACTTGCATGCCCATCAATTACCTCACGGCCTTCCTGGTTTTGGACAAAGGCATCCAAAGCCCAAGCACGGAGAAATTTGCATCCGATTTTCGCCTTCCTTTCTGGATGGAAGATGGGATATAGTAGGTTGTTATACATCCCAGCACTTCTGGGTCACCCCAGTTTATGCTTATGGTCTCAGTGAAATTATCATGAATGACCTCTTCCACTCTCAGAAGTGTCTTCGTTTAGATGATAAATTATATGGTCGCTACAGATGTAGGCTTAGAAACACTGTGCCCCATATTGCCTCTCATATTTTCCCCACCCCCCACCAGATGCTCATTCTGTGTATTAAAACTAGTTCCCCATCCATCAACCCCTCATCGTAGTCAGGAGACCTATAGTCACAGGGAACATCTCTGGGCTGGAAAAAGTGAAGAAAGGAACATGGTGTTCAGTCCCACCATGTGCAAGGCTCTATGCTAGAGGCTTTTCAGAAAGGTCATGCTTTCATTGTGAGATCAATCCCACGAACTACTATAATTCATCAGTTTCAAGATGCATGCGTTTTTCATTCATTAATAACTCAAAATTGGGCTGTGCCTTATAACCGATGTCACCTTATCACTGCTGTTGGCCATGTAGCATCGTGACATACACATGTTGCCTTTGCACGTACCAGCATCACAACTCCCAGGATGGGTGTCAGTGGCTGGGAAGAAAATCCTAGAAGCAGAGATCATTTTTTTGAGTCCCCAGGAATCAAATGGTTGTGCAGAAAGGGTGACAGAATTGCCAAATCAGAGGTATTTAGCAATACTCTGAAAGCAGGCATCAACAGGAGGCCAGGGCTGCATCACCGCAAAGGCAGAAGGAACATTAAGCAAACATGTCTCGGTTCTTTTTAAGGATTCTTTTAAGAACTGCTGCATCACCTATAATCTTGATGACATGGAGGGCAGTGCTCTTTGGAAAATTACCTACCTGATAATTCTGAATCACAAAGTGACTCTGAATCTGAAGAAGGTTTAGGGATACTTTCACCCATTTAATCCACTCATAATTTTCCCTTTATACATAAGCCCAAGAGTGATAAAATACCTGCCAATTAAATACAAAAGAGCATTTAAACTAACAACAAAAAATAACTTTTAAGAGACTTAAAACATCAGGTCCAAGTGATTTGGAAGTATCCTTTCTTTCTCAGTGATGTAGAAGACAACACGCATCCTACAATTGATGGTGCCTGATGGTGATTCAATACGTGGGTACTGGGTACAGGTGGGGCCATTTCACAGGTGAGCCTAGAAAGGTAATGTGGTTTGCTTGGCATAAAATCACACAGTTAGCCAGTGGCGGTCCTGGAGGTGGGTTGGATTGACTCAAAAATTGATTTAAGTAACAGTCATGGAGTTGTGACAAAGTGCCAGACGGTGTCCATTGAAACATATTTGGACCTTGTCTTCACAGAGCTTCCTGTCCTGGGAGGAGAGGGCCAGTGGGGGGACAAAGAGGTAGGTGCTTGTGATGCACCCTGAAGGCTCTGATGGTAGCAGGACAATCAACCTTGAAGTTGGGGCTCTGGGGCAGCATCCAAGAGGAAGGCTCCACCGCAGCGGTGCCGGAAGAGGAAGAAGGGGTTGCTCCTAAGACAAGCTTAGTGCTCGGAGGAAGAGAGTTCCGCACAGGACCACAAGTACCCACACCTGGCGGTCCCATGCCCACCCTTTCTGCAAGGCACCACTCTGCCTCTGAGCGAGCATCGTTGGTAGTGGTTGGTTTGGGCAGTACCCCGTGGTAGACATCAGCCGTCCCGTGCAGTAACAAGGTTTCCCTGGGCACTGATGCTGTGGACCGTGTTCCCATAATTCTCCCAGAAGTCGGAGGCAGGCAGTAAAAACCCCAATTTTAGGGTGAAAAGAAACACCATTCCAAGTCCTAACCTGCTGTGCCTAACATCACGCAGGTGGTACATGATGGAGATTCCACGGGAACCCCAAAGGGCTCTCAAAGTGAGAGTTTGTGCCCCTATATCAAACCGCACCGCCTACTTCCAGAACGAGAGAGGACTCGGGATCCCTTTATTCATTCCCTCCGTGCCCTGGCCGTGCGGGGTGGGGAGGCAGACAGAGGCCCCGCGCGGGCTGGCAGCGTCCAGGACTCGCACAGCGAGGGCCAAGCCAGGACCGGGCTGTCAGGGGACAGGCAGCCTGCTCTCCACTCACTCTACCTTCCTTACTTTTATCCACATGTATTTAAGGATCGCCCAAGCAGAGCAAACCACAGCTTTAAAGCAATTACTTGGTGATGATCAGGAAGGGCTGAGGGGATTCTGTTTGCTTATTTGTGTGAACCTAAAATGCCTGCTTTCTTAATTAAGCCTTAACTCTGGGTTTTGCCTCAAGCTTTTCATTTTTTCCTCGTTAACAGGTCCCAGCTTTCCGCCCTCACTTCAAGCCTTGGGTTTTGCCCAGGGGCTTTCTCTCCCTCCTAAGAAGCATCTGCTCCTGCCCCACCACTGAGGATACCTCCCTTTTTAGCCCCACTCCCCAGCTGCTTTTAATTTCATAATTACAGCCACGAGCAATATATAATCCTTGGCGACTCCAGAGCAAGGGCAGAAGGGGTTTTTCTCCCTGGCGCGTTTTCCTCCCGCCAGGTGCTTGCAAGGGGACAGACAGCCTTCCCCAATCAGCGCCGAGTCTGTGCGGGGCTCTCATGGTCCCACAACCTGTGCTTTTTGCTATTTTACAGCTCCAGTGACTGGCAGAGCGTCCCCTATACAGGAGACTCTTGATAAATGCTTCTTGAACAAATGAATGCGTGGGAATGAATGAACGCATGAACTAGGTCTGGGATTCAGCTGAGTGCAAGGGTCTGGGGTGGGGACTTGTCAACTGTCTTATCACATAATATTGTTAGCAATTGCTTTTCACATATGGAGACATTTAATGGCCACATAGTAGCTCATTATATTTTTGTTGGAATATCTATCTACCCAACTGCCTGGGGCTGGACATAATTTATACATTACTTCCTTCACAGTCTTGATAGAGTCATTTAACCCTGCTTGCTGGGACTACTTGACAAGTTTGGTTTGGGGTGCCTGGGTGGCTCAGTTGGTTAAGCATCCAACTCTTGCTTTCAGCTCAGGTCATGATCTCACGGTTTGTAAGTTCGAGCCCTATGTCGGGCTTGTGCTGACAGCAAGGAGCCTGCTTGGGATTCTCTCCTCCTCTCTCTCTGCCCCTCCCTCGTCGGTTCATGCTCTTTCTCTCTCTCTCTCTCCCCTCTTCCCCCAAAAAGGAAAAAAACATGAATGAAGAAACATTTCAAAAAAATTAAAAAAATTGGTTCTGTCTGTAGCTCATCTCGCACCACTAATTAGGAACTTCGTAGCTATCTCAGGTGACTCCATTTATTTGTTCATTAACTCACTCGTGAAATCTTTATTGAGCAGCTACTGGGCTTCCTGCTGGAGATAGAGTGCTGAGGCAGGCAAGTGGGGGATCCTCGCCTCCTGGGGCCTCCTAAGGTAGGGGGAGTGGGAAGCCAGCAACTCTGCGTGTTCTGATGGGGGTGGGTTTCTATGGGAACACCCACCTAAAGTAGAGGCACCTAAAACAGATTCATCATCAGAGAAAGCTTTCCCGAGGAAGGGACATCTGAGCTAGAGGATACATGCAGATTAGTCAACAAAAGGAAGGGAGAGAAAATGTCTGGGCTATCTGTTACTGCATGATGAACTGCCCCAACACCTCAATGGCTTCACACAACCACCATTTTCCTCTGTTTCCCCGTTCTGTGAGTCAAGAGTTTGGAGAAGGCTTGTTTGGGTGGTTGTTCTCCATAGGGTCCTGAGGCTGTTTGATAACACTCAGCTGGAAATTAGTCAGGTTTGGTGAGTCTGAGAGGGCTTCCCTTACGTGCTTAGTGCCTTGGTGGGGACAGCAGGGAGCCGGCCTTTCTATATGGTCTCAAGGACTGTCCACGTGTCCTCTCTTGTCTCTCTAGAAAAGTAGTTAGTCTTCTTGCAAGGCACCTCAGGGCTCCACGAGAGAGGACTTGGCAAGTGCCAGTCTCTGAAGGCCGGGGGCCACGAGCTGGCAAGGTGTCACTTCCCCTGAGCCCCACTGGTCAAGGTGGTCACAAAGGCTCCCCAGCTTCAGGGGAAGAGGACAAAGATCTCCCCCTCCACTTGCTGATGAAGAAGCATCCAAGAATATGTGGCCGTCTTTAATCTGTCATCTTGGTGAGCTGGAAGGAGGGTTCCAGCAGAGGGAGCCTGACCACCTGGGGGAAGCGAACAGGACCCCTGACTGCCGGACCTGAGCACACCAGGGCCACGGTCATGGGCGGGGATCCCCCACAGGCAGAAGTCCGGCGGACCAGTCCGGCGGAACAGACCTTGTTGCCACACGTCTCGGAGTCTGGACTTTATCCTGGACCAGTGGGAAGGCACTGAAGGATTTGGAGCAGGGGTGTGACGTCAGATGGGCAGCTGAGAAAAATCTCACTGTGGGAAAAGGCTTGCAGAGGACCTGGTTGGAGCCACGGACACCGGCAGCAAGGAAGGACTGCAGAACTCCGGTGAGAGGTAGGTGCTGTTGCCTCAAAAGAGGTGGGCGGAGACAGGGCGGCCGGCCAGGAGGCATGGACGCACCTGAGGACTCGCCCCTCCCTCCTGTCGCTCTCCCTGGCTTCCCAGCCTGGCTGCGGTGCCCAGTGGGTCAGTCGGCCCCGTGCTCTGTCACCCCACGGTGTGGGCGGTGTGCACGCCGCCCCCTCACACGCGGTTGCACAGACAGCTGTGACTCCATCCCCGCGATTCCAGCAAGCGTCAGTCCGCTTCTCTTGGGTGAAAAATGGGGGCAATAATACTCCACGTGACAGACATCTAACGGTCTCTGAAGCTGTGACCTCAATAGTCGCTGGGAGGAAATGATAAGTGGCGACAGGGACAGAAATCAGACTGTCTGTCGAAGAAGTTGATAAAACATTTCATTTCTCTTAACGAAGGGAGTTTGAGATGGACCTGATAGACCTCAAGCCTTTGGGGGCCCATTTAGGGATCCTTGAGTCCAGAACTGGGAGGCCTGAGGGTGTCCTTGTCCCCAGTGTGTTTCTTACATTCCTGAGAGGCAAGTGAGGAGCCCCACAGAACCCCGAGTTCATGGCAGGTGTGCTTGGATTTGAAGCCCTCCCCCGCCTCCACACCCCTCACTGCACCCTCTGAGCTTCAACTTCCTTATTTTTATTATTTATTTCTTAAATATTTATTTATTTTTGAGAGACAGCATGAGTGGGGGAGGGGCAGAGAGCGAGGGAGAGAGAGAATCTGAAGCAGGCTCTGCACTGTTAGCACAGAGCCCAACATGGGGCTTGAACTCCCAAACCATGAGATCATGACCTAAGCCACAGTCAGACACTTGAGGGACTGAGCCACCCAGGCTCCCCTGCTTTCTTATTTTCAAAATGAGCATGAGGAATCTCCCTGTCACACGGCTGGTGTGAACATCAAGACATAATGCGGATGAAGGCCTCACAAGCACTGGCCCACCAACCCTCACACACATTCTGCCTGTTCGGTTAGGTCCTCCCCTTTTGAAACGCAAGGGAGTGAGGCTCGCTGTGGCAAAGGGACTTCTTGGAGATCATCTAGGAGAAGACTTAACAATAGTCAGTGGGTGGGTTCCACGTGGAAGCAGGTGTGAACTTGGCTAACATAACTCTCCTGAAAATGTGCGGTAGTGAGCTCCCCACCATCAGAAGTGTTCAAGCAGAGGCTGGACTCCCCTGGTCAGAACCTTGAACTCCTGTGTGGGATCAGAGCAGAGGACCTTGAGACACAGCTTGGCTCTAAGAGTCTATGGGACCATAAAATGTTTCAGGAACAGGGGCTGACTCTGTTACTTATGGTCAGCCTTGTAACAGTGGATCCTCTGCTTGGTGGCCCAGCTTCAGATGAACTGGCCCCCTGAGGGATGGTTGGCCACGTCTCGGGACACAGCCCGGGCCAGCTGAGCTCCTCTAGAATACCTTGGACCCTGCACACTTGTCAGCTTCTGCCAGCTGCATGAGGCCTCAGGGATGGGGGCCGGGGGGTCTCTTCCCCCAGCAGGGAAACCCAGGGAGACCTGATCTACAGTCCTCCTGTGGAGAGGGATTGGCAAAAACTTTCCTCAAGTAATTCAGCGGGCCTGGCCCCAGGGCAAAAAATCCCGCGTAAAGAAATGTGTTTGATTTTAAGTTGAGTGTATCTCTTTTCCAGTACGGCGGGTTATGTGGTCTTTGCCACAACTACTCTGTTGCTTTCCTGCAAAAACAGCCTTCTACAATCTGCGAATAAATAGGTGTAGCTGTGTTATCCATAGTGTAGGCAATAGGTAAATAAGTGGATGTGGTTACTATTTTATTTACAAATGAGGCACCTGGGCTGGATTTGACCTATAGGTGTTGGTTTGATGCCCCTTCATTTTTTAGCTAGTCTTCAAGAAAAGTCCATCCCTTACACTATTTACACTAAGGCCGGGTGCTCCTCGAAGGGTGGTCAGCAAAACAGCATCAGCCTCACCACAACGAGGTCCCCTCGGACTGTCGGAAATACAAAAGCTGAGTACCTCCTCCCCTTCTTCCCCCTAAACCTCCTACCTCCCCCATAAGAATCTGCCTTTTAACAGAATTTTCCAAATGATTGACCTACACATTTCAAGTTTGCAAAGTACTGGGTTAGGAGAGAGTGTGATCTTGGGGGTAGTGATGGACACTTGTGTTTAAATAGTGTGCATATTGCTGCTGCTGTCACGCTGATAGTGACGTTGAGGGAAAAAAAGTTCAGTAAAACCTTGTTTTGCGGGCATAATTCGTTCCGGAAACATGCTTGTAATCCAAAGCACTTGCTTCTCCAAGCAAATGTCAGGAACCATTGGCTCAGTTGTGATCACGTGACCTACTACTCATGTTGCAAGACATTGCTCATCTATCAAGTTAAAATCTATTAGAAATGTCTGCTCGTCTTGCAGAGGACCCACAGAACAAGTTTCTTGCAATTCAAGGTTTTACTGTACCACAAAAGTTTAGAGTCTGCAGAGAATTAGTGAAGAGAGGATAACTGTAAACCTAATTGTGGCAACAGTTTTCATGATGGCTAATCTTCACACAGTCTTTGGCATTTTCCAAACTGATCTCACAAAATTTCATGAAATTCTCACAAACCTCTTTATGTGAAGATTACAGCTCTGCAGGAAGCGTGTCCTGGAATTGTACAGTGCACTGCCTGAGCATTTGTCCACAGCAGCCCTGCCTGGAAGGCAGATCTGCTGTCTCAGGTTTTGTGATGTGGAAACTGAGACCAGAAGCAGACAGACACATGAAAATCACTAATCAGGGAAATGCAAACCCAAACCACAACGAGATGCCTCCTTACACCTGTCAGAATGGATAGAATTCAAAAGACAAATAACAGATGTTGATCAGGATGTGGACAAAAAGGAACCCCCATGCACTGTCGGTGGGAATGTAAATTGGTGCAGCCACTGTGAAAAACAGTATGGAGGTCCTTCAAAAAATTAAAAATACCCCATGATCCAGTAATCCCACTATTAGGTATTTACCCAAAGAAAACAAAACACGAATTCAAAAAGATAGATGTACCCTAAATTTATTGCAGCATTATTTACAATAGGTAAGATACTGAAGCAAGACAAGTGTCCATCAACAGGTGAATGGTAAAGATGTGGTATATATGTAAATGGAATATTACTCGGTCATAGAAAAGGATGAGACCTTGCCATTTGCAACAACATGGATGGACCTAGAGGGTATCAAGAGAGGAAGACAAGTGCCGTATGATTTCACATATATGTGGAATCTAAAAACACAAAAAAAGCAGAAACAACCCATAAACATAGAAACAGACTGATGGTTGCCAGAGGTGAGGGGGCATTGGGCAACATGGGCGAAGAGGAGTGGGAGGTCTAGGTTTCCAGTCATGGAATGAATAAGTCAGGGGGATAAACGGTACAGCATATGGAATATAGTCAATGTTATTATAATAGCGATATATGGTAACAGATGGCAGCTGCACTTGTGAACACAGCAAAATGATAGAGAAGTTGGAATTACTCTGTTCTACACCTGAAACTAATGCAACATTGTGCGTCTACTATACTTCAATTATAAAAAAATCACACAGGGACGCCTGGGTGGCTTAGTTGGTTGAGCGTCCCACTCTTGGTTTCAGTTCAGGTCATGATCTCACTGTTTTGTGAGCTCGAGGACCTACAGCGGGCTCTGGGCTGACAGTGCTGAGCCTACCTGGGATTCTCGTTCTCTCTCTGCCCCTCCCCTGCCCACGATCTCTCTCTCTCTCTCAGAAATAAATAAAACATTAAAAAAAAATCACACGCACGCCAAGACACTGAGGCCAGAAGCTTTTGAGAGGAGGGAAACCCCAAGGTCTGTTGTGGAGAGTGATCCTGATCTTGTGTAAGGGAGGGAAAGAGGAGAACAACATTTGTACACCATTTGCTACACCACAAGTGTTTTGGCATTTTGATCCTCCGAGTCCTGTGACGTGAATGGGTAGGACTGTGGCTCCCATCTTGGGCTTGAGAAGGTGAGGCAGAAGGAGCAGTCGGGATTCCCAGCCAGGTGGGCCTGACTCCTTAGCCTGCCCTTCCCTTCGTCCTGTTCCGGATAGGTTGTCCTCCCGAGCCTCCCCAGCTGCCCGCCTTTTCCTCCCAGGTGCGCTCCCCACTCACTCACTTTGTGCCAGCAGGAAGGGTAGATGGTGAAGAGCTGTCTGGTGTCCCAGGTTGGGGTCTTTTGATCTCCCTGAGCTGCTGGCTGCCTTGGACGGGTGGCTCCGTAGAACACCTAAGGGGTCTTTGGAGCCTGGTGCGTGGGACTCTGGCTCACTAGTGTCACTCAGGAGCCGAGTGACCCCGACGACGGGCTTCGGCTTTCTCAACCCGCTTTGTCTCTGAAGGGCAGAGCCACTGTAGGCGAAAGGCCTCAGGAGAGCAGGTGTTGGGTGGATGTGGGTGGTTTCTCTCTTGCTTCCCGTGCCGGTGGCCGTGCTTGCCATCTCGTGTCTCCCTCTGGAATGGGCAGACTGCCACGGCTTTTAGAGACCGCCACTGATTCACGTCAGTGCTCAGAGCGGGTTACACCACGGGTCTAAGAAAATCAGCCTTCCGTGCCTTTGCAACTTTACAAGGTAGGGGATGGTCTCCCTAGACCGTGCAAGGAGGTGCAAGGAGTAAGTGCAGTTCCCCGTCGACCAGCCGCCTGGCCCTGCTGGAGAGGCCCGCGTGCGGCCCAGGACAGTAGGCAACGGGAGTTGGGAGCCCCGCGCCGAGGGCCCAGCTCGCCGCGCTGCGTGAGGTGGATACCTCGCTGCTCTTCTGGTATCCTTGACCCCAAGCAGCCAAGACGAGGAGCCCCTAGGGACGAGGGTCTGGGGATGGCTTGCCCCACATACCACACACCTGGGCCCGTGCTGGTCCCGTCACACGGTGTGCCTGTTGACCTTCACCGCCACCCTCAAGTCCCCCTGGTGCCGTCACAGTCAAATTCCAGAAGGTCTGTCCTGTGCGCGGGGTCACACAGTGGCTCCTGGATGAGCCTTTCTTGGTAGGAAAAACTGTGTAGCCTTGGGATTTGCAGACGTGGCTCGATGGTGAAGGGGCGGCTACTGCAGAGCTTCGGTCATGATACCAACGTGTGGGTGCTGGTGACCCGTGGCTGACACGTGTGGCAAAGCCGGTGTCCGACACCTGGACTGTTTGCTTAGGGTTTTGCTGAGCTTCCTGCCAAAGGCGAGGCTATAAGGACTCAGAGTGACAATACCGTTATTCGGGATATCGACGTTCTTTATGATCCTTCCAAAGCTCACTGGTGTTTTACGCCATTAAAATATAGTTGATTCATATTTGAGCATCCATGCACATACATAGCCTGTATTCACCAAATCCCACGTGTCTCTTCCATTTCTGCCCCCTGCTGCTCTCCAGTCTCCCTCTGGATTTCTTTTTACCTGCCCTTCGTCCTTCCCCGTCTGGTCCCCATACCCCCAGTTAAAAGAGGCCCAGATTGCTCCCCACAGTCTGTATAAACCTCAAGGCCAGGATGAATGGAGATGAAGCGGTGTCCAGCTTATCCCCTGCAGGCGTGACCCTCACTGATTCTGATTGCACTCTGGAGTGTTCCTCCTGAGATAAGCTGGCCTCAGGCTCACTCTCTGCTTCTCCTTGCTTTGCATTCTGTCCACGCGGTGGTCTTTTGGAGCTGCTCCTTGCTACTTTATAAGGCTACTTGCCTGGCAGGTCCGCCGAGAGATGCCTCTGCCTGAGCTGGGGGTTCGCTCCTCAGACCTCTCCTTAGGTTAAATTTCCTTTTGGTCACAAGAGGCAGGAACCTGAGCTCCAGAATCCCTCCCCGAGTAACCTCAGGTGAGTCTCTCAACCTCCCTGACCCTCTGCTTTTTGTCTGTAAAGATGGGGGTGATAACAGTAACTACCTTCAGGGAATTATTATGAGGATTGGCTGAGATGGTGATTTTTTTGTTTTATAAGATGGTGACTCTTAAATAAAAAGTGTCGAAAAGCTTTAGCGTAATTTTAAGCTTTAATAACTTCAGAGGCATAGATGCTATAAGCTTAGGAAACACATCATTCAAAAGTTGATGTATTTCCATTTTTTTAAGATACTAATTTTATGAATTTATATGTGTTTAATTTTAATTTTTTGTTTCGGTCAATATTTGCCACGTTCAGCCAGAGGGGCTGGAAAGAAAAAAAAAAAAAAAACTTAGAGACTTTTTTTTTTTTAATGTACAGAAGTGAATGAATGCAAAAGAAATTTAGACAAATTTGCAAGTGAGTGTGTATTTATATATTTATATCTGAAGTTATTAAAGCTTAAAAGGTACTTAAGTGCTGCACAGAGAGACTCTCTCCTTTCATTATTCCTACATAGTCCTCATTCTCCCCATCATCGTTTGGTCAAAGTAGTCATAGAGGAAGTTCTCTGATATTCATTATGGGAGGCCAGGAAATCAAGCCTGGTTTCTGTCACTCCTTTGGTGCTGGTCCGGGGCCAGAGGCCTCCCTGCCCATGTTCCACCTGCCCTCCACGGAGCTTGCTCCTATGGGCTTGTATCCCTTACCAAGTTTCTTCTCCTCACCTCAAACTAGCTCCCCTACCAAGAGCAGGTGAAACATGCCGGACCCCAGACTCTGGCAGGAAATGGGGTGAGAGCAGAGCTACAGAAAACTTGTGCCCATAGTCCATTTTGAACCTAAATGTTCCTTCCCTCCATCCATACCCTTCCCCTGAATCCCACTCTGCCCTTGACCCTACTTACCACTTAAAGGGCACATCATCTTGGACTGAATGTTGTCACCTTCTTTCTTATGCCTCTACACCCTGAGCTCAGCCCTGCCCATCTTCTCACACCTGCTTGTTCTGAGGTGGCGTTCTGGAACTTCCACTCCAAGGTAGAGCCCCCCTCAAAGCATTAGCCTCTCATTGGGAACCTTGACCCTCACAATCCCCCTGATGGAATGTCCCCCGCCCCCACCAAAGACCTCCACTCAGCAGGACATCTTACACGTCCCAGAATTTGGTGTCCACAGAACATCAGGTTTGGAAGATGCAGGAAGTTGAGGAGAAATTTTTCTGCTTATAGCAACTGAGTTTGTCATGATCTCATCTCTGTGAAATGGGTGGGAAATGAATGAGTTTGTTCTTGAATGTTGAATGTCTGGAGTCTCTGGAATCCAGGAGAGGATATAGGGGTATGAATCTTCAAGAAGAAGTTCAGGTGGCATTAGATCTGGGCATCCCAGTGTAGAAGTGCTGATGGGGTGTGGGGGTACGATCTGGCAGGCTGTGCAGCATGGTTGGAGAAGGAATGAGGTTGGAGCCCAGGAGAAATAACTGATGTGCTTGCCTGGCAAAGATTCTAGAAGCACAGCATCTGGGGTCACAGATGCCAGGAGGGGACAGAGACTCAGTGAAGGGGCAAAGAGTGGACGATGCTTGAGAGATGGCAGGAGAAACAGGGACTAATGGGGTGGCTCTCTAGGAGACCATGGAGACCCTGGAAGAGCGGTTTCAGGGAACGGGGGTGACAGCAGGACATTGAGGAGTGGGGAAGTAGCATGGTAGCCATGGCCCACTGTTGCAGCAAGATGGGTCATAGCAGGGCACAGTAAAGCGTGAAGGTGCTGGTGAGATGGGAAAGTGTTGGAGCAGTGGATGCAAGGATGGTGAGAGGAGTAATTTGTGGTGGTTTGGCCTCCACACACCTTTGGAAGATTCGATGGAAGCCACAAGAGACCCACTCTTCTGCAAACTTGACCCACGTGCAGGTGCTACATACAGCTCACGGAACAGATTTCACAGATCCTCTGAAGCCTATCCAGGATCCCCCTCCCCCACCCCAGAGGCCAAAGGGGTCAGGGCAGGTGGTAGGGAGCCCTCACCTCTTTCTCTGCTTACCCAATGCCCTCTGCCCCCTCTTTTTCACAAGGACTGTCCCCATTTTACAGGTGGGGAAACTAAGGCACAGGGGCTGGGGTTACGGGTTGCTCTGCTTCACTGCCTTGAGCAGAGGCAGAAAGGCAACCCAGGGCTGGTGAGTAGTCTGGTCTAATTAGCCTCTAATTGAGTTTCCTCTCCTTCCTCTCGGGCGTCACGGTGACATTAAATTACAGGATTCAAACATATAATTTCCTAAACTTAAATGTGATTTATCTTAATAGGACTTTGCACCGGGTCACTTTATCATGCACAGTGTCAGAGACCAGATCTATTATTCACAGGGACTATTACTGAATCAGAGAATCTGGAGCTAGGAGCGACCTTGAGAGGTCAGCTCATGCTCAGCTCAGCTGCCCCCAAATCTGTACAGTCCCTCGCCCTGTGCTGGCTGCCTGTGGATGGATGGCTGGGCTTAACCGTGGGCAGAAAGGAGAGGCTCTGCATTCAGAAGCCCCGCATCATGCTTCGGGGCCAGCTTAAAGCCCTGTTGCTTTAGGGACTATGAGTATAAGGCTCACTTGGACATGTGAGGTGGTTCTGTCTCTGATTGCCTGGATTCTGGTTTGGCCAATAACCAAGCTGGGCTGTTCTTTAGAAAAATACTTTAGAGTCTAGTATCTTTGAGCAGGAAGATGGTGGGTATCTTACCTAATTCATTAATTCGTCAGTTCATTTATTCAGTCATTTACTAGTCTACAGGGGTCCAGACTTGCTGGACAGATGCAGAAAGAAGTGAGTGGCCCAAGGTCACACTGGTGCATGCATAGTAACAGAGCTTGGGTTCCAACTAGGATCTTCCCAGGACCAGGTCTTCTGGTCCTACCACCAGCTGTCAACCAGCTGACATGTGCTCTTTGAAGGTGGCAGCCTGTGTGTGGAGGGGTAGGCGGCTGATGTTTATCTCCATGATGAATGGGATTCCAGTCGGCAACTTGATCTTCAGCCTTTGCAACTTTGGGGAGACAGAGGGTGATCAAAAGAATGTATTTTTCTAATGAAAGACTCCTTTGGAAATCCAATACACCACTCTGTCAGCCTCATGAGCCAGGGGAGGAGGGATGAAAAAGATCTGTTGTGAGCAAGCCTGCCGTTGACAAGTTGATCTAAATGTGCACAAGCTGTACAGCCTCTCCCAGCACCAGGCAGAATCCAAGTATGTGCTGAAGAAATCCACATGCAAAGATAGGGACACAGCATGGCGGCTCTGGCTCTGGAGCCAAGCCACTGGAGCCGAAACCCTGAATGCCAGTTTGACCATGGATTTCTGCGTGACCCGGCCAGGTGGAGACTTAAATACTTACGTGTCTCGGTTTCCAGTTCTGTGCAATGGGGGTGGTTGGACTTAACTCATCAGGTGGTTGAGAGGGTAGGAGGAGATCAGAAATAGAAAACACTTAGCATGGGGCCAGGCAAATGCACTATGAATCCTCCATAATGCCGGCTTTTATTACAAATACTGTACTTTCTTTTTCCAAGTCCAGAGTGGACAGAACTGGTTGTACCATGGTCCTGGGACAGCATTTGCTTTGCTGTGGGATACTCACAGACATGTGCTTCTGAGCAGAGCTGGGGGTGAGAGTGGAGACTATGCACCCTTCCTCCCAGATAGCCCCTTCGTCTTACAACTCAGGTTACTAGCTCATACAATGAGGGAAGCAAACCCCTGTATTTTATTTTTCCTATTCCAGGTTTCATGGTGAGGTAGGTTCTTGTGAGTCAGGAGCTGTGTGGATCCCAGGGATATGGAAGGTGGCTTAGACCTGCGCATTAAGCTCTGGACTCAGCTGAGACGAATGCTCCTTTTCCACACGTGTGGGCAAACTGCCGGGAGCAGGGGAGGATGTGGATGGTACCTGGGGCTGAGGGGCACCCCTCTGAGGGCAGGTCTATAGGTTCTGGTTGGAGTAAGGGGCTTCAAAGAGAAGGTAACATTTGAGTTGATCCTTGAAGGATGAGGAGGAGGTTCTGAGGTTTTAATTCAGTTTGACAACCATGGGAAAATCCCTGGGGAAATTGCATGGACGGTGGCTCAGATGTGAGCAGGATCTTGGCAGGCTCAGGGAAGGCAGGGACTCAAAGTACTGTGTGTGCACGCGTGTGTACAGCTTGGCTAATGCAGCAAGATGAGGAGGAAGCCTAGTTGGGGTGGGGCTTGGGCGAGGTGGCATTAAGCATGTGACAGGCTTGGTATTTACTGCCTCACATCAACAAGTCACTGCAGAAGAGGCAGCTTCTGCCCCCTGTCTTTGACCCCCCAGCACGGCACCTGCCCCTTGTTCACCTGCCGGATGCTGTCATCGCCTTCTGTCTTATCAGCTTTGGGATCTTCCATTTGTGGTATTATCTGCCACCCAAAACACATGCTGAATGAATGAGCACATGAATGAATCGGCTTGGAAGCAATGCCATGAATAGCCCTGAGCCTCCTGCACGGTCCACTCTGGGGTCTGGAGGGCTTCCAGAGTGTGTGATGTTTAAGCTGGGAGCTGAAGTCTTGGGGAATGGCTGCCCCACATGGAAAGAAGAGCGGGGACAGAACCCCAGGGATTGCAGAAGGCAGGGAGGAGGACAGACAGACAGCCAGCCTTGTCTCTTTCAGCTGCGTGTCGAGGATTATGCTGGAAGTGGGGAACGATGGGAGATAATGTGTGGCCAGAACTTGGGGCCACACCACTCGGTGCCTTGTAAGCCCTGAAGTCGCTGGGATGCCAGGCGAGTCACAGGGGCCGATGTGATTGGGATTCAGGCCTGAAGGCCCCTGTCTCAGCTGACCTGCTGCCTAAGCCCGGGGCCCGAGGTGTCCTCTTTTCACATCTCAGCAGCACATTGCTATTTGGTTGATTGACCCTTGACTGGGCATCTATTTACCTGGACACAGAGGATGCCAGCCATTGCCAGCCACAGGATTTTTAAATGCTGGTGGACCACCCCCCTCCCCTTGCTGGGCCTAATGCAGATTTGTGGCTCGTTCCCTGGAATTCATTCTGCACTACAAGACTATGATATTACCCAATGTTTATGGATGGCTGAGTCTAAAATATCCATTCTAAAGCCCACTGAAGGATGAAATTCCTTGTTACTTTCATAGATTCTCTTGTCTTATTTTTTCCCCCTGTGGAGGAACATAAAGCATTTGTATTTTTAGCTCAAGCCTGGTCATTTTTCTAATCACACCTGAGTTAGAAGGAAGGGCATTTGGGCGAGTGGGGAGGTGGGTGGTTCGATGAGGACAGTTGCAGCCTGGAAGGGGTCCTGTAAAGTCACCCCCTCCCGGCTAAAGTCTCTATTTGTCATATTTCATCCACGTCTGGAAGTTGAGGGCTGCAGACTGCAATGTCTCAGCAACTATTATTGTTAATATTGACTGTTATTGTTAATAACAATATCGACTGTCCCCAGGGCTCAGGACTCAAATATTAGGCAGAGGCTACTGTGCAGTGCAGCCTAGACACCGAGTCAAGAAGGAAATAGGGCCGGCTGGTTCATCCAGCTGAAGCCTTGAATCCTTGTTCCGCTCTCTCTCTCCGTGGTCAGCATGCCTGTATTCTTGGGGATTTTGTAAAACGTCCCAACGCTCCATGGTTCTGAACTGAACTGCTTTTAACTCCACTAACGACAACTGTCCCACGTCCATCAGGACTCCTGGCTGCTCAGCAGGTCTTGCCTTCTTGTTTGCCAAACAAGCTTTTCCTGCTGGTCTCAGGTAGAATTTTCTGCCCCCTGTCTTTGACCCCCCAGCACGGCACCTGCCCCTTGTTCACCTGCCGGATGCTGTCATCGCCTTCTGTCTTATCAGCTTTGGGATCTTCCATTTGTGGTATTATCTGCCACCCAAAACACATGCTGAATGAATGAGCACATGAATGAATCGGCTTGGAAGCATTGCCATGAATAGCCCTGAGCCTCCTGCATGGTCCAGACTGTAGCTGGCCCACAGCAACCGGCGCCCCTTGCCCCCAGGTGCATCCCTGTGGGGCGAAGTCAGAATTCCACCTACGTCCTTTCAGTAAGGCTGTCATTGGTAATGACATGCATGTGCCCTCTTGTGTGTGGTGGGGTTTGGAACTGTGTGCAGCAGGGTAGTGAGACACAGTCCTCGCAGAGGCGTGTTGCATGCTTTGGACCATATGCAGGAAGGATGGAACCCTGGGTGTGACTCTGTAGGAGGCCACAGCTGGAGGGTGCAGGGTCCTTTGAGATGGATGGTTACAGCAGACCTGGGTGCACCTGCTCTTCCTCCAGAAGCCTTCTGTTGCCTTAGTCTGGTGCCAAAGAGCCAGCGGAAGCCCATCTGCTCTGGGGGATGGGGTGCTGACCACAGTCAGCACTCTGCCTGGCTGCTCATGCAGCTTCGGGGTATCCTGGAGGGATGGCCATCCTACTCAGTCAGGCCCACTTGCCCGTTCCCTGTCTCCTCCTCCAGTGTGGTCCAGACAGCAGCCCAGAGCACCTGTGAATTGCTAACCCTCCTGGACCCCCCAGGCATCCCGGCACTGTGGGGTGCTTAAGAAGCAGGCACATGTGGCTGAGCATCCCCGAGCTAGTGATGCAGACGTCAGTCTGTCACTTAACCTCTCCAGGCTTTCCAGCTTCTGCCTTAGAATGGGAATAGTGTACCCCCTTCCTAGGCTTGTTTTGAGGATTAAACACCTATGTACTAGGAACACAGAGTAGGTACTTTGCACCGCCATTGCTTTCCCTTCCTTTCCATTACAGAACACCTAGAACTCAGACGCTGCTCATCCAGCTCCAGCTAATTATAGTACCAACACTTAGAGAACATCAGCACTGTGCCCTTGAGTTTGCCACACTGCATCCTCTGGCTGTGTTATAATGCCCATTTCACAGGTGAAGAGACAGAGGCTCAAAGAGGTGATGTTACTTGCCCACATTCCTAAGCTAGTAAGCTGGGTTTCAACCCTGGCAATTTGACCCCAATGTGCTTGCTTCTGGACACCTCCCTGCACGGCCCAGGACCTCCTCAGCTGGCTCAGTGGCAGGGGTGATCGAGGCCTGTTCCTGCACCTCCCAGTCCTGTTACAGGATGCTGTTATCAGCTGAAAGGTCGTGCTGGGAGAAACACACAGGTGTGTACGATAACCATTGTAGGAGAAAGGGAATCCTTCTTGACCCCTCCTCCTGACAAAGGTCACTCTCTCCCCAGGCTTGCATTTACTTTGGTGGAATCTATGTGGGCACCTGGGATACAGGCCTCCCTGGGACGCAGCAGACAGGCAGGGGCGGTCGTTGGTTACATCAAACACATCTCATGCTTGCAGGGGAAGTGACACTGGTCCTTCAGGGAAAGGATCCAGGGCTCTTCCGAGGGAAATCCCGAGGTGTTCGGGATCAAAGTCCGGGAGGCCCTCCCTGCATTTTCCAAAGACGGGACGCCAGGCAGGAGTGTGGTATCTATGTCAGGTCCCTGGATAACCAGGTGTGTTCCGGGCCACCACGCTTTGTCCTTCCCAAAAGCTGCGAGGGAGGGTTTAGAGATGAACAAGTTGCTGCTGGGGGGGGGGGGGGGGGTGGTGGAGGGGTGTTGATAATTTTGCTCTGAGCTGCACAGGTAGTAAGTACAGGAGTCTAGATTCAAACCTCGGTCTGTCTGGACTCCAGTCCATGCTTGTCTGCCTGATTCCAGCTGGGTAACTTCTTAGTGGGCACGTTGTGTGTGCTGGGATTGAAGCGGCCACTGCGGGCTAGGGATAGAGCTCAGCAATAGTTCCCACCAGTGATCACGCACGGGGGGTCTGAGGCGTGCCGTCCCTCCCTGTCTCACTGAAGCCTCCCCCCGACCCTGGGCAGGGGGTGCTATCATCCCATCCATTTTACAAAGCAGGAGACTGAGGCCAGCATGGAATGAGACAGGCTGGTCAGTGAGTAATGGGTGGTGGGGTTCAGGCGAGCAGTCCGTGCTGGGAGGGCTCCCCCATGGTGTCCTGGCAGGTTGCAGGGCGAGGCAAATGCAGGCGGCAACTGCCCTCTGCGAGTTGGATGGGGTCGCGAGTTGGATGGGACCCGGGACTTGGCTGGTGTGTGGGAGTGGAATGTACTTCCTACAAAGGGCACAGTGATGGGGAGGAAGTGCCAGCTGCAGCTCTGGGTATCCAAGTTATCCTCAGTTATCCAAGGCCTCAGTCTGGGACACAGGGTGGGGCTGCCTTGGGAAGGAGGAAGGTGCTGTGTTCTTAGGAGGAGGCCTGGGGTCAGGGCCCACCCGCAGGAAGTGAAGCCAAGTGTGGATAAGTAGGAAAGTCGACCCTCTGTGAGCAGCCAGCTCTTCTTCTGTGGGCTGGGCCGAGCCTCTCTGTTGGGTCCTTCAGCCCATCAGTGGGGAGGGGTGGCGGGCAGTGCCGCCCACCATCTCTCTATGGAGAGTTCCATGTCTTCCCCTCTCCTGCAGAGCAGGTGGCTGCCGACTTCTTTGTAGACGCAGCCCTCACTTCACTGTTAGGCACTGCATGAACTTAGCACCATTAGTGCTTCTAGGTAAGCGCCCCACAGGACGAGGGAAGGGGCAGGATGAGCTAGCCCTTCCCCTTCCCTGTGGATGCAGGGCTGAGCACTGCTCAGATTTCCTGCTGTGAACAAGAAAGCCTCTGCCTGCCTTTTCATAAAAGGCTCTGGATTTTCCCAGCACATTACAGCATGACCCAGTGTCTCTGTCATTAGGAAGAGAAATGCACCCGAAATAAAAACACTGAGGGTTAAACGAGAAGGAGAGACGCAGGGAAGAAGAAGGGAAGTGAGTGGCGGATATTGATGGAGCCAGAGCACCTGCTGCCCACGCCATAGGGGCTGCTCAACACCCAGGGTTCCACATTGAATCTATTTCTGAGCCACGTCTCTGTCCTCATTCACTACAAATAATTGCTCTGTGCCCAACCCACACATGGCCCTGCCGTGGTCAGCAAGGGAGGTTGGCATTAGGCGAGTCGGGGGTCTGGATGAGAGGCTCTGTGGAAGAGGTACCATTGAACCTCGTTGGCTTTTCTTTTGTAAAAGTGTTTTCCCTTCCCTCTAGGGCATGCCCGGTTGCCTGATTCAGGCTCCTATCTATCACCACTCTAGGATTTTCCTCCACTGACCTGCCCACCCTTCTACTTCTTGAGTCTTGAATCAATCTCTCTCTCTCTCTCTCTCTCTCTCTCTCTCTCTCTCTCTCTCTCAAAATCATTTCCAGTACAACCTGCAAAAGCGCTCAACAACAGATACCACCACCTCCGAGCCTTGGATCCACCTGCCTCCCTTTGAGACTCCTCTCTGATGCTTCCTTAACTTCCTGGTCAATGGCTGTATAAGAACTGTCTGCAATTATTTGCCCTGTTGTGTTACATTTTACCATTGCTTTTGCCACCCCAAGTCTGTGGAAAGGATTTTCTAAAAATACCAGGAACCTCCTAAGTGTCACATCCTAATGACCCCTCACTTCCCATCCTATTTGACAAGGTAAGATTCTGTTGACCATTACTTTCTGCTGAAGACTCCTCTTCCTTTGGATTTGGTGACACCTCTCTGTTCCGGTCATTTTACTTCTCTGCTCATCGCTTGGATGTTGATGGTCTCCAAGATTTCTTCCTCACTCCTCTTGTCTCGCCGTCTAAGTTCTGCTTGAGTCATCTTGTGAAGTCTCGTGGCTTCACCCACCATCTACTTACCTGCTGATGACCCCAGAACCTTACTCTGGAGCTCCACGTGGAACTTCACAATGATGTGCGGCTGCAAAGAAGCAGGAGTAAGGTCTTGGTGAGCTAGGATTAGGGACATCCATTGCGATGCTTCAGGAAGATAGATTGACACAGGAATTCAATGAGTTGCTCAGAGTGTAGGCAAAACAATAGCCTTGTGATTCGGTTTAGATAGGAAGCAGGATTAAATTAGAACCCCGTGGCCATACAATTTTATTTGCCTACTTCCTAGCCTATTGTGGGAGCTTCATAAATGTCAGCTGAATCTGGTGTTGATTAGTTAGTTATGAATATGGCCCTTTTCCCCCTCCTCCTAGAGGAAGGGATGAGAGCACAGCTCTAACTGTCCTAAGATTTTGAAAAAGGTTGATGAGCAAAATATTATATATTAAATGATGAGGTGAAGAAATGGATGAGGTAATTAGCAGAGAGGAATTGAGGTCATGGGATCTGTAAGTGTGTTATGTTGGAACTTTACAGTTAGTTGGGGAAAAAAATCTGTTTAATATAGAATCCCATTTGTTTCCAACAAAGTCAAGAACATTTCTTGCAGCTTATTAGCACAATTGGCGGAGTCTAATGATTCCAAGGTTTGTGAAGGTCACAGAACCAGGCCGAAAAGGCACAATCATTGTGGAAATGCCCCCAGGTTTTAACATGTTCAAAAAATGTTTCATTGTGGTAAAGTACATATAAAATTTACTATCTTAACCATTTTAAATGTAAACTTCATTGGATTAAGTGCGTTCAAGTTGTCTCCAGAAATCTTTCATCTTGCAAAGCTGGAATTCTGTATCCACCAACTTGCTGCGCTTCCTTCCCCCAGCCCCTGGCATCCGCCAGTCTACCTTCTGTGCCTATGAATCTGACCACTCTAGGTAACTCCCGAGAAGTGGAATCAGGCAGTATTTGTCTTTTTACGATTGGCGTTTTCACTTAGCATAATGCCCTCAAGGTTTATCTGTGCTGTAGCATGTGTTGGAATCTCTTTCCTCTTTAGGCTGATTAATAGTCCATGATACACGTATACCCGGCACCCAGGAGTTTACTGATGAGCTTCAAGCAGGGATTGGTTTGAGGCTTCTTTTGTGTTCTAAATGGGAGTGCCACCTCTTCAAGGAGTTTTACAGGAGGGAACATGTGGGTTTGAGTAGATTTCCCCCTCAAAAAAGCCACACCCATCTTTATAGCCTTTATGTTGCCTGAGTTGATTTTCAATTCTTTTTCCCTTTTGGTTCAGGAAAGTCTTCTCTTTTAATTATGCTAAAGGGAACAAAGGAAGGGATGGGTGCTGGACTCACTAAGGTCTTGGGTTCAAAGCAGGATACATGCCCAGGGTCTGCTGTGATGGGAGACAATTTCACTTACCCCAAGGGAAAAACGGAAAAATGGAGTCAGAGCATGGGGCCAAGGCCCCCAACATCCCACCCACCCACAGGGACGACTCTGGTAGTTATAGCTTGGTCTTCCTTTCACGTGCAGAGTGCTGGACACTGCTCCACTCAGGGCATGTAGGTGGGAAGGGAAACGCAAAGCAAACCTTACCTTGGGATCCCTTTTCCACCTAGATCAGAACCGTGCCTTTGATAGATTGCTGTTTGGAAGAGAATGTGTTGTGTCCCAATTTCTATTTTATGATGCCTCTTTGTTCTTACAGTGCTACTTTTCTACAAAGGAATATTTGTAGAAATTCTGGATGCAATAGGGGGCTTTGAAATGAGAAAAATGGAGATTCTGTAAGCCTATTTGGAAACCAAGATTCTGCCCAAAAGTTAAATTTATTTTGAAAGAATCTAGACTGATTTTCCTTGCCACTGGTATAATCTCTCATTCTCTGTTCTCCCCTTATCTCCCTCCCACTCCTTCTCTGTAACTCTCTTCCTCCTTCCCCCCTGCCCTCTCTCAGGCACATACTCACATATGTGCCACATAGGGAAAATGACTCCTGCTCTTTTGCCCTTGTCCATTGAAAACGTGACCTGTGCCTGCTGGCTATCTGGAAACCTTTCAGGCTTGCCTCCCAGTAGCCCCTGTGAGTAGTTGAATTACCATTTCTCACCCTAACCTCAAAGAGGGTTTGTTAACAAAGCCTAAGGTGCAGAAGAGGCCAAGAAAGCCAGCTCAGAGGCAGGTAGAGCCATGAGGATTGCAGCAGGAATATAAATGGGTATTTTTTTTTTCCTCCGAAGAAGGATTTTTAAAGGTTATCAAGTTATTCCCTTTCAAATAGAGGGCAGAAATACCGGAGACTACAGTTGTTGAAGGGAACTTGACTGAAAGTTTTAAGTTGGTCAGGAGGTTTGGGAGAGGAAGACTTTCTCTGAAAGGGCATAATCTGAACTCAGAAAAATAAGGTTTTTGGTTCAAACTCCAACCCTCCTTCAGGACCTTTCAGTGAACTTGAGCAAATCGTGTCCTGTCTCTGGGCTTTAGCAGAACAACGTTCCATTGGGTTTCAGGGAAGCCTGAATTTATCAAGGTGCTATCGCTCTTTAGCTGTGGAGCCTCTGGGATGGTGTTTAGCCATATCTTTCTCTCTCTCTTTATCTCTCTCTTTATCTCAAAGTGGAGATTGTGAGAGCCTCCCTCACTCTGGGGAGACTTTTGGAAGACAGCTCTTAGTTCACTCAAGGCAGGTGAATGTCATTCCAGAAAATGCCCACGATGATGATAGGGATGACTAGTGCTTGCTGAATATCAGGGCGCCCTCCCAGTGCTTTTCTCGCAGAGCGCAAGGCTCTTTTCTCGCAGGGCTCTTGTAAAAGGAGGCTTCTAACAATATGTATTTGGGCTAGGCCCCCTTTCGCATAATGGGCTGTGCCATTTTGAAACTGGAGAAAACCTGTTCTGTTCTGATTTCTTCGAGAGAGTGTTTATTTACCCAACCTGTGTTGTTATATTTTCTTGTAGCGTACGTCCTTCTCCTGCATTTCAAGGTAGAAGAGCCATTACACCTAATGAGAGCTCCTTTCTAGCCGGCGTGCCACTTAGAATGTTCAAGAGTGTGTTAGAATTTTAACCTTTCAATGCATCTTTGTAATGGCATGTCACCCTTAAAAAATGAGATGTCAGCTTCCTGCTGAAAGGAACAGACACTGATTTTCAACCCGAAAACCACCACTCGTCCTTCTCTAGGAGCCTCATTTAGGTTGAGGATGTTATAAAATACCATGAGATGGAAAGGCAGTATAAATGCTGCTTGTGGGATGTGTCCATTCTCATGGGATCCGTGTTGCGAATGAGGCAAATACCTCGTGGGGTGACACATTCTCATTTAAGCAGTGCCCTAGGATCCTGCATCACATCGCCTTGAAATGCATTGCTAGCAACCCTATTTTTAAAGAGGCTTCAATATCACCTAAGTGAATTAATGTTGCCAGGAAAGGCATTTTGAGAATTGATGCATTAGAAATAATTGTCTTCTCGGTGCTCACAAATGTGATGGATTCCTCCTGTTCTTTTATCCCCATTGCTGTGGAAGCGGTCCTTCTACCTCTTGTCATTATCATTTACCATCCTGGAACTTTCTCTTGTCCAAATGGAGCCTCTCACTGCTCCCTAAACACACTAGGCTCTTCACCTGAATGGTGAAACCCTACCCATCTTTCAAGACCTGGTTCGGAAGTCCCTTCATCTCTAACTTTTCCAAGATTCCCTCACATAGGGCTTCTTGCCCCCTCGTCCTCAGACATCCTCTGGTACTTTCTTTATCACTCGACAATGGCACTTCCCACACTGAATGGCAGTTAGCTGTTAGCTTGTCTGTTTCCAGGACTGTGAGCTCAAGGGTAGCTTGGGGTTGGGGGCACATTTTATTCATCTTTTGTCAGTATCTGCCTGATAAGTGTCCGGGAAATATTTGACACTCATTTGAACTCTGATGGGGAAACAAATGAAAAAAAAAAAAAAAAAAAAAGAGTGATCTCTAAGAGATGCCAAAGCTGGTTTAGGGTGAGAGAAGCCAGGGGAGATTTCTGCTAAAAAATAAAATAAAATAAGATAAAATAAGATAAAATAAGATAAAATAAGATAAGATAAAATGATAAAATAAGATAAGATAAGATAAGATAAAATGATAAAATAAGATAAAATAAGATAAAATAAGATAAAATAAAATAAAATAACAATAAAACAATACAATGAGAAAGGACTTTTCCTTCTTTACAGTATATACCCCGCCCCTTTTACAGCGGAGGACATTGCCTGTCTGAGGGCAGCACTCATGATACAGAGCTGGGTCTATGCCTCAGCACTGCAGCACGTCTCCTTACTCATGCAGCATAGTTTTCTTTCCACAGCATGACCTCTGAGGCGTGGTCTTGAAGGAAGTGATGAACATGAAGTAGTAGCTACTGAAGGACATGGCAAAAATAAAGAGTAAAGCAGGCTGCAGGTTGCCTCCCTTGATGCATCCAGCTCCCTCCATCCTCCATAGCTGTGGCAGACTGGGTCCTAAGAACGTGTGTGCTTGACTGGGACTAGAAAAGGGGGTGTCAGCCGTGCGACTGTGCCATAATGATAGTAATGGAGCTGACAGTGCGGGTTGCTCCTCCGCCTCCCATCTCCCTTCCCTATGGCTCAGAGGCCCCACTCAGTACCCACGGCAGTGTGTTGCTGGAGGCCCCTTGGAATTATCCATAATGATTGAAATCCTGTATGGAGGTTCTACCCCCTTGCTAAGAGCCCATGTAAACATGGACATGGGTCATCATTTTGGCCAATGACACAGGCAGGACCAGTCTTCTGGTAGTGTCCTCACTATCAAAAAGAGACCCATGTCGGGTTGCCAGATTTGGCAAATAAAAATACGGCACACCTAGTTACATCTGAATTTCAGATAAATGACAGGTTTTTTTTTTTTTTTTTTTTTTTTTTTTTTTTTTTTTTTTTTTTAAGTGAAAGTATGTCCCATGCAATATTTAGATGCCCATGAGACATTCGTGAGGTATCTTCCTCCAAAATCATCCACGGCCTCAGGATATTTGCTAATGAGATGTATGATCTCGGAGCAGAGTCACAGACAACAGATTCAAACTTCCTGGGGCTCAGACATTTTGGAAAATGACAGAGTCCTGTTCATGAAACAGGCTTGGTTCAGTGCCCCTTCTATCTTGAAGAGCTGTTTGGTCTTCAAGAACCATAGTGTGTGTGTGTGTGTGTGTGTGTGTGTGTGTGTTGGTTTGTTTTTTTCTAATAGCATTCTCCTCTTTTTCCAGCCTCCAGTAAAGTTGGCCATGTTAATAGATGTCATAGATTTTTATTTTACCTTCGGGTAGGGCTGTGAGCAACCTTTTGGAGCTACGTAGAAACATTTGTAGAACATCTGGGATGGCAAGTTGGCTTGAAGGGTGGTGAGTGGTCAGTTACTTAATCGCTGCCTTGCCTAGAAAATTAACTGTCACTCAGCTTCCTCATCTGTAATATTACAGCCTTGTCATGAGAATTAAGAAGAGGGGAAACATGCAAATCAGTGCAGCCACTTTGGAAGACAGTGAGACAGTTTCTTACAAAACTAAGAATACTCTTACCATATGATCAACAATTGCACTCTTGGTATTTACCCAAAGGAGTAAAGAACTTAGATCCATCCAAAACCTGAACACAGATGTTTACAGTTACTTTATTCATAATTGCCAAAACTCGGAAGCAACCAAGATGATCTTCAATACATGAATGGATAAGTAAACTGTCGTACATTTCGACAGTGGGCTACTATTCAGTGCTAAAAAGAAATGAGCTATGAGTCCATGAAAAGGCATGGAGGATCCTTAAATGCATGTTCTGAAGTAAAGGAAGGGGATCTGAAAAGGCTACATGCTGTTGGATTCCAACAAAGGACATTCTGGGAAAGGCAAAACTAGGAACAGTGAAAAGATGAGTGGTTCCAATGGGTAGGGAGGGAGGGGATGAGTAGGCAGAGCATAGTGGATTTTTAGGGCAATGACACAACTCTGTATGATGCTATAATGGTAGATACATGTCATTACACATTTGATCAACCCCCCAGGATATAAAATGCCAAGAGTAAACCCTAATGTAAACTATGGACTTTGGGTGATGATGATGTGTCATTGTAGATCTGTCAGTTATAACAAGTGGACCATTGTGGTGGGGGATGTTAATAGTGGGGGAGGTTAGTCATACATGGGGCCACGGGATATATGGGAAATCTCTGTACTTTCCTCTTAATTTTGCCATGAACTTAAAACTTCTCAAAAAACCCAAGTCTGTTTTTTTATTTATTTTTTGTAATGTTCATTACATATATATATATATATATATATATATATATATATATATAAAATTTATTGTCAAATTGGTTTCCATATAACACCCAGTGCTCATCCCAACAGGTGCCCTCCTCAATGCTTATCACCCACTTTCCCCTCTCCTCCACCCCCCATCAACCTTCAGTTTGTTCTCAGTATTTAAGAGTCTCTTATGGTTTGCCTCCCTCCCTCTCTGTAACTTTTTTTCCCCTTTCCCCTCCCCCCTGGTCTTCTGTTAAGTTTCTCAGGGTCCCCGTAAGTGTGAAAACATATGGTATCTGTCTTTGTCTGCCTGGCTTATTTCACTTAACATAATACTCTCCAGTTCTATCCACGTTGCTACAAATGGCCAGATTCCATTCTTTCTCATTGCCAAGTAGTATTCCATTGTATATACTGGTACTGAGAAGATGTGTTTTTTGTGGGGTTTTTTTGTGTGTTTTTTTTTAAATAAGAGGTGAAACAGAATGACAAGCACAGTGACAGGGCACAGTTATTATTTTCTGAATGGTAACTTTGTTCCCTCTCGTTTGTTGGGCCAGTGGCTCCAATGTGCTGTTCCAGACTTCTCTCTGCCACTCTTGCTATGTTGACCTCTCTGGGTCTCCATCAGACTAATGATAATCATGTTGTGGGGAAAGATGGACTGACTCAGAGCCAGGAGGCCTGGAGTTTTGCCCAGCCTCCCACTGCTTACTAGATAATAAAGTTTGGGGAAACAGATGAAGTCTAGGGAACACAGCTACTGAAATGAAATGAGTGATGATGACGATGATGATGATGATGGTAATGAACACTGGGATAGTTTTCATCAGCTCCCAGCCTTCTTGGGGGAGATCTGTACTTGACAACAAAATGTGAGGCTATTTACTTCATTAAATCAATAAACCTATTTGGGGCACCAACATTGTCCCAAATCCCATGCTGGGCACAAGGCATCCAGATATAAATAAGACAGTGTTTGAGCTCAAGGACTATCTAGTCTAGTAGGGCAGATGGCTAACAAACTAATAATGGTGATGCCATGCATTAAGAGCTAACCAGATGTAATAAAGTGTGAGGCCCTAGTTGAGAACAGTGTAAATAAGGCTGGGTGGGAGGAGCTCAGGCAGGGGATCTCATGGGCCTGGCTCCCAATGTGTGATCAGAGTGTACTAGAATAGAGCCAAGCAAATGAGTAGACAGAAAAGGAGTAGAAGTAGTTATCTTTAGGAGTTACTGGATCCTGTGGAATCTTTTATTTTACTACAGCAATCTGATCAGACTGCTGATTCATTAGTAATATTTTGTGAAGTCAAATGTAACTGCTCGGGGTCAGGATTTGGGACCTATGTAGTTGCTAAGTTGTTGGAGCATCTTTCTCACAGATCAAATCCAAAACTGGTAGACCCCACTAGCTTCCTAAGACAGTTTATGGAGGAATTTGAGAAATATAACAAATTTTGAAACCATATTTGCATTCGACTGAGAGTCAGAAATTAAGGTTTTAATAATTCAAGATAGGTTGATTCAATTTCACAAGTTAATCAATACAAAATGGAGGTGTGTCACCATGTAAACCACACTAATTAGATTTAAAATCCAGGGGATATCACTTGGCATTAAATAAAAAGAAACAGAGGTCACATTGTGTAGACCTGTCTCTCCCTTGTCTGCAGTTCAGAGAGAAGGGAGTGTGTATTGACTCAGGGGTCTCAAACTGGAGACAGTGTGTAAAAATCTCAGAGACAGTTGGAAGAAGCTGTCCTAAAGTGAAAACTTTCCTCAGTGAGGAAATTGACGAAGTTTAAGAAACGATATTCAAGGAAATAAGGGCAAATGACCGGACCAGCTCCCAATTCATGTATTTAAAGAATTAGGTAATTATTTTTCTTCAAGAGTGACTCTTTGTGCTTAAAATCACACATACTTTCTAGAACAAGGTATTCTGAAGTTTTTCATCAAGAAAAGAGAAAACATCTTAAATCTTAATGGCTTAAGAAAATGACCTTTTACTGGTCTCATAATTCTGTGGGTTGACTGGGCCAACTCACCTGATCTCCTCAGCCCACACGTATATCTGTCATTAGCTGGTTTGTTGCCTGGTGACTTGCTGATGACCTAGGATGGCCTTACTCAGATGTCTTGCAGTTGATGGGATGTCACCTGCAGGGCCTTGGTTCTCTTCTCCACAGCCTCTCATCCCTCAGCTGACCAAGTTGGGCTTGTTCACAAGGTGTAAGCAAGTTTTGGTGAGACTGGGGGTGTTGGTATACAGCCAGGAGTATGACTTTGGACATTGTATGATTGGAATGTCTATTAGACCTTCAAGTACAGATATACAGTTGGAGTCCAGAGTTCAGGGGCATGGTCTAGGCTAAAGATATGTATTTGGAAGTCATCTGTAAAGATATTATTTAAAGCCATGAGACTAGATACGAGCTCAGCATGCAAGTGTGAACAGAAAAGAAATCTAAGGAATAAATTATTTGGCTCACTGTTGCTCAGATGTTGGGGAGGTGAGAAGAAAATGTGAAGAAACTGACAAGAGGAAGCCAGTGACCTATGAGGAAAACTAGGGAAGACTGATCTCCCAGAAGCTGAGTTGGGGGGAAGAGAGTCGGAAGAAGGAAGGAGTCAAGTGCTGTACATAGATCAAGTAAGTGGATTGGGAGGAACCACCACATTTAGGCATGTAAATGTCATTGGTGACTTTGACAAGAAGTGGTGGACAGTGGTGGTGAAAGCCTTATTGGAGTGACCTTAGGAGGAGCAGAAGAGGAGGTGAAGGGAAATAGAGACAACTTACCCCCCAATATTGTACTTTGAAAATTCTCAAATATGCAGAAGAGTTGAAAGAAGTGTACAGTGGGTGCCCATATAAACCCCCCCAGATTCATAATCAACCTGTTACAGATTTGCCTTCTCATGTCTATCCATCTCTCCAACCCTACATCAATTTAGCAATCTGCCTTTTTTTATGTCAAAGGGATAGAGAAATGATGCAGAATTGGAGTGAGATGGGGTCAGAAATTGTATGTGTGTACACACGTGAGCGATTGTACACAATGCAGCATATATTCTTATGCTGATGAGGATGATAGAGGATCAAAGTCACAACTGATGATGCTAGAGGAGTTAATATATGGAATGATGTATTTGGGTAGGCAAAGGAGTATGGGCTTTGGGGCATCACATGTACCAATGGGTGGGTTCATTACAGTAATGAAAGGCTGGTTAAAAAATATGGACAATTTGATGCATGAGAATGTCCTTTAATAGCGTGAGATCCAGCACCTCCAGCACTCACTCTGGACCTGCCTTCTGTTTCCAGCTCTCCTGTGAATGTGCTGTGAAACTCTGGGAGAGTAGCATCACCAACCCCTTGGGTCTTCTGGGACCTCTGCTGTAAAATGAGCATAATTATGAATATCATACTTACACTACAGGGAGCTTTGGAAATTATACACTAGGGATGTATGTTGTGTTGTTATTTTTATTAACATTGAGCCATGAGAACAGCTTTGCAGGCTGCTGCAGCTCTGTCCCCTACTCTGTGCAACCCTTTCTCCCTGTCTGGGGACTTTCAGATACTGAATGAACAGCTCAGGACTTCACAGACTTTGCCCCCCATTACAGTACCTTAATGTTTGTCTGATGCACCAACAGTATCCTGGAGGGCAAGAGCTTTAGAGTGTCCTAGAGGACTTGAGTCCATTTCCACCTCAGAGTGGTGCCTACTCATTATACCTAAGGAGTATGGTATTGGACAAAAACTGTCCCTCATTCCCCTTGTCTAAGCCTCTCTTTGTTTTGGGTCACTAACGCAGAGTCTAAGGCCTGCAACTCATTGTCAACCATGTTTATTCTACCAAATGTGACATTTTTACACCAAAGGTCTTTTGTTCTTTGTCTTTCCACATCTCCTTCCACACACTCCTTCCTTGGAGTTATTTATGTCTGCAAAGAAACAGGTGGATGACCTGTCACAAGTAACCACACAGAGCAGAGAGAGCCTTGCTGCAAAAACATACTAGATATATTTAGCACTGCTTAATTAGAATTAGCTATTTTGGATTCATTTTCCTTTCTTTATGGTGAAGTTTAAAATTAAAACCCAAACACTCTATGTTTTCACTTTCTGTGATGGAGAAGCTGAAGGCTTGGAATCAAGATGAATTAGGTTGAAACCCAGATTGTCTCACCTTGGGCAAGACACTGTATCACTCAGCCTCAGTTTCCCCATCTGTAATCTCGAGTTAATTATATTTTTTCTCATATGTGTGCTGGAAATGTTGAATGAGATTGTGTTAGTGAAAAACCCCAGTAAGGTGCCTGGAAAATAACAAGGTTCAATAGACATGATCACGATGTAATAATGAGCACACCACCAGCAACAATGAAAATAATCTAACAACCATGGTTGGCACTGACTCTTTGTTGTGTACCAGACTCTTGCTGTTCTGTAGTCTTCATGAGCTACATTTACCGTGACAGAAAAACGGGTTGCACAGATACTGCTTTCTTCTTTGAAAGTTAACTCGTGTGTGTGTGTGTGTGTGTGTGTATTTAATAATCAGTGGAATTTAGGTCTCCTACCTCTATTTCAATAAAATCTACATTTTTTTCAATTTAACTTTAAAGTTGTTGAATATTTTTTTTAGTAAGTTGGAGAGAGAAAATACAGGACACCTACTTAATTTTGAATTTCACATAAACAAAGAGAACTATTTTAGTATTTTAGTATTAGTATGTTCCAGTTAACAGTTGAGCCATACTTATGTTAGAAAAATGGATCATCTGAAATTCAAATTCAACTGGGAATCCTGTGTTTTAATTTACTAAATGTGACAACCCTATGTCCTAGGAAATTCAATATTTGAAGTATGTGTGTGTTCCGAAGCAACAGAATCTTGATCATAGCATTTGAGGTATGTGGGGGTTACAGAGGTCATGATGACCTTCTGAGAGAGAGGATTTCACTACCCTGATATCTGATGCGAGGGTACCCACCTCTTTTCCCATTCCTGAATTCATCTCCTTCACAATCATCTTTTCCATTCTTCCTTAGCCTTCCACTAAGTAATAATGTATTCTTAGTTGTTATTCCTCCCAGTAGATGGTCAGGAACTATTTCTGTTCCATTCATTCCTTTATTACTCTGCCTAACAAAGGGTGTGGCACATAGTAGGTGGTCAATGAATTTTCAACAAGTAAATGAACAATTTGTGCTGGGGCACCTGGGTGGCTCATTCGGCTGAGCTTCAGACTCTTGATTTCGACTCAGGTCATGATTTCATGGTTTGTGGGATCGAACCCGATGCTGTGCTCTGCACTGACAGCGTGGAGCCTACTTGGGATTCTCTCTCCCTCTGTCTCTGCCCATTCCCCATATGTGTGCACGTGCTCTCTCTCTCAATAAATAAATAAACTTAAAAAAAAAAGAGTTGGTGCTGATATGACAATAATACAAGTTGTAATGAAGAATGACAGACTTTGTAGACAGGGGGTCAGAGTTCACTGACTGCCTACCATGTTCCAGACTCTGGCAGAGGGATCCTGGGATGAATGTAACAGAGGTCCTGACCATCAAATGGGAGAAATAACAATTGAGAATACATTACTACCTAGCCAAGGGCTAAGGATGAATGCAGGGAGTTTTAGGGTTTAATCACTCTGTACCTCAGTTTGCACATCTAGCTAGTAATGATGTAACTCAGTCTATCTCAAAGGATTATGTTGAGGGGGAAATGTATATCCATATCTATGCCTTTGTCTACGTCTTTGTATATCTTTCTATTACTATATTGTGTGGGTGAACCCCCTGGTAAACATTTCATTTTCTAAATGAATACCAGTTCCTTTCCCTTTCTTCTATGTTAGGAAACTATGTCTGTTGGTGCTTTTTGTTGTTGTTGTTGTTACATTTCTCTGTTTTGTCAGTGGAAGAGTAATGCCTTGACTGGAAAGGATTGTGAAGGCCAGAACTATAATGCATGGAAATTTTTTGAAGACTAAACTTTCCATGATGCATGTTTTTGATAGCTGAGGGACTTGATCACAGACTCAGGAAAATATTGCCACTACCAGGTGCAGAGAGGGCCTCTGAAAATAGGGTGCTAATGATGTGACAATATCCCCACCTTTCCTTAAGAATCTGGAGTTTCAGACAGTTTGTGGGGAGGGTGGGGATGAGATCTTGAAGAGTATTGTCTTTCATGGGACACATGGTGTGTGAGTCTGTAGTTGATTAAAACTCTGAAACTGAATGTCAAGACTCAGGGAATTTGTACCAATATTAGACTTCCTGCTCCTTGAGAGGGTGATTTTTGACACTCTGAAGGATGGCTGGGGAGTTAATAATAACATCTTCAACACATTGCTTTTGTTATTTGGAGCTCATTGCTTTTTCAACCAGTTCAAAGTCATTCACCAGCGACATGTCTTCAGTATGAGACTAGGTATTAAATGCAAACCCTAGGGCAATATAACAGTTTAGTTGAGAATGTAAATACTCCAAGGTCACAGAATAGCAAAAGCGAAGATGTATTTATTTGTGTTCTCCCTGGTTCATATGCATCACATGGCCCTAGGAAGTGCTGTTTCCAGGTAGATGTATGTAGTGTGGGTGCATTAAGGTTGCTATGGGGACATTGTCTTGTGTTGAAGTCATTCACTTGTCTCAGAGGTTTGTGTACCGATGCAGGGCTGGTGAGGCATGGGTGCCTTGACTTCAAAGATGTGATTAGGGCAGAGTCTTTGAAAGACCAGCAATGAGGACATGGTCAGACATTCATCCCGAGCTATGATTTCCTCACGTTTTCCTGCTCTGAGGACGTAAAATCCTGAATTGTCCAGGCCTTTCACAAACTTCTGTAATGAAAACTATATATTTTTTAATTGGGCATTTTTGTTTCAAACTGACTCACTCCAGATAACAGCTCAGTTTAGCATAATTATCCTACTTAATGAGAATACTTTTTGAGCTCAGTTTAGTAAGGTCTTAATAATCCAGATAGAAGAAGTAGATATTAGAGAAGAATCAGATATTAAAGATTGTTGAAAGAAGAAAGAGTTGAATGGCAGAATGAACCCAGCAATAATTCAAACACAATAAAAGGTGATTTCATAGGATTAAAGAATCCAATAAGTTCTTACATTGAAAGGCATTCTTAGATGTCAAACAGAATAAATAAATGAAAAATTAAATCCATACAAGACACTCTGTGGTGAAATGTTAGATCATTAAAAGAAATTCCAAAAGCATCTGGAGTGAGGTACACTGGGCTTGGGTGAACTGATTACTCATAAAGGGGTGTGAATCAGGGTTGACACCAGAATTCTTAGCAGCAATGGGTGCAATAGATAATAGAGCGATATTTTCAAATGTCAGGGAGACAATTAACTTTGAATCTGGATAGCTATATCCAATAAAGTTTAATTCAAGTTTGAGGATAAAATCCATAGATTTTCTGGTATGCAAAGAACTGGGAAAATTTGCCATATGCAGATCCCTTGAAAAGAATTATAAGCCAGGGGAAAATAAATCCAAGATGAAGTAGGATGAAAGAAACAGTTGTGAGCAAATAAACCAGAAAAAAACGAATTTTGATGTTTAAAAATTAATTTTCCAACTAAAATATTTCGCCTAATTTCAAATGCAATGTACTTGGGCTGTAGAGAGAGGAGGCAGATGGAATTTAGAGCATGCTGGGATTCTTGTTATGTGGAGAATATAGATGCTGATTATCTCTAAAATTGTTCAGAGTAACCCATGTTCAAGTATGTTTATCTAAAGCATGAGGTAACAATTCAAAAAATAGACCTGGAGTACAATCCTTCAAAGCACTAAATATTCAGGTCAGGGGAAACAGAGCAGAGGAAACTCAACCCAACAGACATCAGAGAACTAACAAAAGGTAAGGAAAATAACAAAAACCAGAAAGAGCAGCAAATAGGGAACAAATTAATTCATTCATAGTATTGTGATTACTAATATACTTATGTCCAAGTATATTAGTAATCATTAGTAATCACAACACTATGAATGAATTAGTGTCACTTGTTAAAAGACAGTGATTCCAGATTGAGAGATAAAACCCAATCATCCTCTATGCCATTTGCCACAGGAACACTAAATCATTATAAAAGAAGTTGATGATGAAGGGGTATAAATGTTCCCACAGATAGAGAATAGAGTGCATGTAGAGAAGGGGCTGAGAGTAGGACCACACGCAGATTATGGAGGGCTCTTCAGGGAGTGTAAGAAGCTTGGAATTTATCCTGAAGGGAAATGAGCAGTAATGTAAAGAATTTAGTGACTTAGTGACATTTACCCTGGAGAAAGATTACTATGGCAGCTGGGAAAGCTTGGGAGACAGCTCAAGTGTGTGTGGGCAGCACTGAGGAGATATTTGTCTTCATGCATGAGGTGATGTGAAGCTGGACCACGTTGTATAGTGGGGTGGGGAAAGAATAGTAGGTAATATGGAAGATAAACTCTATAAGACTTGGTGGTACAAGGGAGGAGAACAGCAAGATGGCACACAGGTTTCTCAAGTGAATGGGTGGCATCCTTCACCAATATAGGAAAACCCAGAGAGGGAGATACAGGGAGAGGAGAGACAATACACTTGGGCTTTGGTGCATGTTCAGTGACAATCAGATCTCGGGATACAGATTTTGGTTGGACAGGCAAATCTTGGAGCCCACTGTCTTGCTGTTGGAAGGAGTCATCATGAGTTCATAATAGAGCTTGCATTATAGAACTGGACATGCCCATAAGAGGAAACACTCTTTAGATCTATCATATGAGAAGCTCGAACTCTGGCATGAGTCCTAATTCTCTCCTTTTACATTCAGTAGAGAGAACACTGAATGAAAATAATCATGTCTTCCTAAATCCAATTAGGGCTGTCCGAAGCTTGACTAAGCAAAGATCAGTGTCTTGCTTCATCCCGGTCTGAATTCTTGTGCCTGTGCAGTCATGGGAATGGTGTAGGTGAGAATAGGAATGGGATTGTTCTTTTTTTTTTTTAATTTTTTTTTCTTAATGTATTTATTTTTGAGACAGAGAGAGACAGAGCACAAATGGGGGAGGGTCAGAGAGAGAGGGAGACACAGAATCTGAAACAGGCTCCAGGCTCTGAGCTGTCAGCACAGAGCCCGACGCGGGGCTTGAACTCATGGACCGCGAGATCATGACCTGAGCCGAAGTCAGACGCCCAACCGACTGAGCCACCCAGGCGCCCCAGGAATGGGATTGTTCTTGATGCCTTCTGGCATTAAATGAAACACGAATAGCAAAACATATAGGAAAGTTAAGAAGCACTTGTTGCTCACAGAAGAAAAGTAGCCCCTTGGGCCAAATGGTTGCTAATTATTCTTATATCCACTCATGAGTTGAATGTGATAATTGACTTCATACCTTACAAATGCCAAGCCTTTTTTGAGCTGAAGAACCCCACTGCCCGCCCCACCTCCCACATACAACCTGAAGACACCCAATGTAGAAGTGGGGGTGTGTCACAGTGTTATATGCTTGGAAATTCCCAAAATTATTGGGCTAAAATCCCCACAGGGTGGAGAAGTTTCTCATTTACATTCCTTTGGAAGAGTTTCCTAGATTCCTCCTTTTCTTCATCCTCTGAAGAACTGCGGGGAAACACCAGTATTTGTATGGCTCACCAGATTCCAAATCCAGTTGCTTCCCAGGTCAAACTGTGTTCCCAGACCTATCGAGGGGAAGTCCGAATGGAACCTCGTAACCCTGTTTTCGGTCTTTGAAATTCACTGAACTTTGCTGAAACTTTAAGTTGCTCATTGGAAAGGCTTTCCTAAGGAGGTAAAGTTTGAACAATAACTTGAAGGAAGAAGGCATTTTCCGAGAGTAGAATGGCATCAGGTTACTCTTCTTTCAGGTCGAACTGAGCTCACCCTCCCCCGTGCTTCCACTGCACCCTGAAAATATTTCCATTACAATTCTGGGATCTGCACTGGATTTATTTGTACCAATGTTTGTATCCCTGGCACCTAGCAGAGTGCCTGGCATATAGTAGGACCTTGGTAGATTTTTATGGCCTAAAGAAATAAAAAGAATGCGGACAAGATGGAAAAATCAGCTTTTATCAAAATATCTATCAGACTGGTAACATTACTCTTTATTCTGAAGTTTTTGCTTTAAAAAGTAAGAGTCCTAACATACCTCAGAATTTGGATCTTCTGGACAGAGCTAAATAATCTGTTGATAAGTATGAATGAAAGAATGGATGCAGCTGGCCATGGTCGAGGAAGTAGGAAGGGAGGAAGACCTGGTCAGTAGAGCAGTGGCCCTAATTCTGTCTCTACTTTCTTTGAGAAAAAAGGTTTTCCTAGTGAATCCAAACATCTGCAGGGCCAGAGGGATGGATCATCCTGAGAGCGTCTACATGAGAAGTGGGCATTCCCCAGAAAGATTTAAACCCCAAAGGAAGAGCTTTGGGTACATTAATCTTCAGGGTAAATGGATTAAAGTCAGTTGATAGGGCACTTCTGAGAGCAGCAGTGAGTTAGCCAGCTGATGTTGAGTCCTTTCTTTGGTCCAGGTGAGAAGGAAATCACAACTTCTGAGAGAGACGTGGAAAACCCTGGGCTACTCTGTTCCGTGTAAGCCCCCCCCCCACCCCAACCAACCCTTTAGTGTCCGCAGTAACAAGGGTTGGGGAATGCTGGTCCTGTCAACATTGGTGACTTGGGACTAGGTAGAGTGGCTGATGAAGAGGATGGGGCTAACATGTATTGGGCTTTCATTCTGTGCTGGCTACCACTTTAAGCACCTGATATACACAGGACAGGACCAACATTTTATCTCCCAAGGAGAGAGGCATAAATATTATTCTTTTGACATGCGAGGAAACGGAGGTTCACTACTGTGCTTAAGTAGAAGTGTCCCTTAGCTAGGGTGTATGGATCCCATTTAAAAGTTTTACTTGAGCAATAATATTTGAAGCTCAGAAGATGAAGCTTTTTTTCCCCAATAGCTCATCAGAACAAGGGCTCTGGGGGCCAGGTTTAGGAGCTAAGGTGGGTAGGGGAAGGGCGACCAGTATAGCGTAAGGCAAAGACCACGAACTGTCCGGGTCTAATGGGAAGTGCTCTGGAGAAATACTGAAACCAGAGACCAACATCATAGCCGTGTTTACAAAAATCTTAGCAGGTGTTTCTGGGAAGCCATAAAGTCTGTTGAAAGGTCCTAGCATGGAATGCATAATTTCATTGTGAGAATAAAGAATGCACACGTTAGATGAAGGATGCTGCTTTTTACGTTTCAGGGAGGCACTCGTGGACCAGAAGAGGGCTTTGGAGGCAGCGAGAATATGGGTGTTGTGTGATGGATTAAAAATTATTTTAATCAGGAAGACTAAACCTTGTGTCCCAACTTGACCTTGTATTAGCTATTTGACCTTGGATAAGTAACTGTCCTTGCAGGCCCTCTCTTTGTCCATTTGTACAATGGGGATCATAATGCTGACGTTACATGGTTGTAGGGGGACTTCTGTGGGATAATGCAGATAAAATGGACACAATATTTGCCTCCCTCCTCATCTTCCCCTCTTCTGGATGCAGTCATCTTGGCTGACAGAGCATTAACAAGGAGCATAGTGCATACTCCAGTGGAGCCAAGAGAACTCTTTTCAGGAATGCATGAGTGACACCCTCAGCTCCTCCCAGGGCCATCTGGGAGGTAAAGGGCAGGGTTCCGGGACTTGGGCAATTTTAACTTGCTGCACACCCAGCAGAAATCCCTTTTTAAAGGGTTACTGTGGACTTATTATTCTGCAGGTTAGCATGACCCTGGTACACCCAGGTTCTGTTTAAATTGGAAAATAAAATACAAGGAACCATGTTAAACACTTACTTGTAAAACACTTAGGCCCCCTTGACTGGGAAAGGATGTTTAGATCACTCCCTGGGAAAAAGGAGGGAATATCTGTTGGCCCTTTCCTGGGTCAGAGCCCAGCCTTGCTGAGTGCCTCACAGCTGCTGCCTCGGGGAGAAGCAATTTGTCAACTTTATACCTTTCTGCTTTATGGTCTGGTGACTTAATAGGATTCGACCTTCCCTAGATTCCATTTCAGTTGGGTCAGACACTGCACTTTAAAACTTGGGCTCTGAGACAGGTGATGAGCTGGTAAGGTGTGTGGGCACATGACTGAAGCTGGAGCTTCAGATGCCCCGAGCCAGCATGGTCAATCCCTGTGCTTGCACCACAACCCAGCCTGACCCCCACACTTCGCATAATACTGTGGCCATTCTGTCTTCACCTGGGTGCTGTGGTGGACCCCAGACTGCAGTGAGTCTGTCCATCCACCTGCCCATTGAGAGGAAGCCTTGATTTTTATGCAGGGATGGAATGGAATTCAAAGATGGGCAGAGACATTGTCACTGCAGAGCATTCTTAAGATGACACTCTTGGGCAGTAAGTATTTAGTATCACTATGTGTCAGTCACTGTAGATAGTGAAGGGGACAGAAGGAATTTATCCATGTTGTCAAGGAGCTTGTGGTCTGAATGAGAGAAAGTCAAGGGCATACCTGACTGTAATGCAAGGAAAGAAGGACTGAACTAAGGAGAGCAGGGGTGCTATAAAACAAGGTGAGAGAGAGAGCTTTGGAGGTGGCGGAGGATAGGTGGGAATCCTGGAAGGCTTTATAAGGGGGTACCGGGGCGCCTGGGTGGCGCAGTCGGTTAAGCGTCCGACTTCAGCCAGGTCACGATCTCGCGGTCCGTGAGTTCGAGCCCCGCGTCAGGCTCTGGGCTGATGGCTCAGAGCCTGGAGCCTGTTTCCGATTCTGTGTCTCCCTCTCTCTCTGCCCCTCCCCCGTTCGTGCTCTGTCTCTCTCTGTCCCAAAAATAAATAAATGTTAAAAAAAAAAAAAATTTATAAGGGGGTACCATTGAACTGAGTTTTTGAAGATAAGGACTTGGGAAAGCAGACCCTGGATTAGGGAGAAGTCCATCTGATGGAGGGAGGGGCATGGGCAAAGGTGTAGGGGTTTGGCCTCATACCCTGTGCAGGGAACAGAGTTGGTGTGATACAGGAAGACCTGGCCTCACACTGGGTATGTGTCCAAGAGTAAAAGCTAAGTAATGTTCCTGGGAGATTACTGTGGGCCACTGTTCTAAGCAATTTATATGTATATATAAATATAAACATACATATAAGTATAACTATAAATATGTACATGTAATGTAATATATATATGTATGTAATATAAATATAAATATATATAATGTATTGCATATATATACATATATTATATACATATATATAATATACATTACACATTATGTATATACATATACATATGTATACATATATACATATACATATATATATATATAACATATATATTATATATACATATATATAATGTACCTATATATCTGGGCAATGATTTGAATGGAAATAATTTTATACTTATTAAATCTTCAAATCCCTACGTGTTGTTACTATTATTCCCATTTTATGGATAATGAAACTGAGGCCAAAAGAACAAAATGTTTAAGTAACTTGCCTGATCACACAGCTGGCAAGGAACAGAGCTAAGAGCTAGGCTTTGAGCCTGGCGGTTTAGTTCCAGAGTCTGGGCTTACACCCTCTCTGTTATTTTGATTCTGATGAAAGTTAAATCTGTAGGGTCACTTGCAGCTTGTTCAACAGAATGGGTTTCAAAGGGGAGAGGCAGTAAAGGAGCAGGGAAGGAAAGTTTGATATCTCCCAGAACGGACTGTGTCCATGAGTAGAGCCTACTGGGAGCCAGTTTGTGGGCAGAGTCCGCTTGTGCACTGAGTCGTCACTCTACAGGATGAGAGAGAGTGGGGTATCTCCTGTCCCTATGTCAGCCCTGCTCCTGTGTCTTTATCATGAGCCTCTGTGGTCATAGTAGTCTCTGAGTCACATGTTCTTTACATTATTTCCTGCTTCTGTCACATGGCTGCTACTTTTTGCTTTTCTTTAAATGAGATGTCATTGAGACCCACCTCAGGAGGGATCATCAGCATGCAGCAGGAGTAAAGGCAGGAAGGGGATGGCTAGAGACAAGAGAGGCATCCTAAGGGTTGACTTCAAAAGGGCAGAAGGTCATTTTAACCTATTTGTTTAGAATTGCTGCCAGGGGGTTGGCATCTACACTTGACCATTCAGTAGGTGTTTGTCCCACCAAAGAGCTAGTAAAAGTAAATAATCTGAGTTTCTGGTAAAAATGGGCTTGGTCAACTTTTGAGACTAGACTTCAGAAATTAAAAATGAATGGATTTCGCTATAAATGGTTATTATAGCATTGCATGTATTAAACACACACACACACACATTCTGAAAACAACTAGAATGCCATCAATCCATCAATAGGAGAAATGATTGAATAAATTGTGGTATATCGGTGCATCTGCCCTGTAACACATCAGGAAGCTACTTAAGTGAATGAGAAAGATCAGTGTGCATTAATCTGGAGAGATGTCCAAAACACTGTCAGTAAAATAAAAAGCTGCAGACTAAAGTATGTAGTGTTCTGATTGTGTGTGTGTGTGTGTGTGTGTGTGTGTGTGTGTGAGAGAGAGAGAGAGAGAGAGAGAGAGAGAGAGAGAAGAAAAGGAAGATGAGAAAGAATAAGGAAGCCTGTATTTGCATTTTGTGTAACTATAAGCATAGCAAGAGAGAAATCGAATGATAAAAATGGTAGAATTTGTCATCTTTGGGCAGTGGCTTAAAGGAAAATAAATGTTAAATTCTTTATAAAGACTCATTTAACTTTGTAAAAATTATGCATTTTATAATTGTAACCCAATAAACTAAGCATTGTTCATGGATAAAATTGGAGGAGGAAACAAAAGTGGAGTTAAATTATGGAGTACATTAAATAGGAGAATATAGACTTTGGGTTTTATATTACAAAACCAAATTTTTAAAGGCACTTTCCATGTGACATGAGTACCATATCATACCATTAAAATAGTTTTTTGATAAAATAATTTTTGGAAAAAAATAATTTTTGGAATTCTGCCTAATATATTACACCATGGGACTTCAATACACTTGCTTATCTATATCTTATCAAAGGCACTGAGAAGTCCTGAAGTTACAATTTTTTTCAAAGTATTAATCTAGTTTCCCAGGTATATTTTTCAGAAAATCTCTTTTTGTATTACATGTAGCCCATGGGACACTTAGTAAAACCCTTGAGAATAAAATATTTGATTTTTTTTTATGTCAATGAGAAGCTTCTAGCAGTTTTAAGGCAACAAGACCTGAGGTGATTTTTCAGGGAACTGTGTAGCAAGAGCCTGATGGTTGGGAAAGGAGTGATCTGGGGCAAAGAGAAACAGCTAGGAAGATGTTCCAGAAGTTCAGGGAACAGGTGGGAGTGTCTGAAAGGACAAAGCTGGGGAGGTAGAGAGCAAAGATGGCTGTAACTTACAAGGATAATATTACCAGCGCTTGGCAAAAGAGGGAGCAAAGAAAGATTGAGGAAAAGGATGCAAAGAGCTTGTATGTTTGGCTATGGGGTACCTGGTGCTGCTTTGAAATGAGGCATGCTAGGGGCATCTGGGTGGCTCAGTCAGTTTTGCACCCAACTTTGGCTCAGGTCATGATCTCATGGTTCGTGGGTTTGAGCCTCAAGTCAGTCTCTGTGCTGACAGCTCAGAGCCTGGAGCCTGCTTCAGATTGTGTGACTCCTTCTCTCTTGTCCCTCCCCGCTTGCGTGTTCTCTCTCTCTCAGAAATAAACGTTACAAAAAAGAAAAAAGGCATGCTAGAGAGGATTCCAGGTGTGGCGTCTGGGAGGAGGGTGATCGTGAGTTGAGTTTGGGGATCTGGAAGAAACATCCGTCCATTAAGCAGTCACATGTGCAAAACTGCAAAACACAAGTCTTCTGATACTACACTAATCTATCACTTGTCACAAAGGGGGGTATTGGCTTTATTGGACTAAATTTTCATCTAATCAACCTTTTGAGTCCATAAAGTACGATCGAGGTCCCTTCTAGAGGAGACTGATCCCCAGTGGGAAATTGTGTCCCTCGGGGAAAAAAAAAAAAAAAAAAAGAAACTGGATCTTACAAAGTGAGCCTTTAATAGCACAGGGAAGGGAAACTCTTGTCTTTTTCAGAGACTCACTCCCGGCATCTGGACTCCTGAGTGGGCAAGCATCAAACTGTGGGCTGCTGGGGGTGTGATTTCATGGAGGCAAACCCAGAGCTAGAATGGAGATGTAGTAAAAAGTCCAGAGATCAAGTCAAATTTTCTAAGTCGGGTGATCTGATTTTCAGCTTTAACATGATACTCTGCGATTATTTCCCTCTTGTTATTCCTAGGTTTTTAATCCGTCTCAGTTGGAGTTCCCAGCTCTATTTCAGTTGTGCCCCAAAGGATTAAGAGAAACAGCAAGTTGACAGGGGAAACAGCACCTCCCGAGGCCACTGAAGAGTGGGTAGGGGGAGTTGGTTAGAAGTCTCTTGAGGAAGGTGGGTATTAGGGGCTTAAATTTGGGCTGGGAGGTCCAGACTCTCTCCCCATGCGGGCCTCTTCCTCTTTTCAACGTTTAAAGAAGTTTTCTATTCAAATACCTAAGGGATGGTGGTGTTTGATGAAATGGTTCTATTCCTCTGGTCATTAACCATCTTTAGGTCATAATCCATCAACATATCTAGGTGATGAAAAAAGAATCCTCAGGGGTTCTCCCATCCTGTTCATAATATCCTCCAAGATGCCCTTGTCTCCCCTAATTCATGAGAGAGATGGCCATGCATCTGGAGGATGTATTGGTGAGATTTCAGGTTTTCCTTCACACCCTGGATAGAATTACTTTGTGGCAGGAAGAAAGGCCACTATCTCACCATGAACACAAAAAGGGTCAAACCTTTGTGACTAAGGCATGCCTCATACATCCTCAGTCTCTGCATAGAAATAAAGTCATGGCCACACAGGATGGCGGGAAATCCCAGCAAGCCCCTCTGCCAAGCTGTAGTCTGTCGGGAAGTGGCTTTGTTACAGAGCAAGATCAATGGGATTGATCTGAAGATGGGCTATCAGGTTGCCGGCGGGCCCTGGGCTTAGGATCAGAAGGAACTGGCTGAGACATAGGGACTTCCTGGTAACTGAGTCCAAATCCAGTTAGGATCTACCCAGAGCTTTTAATTTTTTTTTCCTCCTGTGAAAAATATACTGTGAATTACATAGTTCATTTGAAGCATATGGAAGCTACGTCTGAGAATGGGAACTGGCTTTGGTCTTAGATCATACAGGTTGTTTGTGCAGAGCCAGGTATACTGGACTCCTGGTGAGTGTCACTCAGTCTTGACATATGTCTTCCCCAATTTAATATAAAAAAATGATGGAGTGTCTGCCATCAAATCTACTCAGTTTGTCCTGGAGAAACAAAGATGAGAGTTAAGTGTTCTTTGCTGGAGGCACAAACAATGCTGGAGGGGCCAAGCATTTTCACCTAGCCTCACATGACTGGGCAGTCCATGTACCAAAACATAAATCCCGTGAAGGAAGGCATTTAGTTCCTTTGGTCCACTGCTGTATCCCCAGTGGGAATTAAGTCCCTTAACCTTGCAAAGGAGACTTTACTTTTTGGCAGTGGGCAACCAGAAGGAGACTTCTTGCTATAGTTAACCACTTTTGACCTGTGGAAAAGTATAAAAAAATAAAAATCCTCACTGCTGGCTGTGATGTTTCTCTGAGACTATAACTGTTCCAGATGAGATCTTCGAGCAAGTGAAGACTAAAATGTCTCCTCACACGCGTGGCAGATGTAGTCTGTTCTGGTGCCTCTGGTCCAATCTGGTCGCTTGGAATCCAAACAGTCCCTGCGTTCCCATCGTGTTTGCAGGAGGCTTAGCGAGCTCACTCCCATTAAATGCCAGATTTCAGTGAAGGGCTGGAGGAGAGAGGTGTGGGTACAAATGATCTTTGCAGTAAATGCAGGAGAAGAGTTGGTTGCAGAAGGGAAAAGGAGGCAAATATTCTTAAAAAGTTACGTAGTTTTGTTTGGGGTAGCCTTGAGTGGGGGCTGAGTGGAATCAGTATTAGAGATAGATGGGCTTGGACTTAAATTCAGACTTTGTTGCTTAATACCTAGGTGATTGGGGGTTTTGTTGAACTTCTACAAGCCTTTTTTCTCATCTGATAGAATCATATAGAGTCAGTGTGAAAGTAAACTGAGATGTTACTGGGTCTTACTCTAAGACTCTTTTCCCTCCATTCTTCAATAATGGGGCTTGACCCTCGGGGCATTCAGAGAGGGAGAGTTGCTATTCCTTCCTCTTAAAAGAGCTGATCTCCTTGGTGGTATGTAATTGACTGCATCATTAGGTGGGTAACAACCAAAGTGTGAAGAAGGTTTAGGTTACAGGGCAGTTGGGTGCTTGGTGTGGGGGGAGGGCGCTGTCCAACCTTCCCACTCATGTATAGGAAGGGTGAGGCAGGGCCAGAAGACCTTGGGGTTTTGAGGGGGTACTAAGACTTTTGACTTTTGGAAGCTGAAAACAAAAAAAAAAAAAGGGAGGGAACTTTTTGAGCAAAATGTATTCAAGTCTGACTACAGTGTAGGGTATTTTGGAGGTGAAGTGGATTGGGGAAGAGAAGGGAAACAGTAGGCTATAAAACTCCAAGGATATTAAGGGTAATTTTGGAGACCCTAGAGTCCTGACATAAGGGATAAAAACTTGACTGAGGTCCAGAAAAATCCCAGCCAAGAAAGAAAAAGGAGGAGACTCCCTGAATCCCTTCTGTTTTTTTTTCCCTCTAGTCTTGAGAATTATGGGTAACTATGGGTTAGCCATTTTCTTGGTAACTATGGGTTAGATCTTCAACAGAAGATGCCTGTAAGATCTTCAATGGTGGGTCTTCACTGGATGAAGAGAGTGGACTGAGGAAGGCATCATTCTCCCCTCCCTCCCTTTCTTCTAGACAGTAGAAACATCTCCTTCTGTTTCCTGTTGGACACACACAGACACAGACACACACACACAGACACAAACACACACACACACACACACACACACGTAGACATGCACACTTTCCTGGAATGGGTCACTATGCCCCAGGATCAGCATACTGGGAGGGGTACTCTGTCATCCCCCCACATCTCAGTTTCTCTTTGTGTCCCATCCTGAGGTTGGGCCTGTGTTGTTGATCATATTTTGCCTTTCAGAAGCTTGGGCCAGTTTCCCAGTGGAAAACCAGTGCTGACATTTAATTTAAAAGCTAAGATGCTACTTGGTAAAGTTTACTAACTTATATCTCAGCTCTTGTAGACCAAAGCTCCTTCCAAAAAAGATGGGTGTCTGAGTATTTGAAATACCTTTCTGATAACTTTCCTAACAGTTGGGACATGTAAATAATGGGGTGCCATCTTGCCTGGATGAAAAACTGTCAGGATGGATGTTCCACTGGTCCTATTACAGATGAGAAAAGCAAAGGTCAAATAAGGGGACAGACTAATTGATTCAAAACATATTTATTGAGTGCACTCAGTGTGAACATTGGGGGTTCAGAGATGTAAGAGGCTCATAGCAGGAAGTGTGATCTTTCTAACACATTAATCAGATGGTGACACTTCAACAATTTCCCACTTTACTTCAAATAAGCTCCTTCACATGGTTGGTAAGGTCCTGTATGATCTGTCGCCTACATATGGCATCATACTTCTTCATGCTTCCTGTTCCTCTTGTCTACTCCTTTCTTCTAATGGGTTCAAACATGACAAGTTTTTCTGGTCTCAGGGCCTCCTCACAGGCTGTTCTTTCTTATACAACTGGTTACTTTTATCCTTCAGTTTCTAGCTAAAAAGGCCACCTCTACAAAAGATCTTCCACAACCACTCTAGCTATTATTCATCTATATTTTTTTTAATTTTTTTATAAAAATATAATTGACACATAATATTATATGAGTTTCATTAAAGTACCTTGTTTCTTTCTTCTATAGAAGTGAACATAATTTAAAATCATTTATTTATTCCAACACCTAAGTGGTAAGCCCTATTGTGGCAGGCAACATGCCTGTTTTATTTAATGATATGTAGACCCTACGCCCCACATGGGACACAGTGAAGATGCTAAGTACGTACTGAATGAATAAATATATGTATGTGTGCATGAATAACTGTGTGAATGGGGCACAGAGCCCTCCTGCTGTCCCATGTGGTTCCCAGGAACCCAGTGCTAAAGCCATTCCTGATAACATATTATAATGTTGTAACAGTGCTACCCTAGTTGAGCAAAGCCCAGGGCACTCTGCTCCTGAGATAAGAGGGATTATTTCAGAATTTAGAGAAAGCTATTTATCAATAATTCAAGTTGAGCTGTTTTGGAGGATGAGGAGGAGTTTGCTAAGACTGTTAGGGTGAGAATTACAGGCAGAGAGAATGAATAATATGCCAGATTAGGTAAACGAGAAATACTTTTTAGGCATAAATATGTTCCGTGTAGTATGTGGGGCATGCTTACTATGCTTAAATGTATTTGTTGTTTACTTGAATTTCATATTTAATTGAAATATATTTGATCTAGTAAATCTAAAGATATCTAGCATGGACCAGTAAGAGCACAGCATGCTTAGGCTTAGGGAAAGATGAGAGGTACATGGAATTTGGGGTGTCTTGGGGAGCATGGATGTCAAGTGCTAAGGCTCCAGGGCATTGCCATGTGAAAGTACCTAAGTGTTGGGCTGGGAAGCATGGTACTAATTCTGTGAGTAGTGGTTTATAAGTAGGAGAGTGGTCAGATCAAAACTTGTCAAGTTTTGAGTCAAGGTCTGAGTACAAACTCTGTCTTGTTCCACCACAGAGAGTCCTCCCACCTATACTGGAGCAGATCATAAACATTCCACAGTAGGAATGGGAATGTGCTTTATCTTTGGTCTCAATGTATAATTTTTAGGAATAGATCTGGGTTCTAATTCTGTGTGAGCTGGGTCAGTTGCTTCCCCTCAGTGGGTGTTGGCCATCCCACCACTAAAAAGGAGGGGTTGACCAGATGTTACTAAAGCCTATTTGAGTTTAAAAAATATTTAGCTCTTATTTTGGGAACCTATAAAAAGTTCCAGGAGTATCCAGGGAATGAGTACAAGGCAAAGACTTCGGTGTCTACTCTTAATGGCTTTAGCCTGTGTGCTGTACCCCCTCCTTCCTTAGATGGTATCTTGGGACATGTTCTCTAGAAGTGGAGCCTGAGACAGGGATGATTCTTATGCAAGTGATTTATTGAAGGAGTGTTTATATGAAAAGGAGACTGAGGGAAGTAGAATAAGGCAAAAGAAAATAAGCTAAGGAAGGATGTTTTCTCACCTGGAGACTCGTTTTAGCTTGATCTCATGGGGAGCTCTGGAAAGTTGTCCTGTCGTGATTTTGGGGGTCCAATAAATTAGTCATTCATTGACTCTGTGCTGTTCCTGTGGGGAGTCCCAGCATGGAAATAACCTCTTAGCCTACTCTGGTCATTCGAGGGCAATTCTCCAGAGAAAGTTGCATCTGTGGGCTATTAGCAACCAACATACACTGCAGGTAGGGAATGGGTACACCCTCTTGGAAAGAAGGATGAGGCAGAATACTGAAGAGTCTGCTACAGGTAGGTGGTTTTCAGAGTGCTTGAGAAGAGATGTGTAATTGGAAGTATGAGTAAATAAGAGCCTAACTGTCTGAGTACAAAGACTCTTAACATACTATGTAAACTATTATAGGGCACATACATTTGTCTGTGACTCAGTTTCTGTATCTGTGAAGTGGAAAAATTGGATACATTTTCTATTTCATTGCTCCAACATTCACAGACTCTGGAGTTCAAGTGCCTTAGTTCAAACTCTAGCTCTCCCAATAATGTGTCTGTGTTTGGTTGAGCCTCATCTGTAAAATGGGAGCAAGAACAGCCTGTCTCCTTAACGGTTAGTATGAAGATTAATGGGGAAATGTATATAAAATGCTAAACATGCATCATCCTTTTCTTCCTAATGTCAGCCATATGTACCTTTGTAGGAAATTTAGAGTGTCGTCCTGGGGAATTTGTTTGAACAAGTTCCATTTTTCTCATTAAAGAATGAAAGCATGTTTTCTTTCTTTCATATCTGCAATCAGGCTGGGTATTTAGTGGTGAAGCTCACGGTCTTGCCAGGGCTTATGAAATCCACCACAAGGCAGTCACCATTTTTCCAACCCTTGTGTTCTCTATGCTTCTTCAGATAGTGTCATGGGAGGTTTAAGGGTGTGGAACAGACCTGGATGGAACTTGTTCTCAACATATTGCCTTAGGAAAACCACATGCAGATGGGCTTGTGCTGATTTGAGGAAACAGAAGGAAAATAATTCATGGTTTCAAAACTTGACATTTTTTAGCTTCCCACCAGATATGTCATGTGTACTATATTTGCTGCACTTCTTGGCCTGACTTTCCAAGCTCAAGATTCAGGAATTATACTTGACATTTCCTCCCAATATGGACGAGAGAGGCAAAGGGGGAGGGCACTGTGTAGGGTAGTGAAAGAATGTGGGCTTTGAAGATGGATGTCCAGCCCAAGGTCCAAATACTGGCTCTGGTGTTGAGTTACCATGTGATCTTGCTCAGGTCTTCTTCCTCAGAATCTGACTCCCCTCATCTTTGAAATGGAAATAATCCCTAGTCCCCAGGGATGACACAAGGATAGAGGGGGAGTCAAGTCTATACAGTGTTCACATCAGGCTATATGCACAGTAGGTCACTGCGTATCACAAGGACTTGTTTAAGTAGCTCTCCTGAGGTTATCATCCCTAGGAAAACCGTTCACTCTTACAACAGTGCCTGTTAGAGGCAGAATTCAAACAAGTGTCTTGCTCTGAAGAGGGGTGGGGTACTTTCCATTCTCTTTTCTCCTCCCCTCTGTTAGCTCCTTCTCTTCACATCAAGCTTTGTGAAACAGCTGCATAGTGTTGGTCTCCAGGTCTCATGAAGTACCTTCTATGCAGAGAACCACAGTGTGTGAGATGGACGCCATCTCTAAAATGGCCACATGGAAAGTGAACCTGACCTCTGTTAGCATGGACAGATTAATAGTTCTAAGGGTGGTGAGGATGAGAACACAGAAGGTGCAAGCTCTCGTCTATGAGTGACATACCATTGACAGAAGTGGGAGAGCCCAGGTGGGGTGGTGGACAGATTTGGACTATTCACACCTTGTACATCACTGTGAGGGCCTCTGGGGGCCTCCATAGAGGCTGGTGAGGGAAGGAGGGGAGGAGGTTTGGTCAGGACTAGGATCTGGGGAAGCTCTCTCCCCCCTCAATGGTATGACTGGGTGCTAGTTTGGGATCCCAGGTAGGATATGGGGGTGGCCACCACGGTATACATCCTGCTGACAGTGGGAGAGATTGGCTCCATCTAGACCAGCATTCACATACAGGGTGGGCTCAGCATCAGGGGAGCTGAGTCAGCACAAAATGGCTTCAGGTGCACAGTGATATTGCCCTGTCATGTTTCCTTATTCCTCTCACCCTGGACCAGCACGAGACTCAGGATACTGGGACGCAGAGTACAGTCTTGCTATCCTGGGAGAGGTGGGGTTGACAGGGTTCAGTGTTGTCAGAGCCCACCTCTGGGCTCCAGGTTCCCTAAGTGCAAATGCACAAATGTGGGGGGCCCCCAGAAAGAGTAGGAGGGGGTTCACTCCAGGTATGGTGGGTGCTGGCTGACTTACCCAAAGCCTTCCCGGCAGACAGGAGGAGGCTGAGTTCCCTGCTCTCCCATTATTGCCTCTCTCTCTTGTCACCATCTTCCCTGCATCCTGAAGGGAAAGGTCTGGTCTTCGTCCCGGTGGGATGAACCACCCCCCTTCCCCAGCCCTCCTCAGGACCCTACTTCCTTCTCAGTCTTCCTGTGTAACACTGCCTGCGTCTACCCTCGGGGATGGCACCTGTGACCCAAAACTGTCAGCTTACTCTTTCACGCTCACTCAGAGCATGTTACAGACATATTGTGCAAAGAGCTTCCATTTACGGAAGGCTCAGTGCGCAGTGTTGGTCTGTGAGACAAAAGTGCACTCCTGTCTTTTATTGACCAGGAGAAGGCAGGCTTCAGATGTCCCCTAGCTCCACAGAATGCTGCGTGCTGAACCCCATGAGGTGTGTGCCCCACTCATGACTGCTGGAGCCAAGTCCCCTCTCAGGACCAGGTGGCAGGATCCACCTGTTTAACACCTCCTCATCATCCCCCCGTGCCCCCACACCCACCGGACATTGAGAGCTCGGATTCAGCCTGATACCGCAGAGGAGTTTCTTCCTCTTGGTCCTCATGCCTCCCTCAACTGTTCTTTCTGAGCCTTTTAGCTCCTTTAAAATGAAAAATTCTCCCACCCTGTGAAGTTCCCCTTGAAACTATGCCCTGTGCACCATCTCTCTCCTGGTCTGTCCTGTGACCATGTGGCTTTGCTTGGGTCTCCAGCCCTCCATGACTGCCTGCTCAGGGTATGTACTGTGTGTGTGGCAGGGTAGTGGGGTCATGTTACATCAGAATACTGGAAGGGGCCCCACATTTCTCTCCTGAGGGAGCTTGTCCCATATCCCTGCCTTCTATAGCTGAGAAAATCCCCGAGACTGCTGCGTCTTCTCTTGCTCCCCTCCTTCCCTTCCCTTCCCTCCACATCCACTGTCTCTCCAGCCACAGCAAAACCCTGAAGATGTATCCCATCGCTACCTTGCCATGCCGTAGCCCGGCCTCTGCTCCTTTCTGTACTGTGATGCTGTTTGCACCGTCCTTTCCTTGAGTAATTCCTGCTCGCTTTTCACTGCTGACCTCAGGCGTCACCTTTGGGGAAGAGCCTACTTAGGGTCTACTTCACCTCTACCCATCTCGGTTTGGGGACCTCCTCGTGTCCTATAAACTCTGGGGTGATGTCTACGTATAGTAAGATTTGGGATGGGCTTCACAGAACATGGGCCACTGTTTTCGTCCTTTCAGACAACTTTAAAAATCTCCACTGACGGGGTAGCTTATAAACAACTGAAATTTAATGCTCATAGTTCTGGAGGCTGAGAAGTCTAAGGTTCTAGCGTGGTCACCTTGTGGTGGCTGTCCTCTTCCTGGCCCATAACCGGTGCCTTCTTGCTCGTGTGATGAAAGGGACTAGGGATCTCTCTGGAGCCTCTTTTTTAATCCCATTCATGCATACTCTATCCTCATGACTTAAGCATTTCCCAAAAGCCCCACCTTCCCATACCATCACATTGGCATTGGGATTTCAACGTATTAATTTTATGAGGACGTAGAGAGTCCATAGCAGCCATTCTAGCTATGCTTGAGCAAAGTCCATAAACACCTTTGAGAGCCCGTTTCTTCATCTGTGAGGCAAAGATGACATCAGCCTATTTCTTGGTGGGGGTGTGGCCTTGACTAGGTGAGGCACGTGAATGATAGATGGGCTTGACATGGTACCCAACCCCCAATAAGCTGGACCACCCACCCCCAGATATTATTTTTTGCATCTTCTACAAGAAATTTGTTTGTCTGTATTTCAGAGAAGGGGCTGGTCATGCTCATCTCTATAACCCCAGTGGCCAGTACAGGGCTTAGTGGAAACTAAGTGCTCAAAGCAAAGGACATGAATAAAGAAGGGGACAGTAAGGAGGCATAAGGTCTCTAACCAACACTATGAAAATTACAGTAATTGGCTGAAAGCAGTGGGGCAAACAGGTTTATATTTTTAATTTTTTTAAATGTTTATTTTTGAGAGAGAGTACAAGCAGGGGAGGGGCAGAGAGAGAGGGAGACACAGAATCCGAAGTAGGCTCCAAGCTCTGAGCTGTCAGCACAGAGCCTGATGTGGGGCTTAAACTCATGAACTGTGAGATCATGGTCTGAGCTGAAGTTGGATGCTTAACCAACCGAGCCACCCAGACCCCTATCTTTTTAGTTATATAGTATTGGTATGAATAGTAGCTTAAGGATCTTCGTTCTTAGTCTGCTTCTTTCTTTTTTTTAATCTTTATGTAAAGATTAAAGAGAGAGAGAGTGTGTGTGTGTGTATGACTGGGAGAGGGGCAGAGAGAGAGGGAGACACAGAATCTGAAGCAGGCTGCAGGCTCTGAGCTGTCAGCACAGAGCCTGACACGGGGCTTGAACTCACGAACTGCGAGATCATGACCTGAGCTGAAGTCAGACACTTAACTGACGGAGCCACCAGGCGCCCCTAGTCTGCTTCTTAAACAGATGGATTTGCACTATCAGGATGAGTGTGTCTGTGTTGGGGGTGTTCCCTTTGCCTCATAGCACTAATTGAAAGAAAACCCTGGTCTTTGCAACATGCAACAGACAGAGGGACACACCCCTGAGGGGTGAGTTTTGCCCTGGGTCGGGGGCTAAGGAAGCCTGGGCATTTGCTGCTATTCTTGTCCAAGTGGCTATGGTTTGGAAGTAAATGCCTGAGCCACTGCTGGGGTCCCAGGGTGACTCAGACCTGGGGACTGATGATCATCTTTATGAATAATTAGAGAGCAATTTCCAATTGTGGGGGCTTGCTTTGAAACTATCACAGTGTGTTAGTGGTCAAGAAGGCTGTGTGTGTGTGAGAGAGAGAGAGCGAGCGAGCTTAAAAGGCAAGAGAGAAACCCACAGGCAAGAAAATAAAGTTGAGTAGTATAAACAGTCATGTTCCATGTATGGTGTTGATAGCACAAGAAACACCATTTACTGACATCTGCCTTCTTGGCTCATATGTATACACACAGCATCTCATTTCTCCAGTAAGGCCAGTCTGGAATGAGCTGGAACATAGGTTCATAGGGGCTTGATATGCTTCTTAGGGTCAGACATTTTTCCAACCATAGAACATTCAAACTGGAGCTTCTCAGTAGGCACTGAGAGTGTGCCATATGGGCAAAAAGTCTCTTTGTCTCTGCACCCATGTAAAATGAAATAAAAGGTGTTGGACCTGGCCACCTCCTGTAGTTGTGGTGGTCAAATTGGGCAATGCATGTACTGTAAAAACTGAACATTTGGGTTGTTACAAGGAGGTGTCACTTCTATTAGGATGTGTGACTTCACTTCTCCTTTGATTTGTAGACTTTTTCTCTGTGTGATCCTAGGCATTTCCTTCTTCCCTTGTAACCTGGCAAACAGCAAGAGAGAGGTTTCTGTTTCAGAAACAAAGGGTGACTTAGAAGAGTCGGGGCAAACCAACTCCAGAAGTCTATAGGATAATTCCTGGGGCCTCTGCAGACTGAACTAGAGGTTCTCCCCTCGCTGAACCCAAAGGAACTCTGGGTCAGAAACAGAAGTCACTCAGGATTCAGAGAAAAGCTACCAAATGTTGCCCAGTGGTCTTCATATATGATTCCAGGTGACTCAAAGAAGCAACGCTGGTTAAAACTCAAGGGAATGAATAATCCCCAGGGCTGTGATGTGCGGAGCCAAACGTCCACTAGCTGTTACAGGATTTACATGTAGAGTCATAGTAATAGACCTGTCCCTTGCTGAGTGTATCTGAGTTTGCTCAAATGAATATTTTTTGGTTTTAAACGGTCGCTGATTAGATAGGTAGGTAGGCAGATATGGTAGACGCGGGGAGAGGTGAATAGGACTAGAATGCAACTGTTTTTCTCAACTTCCAGTCTTCCTTTGGATCAAATGAATGCTCAAATATTTTTTGAAAAGACATCAGAAGATCCTTGTGGCCAGGGCTGAGGAGTTTGTAATAGAATTCCAGCTTGGACAATTCCTCGAAGCCTCTGTGTGTGTGCTCAGGCCTGCTAGTGCAGATGCGTGTGCATCTTCTGTAAAATAAAGGAGTTGCTCCAGATTCATGTGTAAGGTGTAGTGCAGCTTCAACAACCTCCCATCTACTCATGACACTGTGGGGGGCGGGGGGTGAGCTAGGAGATTCTCTGTGCCTGTGCCAGTGTCATGACATGGTTGCTGGAGCAGAGTTCATATATTTTAATTATGGCAAGAAAGCAACTTTTTGATAGAATGGGTGAGTGCAAACATTTGGCAACTTCCTGCATGAGCACAAATGAAAAGCGATTATATTAGGACTGTTATTTTTTAATTTTTTTTCCCTCAAGAATGACTTCCTTTGTGTGGCAATAGGAAGCTTTCAGGAAATTATTCTTTCTGGCACTGCTGGTTTTAAGCACCAGAATGAACCTGCATTCGGTAATTTAAAGTAGCTTTGTTTTCCAAGTTAATTAATTGAATGATTCTTGATATTTGACAATGAAATATAACGGACAGCATGAGGCAGTTTTCCCTTTTATTGAAAAACGACTCTGGTCTACTCCATTACATATTAGAGCGGCCATCAATATCTGAAATGAAGGGTGATCAGAGGGTTGGTGGGCTTCTTTGGGTCATTTTTCCTATGCGTAAAATAATCTAGACCAGTGCTTCTCAAATTGTAGTGTTCATTTGAATAATCTGAAGATCTTCTTTAAAATGCAGAATATGAGCCAGTAGGTCTAGGATGAGTTCTGAGATCCTACCTTTCTATCTCTCAGGTTAAACTTACGAGGCTGCTTACCCACGTTCAGTTCTCTGTATAGCCATGTGTATATTTCTCTGTCTACATGGGAGGAGGGACAGGAAGGAAAGAAAGGAGAGGGAGATACACAGATAGAGAGAGTAAGAACTATGCTGCTGTGCAATGCTAGGGCTATGCTGAGCTATTCTTACCCAGCAGCAAAGACCCTCTGCTCTGTGGCAATGGAACTTTCCACCACAGCTGTGGTTCAAATCAGAGGTAGGTCAGGCACCAAAAGCATTTACTGCATTAGGACACAGGAGTGTGAGGAGACGACATCCACAGTGGCTAGACATGAATGTTAACTTTTGGATGCATCAAAAATCCATGGACCTATCCCTTGAAAAAGATCTAGCTCCAGAAATTAAACCCATGAACAGATGCTTAGAAGTAGACACCATGAAAGCTGGGTAAAGATGACCAGTGAAGGTGTTCAGAGCAGCACTGGGTGTTGGTTTGGTGTCTGTACCCTTGTCACTGAGTCATCTGCATGTGCATGGGCTTTTACCTACAAGGTCAACGTGGAGCTGGAGCATGGGAGTGGTGGATTTTGCAAACTCAGGACTCCTCATGGAATTGTATTGAAATAACCCTCATTCCTATACATTGAGCTAACTGGCCAGGGTTTCAAGCATAATCCCGGCTTCGGGGCTGCCTTGCTATCTTTTAGGCTGTTAAAGGAACACTCTAAAGGCATCTTTTTTCATTATTCATTTATGAACAGCTGTTGACCAAAGATATCCCTTTTGGGATCACAGACAGTAAAAGGAAAGGAAGTAGGGTTATGAAATATTCTTTGACATTCCAAATATAAGTAACAAAGAACATCCAAATCAGGAAGGGGGGTTCCCCTGACACGGGGCTGTGGGGCTCAGGCACTGCCAACTCCCTTATCAATTTTAGGACTCATAATGTGAGAGCTCTGGCATTCCCCACACTTTGGTAAGGCTATCTTGTTTATGGGCAAGCAACCATAGGGGCTCGGATGATTAAACATCTGTAATGAACCTAATGGAAGACAATAGCATCTGTTATTTACCTAGGGGGAAGTTAGAGGGGAAATGTGTGTGGGCTGGGGATCGTTTATGGAGCATTTAACTAGGATTGGGGATGGAAGAGAGCCGAAGGTAGAACATCAGTCAGGCCTAAGCATTTGGGAATATTTCCCAATCATACATTGGACAGGATCTGTGTTGTTCAGACAGGGTGGAAAAGAGTGATGGCAGCTCACATATTGTAGGAGGGAAGGGAACCAGCATTTACAGAACATATGCCAGGAACTAACCCCCTTTACTTCCACATATTGTTTTTCCTAGTGTGATGAAACAAATTCCTAAAAGTCATTTTTTCAAACATTCTATTTTATATGAAGAAATGGGTGCTCAGTAACCTTAAGACTTACTTATTCTTTCAAAGCTTCAAAGTGCTGGAACTTCCAAATCTAGGCCTGGTTGAACCCTAGATCAAGAATTTCCCATTGGGGATAATTTTTAAAATGTTGTCATTATAATATTAAGCTGTGGATAAAGGAGGCAAATCATTACATCTGAAACTTATGCAAATATGTTTTCTCTAAGTGGCTATTAATTCTGGCCCTGTGTTTTCTAGAAGGGAAGTCAAGGAGGGAAATGAGAAGTGAAAATATTTTAAAGAATTGAGGAAGTATATAAACTCCAAGACAAGGTGTTTAAAGCTGGTCCAGTATTATCATCATCATACTTTGTGCATCTAGCTCTTCTAAAAAAACAAACTGACAAAATTATATATAATATATATATTATATATAGAATTCTATATATAATATATATAATTCTATATATAATATATATAATTCTATATATAATATATAATTATAAATATATATAATTCTATATATAATATATATTATATATAATGTATAATTTAATATATAGTGTGTGTATATATGTGTGTGTGTGTGTGTGTGTGTGTATATATATATATATATATATATATATATATAAATATATATATATATATAAAATTACCCCAGACCTAATCCTCCTTTAAGGGCTGCCTGAAACTCTTCCTCTTCCAGGTAGCTTTCTTTGATTGCTTAAGACTTTGGACTATCCCCTAGTCATGCACCTCACAACTTTTTTCCAGTTTTATCAAGATATAATTGACATACAGCACTGTGTATGTTTAAGGTGTACAGCATAAGGACTTGACTTACATACATTGTGAAATGATTACCACAAAAGTTTAGTCAACATCTGTCACCTCATATGGATACATAAAAATTTGTTTTTCCTTGTGATGAGAACTTTTAGGATATACTCTTAGCAACTTCAAAATACAACATACAGCAGTGTTAACTACAGTAATCATGTTACACATGACATCCCCAGTACTTATTTATCTTATAAATGGAGTTTGTATCTTTTGACCACTTGTATCCAATTCCCATCCCACTCCCTGTTCTGGTAACCAGAATTCTGATCTCTGTTTCTATGAATTTTAAGATTCCGTATGTGAGATCATATGGAATTTTCTTTCTCTAACTTACTTCACTTGGTTTAATACCCTCGGATTCCATCCATCGTTGTTGCAAATAGCAGGATTTCCTTATTTTTAAATCGTGAACACACACACACACACACACACACACACACACACACTCTTTATCCATTCATCCATCAATGGGAACTTACATTTTTCCCATGTGCTGGCTATTGTATAGCTGCAAAAAGCATGGGGTTGCAGATGTATCTTTGATATAATGTTTTTATTTCCTTTGGATATATATCCAGAAGTGGGATTTCAGGGTCATATGGTAGTTCTATTTTTTACTTTTTGAAGGACACCCATACTCTGGTCCATTGTGACTGTACCAATTTACATTCCCACCAACAGTACAAAATAGTTCCCCTTTTTCCATAGCCTTGCCAGCACTGTTAGCTCTTGTCTTTTTATGATAGCCATTCTAACAGGGGTGAGGTGATATCTCATTGTGCTTTGATGTACACGTCCCTAATGATTCTTGAGAGGGTGAGCACCTTTTCATGTACCTCTCGGCCATCCAATTATTTTCTTTGGAAAAATGACTATTTTGGTCCTTCACCCATTTTTTATTTGGGTTGGGTTTTTTGCTATTGATTTGTAGTAGTTCTTTACATATTTTGGGTATTAACTCATTATCAGATGCATAATTTGCAAATACTCTTTCCCATTCTGTAAGTTATCCTTTCATATTGTTGGTTGTTTTCCTGTGCAGAAGTTTTAAGTTTGATATAGTCCAATTTGTTTATTTTTGAATACCCAAGAAAATCAATTTTAAGACCCATCTCCAGGAGCTTTTTATTTTTTCTTCTAGGAGTTTTATGATTTCAGGTCTTACATTTAAGATCTTAATCCATTTTAAGTTGATTTTTGTGAGTGGTCAATTTCCCTAGAACTTTTTATTGAAGAAACTGTCTTTTCTCTGTTGAGTATCCCTGGCTCACTGGTCAATATTAGTTGACCATATAGACATGAGTTTATTTCTGGGCTCTCATATTTATTCCATTGTTCTGTGTGTCTGTTTTTATTCATGCACCATACTGTTCTGATTATACAGATTGATAATACAGCTTAAAACCAGAAAATGATACCTCCCACTTTGTTCTTTTTTAGGATTGCTTTGACTATTCATTGTCCTTTGTGGTTTCATTTATCTTAGGGCTGTTTTTTCTACTTCTGTATGAAATGTCACTTGGAATACTGTTAGGGGTTGCTTTAGCTGTATAGATAGGTTTGGGTAGTAAGGACATTTTAACAATACTAATTTTTTCCAATCCATGAATGCACAGTACCTTTCTATTTGTGTTCTCTTCAATTTCTTATGTTAATGTCTTATAGGTTTTAGTGTAGAGATCTTTCACTTCCTTAGTATCTTATTGTTTTTGATGATATTATAAATGAGAATGTTTATTTTTTAGATACTTTGTTGTCCGTGCATAGAAACACTACTGAGGTTTCTATGTTAATTTTGTAAATCCTGCAAACTTAACTGAATTCCTTGATTAGATCTGATTGTATTTGGGGACAGTTTGCTCTCTTTGTTTCCAATTTTGATGCTTTTCATTTCTTTCACTTGCCTGACAGTGGTGGAAGTCCTACCTAGAGCAATGTTGAATAGGGGTGGTAAGACCAGACACACTGTCTTTTTCCTGATCTCAGAGGAAACGTTTTAAATCCTTCACCACTGAGTGTGATGTTAACTGTGGGCTTGTCATGTATGGCCTTTATTATGTTGCATTACATTCCTTCTATACTTAATTTGTTGAGTTTTTATTAAAGAATATTGTATTCTGTCAAATGCTTTTTCTGTATCTATTAAGGTGATAATATGATTTTTATCTTTCATTATATTAATGTGACATATCACAATTACTCATGTGCATGTGTTGAACCATCCTTGCCTCCCAGGGATAAGTCCCACTTGATCATGGTAAAGGATCCTATTATGTGCTGCTGAATTCACTCCTCTAGTATTTTATTGAGAATTTTCCACCTATATTCATAAGGGATATTGGCCTGCAGTTTTCTTGTGGTACCTTTATTGGCTTTCATAGCAGAATACAGCTGGACTTGTAAAATGAGTTTGGGAGGGTCCCCCCCTATTCAATTTGTTTGAAAAGTAGAACATGTAGCATTAATTTTTTAAAATTTAAGTTGGCCTATAACATTGTATTAGTTTTGGGTGTATAAGATAGTGATTCTACGTTTAGATACATTTTGAAAAGATTACCTCAGTAAGTATAGCCATCATCTGTCAGCAAAGTAAATAGAATATTATTGACTATATTCCCTAGGTTGTAGTTTATATTCCCATGACTTATTTACTTTATAACTGGAAGTTTGTACCTCTTGATTCCTTTTACCTATTTTGTCCCTCCCTTCTGTCCTCCCCACTGGCAACCATCAGCTTATTATTTGTATTTATGAGTTTGTTTCTGTTTTGTTCTTTTTTTTCCCTGTAGATTCCACATACAAATGAAATTACATGGTATTTGTTTTTCTCTGACTTCTTTTCTTTTTTTTTTTAACGTTTATTTATTTTTGAGACAGAGAGGGACAGAGCATGAGTGGGGGAGGGTCAGAGAGAGGGAGACACAGAATCCAAAACAGGCTCTAGGCTCTGAGCTGTCAGCACAGAGCCCGACGTGGGGCTCGAACCCACGGACCGCGAAATCATGACCTGAGCCAAAGTCAGCCGCTTAACCTACTGAGCCACCCAGGCGCCCCTCTGACTTATTTTCTTACCATAATACCCTTTAGGTCCATCCATGTTGTTACAAATGGCAAGATTTCTTTCTTATTTATGGCTGAGTAATATTTCATTGCATATATATACACACACACACACACACACACACATACACACACACACCACATCTTCTTTATCAATTTATCTGTCAATAGATAGGTTGCTTACCTATCTTGGCTATTGTAAAGTTGCAGTGAACAGAGAGGTGCATACATTTTTTCAAATTAATGTTTTAATTTCCTTCGGATAAAAACCTAGAAGTGGATTTGCTGGATCATGTGATATTTTTATTTTTAATATTTTGAAGAACCTCCATACTGTTGTCCACAGTGGCTGCACCAATTTACATTCCCACCAATAGCACAAGGGTTCCCTTTTTTCCACATCCTCGCCAAAACCTGTTTTTTCTTGTCTTTTTGATACTAGCCATTCTGACTGGTGTAAGGTGACATCTGATTGTGATTTTGATTTGCAATTCCCTAATGAGTAGTAATGTTGAGCATCTTTCAAGTGGTCATCCATATGTGTTCTTTGGAAAAAAATGTCTTATCAGGTCCTCTGTGCACTTTTTAATTGAATTGCTTTTTAATTTAATTTTTAATTGAGTTGTATAGTTTATATATATATATATATATATATATATATATATATATGATAATAACTACTTATTGGATCTATCATTTGCAAATATTTTCTCCCATTCAGCAGGTTGCCTTTTTTGCTTTATTAATGATCTCCTTAGCTGTGCAAAAGCTGTTTGGTGTATTCCATTTGTTTATTTTGCTTTAGTTGTCCTTGACTGAGAAGAAGGATAAAAAAAATAATGCTAAGGCTGATGTCCAAGAGTTTATAGTCGATGTCTTCTTTTAGGAGTTGTATGGTTTCAGGTATTAAATTTAGGTCTTTAATCCATTTTGGGTTTTTATTTGTGTATGGTATAACAAAATGGTCCAGTTTCCCAGCACCATTTATTGAAAAATGTCTTTAAATCATTGTGTTCTCTTGCCTCCTTTATCATAGATTAGCTGACCATATAAATATGGGTTTATTATAAATATGGGTTTATTTTGTGCTCTACATTTTTACCATTCATCTGTGTCTGTTTCTATGCAAGTATTATACTGTTTTGATTACTGTATATTTGTATTACAGTTTGAAATCAGGGATTATAACACCTCCAGATTTGTTTTTCTTTCTCAAGATTTCTTTGGACAATCTTGTCCATTAATGTCCATATTAATTACTTAATTACTTATTACTTATTAATTATTAATCATTACTTATTAATAATTACTTATAATTAATTAATTAACATAAATAAAAATATAAAACATAATAAAATAAAAATAAAATAAATAATAAATAAATAAATAAAAATAAAATAATAAATAAATAAATAAATAAATAAATAATAAAATAATAAAATAAAAAATAAAATAAAAAATAAAATAAAAATAAAAAACATAAATAAAATTAATTAATTAATTATTAATTAATTAATAGTATCAATTAATTATTAATTAATTAATACTATTAATTAATTCTTCCAATCCTGAGCACTATATATCTTTCCATTTATTTGTGTTATCTTCAATTTCTTTCACCAATGTCTTATAGGTTTCAGACTACAGGTCTTTAATGAGAATGTAAATGGGATTGCTTTCTTAATTTTTCTGAGAAATTTGTCTAGTTTGTATAGTTTACACAACCAGTTTCTATATATTGATTTTATATCCTACAGCTGAATGGAATTAATTTATTCTTTTTTTTTTTTTAATTTTTTTTTCCAACGCTTATTTATTTTTGGGACAGAGAGAGACAGAGCATGAACGGGGAGGGGCAGAGAGAGAGGGAGACACAGAATCAGAAACAGGCTCCAGGCTCTGAGCCATCAGCCCAGAGCCTGACACGGGGCTCGAACTCCCGGACCGCGAGATCGTGACCTGGCTGAAGTCGGTCGCTCAACCGACTGCGCCACCCAGGCGCCCCGAGGAATTAATTTATTCTAATAGTCTGGTGGAGTCTTTAGGATTTTCTCTGTATGGTGTCATGTCATCTGCAAATAGTGGCAGGTTTACTTTTTTACCAATTTCTATGCCTTTTATTTATCTTGTCTGATTCTGTGGTTAGAACTTCCAGTACTATGCTGAATAAAAGTGGGGAGAGTGTACATCCTTGTCTTGTTCCTTAGAGGAAAAGCTTTAAGTTTTTCACCATTAAGTATGTTAGCTGTGAGTTCATCAAAAATGGCCTTTATTATATTGAGGTATGCTGTCTCTACCCACTTGAGAGTTTTTTTAATATAAATGAATGTTTAATTTTATCCAATGTTTTTTTTGCATCTGTTTGAAATGATCATAGGATTCTTATCCTTCATTTTGTTAATGTGGTATATCATACTGATTAATTTCTGGATATTGAGCCATCCTTGCATCCTTGGAACAAATCCAACTTTATCATGGTCTCGATATTGTGAATGTATGGTTGACTTTGGTTTGCTAATATTTTGTTGAGGATTTTTGCATCTATGTTTCTTTCGAGGAGAATTGTTCCATTTCGTCTTTTTGGCCAGTCCCTGCGGTAGCTCCAAACCGCAGGGCACTTCCCCCGTGCTGTCCGGGGAAACTTGTGTTGGTGGGTGGGGCCGCAATCAGACCAGATGTCTGCCCTCAGTTCACTACTGGGGCCACAGTCAGACTGGTGTGTACCTTATCTTCCCCTCTCCCAGAAGCAGGACTCACTGTGGAGTGGTGTGGCCCCTGTCTGGGCTACTTGCACTATGCCAGGCTTGTGGTGCTGCTTCAATGGGATCTGGCCAAGGGCGTATTAAACAGGGTGGATCCACAAGGTGCACAGGGGCGGGAGGGGCAGGCTTAGCTAGCTTTGTGTTGGTGGTCCCCTGCGGGAGGGGCCCTGCAGCACCAGGAGGGAGGCCGCCCGTCGGAGGGATGTTGGTAGGGTCTGTGATTTTGGTATCAGGGTAATGCTGACCTCAGAGAATGGATTTGGAAGTATTCATTCCTCTTCAGTTTTTTGGAATGGCTTGAGGAGAATAGGTATTAACCCTTAAAATATTTGGTGGGATTCCCCTAGGAAGCATCTAGTCCTGGACCTTTGTTTATTGGTAGTTTTTATTAATGATTCAGTTTAGTTACTAGTGATCAGTCTATTTGGATTTTGTAATTCTTTCTGATTCAGTCTTGGAAGATTATGGGTTTCTAGGAATTTATTTCTTCTAGCCAATTTGTTAGTGCATAATTGTTCATAATACCCATAAGCCTTTGTATTTGTGTGTGATTGGTTGTAACTTCCCTTTGTGATTTTATTTGGGCCTTGTTTTTTTTGTTTTTTGTTTTTTTTTCTTGGTGAGTCAGGATCAAGGTTATCAATTTTGTTTATCTTTCAAAGAAACAATTCTATGTTTCATTGATCTTCTCTATTGCTTATTTTTTTTAAGGCTCTTTCATTTATTTCCACTCTCATCTTTATTATTTCTTTACTTCTACTAATTTTGGACCTTTTCTTTTTCTAGTCCACTTAGGTACAAGGTTAAATAGTTTGATTTTTTCTTTTTTTTTTTTTTAATGTTTATTTATTTTTGAGACAGAGACAGAGCATGAATGGGGGAGGGTCAGAGACAGAGGGAGACAGAGAATCTGAAACAGGCTCCAGGCTCTGAGCTGTTAGCACAGAGCCTGACGCGGGGCTCGAACTCACGGACCGCGAGATCACGACTTGAGCCGAAGTCGGCCACTTAACTGACTGAGCCACCCAGGCGCCCCTATTTTTTTGTTTCTTGAGATAAAACTGTATTGCTATAGACTTCTCTTTTAGAGCTGCCTTGGCTGCTTCCCATATATTTTTGGATTGTTGTGTTTTCACTTTCGTTTGTCTCCAGGTATTTTTTTACTTGCTTTGTGATTTATTCAGCAACTTGTTTAGTTAGCATGTTGCTTAGCTTCCATGTGTTCAAGTTTTTCTCCAGTTTATTTTTTATTATTGATTTCTAGTTTCATACCATTGTGGGCAAAAAAAAAATGCTTAATAAGATGTCAGTCTTCTTAAATTATTGAGATTTGTTTTGTGGCCTAACATGTGACCTATCCTGGAGAATGTTCAATGTGCCCTTGTCAGGAATGTTTATTCTACTGTTTGGGGATGGGATGTTTTATAAATATCTATTAACTTCAGTGGGTCTAATGTGTCATTTAGTGCCACTGTTTTCTTCATGATTTTCTATCTGGATGACCTACTCATTGATGTAAGTAGGGTGTTAAAGTTGCCTACTATTAGTGTGTTACTGTCAATTCCTCCTTTTATGTCAGTTAATGTTTACTTTATACGCTTAGGTGCTTTTATGTTTGGCACATAGATATTTGCAGTTAGATTTTCTTCTTGATTTCTTAATAATTATGTAATGCCTTTGTCTCCTGTTCAAATTTTTATAATACGTCTGTTTTGTCTTACTTAAGTATTGCTACCTCAGCTTTCTTTTTGTTTCCATTTGCATGGAGTACCTTCTTCTATCCCTTCACTTTCAGTCTGTATGTGTCTTTATGTCTGAAGTCAGTCTCTTGTCGCAGCCTCTAAATGGGTCTCTTTCCTTTCTTAATTGATCTAGCCACCCTTTGTCTTTTGATTGGAACATTTAGTCCATTACGTTTTAAGTAATTATTGACAGGTATAAAATTATTGCCATTTTGTGAATTGTTTTCTCGTTGCTTTGGTAATTCTCTGTTCCTCTCTTCTCTTGTGATTAGATTAGGGTTAGACTTTTAGTGTTTTGTTTGGATTTAAGTGAATCTATTATAGGTTTTTGGTTTGTGGTTACCATCAGGTTCATATAGATCATCCTATGTATAGAACAGTCTATTTTAAGTTAATGGTGACTTAAAATACATTGTAGAAGCATTATATTTTTATTCCTTAGCTCCATGTTTTGTTTTTGATGTCCTATTTTCTATATTTTTGTGTATCCCTTAATTACTGCAAATATAGTTGATTTTACCAGTTTTGTCTTTTAACCTTCATACTAGCTTGGCAAGTGGCTGATTCACTGCCTTTATTATAGGTTTGTTTTTACCAGTGATTTTTTTTCTTTCATAATTTTCTTCTACTTGTGGTCTTTTATTTTCCACTTAAAAGAAATGCTAAAGGGACCTCTTTTAAGGCCAGGTTAGTGGTGATGAGCTCCTTTAACTCCTGTTTATATGGAAAACAACTTATCTTTCCTTCAATTTTGAAGGATAACCTTGCTGGGTAGAATGTTTTTAATTGTAGGATTTTTCTTAGCATTTTGATTTTTTTTTTAATATTCTGAGAGAGAAAGACAGAGTGTGAGCAGGGGAGGGGCAGAGAGAGACACACACACACACACACAGAAGCGAGCTCCAGGCTCCATGCTGTCAACACAGAGTCCAACGCGGGGCTCAAACCCACAGACCACGAGATCAGGACTTCAGAGAAAGTCGGACGCCTAACTAACAGAGCCACCCAGGCACCCCTCCTGTCAGCACCTTGAATCTATTGTGTCATTACCTCTGGCCTATAGGTTTCTGCTGAAAACTTAGCTGATAGTCTCAGTGCATGGGATGGGGCCGGGGGGTGGGGGGGTGGGTTGGTTCTAGGAGAAATGTGACTAGTTGCTTTCTTCTTGCTGATTTTAAGATTCTCTATCTCTTAGTTTTCACGTTTTAATTATATATCTTGGTGCAGACCTCTTTGTGGTTCTCTGTGCTTTCTGGACCTGAATGTTTCCTTCCCCAGGTTAGGGAAATTTTCAGCTATTTCTTCAAATAAATTTTCTGCCTCCTTTTCAGTCTCTTCTGCTTCTAGTACTCCTGTAATATGAATGTTAGTATGCTAGATGTTATCCCAGAAGTCCCTTAAACTATCCTTACTATATTAAATTCTTTTTTCTTTTTGTTGATCAGCTTGAGTGATCTCCACTACCATCTTCCAGATAGCTGATCTGTTGTTCTGTATCCTCTAATCTGATTCCCTTTAGTGTATTTTTCGTTTTATTTAATCTTTAGTTCTGATTGGTTCTTTATATTTTCTATCTCTTTTTCAAAGTTGTCACTGTGTTCACCCACTCTTCTTTTGGGTTTGGTGAGGATCTTTACGATCATTACTTAGAAATTTTTATCAGGTAGATTGCACATGTCTCTTTGATTTAGTCCTTTTTCTTCGTCCTTTTGTTCGGGACACTTTCCTCTCTCTCCTCAGTTTGCCTGACTCTCTGTGTGTGTTTCTATGTATTAGGTAGATCAGCTACATCTCTTAGTCTTGGAAGAGTGGCCTTATATAGAGAGTGTCCTGTGGGGCAAAGAAGCACGATCCCTTCCTCACCCAGCCATCAGAACTAGGCACTCCAGGGCTGGTCCCTGTGTGGCTCAGCCACGACTGCTGCAGGCACACTGGTGGACAGAGCTGGCCTCTGCTATGGCTATGGGGGCACCAGTCCTGGCTGAGGTCACTCAGTAGGAGTGGTCACCAGGACCTGCTTTGGAGAGGCAACTGCCAGGGAGGGCAGGTCAAGTGGTGCTAGCAAAGTAGATGGATAATGTCAGAAATAGCACCCCTAGTGCTGGGCTAGATAAGAAGGGAAGTAGGAAAAACGGCACCCAGCAGGCCTTCCCTTCCTGGAGACATTTCCTTCACATACTACTCAGGTGATTTCCAAACTGCTGCCTCTGTGCTGGGTCTCAGAGTGACTTTGGGCTCTTTAAGAGAAAAATCTTATGGGCACCTGGGTGGCTCAGTTGGTTAAGCCTCCATCTTTGACTTAGGTCACCATCTCACAGTCTGAGTTTGAGCCTCACGTTGGCTCTGTGCTGACAGCTCAGAGCCTGACCCCTGCTTTGGATTCTGTGTCTCCCTCTCTCTCTCTTTGCCCCTCTCCTACTGGCACTATGTCTCTCTCTCAAATATAAATATGTGAAAAAAAAAAAGCAAAATCTTGATATCCTATAGCCCTGTGACTCTCCTAGAGTTTAAGTCTAACAGATTTTCAAAGCCAGATGTTATGGGAGTTTGTCTTCCCAGGGAAGGGGTTCCTCATATGAATCTTGAATGATCTGCTCCTCAGGCAGGATCGCTGGATTTTTTATATCTGTCCTACTCATGGGCTGCTGCACTAGGGGTGTAAGGTCCTGCCTAGATCACATCTCTACCCCCTCCCTCTCTTGATGTGGCTTTTCTTTATATCTTTAGTTGTGGAAGAGCTGTTCTGCCAGCTTTCAGTTGATTCTCAAAGAGAGTTGTGCTCTATGTATAGTTTTGGTGTGTCCAATGGGTAAAGGGAGATCAGGATAATTCTTCCTCTGCTATCTTGATTGTAACTCTTACAATCCTTCTTTAATGCGAGGCAAAATTTACCAGCTTTTCTTTGTTGGGATTCAGTCTTGGTAGGTTATGATTCTAATAATTTATTTTAGTTTGTCCAGTTTGTCGGCAGATAGTTTGTCTCCTTTTCCATTCACAATTTTGACTTGACTCCTTTTGTTCTCTTCCTTAGTCTAGCTAAAGGTTTACCTTTTTGTTTAATAAAACTAAGAGTTGGTTCTTTGAAAAAGTAATCTTTTCTATTGTTTTCCTGTTTTTAATTTCATTTCATTTTTTCCTTTTGCTAACTTTGGACTTAGTTTATTTTACATTTTCTAATTCATTGAGGTGTAGAGTTAGCTTGTGTAGTTGATGTCTTTGTTTATTAATGTGGGCATTTATTGTTATGAACTTCTTAGAAGTTCTTAGTTTGGCTGCATCCCCTAAGTTTTGCTATGTTGTGCTTCCTGTTTTGTGTTTCTCAGTATACTTTTCTATTTCCCTTTTAATTTCTTCTTTGATCCATTGGTGGTTCAGGAGAGTGCTGTTTAACTTACAAATACATGGAAATACTCCACTTGTTCTCCTATTGTTAATTTCTAGCATGTATACCATTTTTCAAATTTATTTATTTTTTTTTAACAAGCATACCATTTTGATCAGAGAGATACTCAGTGTGATTTCTATCTTCCTGAAGTTGCTAGGACTTTGTTTCTATTGCCTAACATATAATCTGTCTCAGAAGATGTTCTATGTATACTTGAGAAGAATGTGTATTCTACTATTGTCAGAGAAAATGTTCTGCATATGTCTGTTATGTCCATTTGGTCTATAGTGTTGCCCACATTGACTCTTTCCTTATTGATTCTCTGGATTATCTAATTATTAAGAATAAGATATTAATCATTTTTATATTATTTTTTGATTCTTTCAGTTCTGCTTTTGCTTTATATATTGAGATGCTCTAATATAGGGTAAATACATATTACAATTGTAACATCCTCCTGTAGGACTGATGCCTTTATATAATGACATTCTTTAAAAATGGCAAAAGAGAAAGGCTTTCTTGTCTCATAGATTTATAGCTACCCCCTGCTTTTTAAAAAAAATATCTTTTGCTTGAAATATCTTTTTCCATCCTTTCACTCAGTCTGCATGTCTTTAAAGTTACATTGAGTCTTTGTAGGCAGAATACCGTTAAATCTTGATTTTTTTTTTATCCATTCAGCCATTGTATGTCTTTTGGAGAACTTAATCCATTTACATTTAAAGTAATTATTAATAGGTAAGGACTTAGTATTGCTGTTTTGTTAATAGTTTTCTTTTTTGTAGATCCATTGTTCCTTGCTTCTTATCCTACCCACTTTTGTGTGTTTGATGCCTTTTGGTATCAGTTTGCTTTGACTAGATTATCTTTTTTGTAATCACTACAGGCTTTTTCTTGGGGTTACTATGAGGCTTGTATGAAATATCTTAAGTTGTTTTCAATTTATTCTCATTTTAATTTTGAGAGCACTCCCTATGTTTTCAACTTATACTTTTCACCACATGTAGGTTATTGATGTTATAATTTATATATTTTTAATCTCCTATCCAAAATAATTCAAAATATTATCATACTTATTTTCATTGCCTTTGTTTTTAAGCTTTAAACTAGTGTTGTAAGTGAATTATGTACAGTTACCATATTACAGAATATATATTTGATCATATATTTACCATTACTAGGGAGTTTTATACTACCTTATGCTTTTATGATATAAACCATCCTTTTTCTTCACTGAAAAAATTCCCTTTAACATTTAAGACCTGTCTAGTCTTAGAACTCTCTCAGCTTTTGTTTAAGAAAGCTCTCTCTCCTTCATTTTTGAGTAATTTCTTGGCCTGGTATAGAATTCCTGGTTTATAATTTCTTTTGAGATTTTGAATATATTGTTCCATTCTCTCTTAGCCTGAAACTTTCTGTTGAGTAGTCTTATGGGGGTTCCCTTTAGGTAAATTCTCTTTTGCTGCTTCCAAAATTCTTTCTTGGTCTTTGACTTTTGCCACCTTAATTAGAATGTGACTTATTGGCGCCCTAGTTGGCTTCAGTCTATTTTGGATCCTTTCAGCCTCATGGATTTGGATGTCCATTTCTCTCCCAAAATTTGGGAATTTTCAGCCATTAGTGCCTTAAATATACTTTATCCCTTTCTTGCTCCTGGGATTCCTATGTGGGTATTTTTCTTTTGATTGTGCCCTATTGGCCCTGTATACTTTTTTTTTTTTTTTTGCATGGTCAAGTCTGCTGGTGAAGCTATTTAATTGTTCAGTTCATTCAGTGTATTTTTCACTTCTAGGATTTAATTTTTTATGATTTTTAGTTGTTGAACTTGTTCACGCATTGTTTTCCTAATTTTGTTGTCTTCTGTGTTCTGTTAACTGTCAGATACTTCAGAATAATCCTCTTAAGTTTAGTAAACTACAAGATCTCCATTTTTTAGTGTCATTTATTAGCGCTTCATTAGTTGCCCCTAGTGGTATCGTGTTTACATTTTTTAGTGATTTATGTCAGAATCTGCACATTTGAGTAAGTGGTCTCCTCTTCTAGACTGGGCCATACCACTTGATTTGATTTTCTGCATTTATCAGTTTGTAACATCTTTGAGCAGGTGGCACTTGCTATCAGGGTCTGTTTAGGTGAGGCTTCGAATTAGTGTTTCTGCTTAGATGAGGCCCTTCACAGGTCACAAGTTGGAAAGAGCTCTGGTTAGGGTTGTGTCAGTCTGGAGGCTGCTCTATATTCCTTTGCCTGGTCAGGCTGCAGACTAGTCTTTTTGAGGGTGGGAGGAATCAGGTCAGACCTGCAAACTCAGCTGTCTGGACAAATGGCTCCACGGATACAAAGCTGCTGGTGATGTTCTCTGTTCAAGTACCATTATAATCAGGGCGGGCACACTACCAAGATTAGGGGTTTCAGCCACCAGGACTGGAGGCTCTATTCAGCAGTGGGCAGAGCTGCAGCTGAGCTTTCCTGCACAAGGAGGTGTAGGCAGCCAAAGAAAAGGTCCCAAGTCTGATTAGCTCCCCAAGTGAGAGTCTTACCAGACATACCTGTGCATCAGACTCTCTGGCCAGATAAGCTCACTAGTCTGTCTCCACAGATGGGCAGAGCCACTGGCTGGGCTGTTTGAGCGCTGCCGTGCCGAGACATTTCCCAGTTATCAGAACAGGCTTGCTGATTGGGCAGGGCCAGGAACTGCATTCAGTATTGGTCTGGGCTAAGAATTAGCTGCCTTGCCAGGGTGAGGAGACCAGACTCAGAGTACAGCAAGGATCTTAATCTGAGTTCCCAGATCAGGCAGACCTGCATCCTGCCTCATTCCCTGGTCAAACTGCGCCACTGTCTTGGCCGTCCAGATGCGTGAGGCTCTTCCTTGGGACTTCCACCTGGGCATTGCTGGTAGGAGCCATTTGGCCAAGATCTGAATGCTGGTTGTTGCAAGCCCTGCAGATTCTCCCATGATCTCCTTGAGGTGAGACCAAAGTATAAACTCCCCAAAAGGGACCCACTGTCCATGATGGGCTCTCCTTTCTTACTGGATGGCTGTAGGCTTTGGGGAGACCTCCCAGTGTGTCCCTCCCTCGGCTGGCATAACACCAATGTATAACTGCTCCTCTTATCCTTCCAGTGAGGTCTGTCTCCAGGTCTTTGGTGCAGAGGTGCTTCACATTCTAGAATGTTTTCATTGATGTCTCATCATGAATGGTTTTCAGTTCTTGTACAGTCAGGAGCTACCTATGTCACCTTCCTGGTGACATCACTCCTACCCCATAATTCATACCTATGCAGCCATTTCTGCTCTTTTTACATATTCACTATTTCTTCCTGCCATTTACCATCCTGTGTGGCTGGGAGTTTCCTGATGGCAGTCCAGTCTTCTCATTCTTCATGTCTCCTATTACAAGGTTCCGGAAAGATAGATGGCTCACTCACTGTTGTTAGAAAGTTGTTTTCTTTCTCCCTCAGAGACCAGGTGCCAGTAAGCAAGTGTAACTTCATTAAGAACTTAGTTAATGCTCTGTTCACACTGAAGTTTTCATCTTCCAAAGAATGTTACCAGGGAAGCTTGATGAGTAAAACAGGCCACGAAAGGAGTCCAACATCATTCAGCAGGAAGGTTGTAGATCTGAGAAATAAAGAGGAAAATCTCACTTTTTTGGTCTTGGAGTTTACTAAACCCACCTTGGCGCAGGGCACTTAGGGTTCCTTTTCCTTCTGCCTAGAAGCCAGTTTCTCCTGTTCGATAACGTGCTTTTAAAACCTTCATCCATCAGGTCTTTGCTCAAATGCAAGTCCTTCCCTGACCATTTAATCTAAACTGGCATCTTCTAGTCACCCTGGATCTTATTCAGTATATTTTTTTCATAAAAAACTTAACATAATCTGTAACACTTGTTTCTGTATTTCGTTTGCTTATTTATTGTCTGAACCTCCTCTAGAATTAAAGTTCCATGAGGCACGGATTATCTCTTTGTTCACTGCAAAATCCCCTGTGCCTCAAGATTATTGGCAGAATGAGAGTTAATAAATGAATTAGGGAGGAGTGTGTCTGAAACTGTGGTTCCTGCATGGTGTCAGCATCAATGGGGATCACGAGCATTTCATCATTCTTAGAAAGGCAAAGCCTTACCCTAGACCTTATGAACCAGGAACACTGGGGGTGAGGCCCAGCAGTCTGCATTTTACGACTCTCCAGGTGCTTCTGATACCTGTTCAAACTGGTTGGTCTCTGTATCTCAATCTTCAATACACAATTAAGTCACCAGGGGTATCTTCTCAGAATGCAGATTCTTGTTCAGGAGGGGTGGCTGGGGGTCAGGGAGCCTCCATTTCTCACAAACTCCAGGTGGCGCTCGTGCTGCTATCCACTTGCTTGCCAAGAATCTTTGCTGTCATCTGGGGAGCTATAAAATGTACTGATGCTGGTGCTGCCCTTCCACATTCTAATTTAATTGGTCTGGAGTACAGCTGGACTGAGTCCTCTGAAAAGCTCCTCTGGCGATGCTCATGTGCAGGCGAGGCTGAGAACTGCTGCCTTCAAGGAACGGCAGAGTGTCTTCAGAGTGTCACTGCCTGCGGCAGGTGAGAGGCATTCTGATTCCTGGTCTGAAGGCGTGTTTGGGCCAGGGTATTCCTATGGTTTAGGTACCGTGAGACACAAGACCTGAGTGTTTTTTGGAAAGCAAACTCAAGAAGCTAGAAGCTGTGGGGGAAGTCAAAACCCTCCGCTTACTTACCCACCCTAGATGCACAAACCCATCCACTTGGTATCAGGATTTGATGATGCTCACTCGATGCAGATCCAGGAATACAAAAACCAGTGATGTTTTGTCCTGAAGATAAAATGTTTCAGGGATTACGTTAGCTGGCCAGGTTAATTAAAAATGACTCCGATAATTAGTTTCGTGTGTTTAGTTTCTTTGTTATTAGCTCAGGCGCTTTTCATAGAAGGGACAAAAGATGGTAAATTAAACCTCTTTTGGCTTCTCTGTCCCTCCTCTGAACTTGTGTTCTAAAAAAGTACATCATGCATTCAGAAGGTTGTCTAGATTTAAAATAAATCATCCTTTCAGCATACACGGCTCCAGATATGTTGGGTTATACCTTGAGAATGAAGAGACATAAAAGTGCTGTTTCGTTTTGTCTTTTTTTCCTATTAACATGCCCAGTGGGACTTCTTTAAGAGGTTGATATTTATTAGGATGTTGCAAGAATGCTATCCAAAATGGACAATGAGAAAATAAATATAAATACCTCTCCTAATAAGATTTTAAAGAAGTCTTCCAAACAAGACACAGGAAGTGGGCTGTAACCCTGAATCACTTGTTCTGAGGTCTTGGGTGGCGCTTTTTCTCTGCTTTCTAGGCTGCAGTGAGGGTTATAAGGGTTCAGCAGGAAAAAAGCTCTGGGAGGCAAAACCATACCCTTTTTCTGGGACTGATCCCCCACCCTAGTCAAGGAGGCCAGCAAAGCGAGGACTATATTAAAGGATACTGTCCAACTTGGTCATAGTTGTTTCACAATGTAGATACCATATAAACCTGGCTAATTCCCTCTCCAAAAAATTAGAAAATTGGAATAAGGGGACACAAAGTCTGGGAGTTCTAAAGGTACTTAAATGACATCAGTGAAGAGCAGGGCTCTGCTATCGAAACTTCTCAGGTAACAGAAATGTTCCATACCTTGTATTATCCAATAGAGTAGTGCCATGTGGAGTATATGAAAGGCAGCTACAATGACTGAGAAACTGAATTTTTAATTTTACTTAATTTTAATTTAAATTAGCAATTAAATTTAAATTTAAAATTACATTTAAAATTAAATATAGTGCTGATAGCTCAGAGCCTGGAGCCTGCTTCAGATTCTGTGTCTCCCTCTCTCTCAAAATATAAACAGACATTTACAAAAATTAAAATAAAAAATATATATATTGTATTGGGCAGCATAGCGCTAGAGTTCAATTTTATGGCCTTTGGCTTCCAAGGAAATCTCCAGAGCCTCTTTGGGTATCTCCTTTGTCAACTTATGGTTCTTTAGCTGTTGCATCAATTTTATGAGATACCCCAGGAGTTTTTTGATAAATCCCCAATTTATTTCAACTAGCCAAAGGAGCCCTAATTAAGAGATTACATTAATGGAAAGCTTAAATACTGTTCTTTTGTAGAGGGAGTTCTGTCCATCACATTAAAACCATACAGATGTGAAGATTCTGGACCTATTCTTCTCCATGGGTATTCCCCCAAAGTAGGAAGTAAAGGTGGAATAACTCTCTACTTAACATGTCACAGGGCTACTTGCATAGGTGGAAGTGCCTCACATGGTGCACGACCTTGAGCTTTTTTTTTTCCACAACATGAGCTTTGGTTCCCCCCAATCATAAGGGGGGGGGAGTTTTTTAATTTCAACATTGTAACTGTTATCACATAATAGCTCATCCAATCTTCTCAACAAGTTTGTGAGGTAGATGCCCTTACTGTCACCATCACCATCAGGACATCACTGCTATTCCTTAGCATTTAGAGATACCAAGAATCAGAGGTGAAGTCAGTTGATTCAGATCCCACTGCTAATATGCAGAGGAGGCAGAATTCACAACCCGGTCTTCTGACTCCGAATTTGACTCTTAGTCGAGAAGAACATCTGTATCTGTTTTAAAATTTTACGGACACAGGAGAAATACCATATGTTTTAATACTTTGGAGAAAAAATGTGAAGCAAATAAAGTTCTCATTTTAAGAGAGGAGAAGAGCAAGGGTATCACTCTTTTTTGGGTCTGGATTTTGAGGTGTGTTCTTCAAAGTTCTGTGCTTGGAATGAAGCTTATAATATAAAAATGGACTAAAAATTATGGGGAGATCTAGAGAATGTGCCTTAAAGGTAAGCCAGATTACTGTTCTATGTTTAATTATAGCCAATTCTTTTGGCATCTAGTATGTTCTATTCTCACTAAATCCTTACCACAGGCCAATGGGGTTAATACTAAAATTCTTAGTTTCAATATGAAGTTTTGATAAAGGTTGACTGACTTGTGCACAATCACAGAAGTTGGCCAAGATCTGCCTGACTATACAGCTCAAGTTCTAAGCGATGATTTCTTCCATGTGAATTATGAATCTTTAATAAAACTTCACCATAATGGTTCACCTTGTTTTACTGGCACTGCATACATAAAAGGAGCCAGTGTCCACAATGGGCATATCATAGGACTCCTAGGGGATTAATGTGATGGTGACAAAAACACTGGCATGAGATAGCTCAAGGTGATGTGAGCCTCAACCATACCAGCCTCTCCTAGATATTTCTTCTTTGATGTTAACATTGAAATGCTATGGCTTTTCTTAAACAGGGGACAGATAACTGCCATTACACTCTTACTGGATCCCATCTGATAGAATGTACCTTATCCTTTGTGGTAATACATAATCAAACTCACAACCAGAAAGAATAGAACTTGTGGGATGCTGAATTATTCTGACTCCTAATATTGCTATTAGATAAGATAAAGGCCAAAGAACAGTCTGTATGTGCTTATCTCCTCTAAGCATCATTGATGTATTGTATGTGCAGAATTCAAGAGGATGGATGAGAGGTTAAGTATTACATTTTCTCATTAAAGGTTACAGTAACCTATTACAAGAAGACTGTAACTTAAGGTACGTGGCTGAGGAAGAGCCTGTATTTGGACCAAAACGAGATCCCCTCCAGAAGGGTCTGATTTATCAGAGGCCTTGTGGGGCACTGTGAACATTTTTTAAACAGCCCAAGCCAGATAAGCATGTGTGAAACTCATGGTGAGGATGCATATGGGAAACTTAGGTTTCAGGTCAAGAATGACTGAAGGTTGCTCTCAGCAACAGGCTATCTTGAATATGGTTAGCCACCCACTATGGAAGTGGGATTTCAGAGGTTAATGATGACTTTATTGGTAGTCCAGTGCTGGGTATTATTGATCTGGCTCTGGTTCTATTCATCAAACCTACCATATGATCTATAATAAGGAAGTACTGGACTGAAGAGTTTCCATCAATATTAAGAGCCGAGTTCATATGGCTTTTTTCATTTATAACTCATTACCAAGAGGGAGAGGCGGTCACAGGTGGGGTGACCAGGAATGTGGACGAACTCAGATAATGACATATTGGCAAGAATTAGAGGGCACTGTGATGATTAGCTAGAAGGACAGATACTGATGGGGAAGAAAATAATTATTTTTCAGAATCAAACAATTATTTTTAATATTCCTACAGAGCTGATTATTCACTAATTAAAATGTTCAGCTTGACACAAGATTAATGGGAGAAGCGGATTAAATGGAGATTTTACCTAGATTGAAAGTGATTTGAGGACAAAGAGCCATGTCTTTGTCATAATTGCCACGTGTAGCATTATGGCAACTACTTCATCCAATGTCAACAACTGTTTGTTGACAGGAACTATACAAAGTGACTATTAGGCAAGAGACTTAATAGGAATCAGAATTGTCTGAAAATTAGAGCTGATAACCAACCGAACAAGTCCTTATGTCACTAGATATTTATTATCAGAGTCTGGATAGCCACCTGTCAGGTGATCTGTCCACATGAAAGATGCCTAGATAGGTACTTTTCTGAGTTTCCACAGTGATATTGTTAGTAACTAACGGATACATCAAAGTATAAATCACTCATTGTATATCATCCTTGAAGCTGATTATATTATTGAAGTAAGTTTAGTATCTGAGTAGCAAGGACCCTGAAGAATGAAGGAAAACATTGGCTGGGGAGGACATAGTAGGGAAGTCTAGATCCCTGATGAAAAAATGTACCTTTATAACAAGTTGGTTCTAATATTTCCCAGAGACTTGATATCTTCCCCCTGCCCCAGCCCCCCGCAGGACCTGTTTGGCTACTCAGCCAAGGTCTTGGTGGGTTATCTTTCACTGAGTCTGGTAGGACTGAAGGACTCCCATCTCTACCAACTAGACATGATAGTTGTCATTTCTCTCATCAGGCTTTTTTCCTTCCTTGAATAGAGAGTTGAATAGGTATCTACTTACACTAACACACGTATATATCCACCTACCTGCTTGTCCATGTATCCCTTTCTCCCTCGTTCCTTGAAAGTGCATTATAGTGGGCTTCAGGTGATCTACCATAAATTCCATGTGGCCATGGCCGAGTCATTTAACCTCTGTAAAACAAAGGTCTGATGAGTTTCCACCTGGAGTCCTTTCCATTTCAAATGTAACATTTGCATCATAGGCACAGCACAGGAAAAGTGAACATATGAAACCTATTTTATAATTCAAGGGAACATTAGATCTGGATTTGGAGAGTCACACAAGTGATAAGGCAACAACCAAAGGCACATATGATTGTGTTGAAAGAAAAGGGGGCAGTAAGTTCTGCTAAGGGTTATGAGAGGGAGGAGTCACAGGGAGGAGTTCCTGGAAAAGTTGTGTAAAAAAACAGGCTTCCTATTGATAACAGTTAAATTGACAGAAAGAATCAAGGCAGAGGGTTTCCCCAAAATGGTAGAGGCAGCATACTGTGTATAAAGCCATGAGTATGCACGAAGGTGAAGAGGAAATAGGTGTTTTATTTTATATAAACAAAAGTTATAAAGATACTAGACATTTTCAAACCCTTTAAAAATAATTTTTTTCATCTTCAAGAGAGAGACAGAGACAGAGCACAAGTGGGGGAGGGGCAGAGAGAGAGGGAGACCCAGAATCCCAAACAGGCTCTGAGCTGTCAGCACAGACCACGAGATCATGACCCCAGCTGAAGTCGTACACTTAACCGACCAAGCCACCCAGGAGCCTCACAGATACTAGACATCTTTAAAGTGCCAGGTTCAGGATGTAGGGCCTCCCAATCAACATACTGAGGCGGGGGGGGGGGGGGTGGTTGAAGGTTGAACAGAGCAATGCTTTACAAATAGCTTTTTGGAAAAAATAGCCTGAAAGCCTGGAGGAACATGGACTGATTGCATGGGACAGAGTTAGAAGAAAGAAACTAGACAGAGATGTCTCATTCTAAGTTCGCTATTTTTCTGCTGGAAAAAAAACCCCATCAGCTTCCAATGAACTGCCTTTTATTATGACACAAAAGCCATAAAAGTAGTGATGTATATAAAAGCAGTGCAGGATGTTTTTAGTGGCTTTATGAAATAAAAACAGCAGTAGATAGTTAAAATTGGAATGCCCTGCATCAGGTTATAACCATCTGAGTTTGGAAACTTGGAACAGCAATGTAATCATATTTTTATAGCTCTAGCGTGGTCTTTTCACTCAGATAACTGAACTATGAGTGGGTGAGAAGGGAAAACCCAGCAAATCAATGCTGTTAAATAGCAAAAGAAGAGAGCCTTTGAATTTCAGTGGCCATGCCCATTATGAGTTTGATAAAATAATCAGTTTCCTGAAACCAGAAATATGTATACTATGAATAAAGTTAAGATTGATACTTGGGAAATCAAGTTCTTTAACAAAATAATGTAATTGGTAGGAAGCTACCATACCAAGTGCTGTGACATCTGTGACTTCATTGTGTACCTATCACAATTCTGAGAAGGATGGTTTCCACAAATTCATAGATGTGAACGCTGAGGTTCAGAAGAGCTGACACATTTGCCCATGGTCCCATAGTTGAGACAGGGTATCCCTGGATTGATCCCAAGATGGATTGTAAGCCTCATGTTTGCCGATGCCATGTGAAAATTTTCACAAACTTCACTCATCTGTGAAGATTCAGTGTCTTTCTGAAGTTGCCACTGTGGCTTTTAGACTGGAATGTTTCATTTGGTCACTGTGGCTGTGAAAATCCTGCTCAGGTCTTTTAGAAAAGAATCCTTCTTATTCATTAGCAAAGTTATCTGTCTAGAGTCTTTTGTTTGCTAGGGATGGAAGCAGATCTCTCTAGAGGTTATACAATCAACAGAAGAGTTGTTTGCTCAAGACAAATGATTTGCTTGGTGTAGTATGTTGTTATGGCAGAAATGTGGACATTAATGGATAATACACTGAATGATTTAGGTGATCAAGATTTTCTTTGATTTTGCCCCCGAGTCCACCCCAGCGTGGGGTTAGTAAAATGGTATACTAAGTTAAAAAAAAAAAAAGTATCATTTTAAGGAATGAAGGAAAGATGAGGCATCTGAATATTTAAGATACTTTCACAACTAACTTGTATTACCCTCATGGCCGAAGGGAGAATATGAGGTCTGGAGTGGTCATGCCATGGTCCATGAAAAGCAGCTCACATATTGAAAACTAGGTCAGGCTAACTGTTAAATCTATACTTAAATGGCCTCATTAAACCCTTTCTGTTAGAAGTTCTTCTAGTTGCACATATTACAAAGAAGGTTTTGACTCAGTAGCATTCAATGCTATTTCTTCATGTGTTATGTAAATAGAGAAAACAACATTTCATGTCAATCACCATTTTGGAGTAACTTCAGGAAGCTATAAGAAATAAAGAGGGAAATATGAGAATAGAAGGGTTGAGATTGAAATTATAGGCTCTATGGTCAGTCAGGGTTTGCTTCTTTCCTCTTTGATTTCTGTTTGAATGATAATTTCATCTACTTGTAAGAGGACTGTGAGAATAGAATGACATTACGTGTGTGAGCTGCTCAGCTCTGTGCTTGGTGCCTACCAGAGGTCAAATCACAATAGGTGTAACAGTAATCCCTATATTGTGTTATGTACTGAATACTTATGTTCCAGGAATTGTCCTAAGTGACTTATGCACATTAATTCATTCAGTCCTCACTATCACCCCTTGAGGTGTAGGTATTATCATCTCTTGCATGAGAGTGAAGTAATGGAGGTACGCAGATGGTCTCACAGCCATTAAGTGGTGGATCCAGTGGGAGGACTCCACAGCCCATAATCGTAACTACTATGCTGTATGGACCCTCTAGTAGTTACAGAAGACCACGGTGGGAGAGGAAGTGCCCAGTTCCACAGTGAGAGTCCAAACCTGGAAGCCACTGGAAGCCAAGCCAGGGAATGCTTTGGGGCATACAGGAGGGGCTGCATCCCAATGAAAGCATCAAGCACAGTTTTTAGATGTAGGGTTTAAGATAGGTACAGGGGAAAAGACAGGAAAACATTCAGGTAACAGGCCTATAAAAAGAATAATTTAAACTCTATTACAGATATTTGTTGAGTAACCTCTCAATCATTGGGTTGTGGCCAACCTGACTTCCCATCAACTACACAGCATGATGCTGGTGTAGAGTTCAGATGGATCTGCCTCAAGTTCAGCTCTGCTGCTCATGAGCTGTGGATTCCACTTCTCTGACAGGCAGTCAGTCAGTAACTGCAGTTATCCTACCTCACAATGTTGCCTTGATTCTAAATGAGATGCCATAAATAACATGACAACATAGTGACTGTCTATAGGAGGGTTTCAGTAAGTGTTGGCTGCCAGAAAAGGTCTGTGCCTTGGGTTACAAGTGAGACCTGAGTTTACCCAGCCAAGAAGGTCTGCCCATAATGCATGCCACTATCAATCATGATTTGCAATTCTTGCTCTGCACAGCTTGTAAGTATCTAGACCCATGTTAAGTTCATCTAGAAGACACATCCTACATTACCTTTGGAGATTTCCTTTATCTCTGTTTTTCTAAAATTATTACAATTTCTATCATAGAAGAGTGTGTTTAGTTTTTGGGAAGGGCACGTTTTCATGAAAACTGCCTTTAGTTACCTTTGGAAAGGCTCTACGATACCACTTCTCACCTGCTTATGTGACATGAGGCACCCCAGTAGAGTTGCTAGATAAATGCATATGTATTAAATGCATATGTAACTGGGCATCTTGCATGTTAAGTATAAATAACATATTTTGGATATACTTCCAAAATTTGTTGTTTATCTGTAATGCAAATATAACTGGGTATCATATTTTCATTTGCTATGTCTGATAGCCCTACTCTTAAGGTTCAGGGAGCTCCTTAGGGGTGGAATATCAGTTTTAAAATCAGATCTGGGGGTTCAAATCCTCATTCGGTCACTTATTGGTTGTATAACCTTTCACTCTGAGGTAAAAAGTCCTTATGTTAACCAGGATAATTTCAGATCAAGACACTCAGAGTCACTAAAAAGGTAGGGTGAAATAACATAAGCCAATATGCTTAGTACACCTCCCAGAGCATAATACAAGTGCCACATCTGTTAAAGTAACTTTCTGTGCTGTTAAAGCGCTTTACAAACAGCGCTATTCCCTAAAACTGTACAGACTCATTTTTACTATTTTTTCTCCAGGGCCATACAATGGATAGGTGGCAAATTTGAGATCGTAACTCAAGTGTTCAAATTCCTACTCCATAGTTTTCTCTGATATCCCACTCTCTCTCCGGAAGGCTCTCTCACATGAATAATTGTCCCCAGTTAATGAGAGGAAGATTCAAAATGAAATTTATACCCACAGTTTGCAGTGTGGTCCATTGCCATGGCTTAGAGTCCTTAAGAGCAGGATTCTTCAGGAAACATTTTTAGCTTTTAGGATTTTGTTTCTAAGGATGGAAAATTCATTTTAGGAGAAGGAATGCAGGGTATAGTGGTGTTGGAGCCAGGATCAGTCTCACCCAGCATGTGATCTACAATAGCACCAGTCACTACTCATGAACCATGGATACTCTCATGCTTGGTATTTAATATATGAACTCAAGGTATGTTATGCCTGGTTACAAAGGAGGATGTTGAAGGTTGGTGGAGTTATGTGATCTTTTCCCCAATCACACAGCTTGTAAGTAGCAGGGCTAGGATTCAAACTCAAGCATGACTTACACCAAAAGCCATTTTTTAATACTGCCCAAGGCTACTTCTGCTTGCTTTTCTAGTTTTTCTGAGCAACAATAAAGAAACAAAGCATCTGGTTCATGAACCAAGAACATGCCTCTATGGACCTCCCTCCTTACCCTTACCCCCAACCCTTAAAAGGGGAGAAACAGGGAATTGTGAAATTTCCACAGTTCCCTTAGGGACAGCAGCCAGGAATCCTTCATGGCTAGATGCACAATGCCTCAAGTACTCAGAATTTCATTTCCTCAGCCACAAAAGCCATTCATTGCCACCACGGGCCCAATATAGCTGGTCCCTTGTTCTAAGCCTGAGAAATTCTCTCGGTATCTTACCTTTCAGGGAGAAGGGCCATGCCAGGCCCTGGAGGTACTAATGATGGAGAGCAGCAGCTTTGAGATGTGCCAGTCTCATTTATAACCATGTTGTGGGCTGGAGAGAGAAAGCCGGTCATGCTGATGAATAGTGATTTACCTGCCCAGCTAATAGCTACTTGTTGTAACATGACCTAACCCATGCTCAGAGCACAGGGTGTTCCGATGCAGCCGACAGCAACAGCAGAAAGACCACTTTGCATATAGTCTGAGAGTTAAGTTTCTGGGTCTACCACTTAAGTGCATCTAGATAACTATCACCATAGATCCTATCATTGTTAACACTTACCCATTACACAGCAATTTCCGGGCACTAGAGAACAGCTTAAACATCAACAAAATGTAGCCCTGTGTCTCATATATGCCCCCCTCCCAAAACAAAATTGGGAAGAGATAGACCCTTAGTGTGAGAAGTGCTCAGAACACAGGGCACACAGCAAGAAGGAGATAACTAAGTCTTAATGAGAAATAATGCTTTACTAGGCTAGACTCGTTTACTAGACTAGAGGACATGTTCTGCAGAAAGAGAATACCTGTAGAGAGTAATATCAAGATGGTGACATAGGTTGTTCCTGACTTTAGGCCCCCTCATGAGACAACTATCCATGGCCAAGACCCTACTGCAAAGATCTTAGAACACAGGGTAAGACTGAAGCACTCACCAGGAACACAGAGACTGAGACAGACAACATTAAAAGAATAAGAGAAGAGGCTACACTGACAGCACTGCCCTTCCCCACTGAGAGGGCCCCTCTGAGCCTACAGCTCTTCCAGTGACAAGACAGCCTAAGCTGGACATCCAGCTCCCCGAGCATTGTGGGTTGCTTTTCAGGAAGCCCACTGTGGTCTTACTTTATATGAACTGTGGGGTAATCTGTAGGACTTGAGCACTGGGTGGGTATCAGAGTGCACTGGAAAAGGATGGTAAGGCTTACAGCAACCATGCTCAGATCCTGGCCGACTGAGCCCCAACTGCAGTGGCACCCGACTGTAAATCCCAGCCTAAGGCATTGCTCATCTATAGGGCCAACAGTGGCCCAGTCAGATGAGAGAACTCAGCAGGGCACAGGTCTGCCAGATTGAGGACCCCAGTTAACAAGCAATGCTGGCCTTGAAGCCAGTTGATTCTGCCTGGGCAGGGAGGCTAATTCATAGCTGCAGCTACTTCTGAGTTTAGATCCCTTCCCTGCCTTACCAGGAAACATCTGCCCATATGTAGAGCTCTGCCAGTGCCCCTATCTGCCCAGGGAGCTTGGTACACAGTTCGGCCTGATTTTGTCTCCAAAGAGCCTTGCCAGTGCAGGGGCCTATTCTGAGGCCCCACTTGGGTAGGAAATATAATTTATAGCCTTTCCCACTCTTGAGTACTGCCTCCACCATGCCTGGCCAGGAAGTCTATTCAGAGTTCCAGGGAATCCATGTAGTCTGTCCTGCAATGCTGATTATAGTGGCACCTGAATAGAGAATCCAGCTGTCTGCCCAGGTAATGTGGTGCATATTTCTGCCCAGTTTTGTCCCCAGATAAGAGCTTTGGTGTTTGAATGATCCAGGCAGACTAATCTGAAGCCCCAACATTGCAGAGTAAAACATTCAGCCTTCCCAATCAGTAAACCTAACCAGAACCTGTGGGAAGTGGTATAGCCAATCCTCAGCCCTCTACCCAATAGCACTTGAACAAAGAACACAGCCAGTAGTTGCCCCTGTCTGCAGATCAAAGCCAGTGGCCCATTAGGACCAGGGAATTAGGTGCATAGTCCTGCCTGACACAAGCTATTCTAACCTTAGTTCCCCTTCTGCTGCCCTACCCAAGCATCAAAGCTAATTCATAGCTCTGCTTCCTGCCGGGTATAATGCCCAATTCTGACCATCTAGAAAGCCTGACAGCAGAATCTAGGCAACTGTGGAACCTATGCTGTAGCTGCACTAGGACGTGGAACTATGCCAATAGCCCTATCCAAATGTTCTTAGGCAGTGGCACCCCCATCTCAACCTAGATCTTCAGCAGTGCCTTGCCCAAAAAGACCCGATAGCAACTCCACTGCTTAAGGATGCTACCAGATTATATGTCCAGAAGCCCAAGCTGAGCTGAATAGCAAAGGGCTATCTCTGTCAAAGCAAACCTGTGAAGTTTAGAGGGGAAGAAAACTTAATCGAATGAGCAGATACCAATATAGGGAATCAAGCATTGTGAAAAACCAGGTTAGCATGATACCACCAAAGGAAATTAATAAAACTGCAATAACTGACCCTAAAAAAAAAAATGAAGCTCTGTGAATTGTCAAAGAATTTTGAAAATCTCTTTGAAAACCTCTTTAAGAAGTTTAAGGTCTAAGAAAACACAGACCTTAAGAAGTTTAGGTCTAAGAAACAATTCCTAAAAGAATTGAGGAAAACAATGAATGAACAAAAAGCTCAACAAAGAGATAGAAACCACTAGAAAAAACCAAATCCCTAGAGCTGCAGAATGCAATGGTTGAACTGAAGAATTCATCAGAGAGCTTCAACATCAGACTTAACTATATAGAAGAAGAAAATCAAAGTTCTAGAAGACAGGGCATTTGAAATTTTTCAGAGGCACAAAAAGACAATAGTATAAAAAAAAGCACATGCGAGAGAAGAAAAACTACAGACTTACAAAAAAACAAAAACAAAACAAAACAATGGAACTTCCAGAAGTTAAAGAAAAAATGAACAGAATGTATATTTAAAGCAATAATGACTAAAAATTTTCAGAGCACAGAGGGAGAAATAGAGCTGCAGATCCATGAGGCCCAAGAGATCCCAAATAGGTTTAATCTGAATAGGGCAACACTGAGACACACTATAATTAAAGTGCCAAAAGTCAAAGACAAAGAAAGAATTTTGAAAGCCACAAGAAAAAAAGACAAGTTAGATAGAAGGTAACCTCAGAAGATCATCATATTTCTCAAAAGAATTTTTCATGCCAGAAGCCAATGGGATGACATATTGAATATATTGAAAGAAAACAAGTTGTCAACTGAAATTATATATCTGGCAAAGCTGTCCTTCAAAAATGGAGGACAGAAAATCCTGGACAAACAAAAGCAGAGGGAATTCATCACCACTCGACCAGCCTTAGAAGAAATGCTGAAGGGAGTACTTTGAGTCAAAAGGATGCTAAGTAACATAGTAAAAATATGAAGGTAGTGTAAAAGTCACTGGTAATGGTAAATATATAGTCAAACTGAGAATCTTTGTTATGGTAATATTGGTGCATAATTCACTTTAAAAGTTAAAAAAATACACTAAAAATAACCACAACTACAATCTGTTATTGGATACACAATATAAAAATATGTTAATTGCAGTATCAGTAAATTTAAATATGTGGGAGGGAGTGAAATATAAATTTCACAACACTGTTAAAGTTGTTATCAGTTTAAAATGGGGTGTTACAATTTAAGATATTGTATATATCCTCGTGATAACCTCAAAGCAGAAACCTGTAGTAGTCACATAAAAGATCGTGATCAAGAAGGCAAAGCACACCAATTACAAAAATGATCAAATCACAAAACAAAACAGGATAAGAAGCAAGGAAGAAAAGGATATAGAAACAGAAAACACTTAACAAAATGCTAATAGTGAGTCCTTGCCTTTCAATAATTACTTTAAACACAAATGGATTAAATTCTCCATCAAAAGACACAGAATGGGTTAATGGATTAAAAAACAAGATGTGATTATATGCTGCCAACAAGAGACTTACTTTAAAGACACATATAAACAGTGAAGGAATCAAAAAAGACATTTCAAGCAAAGGGTAACCAAAAAACAAGCAGCGATGGCTATCCTTGTATCAGACATAATAGACTTTAAACTAAAATGGTAAAAAAGAGACAAAGTGGGTCACTATTTAATGATAAAATGGTCAATCCTTCAAAAATATTTATTGTTGGGGCACCTGTGTGGCGCAGTTGGTGAAGGGTCAGACTTTGGCTAAGGTCATGATCTCCCAATTTGTGGGTTCAAGCCCTGCATTGGGCTCTGTGCTGTCAGCACAGAGTCTGTTTGGATCCTCTGTCTCCCTCTCTCTCTGTCACTCGCCTACTTATGCACTCTTGTGCTCTATCTAAATAATAAACATTAAAAAAAGTACTATTGTTTTATCTTCATGAATCCAACATTCAAGCACCAAAATATATGAAGTACTAATAAAACTAGATGAAATAAACACCAATACAGTAATAGTTGGATATGTTAATATCCTACTCTCAAAAATGGATAAATCATCTAGAAAAAGAAACAGTAAATTTGGACAACACTATGGACAGAATTTTCTATGTGTAATTGTTAGGTCCCTTTTATCTAACAAGTGCAGAATATACATTCTTAAGCATACACAGAACATTTTCTAGGGTAGATCATATGTTAGACTACAAACAAGTCATAGCAAATGAAAGACAATAGAAACCATACCAACCATACCATCTTCTCTGAACACAATGGCAAGAAACTAGAAATCAGTACCAGGAGGGAAACTGGAAAGTTTATAAATACATGGCAGTTAAACTATATTGTTTCTGAACCAATACATCAAAGAATTAAAAGAGAAATTAAAAAGTATTTTAAGACAAATGAAAATAGGAACACAACATACCAAAACTTATGGGATGCAGCAAAACATTCTAAGAAAGATATTTTTAGCTCTAAATACTATGGTCAAATGAATAGATTTCAAATAACCTAACTTTACATATCCAGGAACTAGGAAAGAATAAATTAAATCCAAGCAGAAGGAAAAATATATAAAGATTAAAGCAGAAATAAATGGAGAGAACAGGAAAATAATAGATAAGACTAACAAAACTAAGAGTTGGTTCTTTGAGAAGATAAATAAAATAGAAAAATATTTAACTAGACTTACCAAGGAAAAAAGAATGAGGACAAAATTAACAGCAAAAAAATTGTAAATGATAAGAGGAGCCATTACAAATGATACCTCACAAACACAAAACATCCTAAGAGGCTACTATGAACATCTATACAACAAACTAGACATCCTAGAAAAAAATGCATCAATTCCTAGAGATTACAAAATAATGAAGACTGAATCAGAAAGAAATAACAAAGCTTAACAGACCCATTAGTAGCAAGGAGATGGAATCAGTGAGATTTTATATATATATATATTTATATATATATTTATATATATTTATATATATATTTATATATAAATATATATATTTACATATATATATATATATATATATTTTTTTTTTTAATACTTTGGGTGCCTGGGTTGCTCAGTCAGTTAAGCATCCAACTCTTGAGTTTGGCTCAGGTCACTGTCTCACAGTTCATGAGATCAAGCCCCGTATCAGGCTCTGTGCTGACAGGTGGAGCCTGCTTGGGATTCTTTCTCTCCATTTCTGCCCCTCCCCTGTTCATGCTCTTCTTCTTCTTCTCAAAATAAACATTAAAAAAAAAGCTTAAAATTTTAGGACTAGATGGCTTCATAGGTGAATTTTGTTTGGAACCACAAAAGACCCCCAAATGCCAAAGCAATATTGATAAAGAATAAAACTGGAGGTAATCATAATCTTAGATTACAAGATATACTACAGAGCTGTATTAATCAAAACAGTATGATCCTAGTATAGAAATAGACACATAGATCAATGGAACATAATAGAAAGCCCACAAATAAACCCACCATTATATGGTCAATTAATCTTCAACAAAAGCAGCAAAAATATGCAATAGGAAAAAGACAGTTGGTTCAACAAATGGTGTTGGGAAGACTAGACAGCAACATGCAAAAGAATGAAATTGGACCACTTTCTCATACCATACACAGTAATAAATTCAAAATGTATGAAGGACCTAAATGTGAGACCTTAAACTATATAAATCCTGAAAAAAAGCACAGGCAGTAATTTCTCTGACATCAGCCATAGGAATGTTTTTCTAGATGTGTCTCCAGAAGCAAGTGAAACAAAAGCAAAAAGAAACTATTGGCACTAAATCAAAATAGAATTCTGTACAGCAAAGGAAAAATCAATAGATCCAAAAGACAACCTATTGAATAGGAGAAGATATTTGTAAATGACATATCTGGTAAACGGTTAGTATCCAAAATACATAAAGAACTTATAAAACTCAACACAAAACCCCCCAAAATAATCCAATTAAAAATGGGCAGAAGATATGAACAGACATTTCTCAAAAAAAAAACAAAAAACAAAAAACATTCAGATGGCCAACAGATACCTGAAAAGATGCTCAATATCATTCATCATCAGGGAAATGCAAATAAAAACTACAATGGAGGTATCACCTCACATCTGTCAGAATGGCTAAAATTAAAAATGATAAACAAGTGTTGGTGAGGATGTGGAGATAAAGGAAACCTTATGCACTGTTGGTGAGAAAGCAAACTGGTGCAGTCACTGTGGTAAACAGTATGGAAGTTCCTCAACAAGTTAAAAATAGAATTACCATATCCAGTAATTTCACTACTGGGCATTTATCCAAAGAATACACAAACACCAGTTCAAAAAGATATATACATCCCTATGTTGATTGCAGCATTATTTACAATAGCCAAATTATGAAAGCAGCCCAAGTGTCCATCAATAGATGAATGGATAAAGAAGATATGGTGTGTATGTGTGTGTGTGTGTACACACACACACACACACACACACACACAATGGATTATTCAGCCATAAGGGATGACATCTTGCCATTTACAACAACATAGATGGACTTAGAGAATATGCTAACTGAAATAAGTCAATTAGAGAAAGACAAATACCATATGATTTCACTTATGGGTGCAATGTAAGGAACAAAACAAATGAATAAAAAAAGAGACAAACCAAAAAAAAGACTGATGGTTACCAGCAGGGAGGTGGGTGGGGGCATGGGTAAAGTAAGTGAAGGGGATTAAGCATACAATTAATATGATGAGTGCTGGGTAATATATAGAAATGTTGAATCATTATATTGTCCACCCAAAACCAATAAAACATTGTATGCTAACTATACTGGAAGTAAAATAAAACTTAAAAATAAGTGAAAGGATTATACCCCATGATCAAGTAGGATTCATCCCTGGGAATAAAGGATGTTTCAACATATGGGAATAAATGGAGTAACTAACATTAATAGAATTGAAGACAAAAAATCATAGGATCAAGTCAATAGGTGAAGAAAAAGGATTTCACAAAATACAACATTCTTTCATGATAAACTCTAAACAAATTAGGCATAGAAATAACATACTAATACATAATAAAGGCCATACATGACAAGCCCACAACTAAAATCTACTCAGTGATCAAAGTTTTAAAGCCTTTCCTTTATTTACTCAGTGTTGAAAATTTTTTATTTCATTTGTTTTAATCTGTATTTATTTTTGAGAGAGATAAAGAGGAGAGATAGAGAGAGACAGCGTGTGCATGAGTAGGGGAGGGGCAGAGAGAGAGGGAGACACAGAATTCAAAGCAGGCTCCAGGCTACAAGATGCCAACACAGAGCCCAATGTGGGGCTCAAACTCATGGACAGCAAGATCATGATCTGAGCCCAAGTCGGACACTCAACCAACTGATGAGCCACTTGGGCACACTTCAGTGGTGAAAGTTTTAGAGTTTTTCCTCTATTATCAAGAACAAGACTACACTAAAACAAAACAATGACAACCAAAGAAACACAACAAGGGTGCCCACTTCTATTCAGCACAGTACTCAGGAAATAATGACATCAGAATTAAAAAGAAGTAAAATTGTCTCCATTATATAGTTTTATATATATAAAATACTGACCACTGTTAAATGTAACGAACAAATTCAGTAAATTTTCAAGATACAAAGTTAACATACAGAAATCAGTGTTTTTACACATTTATAGTGAACTACCTGAAGGAGAAATACATCTCTTTTACAATAGTATCTAAAACAGTAAAATACTTAGAAATTATCTTGAAGCGAAAGATCTCTACACTGAAAACTATGAACCAATGATTAATGAAATTGAAAATGACAGAATACATGCAAAGATATGGTGTTCATGGATTGGAAAAATTATACTGTTAAAATGTCCATACCACCCAAATCCATCTATAGATTCAGTGTAATCCTTAACAAGATTCCACTGTTTGTTATTTTTCCCACAGAAGTGGAAAAAATAAAAATTTGAACCACCACACAAAGGACCTTTAATAGCCACATCCATCTTGAGAAAGAAGTCAAAATTGTGGATGCTGGAGGCATCACACTTTTGATTTAAAGCTATATTATAAAGCTAAGCAATCAAAACAGCATGGTGCTGGCATAAAAATCAACACATAGACCAGTGGAGCAGAATCAAGAGCCTAGATATAAACCTTTGCATATACAGTTAGTTACTATTTGACAAGGGAGTCATAAGTATTCTAAATAGAAAAGACCATCTCTGCATTAAATGGTGCTGGGAGAGTTGGATATTCACATGTAGAATAATGAAACTATATCCTCATCTTCCACCACTCACAAACAGTAGCTCAAAATAGAGTGAAGACTTAAATGTAAGAAGTGAAACCATAAAACTCTTAAAAGAAAATGTAGGGGAAAATTCTTGACATGGATCTTGGCAACGATTTTTGGATAGATTACTAAAAGCACAAGAAACAACAGAAAATAAGTTGGACTGCATCAAACTTGAAAGCTTCTCCCCAGCAAAAGAAAGAGTCAACAAAATGAAAAGGAAATGTGAGAAAATATTTGCAATCATCTGTCACGGTAAGAGGTTAGTATCCAAAATATATAAAGAACTACAGCTCAGTAGTAAAAACAACAGCAGCAACAACAACAAAATCCAATTTAAAACTGGGCAAGGGATCTGAACAGATCTTTTTCCAATGAAGATATTTGCATAGCCAAAAGATACCTGAAAAGTTATCAGTCATCATTAGGGAAAGGCAAAACAAAACCTCAATGAGATATCACCTCATGCCTGTTGGAATGGCTATCATTAAAAAGACAACAGGTAACACATACTGGTGAGGCTCTGGAGAAAAGGAAACCATTGTGCACTGTTGGTGAGAATGTAAATTGATATAGCCTCTATGGAAAATAGTATGGAGGCTCCTCCAATAGTTAAAAATATAAAAATAGTGTCAGCAATTCCACTCCTGGGTATATAGCCAAAGGGAACAAAATCACTATGTTGAAGAGATATTTGCACTGCTGTATCTATTGCAACATTATTTACAATAGTCAAGACATGGAAATAACCTAAGTGTCCACTGACAGGTGAATGGATAAAATATATATGGCATATATATGCAATGGAATACCATTCAGCCATAAAAAAGGAAATCCTGGGGGCACCTGGGTGGCTCAGTCAGTTAAGCATCCGACTTCAGCTCAGGTCATGATCTCGTGATCTCGCGGTCCGTGAGTTCGAGCCCTGCGTTGGGCTCTGGGCGGATGGCTCAGAGCCTGGAGCCTGCTTCTGATTCTGTGTCTCCCGTTCATGCTCTGTGTCTCTGTCTCAAAAATAAATAAACGTTAAAAAAAATTAAAAAAAAAAAAGGAAATCCTGCTGATCAAATCAAATTGAATCGAATCCAATTCAGTCCAGTGCAACCTGGATAGATTTTGAGGGCATTGTGTTAAGTTAAATAAGTCACACAGAGAAAAACATACTGTATGGCCTCATTATAAGTGGAATGTTAAAAAAATCATAGAAAAAAAGATCACATTTGTGGTTAGAGGCAGGGGGTCAGGATGGAGGAATTGGGTACATATGTTCAAAAGATACAAATTTCTACTTACAAGATGAGTAAGTGTTGGTGATGTACCATATAATAACTATAGTTCACAAAGCTGTATGGTCTATTTGAAAGTTACTAAGAATAATCCTTCAAGTTCTCATCACAATGAAAAAATCATTTTGTAAGTATATGAGGTAATAAATGTTAACTTATTCTGGTAATCACTTCACAATACGTATGTATGTCAAGTCATTAGGCTATACACCTTAAACTTACATGGTACTGAATGTAAATTATATCAATAAAACGGTGGTGGGGGGGGTAGGGGTGCCTGGGTGGCGCAGTCGGTTAGGCGTCCGACTTCAGCCAGGTCACAATCTCGCTGTCCGTGAGTTCGATCCCCGCGTCGGGCTCTGTGCTGACAGCTCAGAGCCTGGAGCCTGTTTCAGATTCTGTGTCTCCCTCTCTCTGCCCCTCCCCCGTTCATGCTCTGTCTCTCTGTCCCAAAAATAAATAAACGTTGAAAAAAAAAATTAAAAAAAAAAAAAAAAACGGTTGGGGGGATACATGCAAATATCCCTGGTTGAAAGAATCATTTTCAAGCCTTTTCACATTCAAGCCTCTCCTGATGGCGGGAGCCCCAACCTTTTTTGTATCAGACATAAATACTTATGCACAGTTCACATTATACATCTAATTTTTCAGTTTTGGCACAATAACTTATTTGTGTAATTTAATCCATATTTATATAAGATTGTATGAATTGAGTTATGGATTGTGTTTTATGGATTGAGTTTGTGGATTTTAATTAAGTGTTTATTCATTTTGCATTCTCACTTTTCTTTTCAAAAATATAATCTGATACATCTGTTTTCCAGACCTCAAACACTTTTGCTGGCTCTTGACAATATCATTGGTCCTGAGCATCCTGTCTATAGTGCTGAGAGGACACATCTGCTCTAGAGAGAAATAGGACATTTTCAGGGAGTTGCATGGAGTTCTTTGCCTAAGGAACAGACAGCTAGTGAGGGCAAGAAAAAGAGCGATTTCTTGAAAGATGAAGGGAGGTAGGCAAGGATCAGGACAGTCAGGGGATGTATGTCAAACTGAGACCTTTGGTCCAAAAGACAAGGACAGCAATGGAAGATTTTTGAAGCAGAGAGTGATAAATATAGTTGCAGTTTAGAAAAATAATACTGGTTGGTGGCTTGGAGGATGCACTGGAGATAGGGGGTGGTGAAGAGGCTGCTGTAAATCTCCAATTCAGGGAGTGACAGGGAGATGGAAATCAAGGGGAGTCCTGAGGATCAGACAGGAGGCAGGTCCACAGAGCAGGATTTGGGCCATGCTGGGTAGGGGACTGTTGGTATCAGCATTTATGTGAGGTGTGGAAACCTCTGTAACAGCCACATTGCAGGGATTCCTTCTCCTTCCCAGGCTGTAACTAGAGGGTGAAGGTATCTATTAGCACCATGGACCTTTTCTTTTGGAGGAAGGAAAATGGGAGAGCCAGGAATCTGACCTATGGCCCTGGCTGGTCAGAGGCCTGCAGAATGTGTTTGTTAAAATGTCAGCAGCCATTTCGTCCGTGGGAAACATCTTTCTTTCTCAGCCCCTGGCATGTGCGTACCCCAGGAGGGAGCCCAAGGGTCATGGTGATGCCAGAGTCCTTGTTGTTCCTGAGTCTGAAATATGGAGGTGGGAAACTCTAGAACTGATGAACACAAACAGCATGAAATGAGCGCAGCAGATGCATGAACAGAGAGAGCATCATGTTCTCAGACAAGAGGTCTGTCAACCATGTTAAATGGCAGAGGTAACCACGAGGGATGATATTGACACCAGCTAATATATATTCCCCTTTTGCTATGTAGTGGCATTGTGCTAAGCACTTTATATGTGAGTTCTCATTAAGTCACCACGACTTTATAAGGTGGGTTCAGGGAGGGTGGGGAATAGGTCAGGGATAGACAGAGCTAGGGTTCTTACCCAGCTGCCAGTTCTAGCACTCACTCTCATGAACTTTTCCACAACTCTTGTTCTTTTGATTCATCTAACTCAGTGGTTCTCAACCAGTGACGATTTTTCACGCTGCCCCCCCCTTCCCAACAGTGGAAATTTGGAAAGATCAGAGACATTTTTGATTGCCACAACTAGGGGAAGGGTGTTGCTACTGCTATCTAGTAGGTAGAGGCAGTGATGCTACTCAGCGCCTTACAATGCACAGAACAGCCCCTAAAAGAAAGAATTATTCAGCCTAAAATTCAATAGTTGAGATACCCTGACCCTGTGACTGGGGCAAGATAAATATCCCAACAGTATGTACACAGTTTTGGAATGAAAAAAGTTTATTCCAACCCCTTCCTTTCTTCATTCAGTGTTTATTCATTTGTTTCCTCATTCAAGAAATTGCAACCCTCTCCTCAAGGTTTTAATACCTTCTCTGATACAAACAGGTGGCTCTTTTTGGCTTAGTGTACCTTCTAATTGGAAAGAAAAAAATCACACCCCGTTGTTTTCACCTGGTTGATAACCAAACAGGAAGAGATGATGTTCTCTCTGAAAATAATTGTGTATATGTTGGTACTTTAAAATACATTATAGTTTGGGGTGTTAGTTGGGAAGTGTAAGGATAGTGTTGATCCCAAAGCACCATGTGTGAGTGTGTGTGTGTGTGTGTGTGTGTGTGTGTGTGTGGTAGACACCCTAAGGAAATCAGTCTGATCCCAGAGAAAACAATTAGAACCATGTGGTTTTTCATTCACCACTGTTTTCAGAAGCACTGCCAAAACATTTGCGATAAAGACAAAGGGGTCATTCATGGCTAGCAGCCCACACTGGAGGAAAGCTGAGTCCCCTGGATGGAGAAAGGCAGGCAGCCTTCTGGCTCCCACTGTTAGGGCTTTATTAGCGGGGCAAACAAAATTTAGAGAATCAATGAGGAGGCCAAACACTGCTGCTGGTCAAAGAGGATTCCCCCAAGATAGACCCCCTCCATGCCTCAGGAGAGCTTGGCATACAAGGATCCCCTACCTAATTAGCGCCCTTCTAAATGTGTAAAGAAAGAAACCCACGAAGAATTTCTGTGACTATTTAATTATGGTTGGGTCTCTTTTGTCTTAAAGCAGACTACAGTCTGCTAGTCTAATGCAGTACCAAGGGGAAGCTTTACAAAGTCTCCTAATGAGTTGGCCTCCCTGTGTTTCTGTCATTCCCCGAGGGTGAGAGAATTATCTGTCCCAAAACTGACCAAAGCAACCTATTCAACTGTAGGAGCCTCTAGAGGTAATGAGACTCACATCAGCAGAGCAATTCAAACCTGGGCAGGCAGAAAGCCTGTTGGCATGGAAATACAGAATTCAAGAATGAAATTCAGAGAGAAGAGGATTCCACTAGATTTAAGGTGCTTTCAAGATTGGGGTTTTAAGCTTATAAACAAACAAGTCCTATGTATAAACAATGCCTGGTAGAGTATAGGAGCTTAATGTTTACCAAATGATCAATTAATTAAAGGGACCAATGAACGAATAATTTTGTAGTCCCCAGGCCCAGGGATACTTGATGGTTAAGCATAAATTCCCTATACTAATGCAAAGATTCTTCCATGAATTTAAGTTAAGGATCAAATCTTCATTTTAAGTTGGTCTTGGTCATAAAAAGAGTCCTTGGCTTCACGGGACCAACAGCCTTTCTTTCATCTCTTTTATATACTCTTGTTTTATACACTTTAAACTTCAGGGAAGATATTTGGGAAACAGTAATTTTGAGATCTTAGGAAAAAACAGCCCAAACCCAAGAAAACTATTCTTTCCCTTGGAGAAGATTACTGGGTAAGTGCTGAGTTGTAACAACTTGCATAGAAAGCTGAATATAAAATCCTAAACAAAGGGCAGTCAAACCCAGGGCAGCATTTAAGGCAAGGAAATTTCCTTCCCTTTTTATTTAAGGCAAAGTGGCTCAGCAGGATGTATGGAAAGTGAAGTTGAATGATGTGAGGTTCAGAGGTTTGCATATGTTCTCCTGTTCTGCCAATGACTTGGAAGGTGGCCTTGAGGAATGACTTCCTCTCTGAACCTCCATTTCCTCTTCTGCAGAATGGAAATGGTACTATCTGCCTAACATAACATTTTTGAATACCACATAAGAGATTACCCATGAATGCTATTTAAGGATTATATAACTCTATAAACTATTTTATTGTCTTCTTTTTATGCTTATTTCAACATCCAACAACCAACAGCTTTTGAGCTTGCAAAGTACCTCTGCTATAACACCTCACTATAGAAATCCTGTCACTTTTCTATTAACTTCTTGAATTTGAATAAAATTATATAGTAATAAAATTTTCATTAACTATCAAAATATCTATATGGTAATGTTTCATTTATAGCTATAGTCAAAACAGCAACGAAATGGGTGAAAAGGCTATGGACCAAGAGAGAGGGAACATGAGAATTGACATATTCTTTTTTTCTTCTTTTTTTTTCCCTTCACTTTTTTCTCTCTCCCTCACTTCCTTTCTTTCTGTGTTTACATGACCACGGTATGTCTCATGATACAAAGTAAATAAGACTGATTCCCTCATGTCAAGGACTTCACAATTTACTGGTGGTCAAAATCATCAAGATGAAATGGAATTGAAACAGAGTATCAAATACATCCCCAAGATGCTGGGGTGAAGTGAGATGTCTAGGGAGGCTTCTTGGAGAAAGAAATGCCTACTTTTGATTTTAAAGGGTAAGTAGGAATTTTGGAGGAAAGAAAGGGTGAGAATTCAGGCCAACAAAACCTCTCATGTTTCCATAAAATTAAAGGGAAAAGTGTTTGTAAGCATCTGCTAGGAAATAAGACAAAAAATACAGAGAGAGATGCCTCATTTGGAAGGGTTTTCCCAGTCATGAGGTGTTTTGATTTCATTCTAAGGAACCACACAAGACCTTAAAATCAGGGTAGTGATGTGATTCAATTGTTATTTTGATTTGAAAAATCATTCTGTCATCTACTGGAGATAGGAAGGGAGAGACTAGAGGCAGGAAGAGCAATTTGGGGGCTGTTGCAATGTCCTTAGTGAAGGTCACTGGCCAAGATGCAGACCAAAAAAGGGAGGAAAGAGACAAAGAGGGCATCTGAGTACTTCAGTGGTGGCACATTACACAAGACCAAATGAAGGGATATATACAGGGTCAAGGGAGAGCAGAGGGCTTCTTTGTTCTGCTCTACCTCAAGCTTTGACCTCAAGCAAATCATTCTGCCTCTTTTAACATTATTTTGCTAAAGTAGAAAACAACATGTTTACGCAGTTCACTTTAGACAGCAATTTTGTTTAGGGACCATATGTCTCCATCTGTGGGAGAACATTCCAGGTAAAGGGATAATTAGTTTGTTGGTTTGTTTTTACAGATGAGACATTTTAAGAAGATGAACTTGGGTATCTTCCTTTTCTTGCTTTCTATGTACAGAAGCAAGCATTTTCATCATCTTATGTAGATCACAGCCAGTCAAATAAAAAAAGGTTTTAATGGGCCAGTCAGCCTGAAAGCTTGTACACTTACTACAGTAAAAATTTTGTCATTCCTCACTGGATTCCACATTGGACAATTCAGATAATGTGCAATAATATCTTGGTTGGAACCCACAATATTATGATGTGGCTTTTCAACACCTAACTTACCAGAATTGATACCTTGAATTCTTTCCTTTTCCTTTCTTTTCCTGCCCCCCTACCCCCAACCTCATGCACACTTACCTGCATGACTTCATCCACTACTGTGATGTTTTATCACCTACACTTTGAACAGGTATCGTTTCAGACAGATTAGAAACAGCTGTAGCTTACTGGAGTATATTTGCATCTTCCTGTGGATCTTGATTCCAGAGAAGACCTTTCTTTTGAATGTACAATTCATTGTCATTTTTCTATATAATCCCTTCCCAGCCACCTGCCTCTACCATAGTCACTTTCATTTGACCTCATCCAAGAACCCATCTTGGGGATGTTCGGTGTGGAGTCAGTTCCATATTCTTCTGGTCTTATCTTTACAAAAATTAATGTTGTTAAGAGAAGGGACTATCAAAGCTTATGGAAAGGTTTCCCTTTGGAGAAACCAAATGATTCTTTCCAGCGTCAAACCCAAAGCCTTATCTTACCTTAGAAATATGGGCCACTGTCTCTCCCAACTCTTTGGACTCTCACTGTGTGATTTAGGAAATGGAAATAATGTCTATCTTGCAGACATGTTTGCAGATTCAATCCCTAATATAGGGCCTGGCAGTCACATGTAAAAGATTAGGATCTGCTGTAGTAACAATCAAATCCTGCTTCTCAGTGGCTTAAAACAACAAAGAACTATTTCTTGTGCATGCTACATGGCTAATTAAGTGTGAGAGGGGGCTCTGCTATCTGTAGTCCTGCAAGGATCTGATCCAGTGGGGACTCCACCATCTTAGTATATTAACATCTCAATACCAGGCTTCAGGATGACTCTTAATTCATAGTCCCATTTCATTAGATAAAGCAAGTCACATGGCCATATTGAACTTCAAAGGTATGGGCAAGTATAATCCTTACATGTCTTTGGATGGATAGGAGAACTAGAAACTCTGGTGTGTGAGGAGTGACGTCACCATCACTGGCTTCCTTCTCATTCACAAGAAGAGTAACAACTATTCATGGACAAGGCACCACTGTGAAAACTCTAGAACACAGGGTGAGACAGAAGCAGATCTCCTGTTCCACTGACACTGAGATGAACTGCATTGGAAGGGTCAAGGACTCCCCCTGACTCTACACTTTCTTCAGGAGGAGAAAGAGAGCCCAGGTAGACATCCAGCCCCACCCCCAACATTGTGAGTTGCTTTTCGGTAGGCCTACTTGGGTCTCCATGGGTATTATGGAGGAAATATCAAGGGTCTGACAACTGAGAATTGGATTGTGAGGAAGAGGAGGGAGGAGCTTGTAGCAACCAGTGTTCACATGTTGGCAGAATGAGTTCCTACTCGCAGCACCCAAGTAGAAATTGTAATTAGTCATTTTGCTTATCTACAGAGCCAAGCTGGTGGCATAGACTGACCAGGGAACTTGGCAGGGCACAGGTTTGGGATCTGCAACAAAGATCTTTGCCATCACTGCAGCCTGGTCTATCCCTCTGCCCAGGCAGGGGAGCTAAGTCATAACCCTATCTATTGTTGAGTATAGCTCCTAGACCCACCCAACCAGGAAGTGTGGCTCGAGCAATTAGGAAGCTACTTAGCCCAGCAACACTAGAGCTAAGAGCTTGGCGAGAAGCACTGACCATCTGTAGAGCAAAGTCAGTGACCCTGTTTGACAGGGAACTTGAGGCATGGCTCGGCTTAAGTCCCCAAAGAGCACTGCCAGCTTTGGAGGAGGTTCTGCCAGTCTGCCTAGGCAGGGGAGCTAATTTATAGTCCCACTCCCTGCTGGGTATAGCTCCTGATCCTGCCTGGCCAGAAAGCCTGACCTGAGACCTGGGAAACTGCTTGGTCCAGTAACACTCGAGTTATCACCTTGGCCAGCAGGTCTGCCTGTCTGCACACCAACCCAGTGACCCAGTCTGGCCAGAGAGCCTGATACACAGCTCTGCCTGACTTGCTTCCCAAACAAGATTCTTGCCAAACTTGGGGCCTTCTCTGTGGCTCTCCCCCCCACAGCAGGAAAGGTAATCTGTAGTCCCATTCACTGCTAAATCCAGCCTTCCACACTGCCAACCAGGAACCAAAGCTCCTGGGAATCTTGGTAGTCCACCCTCTAGTCCTGGTTACAACAGCACTTGAATGGGAATCCTGGCCAGTGACTCAGTATCTGGAGAGCCAAGACAGTGGCCCCTTCTGTTCAGAGACTTTAGCACACATTTCTAATTTGATCCACACACAAAAAAGAAACTTTCCAGAAATGGGGCCCATTCTGCAACCCAACCAGGCTGGGAAGCTAATTTATAGTCACACATGCTGCTGAATACAGCCTATATAGCCAAGCCTAAGCAGAAATCTAAAAAGAATCCCCAGGGATCTGTGTAGCTCATCCTGAAACTCAGATTACAGAGACACTTGAGTAGAGCTAGGTAGGTGGATCTATTCACCTACAGAGCTAAGACAGGAAATTTACTGTATACATTGGTCTAATTTGATCCCCAAATAGGAGGCTTGCCAACCTTAGGGGCTGGCCTGTGTAGGAACATTAATTCATAGCCCGCCCTCTGTTGAATTCAGCTTTCAGCTCTCCTGAATGGTAAATCTAACCAGAGTAGATGGGAAGCTGCATAGCCCATCCTTCAGCCCTGCTTAGAGTGTCAATTGAATGGAGAGCACAGCTCATGGCTTTCCCCATCTGCAAAGAAAACCAGTGGCTCCATCTGGCCAGGTTATTCAGTACAGTCTGGCCTGATTTGAGGGTCCTCATGGAATGAGCTGAGGACTTGGTGCCTGTTCTGCTGCCCTTCTAGGGCAAGGACGCTAATTCATAGCCCCACCACCTGCTGAGTATGGTATCTAATTCCAACTGTCTCAGAAACCTAACCAGAGATTCCAGGCAACTTAGGAATCCATCCTATGGACATTATCACTGACACATCGAGAAACCAAAACTAAGCTGACTAGTGAAGAAGCATTTCTGCCAATGTGAACCTGAAGAAACTGGAAGAGAGGAGACCACTCACTGAAATGCACAGATACCAATGTAAGGAATCAAGCATCTCTCTCTCTCTCTCTCTCTTTCTCTCTCTCTCTCACACACACACACACACACACACACACACACACACGAGGTTAACATGACATTACCCAAAGGAACTAATAAAGCCCCAATAAATGACCCTAAGACATGTAGATTTATGAACTTTCAGACAAAAATTCAGAATAATTTCTTTTAAAGAAGTTTGGTAACTTTAAGAACATACAGACAATAAAATTACGACAACAATGCATAAACAAAAAAAAAGTTAAAAGAAACACAAACCATCAAAAACACAAAACACAATTCCTAGACCTGAAGAATACACTAATTGAACTGAATTTAAGAGAGCTTCAACATCAGTTTTGACCCTGCAAAACAAAGAACCACTCAAAAAGAAGACAGTCCATTTGAAATTATCCAGAGGGACAAAAGGAAGAAAACAAGAGTAAAGAAAGCTAAAGGAAATATAGAACACCATCAGATAAGAATGGCCTAAGGGGAAGAGAAAGGGAAAGGGACAGTAAATATACTCAAAACAGTAATGGACAAAAAACTTCTCAAGCCTAGGGAGAGAAATGGACATCCAGACGCATGAGGCCCAAAAGACCCAAAATAGGCTGAATGTGAATAGGGAAACACCAAGACACATTATAATTAAATTATCAAAACTCAAAAGAATTTTGAAACCAGCAAGAGAAAAGAAAACAGGTTATGTACAAGGAAACCTAGTAAGGCTATGTGCAGATTTCTCAACAGAAACTTTATAGTCCAGGAGAGAATGGGGTGATAAATGCAAAATACTGAAGGCAAGAACATGTTAACCAAGAATTCTATATCTGCCAAAGCTCATGAAAAAAGAAGAGATAACAACTTCCCTGAACAAACTGAGGCAGTTCATTACTATTAAACCTACTTTATAAGCAATACTAAAGGGAGTTCTTTCAGTGAAGGAAAGGATGCTAATTGACATAAAAACCAGGATGGTTTCATTAAACTCACTGGTAATGGTAAACATATAATAAAAGTTTGATTCTGCAGCATGGTAATACTGATGTGTGATTTACTTTTAAACTATAGTTATAATCCAAACAAATCAAGTAAAATTAACCATGACTACAATAATCTGCTATTGGATACACAATATAAAAATACATAAACTGTAATTAAGTAACCTAATATGTGAGGAGGAGGAAGAGGAGAAATAAAATAGTATAAAGTTTAGGAATGCTATGAAGTGAAGTTGTTATCAGTTTGAAACAGAGTGTTCTAATTTTTGAAATGAGGTGTTTTAATTCAAGATATTTTATGTAAGCCTAATGGTAACCACAAGGGAAAACCCAGTGGTAAATATACAAAAGGACAGAATAAGATGCCCAAGCATATGGATACTGAAAGACATCATCAAATCACACAAATAAGACAGAAGGATAAGGAAAGTACAATAGATCTATAAAACAGAAAATATTTTTTAATGGCAATAGTCTTTATCAATAGTAACTGTAAATGTAGGTGGATTAAACTCCCTAGTCTGATTAAAGATATAGAATGCCTGATGGATAAGAAATAAGATACAATGATATGCCACCGACCAGAGACTTATTTTAACTTTAAAAGACACATATACTGAGTGAAGATATGGAAAACTTATTTCATGCAAAGAGTAACTCCTCCCACCCAAAACTAGGAGATACATATATCATACAAAACAGAAGTTAAAACGGTAAAAAGAGAGAAGGAAGGTCATTATATGATAATGAAGGGGTCAATCCAATCCACCAAGAAGATATAACAGTTGTAAATACTTATAAACCCAACATTGAGGCACCCAAATATATAAACAACAACAACAACAAAACAGAACTAAAAAAGGTGAAATAAATAGCAAAATACTATGGTTGAAGACTTTAATTACTGTAGTCTCAATAATGGATGTATTCCAGACAGAGAATCATTAAGGAAACAGGATTTGAACAATACCATAGACCAAAGGGACCTGACATAAATATATAGAGTACTGTATCTAAACAACAGCAAAATATACAGTCTTTTCAAGCACACATAAAACATTTTCTAGGATAGACAATATGTTAGTCCATAAAACAAGGGTTAGAAAATTGAAGAAGATTAAAATCATACCAGGTGTTTTCTCTGACCACAATGATATGAAAAGAGAAATCATTAACAGGAGAAAAACTGGAAAACTCATGAGTAAGTGGAAATTAAGGCATATGCTTCTGAACAACCAAAGAAGAAATTAAAGGGAAAATTAAACAGCTTGTCAAAATGAATGAAAAGGGAGACACAACTTACCAGAAATCATGGGATGCAGCAACAGCAGTTCTAAGAGGGAAGCTCATAGCAATAAATGCCTACATTAAGAAACAAGATCAGATAAGCAACCTAACTCTATAGCTCAACAAACTGGAAAAAGAGGAACAGACTGAGCCAAATGTTACCAAATGGAAAGAAATAATAAAGATTAGTAAAGAAATAAGTGAAATAGAAAACAAGAAAATAGTAAAGATTAATAAAAAAAAATTGGTTCATTGAAAAGAACAAAGCTGACAAACCTTTGGCTAGCCTAGTCAAGGAAAAATGAGATAGGGCCCATATCAAAAGTGCAAATGAAAGAGAAACAGTACAACTGATACCACAGTAATACCAAGAACCATAGGAGGCTACAATGAATAACTATATGCCATCACATTGGATGAACTAAAAGAAATGGATCATCTAGAAGACATGAATAAAGTCTTAGAAACATACAACTTACCAAGACTGAATCAGAAAGATGCAGAAAATCTGAACAGACCAATTATTAGTAAGGAGATATAATTGGTTATCAAAAATCTTCTAAGGAAGAAAAGTTCAGTGGCTTACAAGTGGCTTCACTTGTTTTACCAAACATTTAAAGAAGAATTCATGCCAAGCCTTTTCAAACTCTTCCCAAAAATTTCAACAGGAGGGAACTCTCTGAAATTCACTTAAGCAATACCCTCATACCAAAGCCAGAAAAGGACACTGCAAGAAGAGAAAACTATAGGTCAACATCTCTGAAATATATACATACAAACATTATCAATAAAATACTAATAAACCAAATTCACCAGCACTTTAAAAGGATCATTTACCATGATCAAGTAAGATTCATCCCTAGGATGCAAAGATGGTTCAATATATGCAAATAAATGTGATATACCATATTAACAGAATAAAAGATAAAAATCATATCATCATCTCAACAGATACAGAAAATGCATTTGATAGAATTCAATATCCTTTCACGAAAAAAATAACTGCTAACAAGCTAGGTGTAGAAGGACTGTACCTCAACACAACAAAGGCCATATATGATGAGCCCACATCTAACATACTCAGTGGTGAAAGGTTGAAACCTTTTCTTCTAAGATCATGAACAAGACACGGGTACCCATTCTCACTACTCCTTTTTTTTTAAATATGAAATTTATTGTCAAATTGGTTTCCATACAACAACACCCAGTGCTCATCCCAACAGGTGCTCTCCTCAATACCCATCACCCCCCCTCACCCCCCATCAACCCTCAGTTCAACATAATACTAGAATTTCTAGCCAAAGCAATCAGGCAATGGAAATAAAGGGCAATGGAATTAGAAAGAAAGAAATAAAATTGTCCCTATTTGCAGATGACATGATTTTATATATAGAAAATCCAAAGAACTCAACAAAATACTGTTTAATCTGTTAGATCAAATTCAGTAAATTTGCAGGATACAAAAATAACATTCAGAAACCAGTAGCTTTTCTACATACAAAGATTATAAGAGAAATGAAGAGAACAATCCCATTTATAACAGTATCAAAACCAATACAATGCTTAGGAATAAATTTAACCAAGAGAGTCAAAGTCTCTACACAGAAAACTTTAAGACTTTGATGAAAGAAATTGAGGAGATCACAAATAAATGCAAAGACATCCTATGTTCTGGACTGGAATAGTTTACTGTTAAAATATCCTTAGCAAGAGCCATCTATGGATTCAATGTAATCCCTATCAAGATTCCACTAGCATTTTTTTTTACAGAAGTAGAAAAAACAACCCTAAAATTTACATGGAACTACAAAAGACCCCAAATAACCAAAATAATTATGAGAAAGAAAAAGCTGGAGGCATCACACCTCCTGATTCCAAGCAATATTATAATGCTATGGCAATCAAAACAGACACATTGGGGCGCCTGTGTGGGTTGGTGGGTTAAGTGACTGACTCTTGATCTTGGCTCAGATCATGATCTCACGGTTCATGAATTCAAGCCCCACGTAGGGCTCTGCACTGACAGAGCAGAGTCTGCTTGCAATACTCTCTCCTTCTCTCTCTGCCCCTACCCCCTCATGCTTTCTCTCCCCCTCTCTCAAAATAATTAAACTTAAAAAGATTTTAAAAAAGACAGACACATTTACAAATGGAACAGAATGGAGAGCCCAGAAGTAAACCCATGCTTATATGGTATACAGATATTTGACAAGGGAGTCAAGAATACTCAAATGGAGAAAAGACTGTTTCTTCAATAAATAGTGCTGGAAAAAATGGATTTTGACACATAAAAGAACACAACTAGACCCTTACCTAATACCACTCACAAATTAAACTCAAAATGGAGCAAAGACTTAAATGTAAGACCTGAAACCACGAAACTCTTGGAAGAAACAGAAAGTAAGCTCCTTGAGATGGATCTTTGCAATGGACTTTTGGATCATTGCATAAGCAACAAAATAAAAATAAAAAAGTGAGTATACATACACTAAATAGCTTTTGTACAGCAAAAGAAGCAATCAAGAAACTAAAAAGGCAACCGACAATATGGGAGAAAATATTTGCTAATCATATATCCGATAAAGACTTAATATGCAAAATTTATAAAGTCATAATTCAATAGCAATACAACAAATTATACAATTAAAATGAACAAAGGGCCTAATAGACATTTTCCCAAAGAAGATTTTCAAATAGCCAACAGCTACCTGAAAAGGTACTCATCACCACTCGTTGTTAGGTAAATGCAAATCAAAATCTCAGTGAGACATGACCTCATGCCTGTTAGCATCGATATCATCAAAAAAGCAAGAGATTACAAATGCCCATAAGGATGTGGAGAAAAGGGAACCCTTGTGTTGTGGAATTATAAATTGGGGCAGTCACATGGAAGACAGTATGTGAGTTCCTTCTAAAATTAAAACTAGAATTACCTTATGATCCAGGAATTTGAATTCTCGGTATATATTCGTAGGAAATGTTATTACTGTGTCTAAAAGATGTCTGCATCCCCATCCATGTTTACTACAGCATTATTTATAATAGCCAAGGCATGGAAACAACCTAAGTGTCCACTGATGGATGAACAAAGAATAAAAAAAATGTCATATATGTATTATACATACACCCAAGAATACTATTCAGCCATAAAAATGGAAACACTGCCATTTGTAACAAGAATGAATTGTTGAAGGCATTATGGCCAGTGAATTAAGTTCATAGAGAAAGACAAATTTTGTATGATCTCACTTACAGGTAGAATCCTAATAAAAATTCATAGAAAAAGGGGTCGGAATTGTTACCAGAGGTGAGGGCTGAAGTTAGGGGAATTGGATGAAGTTGTTCAAAAAGGTACAAACTTCCAGTTACAAGAGTAAGTAAGACTGGGAATATAATGTAAAACATGACGACTATGGTTAACACTGCTGTATAGTATGTTTAAAGGTTGCTAAGATAGTAGATCCTCAAAGTTCTCATTACAAGGAAAAACCATTTTTTTTGTATCTATATCAGATGATGGATTTTAACTAAACTTACTGTTTCACAATATATGTAAGTCATTATGTTGTATACCTTAAAATTATACAGTGCTGTATGTCAAGTATATCTCAATACTGGGAAAAAACATTTTGTTTTGTACATGGATAGTGAAGTATATAAACAATGTAGCTACCTTCTACTTTTAAAAAAATGCATCAGTTGAATGGATAAAGAATATATTATGTAATGTAATATCATTCAGCGACCAAAAAAAATGAAATCTTGTCATTTGCAACAATGTGGATGGAACTAGAGTGTATTATGCTAAGTGAAATAAGTCAGACAGAGAAAGATAAATATCATATGATTTCACTCATATATGTAATTTAAGAAACACAATAGATGAGCATAGGAGAAAGGAAGGAAAAAAGATAAAAAAAAGAAGGAGGAAAACCATGAAAGACACTTAATACAGAGAACAAACTGAGGGTTGCTGGAGGGCTATGAGGGGGGTGGGTGTGCTAAATTGGTGGTGGGAATTAAGGAGGGTGCTTGTTGGGATGAGCACTGGGTGTTATATGTAAGTGATGAATCACTAAATTCTACTCCTGAAACCATTATTACATGATATGTTAAGTAACTTGGACTTAAGTTTTTAAAAATGCATCAGTACACATGATGAGAAATGTTTAAAATCAAACACGCATGCTTACGAAAATATGTGCAGTGTGTTATGTGTGTACGTGTGTGTGTGTATAAGCATATTGTATACCTGTATGTTGTGTGTGGCTGGGGGTGGTAAGGGAAGAGGAGCAGAAGAAATATACTGACAACAGTTACTGCCTTTGGGTTATGTATTGTTATGCCAGTTTTCTATACATTTTTTAGAGGTTAATGGGATAAATAATTGGTCTGTAATATCATGTAATGATGCACTTCGAATATATATAAGTAAGGCTCACATAAGCTGATATACAGAAAGAACTTGGCTCCCAAGAAGAGCTGAAACTCTTAGAAACAAAGAAAAAAATCTAATAGTTTTACTCGTTGTTCTGTTGGGTTACCAGCAAACTGCAGAGTAACTTTTTGTTATTAGATGCAATTAGACAGCACCACTGTTAGCTGTGTGAGGATAAGCAAGTTTTATCACCTCTCTGACAATTATTTTCCTCAAATGCAAAACAAAAACAATAGTGCTCGATTTGGTTTCACAATCTTGTACTTAGTACATAAATCCCATTGAGGATCATTTAGGCTCCCAGTGACAGGGAACTTACTACATTGACAAAGAGGCTTGTTTCATTCTTGCATAGTGTTTTTAGAAACTTATTTCTTATGCTAAGCTGAACTCAGTCCTCCATTGGTCATTAATGACAGGGATATCCTTCTGGCTATGCCAATCCTACAAGAAGGCCGTGTACCCGTATACTATCTGAACATTTTCATTTCATTTACTTTGCCCTGGTACACGTGGTGAAACCATGTTAAGAACATTTTTCTTTAAATCTAACGACAGCACTGAATGCCACCTATGCTCTCAACCACTGCTAATACGTTTTATATAAAATAAAGGAAAAGGAAGAGGATTTATTAAAAGTAAAAAAAAAAAAAAAAGAAAATCATGGTGTGTATGTGTGCATGTAGCTTCTCATAAGGTAGTGGCTGCTATTGTTAACTTCCCCCTTATCCACTATCTCTACTTCTTTATGGATTCATTCCTATATGGTCTAAATCCTTTGTTTTTTGTAGGTTTTTTTTGCCTTCTATTTAGGTTATTTCAGCTTTCTGGGTACTTTTAGTATTGTACATGGGGATTCTAAAACCTGCCCAAGAGAATCCACTAGGTTCCAGACATAGTCCTTTCTGACCCATTGTGCATCAGCAGCTCAAATTTCTTCTTCATGATTAAGAACAAACATGTAGCTAGGATAGTAACTTCTCCTCTTACTCGTTTAGTGGTGTAACAAGCCTGAAATGGGCAGATGGCCATTGAGACTGCCAATTGAGTGGAACATTGTGTCTCCTGGAAAAAACATTTCCCCATCAAGAACTAAAACATTCAGATCACAAGAGCTCAGAGTTGTAGGGACAAGGAACAAATATCCTATGAATGGGTATAGACATGAGAGTTGTTCCTGCTTTTACCTCTTGATTCTCACACCGATATTTCTGACTGTGGGCAAAATAAACCATGTATCAGTTGCTTGTTTAAAGCAGATACTGCATATTTTAAGCTCTAACTCCAAACTCTCAGGGTACTGTTTCCTAATAGGCACTATAACCAACTTTTCAGTAGGTCATTCCACCATTCCAGGATACTAGATGCTTTTGAAGGAAATGCGGCCTATTATAAGACCATTTAATTCCATTAGTACAAAACAATCACCACAGTTATTTTAGTGTAAAATAAGTTCTGTATTCAGAAGCAATTTTGTGTGTTCTTTCATGATGAAAAATAAACTGTTTGGCTATTCTATGGATGGTGGTTCTGATATATCATATAATGTGGGTAGGAAAGCCAGATCTATATCCAGAATATGTATCTATTACAGTGAAGACAAATCACTATCTCTTACATGATCAAAGAATCCTGATGTAATCAACCTGACATAAGACTGTTTCCCTAAAGAAATGATATAATTATAATGTTATGGCATATCCATTTGTTGCCATCTGAATCTTAGTATGATCATATATCTTAGCCCAATGAATTCTTTGGTGGGAATTTATTTTAAATAAATAATCAGCGATAGAGAATGTTATTTATGCCCGAAGATATCAACCAGAATTATATAGATTAGCAAAGCTTGGAGGACAGCTTGTGCATCCCACAGTGGGGACCAGGGGATTCAATTATGGTGCGTAAACTCAATGGGTTATTATATATCACTAATGACAGTATGTAATAACGACATTAATGAGAGAATCAGAGTATAATATTTCTGTACAGAAGACAACACTATTAAGGGGAAACATGTATATGAAAAAGAAAAGCTTGGAACAAATTCCATGTCCAATCACCAAGCCTGTTCATTTGGTCTTCCTAAAGATCTAAATCTATGAACACCGCTACTTCTCCATCACTACCATCTTCCTCCTGGCCACTGGTGACTCTCATCAGGATGAGATCAACAACCTCCTAGCAGCCTCTCCTCATGCACCTTTGATTCATTCCCATACATTCTCTACACTGCAGTCAGAGGGATATATGAATATTGATATAGAATTTTATTAAAACCCTTCAATGACTTTTCATTCAAGAATAAGTACTAAAATGTTTAATGTATCTCAAAAGGCTATATATATATATGATTTGGTCAAAGGAAACCTTTCCTGCCTCATCATTTTTGCCTTATCTATGCAGCCACTTTGGGGCCCACAGAGAGTCCTGCTTTTGGTTCAGATGTTTCTGTTAACAGGCACACAGCACTTAAAGCTCATTGCTGCCAACATCCAAGGCTAGGTAATAGGATATGCATATTTTTAAGTCTTTCTTCCTACCATTCTGTTTTGCTTTCTTACATATTCTTCATAGCATCAGAACCTCTATTAATGAAAATTCAATTGATACTGAAAGAATGAATGCCTTGTAACAGTTATTTTTAATGTTTAAAAATAACTAGAGCTAGGAAAATTTACAAAGATTTACAAGGGTTGGCTAATCAGAATAGAATTTCAGGCAGAATGTCCACCACTGCACTGAAAGAAAGAGAAGAATTAAGTATCTTGTGTCACCCATTTATAATTACTTCATAATTATAAAATAAGTTGAGAAAACATTACCATAAGGCTGACAGGACTCAGAATAAATCTTAATAAAATAACATTAAGCAGTTGCTATGACAGGAGTGAAGGAGTGCCTTCCTCCTTTCTTGCTTTATGGGGGAAGTGCTCACCCTCTGCTCCCCAAGGCTCATTCCGTAGCCCCTGCCTTCCATTCCTCAGGTCGTGACAACATGAATCCATAGGGGTAGATTCCCAGGCTTCCAATGAAGTGACAAAATCCTGGCTGTCTCCCAGTTCCCTTCCACCAACAGAATTTTTATTCCATGAATAAAATTTTCTTTTCTGGTTCTTTTATAATTTAGTAAAGAAAGCAATTCTCAGATCCTACCCCATCTGTGTCATTGAAATCTATTCACAGTTATCCAGAAGTGCTGCAAGTGGCCATTTATTTTCACATATGTCTCTCCACTGGAGCAATAGGTCTGCTGGGGCTTCCTTTTTCTCTTCCTACTCCCATTACACATTTCCTGATCCATGGGTCTATCACAGATGCTTTCTCAGACAAGTGGTATCCAGGATAAATCCATGCATCTAGTATCCAGCACATCATGGACTCCTCTGCTGGTAACGCATGGATGACTGGACAACTCATATCAAGCTTATGGCTACCCATCTCAGCAAAGGGAATTCAGCCTCTATAATCACATGAATACTTCTCAGGTGCCAACAGCAAATTTAGATGGTAGCTCCATTATTACTTCCCCAGAGACATCTTCCTGAATCTCCTTGATGAATTCAAATTGCCCTATTATAGGCTCTCATAATCACATACTTTCATTATACATATATTTGTGTGATTTCTTTGTGTGTGTTGCTGTCAAACTGTAAGTTTCATAAAGATGGGAATTATAGCCTTTTTAATTATCTTACTCACTCCCTTTATGTTTTTATTCACCATTACATCTCCCATGTCTACCCCAGTGTAAGTCACATGGTAGGGGTTCAGCAAACACTTACTGAATTAATTAATAGGTTAAGATTACTCAAAGAGTTTAATTTAGGCAATAGGGCAGCTTGCAATGAACCAATTATTCCAGAGGAAAGGACTGAAAAGTTATGGATACAATTAAACAACAACAACAACAAAACTAGAGTACTCACAGAGTGACCAAATGTAGGCTTAAACCAGTAAGGACTTGATCCTTGGGAAAACAAAAAGGAGCCACACTGCAGGACAGCCATATTTATTTTTCCCTTGAGGATACTCTAATAGTCATGGCATATGATAGGGAGAGCTGACAATAAGTCTTTTGGCCCCATGGAATCAGAATACAATTTTTGAATTTCCAGAAATCCTTGAGCATTGAAAAGAAAAGTTTTGAGAAGTTTTATCCTGAACCCTTAACTATGCATGTTCAGATGACACAGTCTGGGGCAATATTAGAAACTTGAAAGATGAAAGAGCTAAGCAGAGAGATTTAATCTGCCACCTACCATAAAGGAGGAAGAGTTTGGAGTTAGAATCCCTCTATGGGAGAGGTACTTGGTGAATCTCTGGGCTTTCACTTCCCTATCTTGGAAGTAAAGACTCTAAGAACTAAGCGATTTGTCCTAGGACTAAGGGCAAAGCTAACATACCCATCAGCCTAACAAAGCCTAAAACTAAGCAGCAACAGGATCAAGGTGAACTGTAAATAATATACTCAACTGATAGAAGAAAAAATCATCCCATTTCCAAATTAGCTAGCAAGATTCAGTCTCTACAACACATTACCAAAGATGCCCAACACACAATAAAAAATAGGTATATGCAACAACAAGACAATGTGACCCTTGTTCTTGGGGAAACCAGTCAGTAAAAGTAACTCCCCCTCCCAAATGACCATGAGTTGGCATTAGCAGGCAATCACTTTAAGATGACCAAAGCATTTTAGGAAAAAATGGTGATATCGAAGATTCCAGCTTCCCTATACCGTCACAAAAACCAATAATTAGCTATCCATGAACAAACACAGCTCCAGGAAAGCTCTAGATTGCACTTTGGAAATTTTAGTGACAACATGGAACAAAAAACCTGAGAAAAATCACACAAGAAGAGAAGAAAGACAACTTTATTTTCATCACATCATCCCATCCCCCAAGCCAGCATTGTTCAGTCCAAGAAGAAGCTTCACAACTAGTGAGAGTTCCTCTCACTGGGAAAGAGAGAACAGTGTGAGTGAATGATGAGCTTCTCTAGCCTCTTCAGGCACTATGTGAAGGTCAAGCTTCAGTTTTTACCCCACCAAAACTGGCAAAGAGAGCTAGGTAGGAACAGGAAGAAAAACAGAGGCTATTATTAGCAAACACATAGCAGGAGTGATTGTGGTTTACAGAGACATGCTCCGCAGAAAAACTCAGCAGCTTTGCCACAGGTATTTACTATTGCTAATATTAGCTATTCTTCAGTCCCTCCCTTCTCCCTTCTTGTTACCTCCCTTAAAAGCCCCTTCTGCGAAAGCCTGGATCCACACCGGTAGCCATTCAAGATCTTTGTGGCAGTGCAAGTATAATAAATCAGCACCTTGGTTGCTTCCCAACTCCACCAGGGCCTGGGATCTATGCTCACAGCCAGCCCAGGCTTCTACAGCTATGTGAGTTCGGGATACCAGTGGAGGAAACCTGGACTGACGCCCACTAGCATGCTTGCACTTGTGGTTAGCCCTCCCAGAAATGCATCTGCATGCTACTGGCATGATGCCCATCGTTGACTCCTACTGCAGCACTTATTCATGGGGGGAAGAATGTGCAGCCACCAATAAACACACTAATATACAAGGTTTCCCACAGATACTTGTGGATATGGATCAAGTTTTGCCTTCTGTCACCAGTCAGCAACACCATTCCTAGCTGTAAGATAGCTTTGTTCTGGCATGCCCCTCACCCTTAGCCCTACCCGTCACTGACTCTTAATACAGTGTGCATACCTAGGGAAAGAGACTGTAGCCATTAGGTGAGCATGTGAATATCCAGGCTCCCCACAGCTGCTTGAAAATCCATGTCAGATCTTTCCTTTTGTCAATGGCCAGCACCATCATGCCCACCTAGAGCAAGTCCCTCCAGTTTGGGGCTAAATGTCCCCCGGGTCCATCCCTGTCACTGGCCTCCAAGACAGTATGCATACCTGGGAGCACAGTGTAAAATCATAAAAGGGTACGTTGATACCTAGGCCCTCTGCAGACACCAATGAGCCTATTATTGGCCCTGGTCTCCTTCACTTCAAGTATGTCTGTGGTTACCTCTACCACTATATAGGCACCTGCAGCTGAATGTGTGCATGCTACTGGCTCCAGCCACCACCACTGCCTGCACTGGTCCTTAGTTAGCAGTCATGGAGGGTGCTGCTTAGGAGCCCAATAGCCCATGCAGCACTGCAGACACCCTTGCAGTGCTTGCCAAGGACCATGTAGTTGCCAATATTGTAGACCTCACTGGCCTGAGCCAACGAAACATCACACCCCAGTTGGAGATGGTACTACCAAGTGCCCCAGCACTTGCCACCATACAACGCTAGACCCAGGGTCATAGCAGAATCCAGTGTGCCCCATCTGAGATGAAGGGTTTCCCTAAAATTAGTACATAAAGTCTGTGTTTCTTCAAATGCATAACTATTCGAGGCTGTATGGATCATGAAGAATCAAGGAAATATGTCTGCAGCAAAAAAAGTATGAATATGAATATAAATATAAATAATATATATATATATTAATTAAACTCCAGGACCTAGCCAGAAATGGATATCTAGTAATTACCTGATAAAGATTTCAAAATAATTTTTCTACAGAATCTCAGATAGCTAAAACACAGAAAAGCAATTTAACAATACAAGGAAAACAATACTAAAACAAAATGAGAAGTTCTAAGATTAAAAAAACATTGAAAAAAACCAAAACAGAAAATTTGAAGCTGAAGATACAATGACTGAACTGAAAAATTCAACAGATGATTTCAGCAGCAGACTTGACAAAGGAGCAGAGAGAATCCATAAGCTGGAAGACGGATCAATTGAAATTAGAAAATTAGAAGAACAAAAAGAAAAAAGAATGAAAGGGTATGAGGATAGCTCACAGGAGGTATGGGACACCATCAGCAAAAATAATGTCTGCATTACTGGAGTCCCAGAAGGAGAAAAGAAGGAGAAAATAGAAACCTTATTAAAATAAATAACCACAGAAAACTTCCTAAAGATGAGGAGAGCTTTGGGCATCCAAGTTCATGAAGCTAATAGGTCACCTGAAAATTTCAATCTGAAATCTTATTCTCCATGACACAGAACAATAAAATTGTATAAAACCAAAGATGAATTGTAAAAGTAAAAGAGAAAAACAAAAACAAAAACAAAAAACAAAAAAACCTCTATAAGGGAACCTCCCTAAGGCCATCAGCAGATCTTTCAGCAGAGATCTTACAGGCCAGGAGAAAATGGGAGAATATATTCAAAGTGCTAAAAGAAAGAAACTGCCAGCCAGAACACCTTACCTAGCAAAAGTATTCCTCAGACTGAAGGCAAAGTAACAACCTTCCCTAACAAACAAAAGCTGAGCAAATTCATCACCACTAAACCCACCTTACAAGGAAAGCTGAAAGGAGTCCTTCAAGCTGAAACAAAAAGATGCTAATTAGTAACATGAAAACATATGAAAATATACACCATACCAGTAAAAGTAAACGTAAGTCAGATAGGTAAACATATAGTTAGGGTACCCTAATGCTCTAAGATGTGTTAAGTAAACTCTAGAATAAAGGTCAAAGGATGAAAGCACTAATGAAAAAGGTTATAACTTCAACAATTTATTTTTAAACTTTTTAATGTTTATTTATATTTTAGAGAGAGACAGAGACACAGAGTGTGTGTGAGCGACGGAATGGCAGAGAGAGAGGTAGACCAGAATCCAAAGCAGGCTCTAGGCTCCAAGCTGTCAGCACAGAGCCCGATGTGGGACTCGAACCCACAAACTGTGGAGATCATGACCTGAGCTGAAGCCAGACATTCAACCGACTAGCCACCCAGGCGCCCCATATAACTTCAACAATTAAAAAAAAATCAATGTTTATTTTTGAAAGAAAGAGAGAGAGAGAGAGAGCGCACATGTACGTATGTGTGCCTGAGATGGCAAGGGGCAGAGAGAGACCGAGACACAGAATCTGAAGTAGGCTCCTGGCTCTGAGCTATCAACACAGACATGGGGCTGCAACTCATAAGTTGTGAGATCATGACTTGAGCCAAAGTCAGACACTTAATCAATAAGCCACCCAGGCACCCCAACAAATTTTTAATAATACACACAAAAATGTAAATGCACATTAAAAACATAATGAGGGGATAAAGAGAGGTATATGATCAAAGTTAAATTGTGATTGGTGTAAAATAGACTTTTATATCTTTACAGTGTTTTATGTAAACTTCATGGGAGCCACAAAGCAAAAATCAACTTTAGGTACACAAAAATAAAGAGAAGGGAAATTATTAATATACAAAGGAAGTTAATAGAAAAGGAAGAAAAATGCGACTACAAAATAGCCAGAAAACAATAGGAGGGCACTGATAAGTCCTTAGCTAAGGATAATTACTCTCAATGTTACTGGATTTAATTTTCCACTCAAAAGACAAAGAGTGGCTGGATATATATAAAAAACAAACACAACAATGGAAAACCCAACTGTATGCCACCTAACAGAGAGACTTAGTTCAGCTCTAAGGATAGAAACAGAACTAAAGTGAGTGGATGGCAAAAAATATTCCATACAAGTGGACACCAAACAAACACACAAACAAAAGCAGGAGTAGCTACATTAATATCAGATAAAATAATCTTAAATCAAAAATGGTAACAAGAGACAAAAAATGGTTGTTATATAATAAGGTGGTCAAATCATCAAGAAGATAGAAAATAAATATATATGCAGCATCTTAATATATTAAGTAAATATTAACAGATCTGAAAGGAGAAACAGACACCAATAAGAATAGGGAACTTTCATGCCCCACTTTTAACAATGGACAGATTATTCAGACAGAAAAACTCAACATTGCAACGTTAGACTTGTACCATAGTTTAGACCAAAAGGACCTAACAAACATAAAGAACACTTCCTCCAACAACAGCAAAATACATTCTCTTCATGTGCACAAAAATATTCTCCAGGATAGAGCACATGCTAGGTCACAAAACAAGTCTCAGTAAACTTAAGAAGGTTGAAGTCATACCAAGTATCTTTTCCAATCACAAGGTTATGAAAGTAGAAATCAGTAACATGAGGAAAGCAATAAAATTCAAAAATGTGTGGGGATTAAACAACATTCTCAAGAATAACCAATTAGTCAAAGAAGAAATCAAAAGGGCAAGCAAGAAATCTTCTGAAATGAAAATGGAAGCACAACATATCAAAACCTATGGGATGCTGCAAAAGCAGTTCCAATAGGCATATTTATAGCAATAAATCCTATGTTAAAAAATAAGATCTCAACCTCTTATTGCATCTCAAGAAACTAGAAAAAACAAAAAAAAACCACCAAAAAAAAAAAAAACCAACCCCTAACCCCTGTTAGCAGAATAAAGGCAATAAACACCAGAGTAGAACTACCTGACAGAGACCAGAAACGTAATAGCAAAGAGCAATGAAACTAAGAGCTGTTTATTTGGGTGAAAAAAAGAGAAACCTTTAGCTAGACTGAGAAAAACAGAGGACTCAAAATATAAATCAGAAAATAAAGACATTACAACTGATATCAAAGCAATACAAAAGGTTTGTATGAGACTAATATGAGCAATTATATGCCAACAAACTGGATAACCATAGAAGAAATAAATAAACTCTTAAGAACATCCAACCTGCCAAGATTGGATGATGAAGACATAGAACATCTGAAAAGGCAAATATTGGAGTAAGGAGATGGAGGCAGTAATCAAAAAACTCACAAAATGGAAAAGATCAAAACCAGTTAATTTCACTGGGGAATTCTGCCAAACACTTGAAGAATTAATGCCAATCCTTTTCAAACTCTCCCCAAAACTGAAGGGGCTAGGGAACACTCCCCAACTCATTTTATAAGGGAATACCCTGATGGCAAAGCCAGATAAGGATACTACAAGAAAAGAAAAACTACAGGCCAATATTCCTGATGTATATACATTAAAAAATTCTCAACAAAATATTAGCAAACTGAATCCAACAACAATTTACAAGGATCATTTACTACAATCAAGTGAGATTTATCCCTGGGATGCGAAGAAGGCTCAACATATACAAATCAAGAAATGTGAAAAAAAAAATCAAGGAATGTGATAACCATAATAGAATGAAAAATAAAAATCCTATATTCATCTCAATAAATGTATAAAAAGCATGTGACAAAGTACAACATTCTTTTGTGATGCTCAAATGCACAATGAATTGGGTATAAAAGGAACATAACTAACACAATAAGGACGATACAAGTTCACAGATATCATACTTGCTCAAAAATCAAAAGCTTTCTAATATCAGGAGCTAGGCAAAGATGCCCATTCTCACCACTTCTACTCCACATAGTAATGGAAATCCTAGGCAGAGCAATCAGACAAGATGAAATCCTAGGCAGAGCAATCAGACAAGACAAAAAAATAAAAGGTATCCAAATAAAAAAGGAACAAGTAAAATCGTGTCTATTTGCAGATGACATGATTGTATAGAGAAAATCCTAAGAACGCCACAAAAACTGCTAGAACCAACCAACCAATTCAGTAAAGTTGCAGGATACAAAAATCAAAATACAGAAAACAGTTGCATTTCTATAGTATAACAAAACATCTTAAAGAAATAAAACAATCCCATTCACAATAGCATCAAAAGTAATAAAATACTTAATAAGTTAACCAAGAAAGTGAAAGTTCTGTACACTTAAAACTACAAGATTTTACATTGTCTCACATTGAGGTCAGGAAGCCTTCAAAATCCTCGAGGAGAAAGCAGGCAAAAACCTCTTTAATCTTGGCCACAGCAACTTCTTACTCAACACATCTCCAGAGGCAAGGGAAACAAAAGCAAAAATGAACTACTGGGACCTCATCAAAATAAAAAGCTTCTGCACAGCGAAGGAAACAATCAGCAAAAATAAAGGCAACCAACAGGATGGGAGAAGATATTTGCAAATGACATATCAGATAAAGGGTTAGTATCCAAAATCTACAAAGAACTTATTAAACTCAACACCCAAAAACAAATAATCTAGTGAATAAATGGGTGAAAGACATGAAAGAATCTTTGCCAAGGAAGACATCCAGATGGCCGACTGACACATGAAAAAATGCTCAACATCACTCATCATCAGGGAAATACAGATCAAAACCACAATGAGATACCACCTCACACGTATCAGAATGACTAACATTAACAACTCAGGCAACAAGAGATGTTGGTGAGGATGTGGAGAAAGAGGATCTCTTTTGCACTGTTGGTGGCAATGCAAGCTGGTGCAGTCACTCTGGAAAACAGTATGGAGGTTCCTCAAAAAAACTAAAAATAGAACTACCCTACAACCCAGGAATTGCACTACTAGGCATTTTTATCCATGGGATACAGGTGTGCTGTTTCGAAGGGACACATGCATCCCCAGGTTTATAGCAGCACTATCAACAATAGCCAAAGTATGGAAAGAGCCCAAATGTCCATCGATGGATGAATGGATAAAGAAGAAGTGGCATATATACAATGGAGTATTATTCGGCAATGAAAGTGAAATTAGTCAGAGAAAGACAAAAATCATATGACTTCACTCATCTGAGGACTTTAAGAGACAAAACAGATGAACATAAGGGAAGGGAAACAAAAATAATATAAAAACAGAGATGGGGACAAAACAGAAGAGACTCATAAATATGGAAAATAAACTGAGGGTTGCTGGAGGGGTTGTGGAGGGGGGTGGTCTAAATGGGTAAGGGGCATTAAGGAATCTACTCCTGAAATCATTGTTTCACTACATGCTAACTAATTTGGATATAAATATTAAAAAATAAAAAATAAAAGTAAAAAATATTTTCAATACAGCTGTAACTCAGGCCCACTAGTACCAGAAAACCAATTTTTCAGTAAATAAAACAATTGCTAGTAAATACTTTTAAAAGTTCAAAAAAAAAAAAAACCCTACAAGATTTGAATGAAAAACATGAGGATACAAATGGGAATATAGCCTGTGTTCATGTATTAGAAAAATTAATACTGTTAAGAATGTTCATATCACCCAAATCCATCTATTGATTAAATGCAGTCCCCATCAAAATCACAACTGTATTTTTCACAGAAATAGAAAAAGCCATGCTAGAATTCCTATGGGGCCTACGTTTAAAGATCCCAAGCAGCCAAAAGCAATCCTGAGAAAGAACAAAGCCAGAGGCACCACATTTCCAGGTGTCAAAGTGTAATACAAAGCTGTAGTAATGTAAATAGTGTGGTACTGGCTTACAAATAAACATACAGACCTATGCAACAGGACTGAGAGTCCAGAAATAAACTCTCACATATATGGTCAGTTAATATTTGACAAAGAATCCAATAATACTCATTGGGGATACTCAAACGATCATCTCTTCAATAAATGGTGGGAAAACTATAGAGTCACATGCAGAAGAATAAAACACTAAAAACAAAAAACAAACAAACAAAAAAGAACTTGAAAAGGAAGACCTGAAACCATAAAACTCCTAGAAGAAAACATAGGAAACAAACTGCCTGACAATGATTTCTTGCATGTGGGAGCAAAAGCACAGGCAACAAAAGCAAAAATAGAATCCTATCAAACAAAAGGCTGTGCACAGAAAAGGAATCAACAAGATGAAAAGACAACATAAGGAATGGGAGAAGTATTTGTAAATTCTGTATCTGATGAAAGGTTAATATCCAAAATATATAAAGAAGTCTTACAATTCAATAGCAGAAAAAACTACAAACTCAATTAAAAAATGGGCAGATGAACTAAATAGACAGTTTTCCAGAGAAAACATATACATGGTCAACAGGTATATGAAAAAGTGCTCAACATCACTCATCATCAGGAAAATGCAAATCAAAACCACAATAAAACATCACTCCACACAGGTTAAAATGGCTGTCATCAAAATGACAAGAGGTAAGTATTGGCAAGGCTGTGGAGAAAAGGGAATCCTTATGTACTGTTGGTGGGAATACAAACTGATACAGCCAGTATAGAAAACAATATGAAGTTAAAAAAATTTAAAAACTGCCGTATGATCCAGCAATCCTACTTCTGGGTATTTATCAAAACAAATTGAAGTGAGGATCCTCTAGAGATATCTGCCCTCCCACACTAAGCTGCAAAAACAAACAAACAAACAAACAAACAAAAACAAAACAACAAAATAAATAAATAAATATTGATGAATTCAAGAAGACTGAAATTCTATCAAGCATCATTTCCAACCACAATGGTGTAAACCTAGATATCATCTATGAGAAAAAATCTGGAAAGAATACAAATACATGGAAGTGAAATAGCATGCTACTAAAGAATGGGTCAAACAAGACATCAAAGAGGAAATAAATATATGGAGACAAGTGAAAATGAAAACACACTGGCCCAAAATCTTTGGGATGCAGCAAACGTACTTTTGGAAGTTTACAGCAATACAGGCATACTTCAAGAAGCAAGAAAAATCTAACAGAAATGACCTAACTTTACATCTAAAGGGGCTACAAAAAGAAAAATAATCAAAGCCCAAAAGCTAGTAGAAGGAAGGAAATAATAAAGATTAATGCAGAAATAGTGAAATAGAGACTTAAAAACCTAATAGAAAAGATTAATGAAGCCAAAAGATGGTTTTTAGAAAAGATAAAATAAAAAAATGATAAACCTTTAGTCAGACATCAAGAAAAGGAGAGAAGACTCAAAGCCTGAAAGGAGATTAACAAATAACAGCACAGAAATACAATGGATTTTTAGAGAATATTATGGAAAAATTTCATACAAAATTGGAGAACAAGAAATGGATAAATTCCTAGAAACATATATTCTTTCAAAAGTGAATCAGGAGGAAATACAAAATGTGAAGAGACCAGTTACTAGTAATGAAGTTGAATCAGTAATATTAAAGACAACAACAACAAGAACAAACCCAAAGCCAACCCAAAGCAACACAACAACAACAACAATAACCAAAAACAACCTCTCAAAGTCTAGGACCAGATGGATTCACAGGTGGATTCTACCAAAAACAGTTAAAGATGACTTAATATCTATTCTTTTCAAACCATTCCAAAGAAATAGAAAAGGAAGAAAAGCTTCTAAATTCATTCTATGAGGCCAGCATTATCCTGGTACCAAAACCAGATAAAGATGCTACCAAACAAAATGAAAACTACAGGCCAAAGTCCCTGATGAACATAGATGCAGAAATCCATGATGAAATATTACCAAAACAAATTCAACAATACAGAAAAAAAATTCAATCTAGCACGATTTATTAGAGGAATGTAAGCGATTCAACAGTTGCAAAATCAACAACATATCATGTTAACAAGAGAAAGGATAAAAGGCACATGGTCATCTCAGTAGATGCAGAAAAATAATTTGGATAAATACAACATCCATTCATGATCAAAATTCTCAACAAAGTGGGCTTAGAAGGAATATATCTCAACAAAATAAATGCCATCTATGAAAAACCCACAGCTAACAACAAGCTGAACGGTGAAAAATTGAGAGCTTTTCCTCTAAGGTCAAGAATAAGCCAAGCATTTCCACTCTGACCATTTTTAATCAATATAGTCCTGCAAGTTCTAGCCACAGCAATCAGACAAAAGAAATAAAAAGCATCCACACTGGTAAGGAAGAAGTTAAAGTATCATTATTTGCAGATGACATGATATTCTACATAGAAAACCCTAAAGACTCCACCAAAACCTATCAAAACTGATAAATGAATTCAGTGGGGTTGCACGATACAAAATTAATACACAAAAAATCCACTGCATTTCTATATACTAATATCAAAGTAAGAGAAATTAAGAAGAAAATTCCTTTTAGAATGAATCCCATTTATAATTGCACCAAAAACAATAAGATACCTTAGGATAAACCTAACTAAGGACGTGAAAGACCTGTACTATGAAAACTATAAAACCATTGATGAAAGAAATTAAAAATGACACAAAGAAACAGAAGAAACATTCCATGTTCATGGATCAAAAGAACAAATATTGCTAAATGTCTATACTATCCAAAGCAAGCTATCAAAATACCAACAGCATTTTTCATAGAGCTAGAACAAACAATCCTAAAATTTATATGGAACCGCAAAAGACCCCAAATAGCCAAAGCAATCTTGGAAAAGCAAAGCAAAGCTGGAAGCATCACAGTTCTAGACTTCAAGTTATATTAGAAAGCTGTAGTAATCAAAAGAGTATGGTACTGGCACAAAAACAGACACATAGATGAATACAACAGAATAGAAAACCCAGAAATGTGATGCTTCCTGCTTTGGTTTTCTTTTTCAAGATTGTTTTGGCTATTCAGGGTCTTTTCTGGTTCCATACAAGTTTTAGGATTATTTGTTCTAGCTCTGTGAAGAATGCTGGTGTTATTTTGATAGGGATTGTATTGAATATGTAGATTGCTTCGGGTAGTACTGACACTTTAACAATATAGAGGGTATTATGCTAAGCGAAATTAGCCAGTCACAGAAAGACAAATACCATATGATTTCACTCATATGAGGACTTTAAGATACAAAACAGATGAACCTACAGGAAGGGAAACACAAATAGTATGAAAACAGGGAGGGGGACAAAACATAAGAGACTCTTAAATATGGAGAACAAACAGAGGATTATTGGAGGGGTTGTGGGAGGGAGATGGGCTAAATGGGTAAGGGGAATTAAGGACTCTACTCCTAAAATCATTGTTCCACTATATGCTAATTTGAGTGTAAATTAAAAAAAAAAATCAAAAAAAAAAAGAAAGAAAAGAAAACCCAGAAATTAGCCCACAATTATGTGGTCAATTAATCTTTGACAATGTAGAAAGGAATATCCAATGTGGAAAAGAGGGTCTCTCCAACAAATAGTGTTGGTAACACTGGACAGTAGCATGCAAATAAGAAGAAACTGGACCACTTTCTTACACCATACACAAAAATGAATTAAAAAATGGATTAAAGACCTAAATGTGAGACCTGAAACCATAAAAATCCTAGAAGAGAACGCAGCCAGTAACTTCTTTGACATAGGCCAAAGCGACCTATTTGTAGATAGGTCTCCTGAGGCAAAGTACAGCAAAGGAAACAACAGAACTAAAAGGCAACTACTGATTGGGACAAAGTATTTGCAAGTGACTTATCTGATAAAGGGTTAGTATCCACAGTATATAAAGAACTTATGAAACTCAACACCCAAAACATGAATAATCCAGTTAAAAAATTTGAAGACATCAATAGACAGTTTTCCAAAAAAGACACACAGATGGTTGACACATGAAAAGATTCTCAACATCACTTATCAGGGAAATGCAAATCAAAACTATAATGTGATATCATTTTAACACCTATCAGAATGACAAAAATAACACAAGAAACATCAGGTGTTGGCAAAGAAGTAGAGGAAGGAGAACCCTCGTGCATTGTTGATGGGAATCCCAACTGGTGCAGCTACTCTAAAAAACAGCATGGAGTTTCCTCAAAAAGTTAAAAATAGAACTCACTATAATCCACCCATTGTACTACCAGGTATTTACCCAAAGAATACAAAAATGCTCATTCAAAGGGATACAAGCATCCTGATGTTTATAGCAGCATTGTTTACAATAGCCAAGATATGGAAGCAGCCCAAGTGTCCCTTAATTGATGGATAAAGATGTGGTACATATACACATAACTTAGCCATAAAGTAGGTTACTTAGCCATAAAATAAACAATGAAATCTTGACATTTGCAATGACATGGATGAAATTAGAGAGTATTATGCTAAGGAAAGTAAGAAAGAAAAAGAGAAATACCATATGATTTCACTCATACGTGGAATTTAAGAAACAAATGAGTAAAGGGACAAAAAAAAAAAAAGAGAGGCAAACCAAGAAACAGAGTCTTAACTACAGAGAACAAACTGATATTTACCAGAGGGGAAGAGAGCGGGGGTGGGGGGGGGCAGGGATGGGTAAATTGGTGGAAGAGATTAAGGAGTACACTTTTGATTAGAACTGGGTTATATATGGAAGTTTTGAATTACTATATTGTACCCCTGAAAATAATATAACACTGTATGCTAACTGGAATTTAAATAAAAACTTTTAAAAAACAAACAATCCCTTTTATATAATTATACCCAAAATAATAAAATACCTAAGAATAAATGTAACCAAGGAGGTAAAAGACCTGTCTTCTGGAAACCATAAAACAGTGATGAAAGACATTAAAGATGACAGAAATGGAAAGATAATCCATGCTTATGGGTCAGAAGAATATTGTTAAAATGTCCATAGTACCCAAAGCATTCTAGAGACTCAATGCAATCCCTATCAAAATACCAACATTTTTTACGAAACTACAACAAGCAATTCTAAAATTTGTATGGAACTACAAGACCACCAAATGCCAAAAGAATCTTGATAAAGAAGAACAAAGCTAGAAGTATCACAATTCCAGATTAAAAGATATATTACAAAGCTATATCAGTCAAACAGTATGGTATTGGTACAAAAATGGACACAGAACAATAGGACAGAATAGATGACCTGGAAATAAACCCATGCTTATGTGGTCAATTAATCTATGACAAAGGAGGCAAGAATATACAATGGGGAAAAGACACACTCTTTAAAAAATGATGCTGGGAAAACTAGACAGCCATGTGCAAAAGAATGAATCTGGACCACTTTCTTACATGGCACAGAAAAATAAACTCAAAATGGGTTAAAGATCTAAATGTGAGACATTAAAACATAAAACTAGAAGAAAACATAGGCAGTAATATCTTTGACATTGACCTTAGCAACATTTTTCTAGATATGTCTCCTGAAGCAAGGGAAACAAAAGCAAAAATATTGAGACTATACCGCGATAAACTTTTGCACAAGGAAGGAAACTATCAACAAAACAAGGAGCAGAATGAGAATACATAAATAGACATTTTTCCAAATAATACATACAGATGGCAAACAGACACATGAAAAGATGCTCAACATCACTCATTATTAGGGAAATGCAAATCCAAACCACAATGACTTATCACCTTACACCTCTCAGAATTGCTAGACTCAAACAACAACAACAACAACAACAACAACAAAACAAGAAATAAACATTGGCAAGATGTAGAGTAAAAGGAACTCTCCTGCACTGTTGGTGGGAATGTAAATTGGTGTAGCTCCTGTGGAAAACAGTATGGAGGTTCCTCAAAAAATTAAAAATAAAGTGCCATATAAGCCAGTAGTTCCACTACCGGGTCACCCAGAGAAAGTGAAAATACTAACTTAAAAAGATATTTACACCTCTATATTCATTGCAGCATTATTTACATTGGCCAAGATATGGAAATAAGTCAAATGTCCAGTGATAGATAAAGGGATAAAGAAGATACACACACACACACACACACTGGAATATTGCTCATCTGTAAAAAAAAAAAAAAAAAAAAAAAAAGAATGGCATCTTGCTCTGTGTAACAACACAGATGGACCTAGAAGATATTATGCTCAGTGAAATAAATCAGAAAGAAAGACTATATCATTTCATATATATACATATGAAACACACATATATGAAACACACACATATGTGAAACACACACATATATGAAACATATATATGAAACATATATATATACATATATGTGTGTGTGTGTGTGCATGTGTGTGTTTTAGTACATACACTAAAACAAATAATAGACTTTTAAATACAGAGAACAAACTGATGTTTGCCAGAGGGGAAGTGAGTGTAAGGATAGGTGAAATACATAAAGGGGATTAAGGGGTACAAACTTACAGTTGTAAAATAAATAGGTTATGCAGTTGGAAGATACAGCATAGAGAACATAGTAATATTCTAATAATGATGTTTGGTGACAGATGGTGACTACACTTATCAAAGCACTGGGTAATGCACACAACTGTTGATAAAAAAATAAAAACAGAACTACCATATAACCCATCAATCCCACTTCTGGGTATATATCCAAAGAAATTGAAATCAGAATCTTCCAGAGATATCTACACTCCCATGTTGGTTGCAGCATTATTCACAATATCTAAGACATGGAAACAACCTAAGTATCCATCAACAGATGAATAAATAAGATATATACAAATGGAATAGTAATATATCTTTAGAGAAATTGACTTAGGGAAAAAATCTTATAAGAAACATTTAAGAAAGAGTTAACACTAATCTCACAAAATTTCTTTTAGAAAACAGAAAATTGGGTAACACTTCTGACCTGTTTAAGGTCAATATTACTCTGATAATCGAAACGTAACAAGCATATTATTAGTAAATAAATTCATAGTCCGAATGCAAAAGTCCTTAAAAGTGTGTTAGGAAAATTAATCCAGAAATACAAAAAAGGGGTAATGCATCATTGGGATTTATTCCAAAATGCAAAATTGATTGATTTGGGCATGCTAACCTAGTGTAATTTACCACATTAACAAAATAAAACAGAAAAAAATTATGTAATTACTTTAATAGATGCAGGAAAAAAGCATTTGACAAAATTCAGTCTCATGGTATTATAGAGGGGGGAAAAGCTCTCAGGGATCTAGGAATAGAAGGAAAGTTTTTCAAGCTAATAAAGGACATCCATGAAAAAAAAATACAGACAACATTTCGCTTTAGGTTAAGTATTAAATGTGTTCTACCTGAGACGGAGAATACAAGGATATCTACTCTTACCATTTCTATTCAACATTGTACTGCACATTTTAGCCAATACATTCAAGTAGAAGGCATGAGATTAGGAAGAGATAACTGTATTCATAGATGACATGATTGTTTACATAGGATTCCTGCACCTAATAAAACCTACTAAAATTATTGTCAATTTAGCATGGCATACAAATCAACTTACAGAAATCAATTCTATTTCTATAGACTAGATTAGTAGTCAGTCTCCAAAATGGTCCCCAGTGATCCTTGCCTCCCACTATTTATTCCACCCCCCCCCCCAGACACTGAATCAGGGCTGCATTAAATGACCAATAGAATAAGTCAAAAGTAACAAGGCATTACATAAAAGGCATTTCAGCTTTTCCTTAGGTCTTTTGGATGTGTGGAGGAAGCCAGTGACCCTGATATAAAGATATTCAAGCAACCCCATGGGGAGGCTCATAGAGTGAATATGATCAACACCAAATTGTCAACCCTGTGAGAGCTAATTTGTGATGGGATCATCTAGTCACAGGTCAAACCTTCAGATGGTTGCAGTTTTGTTTGATATTTCACTGCAGCCTTAGGAGACCTGGAATTTGCCATCTAATTGGCTCCAAACAGAGAAGGAACAATAGAGAAGGAATATAAAATACTGTTATATTAAGCCACTGAATTGTTGAGTGGTTTATTATACAGCGGTTGATAATTAATATAGTGATTGGAAAATGAACTTTAAAGTACTATCATCTACAACAACATTAACAAACATCAACAAAATATTTGAGGATAAATTTTTTTTTAAATATAAGCCAGGCTTCTACATGGCAAACTATAAAACACTGTCCTGATGAAAATTAAAAAGACAAACAAAAGGTTTACCATGTTCAGGGATTGGAAAATTCAATACTGTTAAGATATAATTCCTCCCCAAATTGTTCTACAGATTCATTGTGTTTCTAATTAAAATCCCAGCAGGTCCATTTGTGCTAATAGATACATGCATTCTAAAATGTATGTGCAAATTGAAAGGACCTAGAATAGTCAAAACCTATCTTAATAAAAACGATAGAAGACTTACAGTGCCTGATTTTGAAAAGCTTCAGCAAATGAAAATTGTGTGCAGCTGTATTTTGAGGACAAATAATTCAATTAGAACAAAAATCAGAGTCCATAAATAAACTCACATCTATAGGTATCAAGGCAATTCAGTGGGGAAAGGAAAGTCCTTAAGAAATAGTGTTGGATCAACTGGACAGGTAGATTAAAAAATCAGGCAAGACCTCAATCCTTACCCATATCATTCACAAAAGTTAATTTTAAATGGATCATATAGCTCAGCATAAAAGCTAAAACTAGACAACTCCAATAAAAATATGAAAGAATATCTTCATGCCAATACAATAGATGAAAATTTCTTAGATGAGACTCCAATAGCACTAATAATAAAATACAAAAAAATAGACTTTAACATCTTCTGCTCTTGAAGAAAATCACCTTCAGAAAAGCGGCAGACTGGAAAAAAAAATATTTGCAAAGGACTTTTATCTAGAATCTACAAAGAACTCATACAGTTCAATAATAAAACAAATAATCCAAGAAGAAAATGGAGAAATCACTGGCAAAAGAAGAGATATACTCAGCCAACAAGTTTGTAAGAAGCGGCATCACACAGTCCTCAGAGAAGGGAAATCAAATCACAGGAGATACCACTTTACAGACAGACATCAGTACAGCTAAATTTTAAAAGACAGACAATATTAAGGGTTAGTAAGGATGTGGAACATGCTGGAATGCTTTTACATTGCTTTTGGAAATGTAAAACGGTTCAACTATGTTGAGAAACAATTTGATAGATTCTTATAAAGCTAAAAATACATCTACCCTGCAACTCAGAAATCCCACTCTTGGGTATTTATCCAAGTAAATGAGTACCTATCTCCAGAAGAATTCCTGTGCAGGAATGTTCTTCATAGCTTTATTCTTTTTTTTTTTTTTAATTTTTTTTTCCAACGTTTTATTATTTATTTTTGGGACAGAGAGAGACAGAGTTTGAACGGGGGAGGGGCAGAGAGAGAGGGAGACACAGAATCGGAAACAGGCTCCAGGCTCCGAGCCATCAGCCCAGAGCCTGATGCGGGGCTCGAACTCCCGGACCACGAGATCGTGACCTGGCTGAAGTCGGACGCTTAACCGACTGAGCCACCCAGGCGCCCCGTCTTCATAGCTTTATTCTTAATAGCCAAAACTGTTATCACCCTCAAAGTCCATCTACAGGTGAACAGGTAAACAGACAGTGATACAATCTTATAATTGAATACTGCTAGGCAATAAAATTGAACCAACTTCTTTTTTTTTTAATAGTTTATTTATTTATTTTGAGAAAGAAGGAGAGAGCACGAGCAGTAGAGGGACAGAGCGAGAATCCCAAGCAGGCTCCATGCTGTCAGCATGGAGCCCGACACAGGGCCCTGTGCCACAGAATCCAAGATCATGACCTGAGCTGAAATTAAGAGTCAGACGCTTCCACTTGTTGGGATGAGCACTGGGTGTTGTATGGAAACCAGTCTGACAATAAATTATATTAAAAAAAAAAAACAAACTGAAATTTGCCACATGAGAAAAAAAAGACGCTTCACCGACTGAGCCACCCAGGCACCCCAGAACCAACTTCTACACACAACAGCAGAGACAAATCTTAAAAGCATTCTTTGGGGTGAAATAAGCCAAACCTAAAAGGATACATACTAGTGACTTTTATTTATATGAAGCTCTAAAACAAGCAAAACTAAACCTGTGACGACAGAGTTCAGAACAGTGATTGCCCATGGAAGGAAAGGAGGTGGGGTGGGGTGCGTATTGGCTGAAAAGAGAAGGAAGAAACATTTTGGGGTGATGGAAATGTTTTATACATATTTTAACTGGCTTGGTAGGAGCACGGGTAATATGTTTATCAAAACTCAGCTGCACACTTAAAATCTGAGAATCCTGTTGCGTATAAATGATAACTTAATTAGAAAAGCTAAAAACCAAAAGCCTTGTTTATCCCTCTGGGGTCAGACTGGCTAAGAGATAAGATGGGTCAGGTTCTCCAAGCCAGGAGTCTTGGTTCGAAATCCCAAGCTCATATCCTCCCACCCCCAACCGCCGCCCATCCGTGGTCTCCTGAGAAGCTCTCACCTTGGGAAAGGGTCACCTTTGGCTTTGTACCCGTGTCTTCTCCGCCCTTTCTCTAACTGGAGGGCTCCAGCAGCCTACCCCACTGACATGTAGTGAGTGCCTTTCTCTACTTCTGACTTTACACCCGGTTCTTTGATAAAAGCCTCCCTGCTGGAACAATTTCCTTCCTTATGCCCATGAGCGCTCGGAAAATTTGAGGCTGATTTCTCTCAAGGGAACAATCTCCACTTAAAGTCAAAGCCACCAAGGGGCTCCTCTAATCTCAAAAGCATTTGTAGAGCTAAAAGCTGTGTTTTTATTCCCAGGTAACTTTCCCACAATCACTAAGCCTGCCTCAACATCCTTTTACAATGAGTACAGTCAAACAGGCACCATTTTCCTTAAATATTTCTGTACCTGTTAAGTGGTCTGGAGTCTTAGTAACAGGATGGCTTTGTCGTCCTGAGGTCGATGCTTTCCAACACAGAGATGGGATCCGCCCCGCTGTGGATATGAGGACTCTATATTTTGATCATAGACCGCTAAGGCAGTCACTTGCCTTCCCAGCCACTCCGTGAGCGTTTCCTCCTTCACAAACAATCACTAATGATATTTTCTCTCTCGACTGACACCTGCCTTATTAAGAACCTGCTCCACTAAGCAGCCTCACCTGAGCAGGGCCCATGGCCTCCAGCCTGCCTGGGGGCGATCTGAACCCAAGAGAGTGATCATTCAGAGAGGCAGTTCAGAAAATCAGAATTGATACTGGGACTTCTGAATGGTTGTGTCCCTGAGGGGTACGTTATGATCCATATATATTTTCAGTCACCTGATTTGATTGTATTTTTGGATTTTGCTAGTTTTTGTATAACAGAATACAAGGAGCTGTCTTGCTTCAGGCACATGTGGTTTGCATTTTGGAGAGCTCCCTCCTACAGGCAGATGCATTCACACACAGGCTGGGGGAGTGGGGAACTCAGAAAACAAAGTTGTGAGAAGGTCCTCTGGCATCCCCTTTGTCAGCTCTGCAGAACAGTGTAGAGGGCAGGGATTCGCAGCTGCCTGCATTTGAAGCAAGAGTTGTGAGGACAGGAAATGCCACCTGGAGTTTGCATGGGAAGAACAGTGAGCAGGGGGAGTTGAAAGATGTCTTGTTATAATTAGAGAAACAGTGGAGCAGACGTGTCCCCCAGACATTCTGCTACCAGGAAACCCAGAGACATTCTGGGAACCTGATTTCTTTGAACTTTTCCCAGGCTGGCACCTCCAGGGGGTCCAGCCTGTGGCCACGGGAAGACATTAACTATGTAGCTCAGGCATAAAGAACACAAATTGCTATTTCTGCCCCCACAGTCAAGTTCCAAATGCTCCGCTGGTCTGTAGTTCTTGTGCTCAGTGTTATTGACCAGCATGTGCACAGACCTGTCCTCAACATGTGGCTTTGGTGGTTCTTGCCTGCTGGCCACAGGCCTCACTGACGTGGCCGGTTGTAACCAGAGAGGGGAAAAGAATGGGGGAACAGATTTTCCATCTACAGAATTGCAGCATGAAGTCATTGTGGCCAGCCATTGGGCAATACAGAACAATATCAAAAGTAAAGTGCAGGTGTAGAGGTTAGACAGTGTGCATCTGAATCCCAGCTCTGCTTCTTGCTAGTTGTGAGAAACATTGTTGACCTCTCTGAGTCAACTAGTTCTTGCCCTATGAATTGGAGAAAGTATATCTTGGTGGTTGTGAGAATCCAAGTAGATAATGGATATAATAAAGTACTCGATGAGGTTTTGGGGTGATGGTGGGGGGTCTGGAGCTGACAACCAAGAAAGTGTTCTTGAAGTCATCATTAGTGCAAAGAGATGATTTTATTAAAGCACAGGACAGGTCCTATGGGCAGAAAAAGCTGCACTGGGGTTGTAAAGAGTGGCTTCGTATATAGTATGGACTTGGGGGAGGTAAAGTCAAAGGGAGGCCTCCAAAGGGACTTTATGCTAAAGAAGACTCCTATGACACTTGAGGCCTTGCTATTGTCAAGCTAAGGTTGTTTCCCTCTAGTAAGGCATTAACATTAGGACTGTAGGGGGTTCCTGGAGAAATGGTATACTCTGTATTTGCCTCAAGTATTTGCCAATGAGCTACAGGTTATGAGGAAACTTAATTTTACCTGCCATTTCCGTCTTGCCTTTGTTCCCCATATCACTGTGGAGGGGTGATGTTAGGGCTCCAGGAAACTGAGTCTATAGGTTTCTGGAGATTCGGCTATTGATAAGATTGACTTTTTCTTGGGGCGCCTGGGTGGCTCAGTTGGTTAAACGTCCAACTTCGGCTCAGGTCATGATCTCGTGGTTCTTGAGTTTGAGCCCCGCGTCGGGCTCTGGGCTGACAGCTCAGAGCCTGGAGCCTGCTTCGGATTCTGTGTCTCCCTCTCATTCTGCCCCTCCCCCACTCACACTCTGTGTGTCTCTCTCTCTCTCAAAAATAAATATTAAAAAAAAAAGATTGGCTTTTTCTTGTAATTTACTAAGATATTTGTAAACTGATGGAGACCTATGTCCTGTATGACTGTGATCTCTATCAGCCGTCTGTTTTCTTTCCTTTCCTTTGTCCTTGGGCAGCCAGGAGAGCCTGAGGAATATCACATATATCCAACCTGGAGGAGCAGAGGGTTGTGCTAGCTTGCTCTCTGTCCTCAGCTTGCCCCACGCTCCCTCATCATACTCAGCTCTGGGCTTGGCACAGAGTAGCCATGAATAAGTGGTACTATTAGTTTAACAAATTTAATTTTGAGTCATTACACCCAAGTTTGAGGACCAGCTTTTATTTAATAGCTATGCTTTTGGGCTACTAATACAGAATCTTTCAAACTTCATTTCCTCACTTGCATGACAAAGAGAGTAATGCCCAACTCATGAAATTGCCAGCCCTTTGAGAAGCCTTCCCTGATCCCCTGCCTGGTACAGGAATGCTTCCCAGACTTTGGTGTGCTCTCCTTAAAGCACAGATTCTGATTCAGTATGTCCTTGATGGGGCACGAGAGCCTGCACTTTGAGCAGCAAGGATATAAAGTTAACATTCCTTTCTGGGGGGTGGGTGGGGGATGTCTGTGTGTTTGCCCGTCCTGTGTACCTGCGCATACCTGTAAGACAGGCATCACATCTGACTCTCTTCTTCTTGTTCCCCACAAATGGATCCACCTTGTCCAGAACTGGAAACAGCTTTCACAGGCAGAAGGTTCTAGCTGCTTCCCTCCTTCCGCCTCGAGAGGCTTTGAATCAAGTCACCTGCTGTGACCTGGGAGAGAGAGGCCCAGCTGCATTTGCTGGGAAACCCCACTTTCTACCTTGGATCTCCTCCACTTCCATTCATTCTCCTTGCCTGCAGACTGAGCTTTCTCTTCACCCGCCCCCCTCCCCCAGCCCATATTGGCCTCCAGAATTCCATCCTGGTCTTTGTGCCCTGGAGCGGGTGTCCATCCATCCGGGTGCCTGCGACACTCCATTAATGCACCCACAGCCGGCCTCCTGGACAGAGAGTAGTCACCCGCCTGACTGCTCAGGAATGACCCTTGTGCCTGCCTTCCTGCATCAGACCTTTGAGCTAGCATGTGGCTTAGCCCTCAGTGCCCCGCAAGAAGCGGGTCTCACCCCTCCATCAGACCGCTCTCACACCTGTGGGGCCCAGCTCCCTTCCCCACACCACTTTCAGACCCCAAGACTCCCCCTCCAAGTGACCCCCTCCTACAACTCAGGGTGTGCAGTTACAAACCAGTCACCAGGTTGTCCACAGAATGACTGGAATGGGGGAAGAACTGACTCTTTCTAAGGAAGAGAGGAAGAACAAAAAGAAGAGTTCTGAAACTCACAGAGGTGCTGGAAGGATCTAGGGGTAGATGTGGCAGAGAGAACTGGAAAAGTCCGAGAAAGCTTTCAAACCCAGGCCTGTCAAGGCCCCTCGGGCTCTGACTGCCCCACCACACACTCACATCCTCACACGCATCCATCCACCGTGGGCACACGCTCGGCACCCAGCGCCCCACACAGGTCAGTTGGCTTCACAGCCCCCTCAGGCCCTGGGGAGCCCCACGGTGCTCCTGTTGGTTTCTATTGTATCCAGGCTTCTTCCTTGCAATCCAGTCCTTCTTGCCTGTATGTTTCTGTCTCTCTCTCCATCCCCCTGTCCCCATGTTCTTCCCCTGGGTCCCAGCTCGCCCCTGTCCCCTGTGCCTGTCTCTCCCATCCCCTGTTCCCTCCTCTGTGCCTTCCTCTTCACTCCCTTCACTTTCTAGACTTTTTTCTTCAGGCTCACTCTGTCTCGTTCTGACTTTCCCCTCTGTCTCCAGGGTGTGGGCATATTTCCCAGCTGCCTGTACCCAAACCAGGCTGGAGAGTGAGTGCAGGGAACGGGCCGCTCCTTCCCTCTTTCAGAGCCTGACCATCTGGCCCGACGCCCTGGAACCGGCCTGCCGAGCTGACCCAGCAGCCTCTGCTTTTTTGGCAGGGGAGGTACCCGAGGCCCTGCCGAGCAGCACCCCTCTGCCTCACCCAGTAGGCGGAAAGCGAGGGTGAGACGGAGCCCATGGGTGACATCGACAGCTGAGAGGGACAGACGCAGGCTCTTTTCAGGTATGGCTTTCCGAACCTCACTGTAAGCACAAGCCCCACCTTTGCTGCTGTCTCTCCTGACACAGAACGGCTTGCTTCACCCTCACGGCCTGCACCCAGGGCTTCTCTGGAAGGGGCCCTGTTGCTGCTGTCTTCCCTCTTTCCGAATAATTTACAACGACTGTGTGTTGTCTGTGTAATAAGAAACCGTGTTATGATACCAGTTAAGTGAGTGGGTTGAGCATAGTCCTCCTGGGACCCACCTTTCATGCTAGTTCCTGATTTGGCCAACTCAGAAACAAGAGAACGCAGCACCCGGCGGGCAGATGAAGGCTGTCACCCTGAGGAAAGCCGCACTATACAGAAACAGGCTGTGCCTCTCTTTTGGGCTTAGAGGTTTGTGACCAACATATTAGAAATATGTTAAAGCAAGATTAACTACTAAATGGGTGATCGTCACCTGCCCAGCAATCACGTGGCTACTGTGCTTCCTCCCAGGAAGCTTCTCCATCAGGTATGGGAGAGCCTGTGCCCAGTAGAACACCTGTGCCCAGTAAAACACCAAAATCCTGTGGGCTTTTCAGGTGACATCAAGCATATCAAGGCTGTCCTGCACACGAGGAGCCTTACCTTTTGTTTCTTTCATGAGTCAGTTGAGAGGGGGGCAGTGTCTATGGCATTCCCTCCCACTTTCTCTTCCATCGTCCTTCACAGCATCACAAAAACAGAATGCCCAAGTCCCGTTCCATTCTCGTGCCTTAGCTGTCTCTTCCATTATCCCACAATTAGCGCAGCGATGGGCGATTGGGGCGAGTGGAGTGATATTGCTGTGAGTGACCTATTATTATCTGCAGATTACATTTTACAAGGAAATTAAACGAATTCTGTCAGAGCCCCAGGGCCGGGGAGGAAAGAAAATGCCTCATTGTTCAGTTCTGCGAGCTGGAGAGACTGCGCCGGGCGATAAAGAGACCTGTGTTTGTGCAAACAAGGCGTGGGCTTCCAGTTTGAAAGATGCATTTGTTACACCAAAGCTCGAAATAGGAAATATGTGTGGGCAGGCACAATGGAGATGAAAGGGGAGAAAACTAATTATTACTACCACTGCGTATGTGTGTTGGGGTATTTATATAATGTGTTAAACTTCCTTTGCTGGGAAAATGGCTGTCATGTTAGCAGGAATGAAACTTTACCCTAAAAGGGGGTATTCTAAGGCCTCAGCACTGCCAGCTCAGTGGGATTGTGTTTTTGAAATTATCTTCTGCACCTTCCTCTCCTTTTCTTGGGTCTGGTAATGAGTAGCATCTTCGGAGTATCATCTTCTCTTTCTTGTTCATTTTATTCTCTCAATAAGTGTGCCTTTTATTTGTCTTTGTCAGGCAGAGGGCAGGTATCGGTATTACATAAAGAAGGAGTGGGAAAATAACACTGTCTGAAGTCACAGTGGTTTGGGCAAACAAAATACAACAGAGAAATCTATAAAAGTCAGAGACTCACAGAGCCTGGCACATAGATGGCACAATCTACTCTAAACCAAGTGCCCCACACTCTGGAGAAACAGATGGAGATGGAGGGACCTGATCCTCTGGGGAAAGGATCTGAGTCTTGACCAGGGATCATGGGTTTTTTCTTTTCTTTTCTTTTCTTTTTCTTTCATTTTTTAAATGTTAATTTTGAGAGAGAGTGAGCTCGCATGAGTGGGGGAGGGGCAGAGAAAGAGAGACAGAATCTGAAACAAACTCCAGGCTGGAAGCTGTCAGCACAAAGCCCAATGCAAGGCTCAAACTCGGGAACGGCGAGATCATGACCTGAGCTGAAGTAAGACACCTAATCTACTGAGCCACCCAAGCGCCCCAGTGATCATATTTTCTTAATTGTGAAAACAGATGCACACATCCAAAGCAGTCCCATGAAAGGTCTCTTCAGGTTCTGATATTCACCCTTGGTTAGTACCTTGACACATTCATCTGGTCCAACTTTGTGATACAATTTGTCATTAATGAGGCATTGTGTTGGGTGTTGGGAGAGGATTTCTATTTAAATTTGTGGACAATGCATAGAACCAGTTGTCTAAATCCTAAACAAAACTTTTCTACCAAGCATCCAATAAAAACCCTTCCCCCTGCCATTGTGAGGGCCATGTTCTCAAGAGTATGAAGTCTATTAACATCTCTCCATGCCTGTGATCTTGTGTCTGACATAGGAGCAGACTGACTGTGTTTGGAAACTCAACTTTAAGTCATAAGCAAGAGGGTTTAGTAGCTCTGGAACAAGCCTGCAGCTGAGCCGTGAGAGCTGTGTGGTGGGGGTCCTCTACATATGTTTGAATAATGACAGTAAAAACCAGGTTCATGAGCTTATCTTTTTAGTCAAGGGGTGCCGCACAATGAATAATTTGTTGTGGTTTTTTTTTTCCTTTTGGATTTTCTGGTACATACTGAATCATGAACAGTATAACAAATGGGGATTGTGAAGAGAAGAAAATCCTTTTCTATACACTGTAGAAATGATGGTGCTCATGTGTACTTCAGCCAGGAGGGGACTGAGTCTTCATAGGACATTACTGAAATGTTGCACTAAACGCTCAAGGAAGAATGTAGTCCCTTTTCACATTTGCGTGTATCACAGTCTCCAATGGAAACTGTGAAGTATTAACATGTCCACCCATCCCTCCTATCCACCCAGTCTGATTCAGGGGGTTGGGCTGGGCCCAGAGAATCTGTGTGCTTAACAAACAACCAGGTGACCTTAACACCTGTTCTTAGGCCAAGCTGAGGGAAACACTGGCACTGGACTAAATACTCGGATTCTGACCCTATTAAATAGTTGCTTAACTGTATTAAAGTTCCTGAAACACTTAACGCATTTCCCACTGAAATCCAATGGCAGACAATGGCCATGAAGATTAAAAGGTATAAAGCACCTGTGTCAAAATTGATTTATATTGTGTGCTTCATAATAATTACTTTTATCACCTCCACTTCAGTGAGAAGGGTGGAGGTTCTGGGGTATAGATAATGCTCATTGACCGTTTGGAAACTCTCATACTCTGTAACAGCAGAAATGCATGGGGTTCTGAGTCTCCCCTCAAAATGTTAAAAAACCAAGACATGGACCTGGAATGGAGCTTCTAACTTATTAAAGCTGAAAACGAGGATCAGGACACACTGACAGAGGATGGTAAGAAAACTCTTCAAAAGGAAGAAATTCTAGCAGCCTTTTATGAGATTTTGGGTGGCCTATTGTGCCCATTTAAAGAGGCTAAAGGAGGGTAACCACAAGTTTTGTGGAGGCTGCGAAGACTCTAGATGACTACACATGCAGACCATCATGAACTCCAGAAAGATCTTACTTGTGAATCAGCCCTGATACATGCCTTTTTTTTCCGGTATTAGTCATACTTAATTATTAGTTAACTTTCCTAGAATACTTCTAGAAACGTCTATATATGTTAAGTTTGAGTCAATAATTTGTTCCCAAATGAGTGCTAATGAAAAAAATACTATGAGTTGACATTCATCTTTGCAACTAGCACATTCCAGAATAAAAACTTGCAGTTTTGATATGTGAAGAAACTAAGAGATGAAAATTATATTTATGGTTTTATAGCATATATTATATTGATGGTTTTAAGATTCTTTCATTGGTCCAACCCCTTCAAATCACTTTATAATTAATTTGCCCAGTTTGGCATTAAAGTTGTTGATGTTATAAATATGTCTTTTCATTAACTTCACTGTCTCCAAAATTTCACAACATGCTTTTCATCTGCTTCTAGCTATCCATTTGGGATAGGCATACCATTTACAATGAGATATTTCTTTACATTCTGGAACAGAATGGCAATTTTCATGTAATATAAATTTCCATGGAAGAATAAAAGGCTTAATACTTTATTTCATTTTAAAATAGACATTGGAATAGGTAAAGAACCTGGAGTTTCCCAGGTGATAAGAGACATTTCATAATACAAGGCCCCAAATGTAGGCCAGTCTAATTCATCTCTGGACTCTCGATCCATTCTTCCATTTTTTAAGGCTTTATTTAGACATAATTTACATACTATGTAGTTCACCCATTTAAAGTGCACAATTCAATAAGTTTTAGTACAGAACTGCGCACCATTAGTACAGTCTAATTTTAGAACATAGTTATCACGTTCCTAAAGAAACCCCATGCCCATTAGCAGTCTCTCCCCATTATCTCTCCAAGCCTGCGACAACCATTCATCTATTTTCTGTCTCCGTGGGTTCACCATTGTGGACATTTTGTATAAATGGAACCATACAATGGGTGGACTATTCTGAGTTTACTCTTAGCATAATGTTTTTATGTTCATCCAGACTGTAGCACGCATCAGAACTTCCTTGTTACTGCTTTTTTATCAAATGAGTTGATCACATTTTATTTATTCATTCGTGTTTGAACCTTTGATTGTTTCCACTTATTGGCTTTGTGAATATGTTATTACGAACATTTGTGTGCACATTTTTGTCTGGGTATATGTATTCACCTACGTGTACATCTAGGGATGAATTTGTTGGGTCATAGGACAACTCTACGTTTACCGGTGTAAGGGATATGGCAAAACTATTTTCTAAAGCAGCCACATCACTTCACCCTCCACCAGCATTGGGTAAGAGTTCCAATTTCTCCACCTTTGTGCCAACACTTCTTAAGAGCTTTTCTATGATAATCATTCTACTGGGTAGGAAGCAGAATCTCATTGTGGTTTTGATTTGCATTTCCCTAGTGACTAACAATATTGCATACCTTTTCATGTGATTATTGATCATTTCTGCATCTCCTCTGGAGACCTATATCTTCAGACACTTGGCACATTTTTTTCTTTGGGTTATCTTTTTGTTGTTGAATTGTAAGAGTTATTTAAATATTCCGGCTACAAGTCCTTTACAAATATATGATTTGCAAATATTTTCTCACATTCTGCATTTGTCATTTTACTTTCTTGATAGTATCCTTTGATACACAAAAGATTTTTTTAATTTTTTAAATTTTATTATTTTTTAAATTTTTTTCTTTTAATGTTTATTTATTTTTGAGAGACACACAGAGTGTGGGCAGGGTGGGGCAGAGAGAGGAAGGCACAAAATCCGGAAGAAGGCTCCAGTCTCTGAGCTGTCAGCACAGAGCCTGAGGTGGGGCTCAAACTCAAAAACCATGAGATCATGACTTGAGCCGTAGTCAGACGCTTAACCAACTGAGCTACCCAGGTGCCCCTGATACACAAAAGTTTTTAAATTTTGATGAAGTCCAATCTATGTAGTTGTTCTTTTATTGCTTATGCTTTTGGTCCTATATCACGAAGACCATGGCTTAGCCTGAGGTCATGAATTTTTACTCCTACATTTTCTTGTGAGAATTTTATAACTTAGCTTCTAAGGCTAGGTCCATGATCCACTGTGGTTGTCTTGTATGGTGTAAGGAAGTGGCCCGACTTCATTCCCTGGTCTGTGGCTATCCAGTTGTCCCAGCAGTATTTATAGAAAAGACTCTTCCTTCCTCCCTTATTGTCTTGACAACCTTGCCAAAAATCAATTGATTGTAAACGTAAGGGTTTAGGTATGGATTCTCAATTCTATACCACAGATGGCTATTTTACTACCAATACCATACTGTCTTGGTTTCTGTTCCTTTGTAGTAAGTATTGAAATTGGACAAGTGTTGAGTCCTCCAACTTGATTCTCCCCCCATCTCAAGATTGTTTTGGTTATTTTGTGTCCCTTGCATTCTGTATATATTTTGAGATTACCTTGACAATTTCTGCAACAACAACAACAACAACAACAAAAGCCAGCTAAAATTAGGTTAGAGACTTTTTTGAATTTATAGATCAATTTGGAGAGTACTGCCATCTTAACAATACTAAGGGTTTCCAATTCATAATCATGGGATAATTCTCCATTTATTTTGGTATGTTTTTCTATTTCTATCCATAATGTTGGTAATTTTCAGAGTATAAGCTTTGTACTTTTTTCTGGTTAAATTTGTTCCTATTTTATTCCTTATAATGCTATAATTGGAATTGTTATCTTAACTTCATTTTTAGATATTTCATTCCTAGTGTATAGAGATATAATTGATCTTGCCACCTGGGTGGCTCAGTAGGTTAAGTGTCTGACTTCAGCTCAGGTGATGATCTCATAGGTCATGAGTTCAAGCCCCACATCAGGCTGCTATCAGTGCAGAGCCTGCTTCAGATCCTCTGTCTTCCTCACTCTGCCCCTTCCCCACTCATGCTCTCTCTCAAAAATAAACATTTATTTATATATATATGGAAATAATTTATGTGTGTGTGTGTGTATACACACACACACACACACACACACACACACACATATATATATAATTGATCTTTTGTATATTGCTCTTGTGTCCTGTAACCTTGCTAAACTCTTATTAGTTCTAACAGGTTTTTACCTAAAGTGAATTCCTCAGGATTTTCTATGTACAAGGTCATAATACCTTCAAAAATAAGTACTTTTACTTCTTCCTACCCAATCCTGATGCTTTTTATTTCTTTTTCTTATGTAAATACCCTAGCTAGAACTCTGACTAGAACTAGAAATGTTGAACAGAAGTGATGAGAGGAGTCATCCTTGCCTTCTTTTTGGTCTTAGGAGACAAAGCATCCTGTCTTTCACCATGAAGTATAAATGTTAGCTGTGTGTTCTTTTGTAAATATTTAGCCTGATAAGGTTGAGGAAATTATCTCCTGTTCCTAGTTTGTTCAGGGTTTTCATCATTAAAGCATGTAAGATATTGTTAAGTGCTTTCTCTGCATCTGTTGTGATGATCATATTTTTTATCCTTTATTCCATTAATATAGTGTATTCCATTAATTTGTGTTCAAATGTTAAATAAAACTTGGGGATAAATTCCACTTGGTCATGGTGTATAATTCTTTATATATGTTGGTAGGTTTGGTCTGCTAGTGTTTTGTTGAGGAGTTTTTCACCTATGTTCACCAGAGATATTGGTCTATAATTTTTTTATGAAGTCTTTGCCTGATTTTGGTATCAGGGTAATACTGGACTCAGAATTTTTGGGGAAGCATTCACTCCTTTTCCATTTTTTTGAAGAGTTGATGCAGATTAACATTCATTCTTCTTTAAATGTTTACCAGTGAAGCCACCAAAGTCTGTAGGAATGTTTGACTAAATTATCTTACCACATCAAAAAATAATCTGCCTAATTAACAGAATTAGTTAGAGGCATACCTTTTGACTTGACAGTATATCCATGAGGTACTGTTGAACTAGAAAAGCACATTCCAGAAAAATATGTACTATATGATTGCCTTTCTGGAGATAATTATATAATTTTAATATGTGTGTATGCATTTATATATAAGTGTGTCCATCTATTCACTTTTATTTCAAATATATTAATTGATTCATTTTGATTCCAAAAATACAGATATAATATTCAAAACAGTACCCAAATAGCCTCCCACACTGGAGCTCTATTTCTATGGAACAGAGTCCCAAGATTGGTATTGCTGGGTTGTGGGTTAGGTGTATTTCTAGGTTTAACAAATGTTGTCAGGTTGTTCATAATAGAAGTTAAAAATTCTGATTTCTATGATTAATCTATGGGAGTACCCATTTTCCTATATCCCTGACAACAATGGCTGTTTTTAAATTTAAAAAGTTACCTTTCGTGGGTATAAATTATTTATTTGACTGTTACTTTAATTTGTATGCCTCTGATTCTGACTTTGGACATGTTTAAATGTTTGTGAGCCATTCTAATTTTTCTCGTGTGTTATTATTCATATCCTCACAGATTTTTCCTTTAGAGTTTCTTTTCTTTGTCAATATGTATGGTTACTTTAAATACTATAATAATTAATATTATATGTGTTGTATGCAATTGTGTCATGTAATGCAAAGACATTTGGGTTCCCAGATTTCGTCAAGAAGTGCATATTTTGTATGTATGTTTATTGGTTTTTATAGAGGATTTTATTTTTACTTTTAAGACTTTAAATATATATTTTTGTATATGGTCTTGGATGTTTTTCTTCCAGATGGACAGTTTTGCCAGTGCCATTTTGAAATAATCCATCCTTTCCCTAGGAGTTGAAATGAGACTTTGCACATTTGCTGCTTCTCACAGGGGTTACTCTTTGGTGTATCACTGTTTCAATTTGTTGACATTTTATATAATATTTGTGTTTATATATTCCTAAGTGAAAGTGATTGGTATTTTTTATACTATCTTCATCATATTTTAGTGTTTTTCTGGCTGCATGTAAAACTGGCCAATTTCTCATTTTTTTCTATGGTCATAACTAGCTTCTATAACATTTGAATTGGCGACTTTAAACATGATGGATAAAAGTCAACATTGAACTAGTCTGTCTTGTTGCCTTTTTCAGTGATAAATTTTAATTATTTAATATTAGAGTAATATAGTATTCTATTTTTCCCTTCCTGAGTCAGTGTATATTTTTCTAAGAAATCATGAATTTCCAGTAAGTTTGCCAACTGATTCATAAAATTATAGGTATGATTCCTTTTCATTATTTTAATCTGCTGTTTGCAGTCATATCTTCTTTTTTATAATCTTGCCTATTTCTTCTCTCTCTCTCTCTCTCTCTCTCTCTCTCTCTCTCCTCAATAAAACTCCTGATATGTTTCATTGGTCTTTTAAGGACACAGATTTTGGGTTTCCTTGTCATTGCTACTTCTAAAATTTTATTAACTATAGACTTTATTAATTCTTCCTTCCTTTTGTTTCTTACTTTCTGGTTTACTGAGTACCACATTTCTTAATTTTTTCTTATTCTTTGGTTCTGAAAAGAATGCATTTTAAAATTTATGAATTTAATATGTGGCTCTATATTTCCCACTGAGTACAGTTTTGTGTTACCTTCTGTAGGTTTTCGTATGCAACAATTTACCTCATCACTTGCTTCCAAGGTTCATAATTCAATTATCCTGTACTTTTTTCAATTTTCAAGTGATTTTGGCTTTTGCCTTTTACTGTGATTATTTCTAATTTTATTAGATTGGTGAGTAGGAAATGTGACCTATATAATCTCTCCTAATTTTATGTTTTTGAGATCAAGTATATGATTCCATATATTAATGGTGTTAATAAATTGGCATAGCAATTTGGGGGAACAAGTTGGGGGAACAATATCCCAACAATATTGTTTGGGGGAACAATATCCAATAATGCTGTTAGGTGTGCATGTTCTATGAGAGCCTATTCTATGCCACTGGTAATTTATATGAAATTCATACACACACACCCAGGCACATATACAAGGGGAGAGTATGTGTGTGGGTCTCTGTGCCTACACACACACACACACACACACACATGGGTGTATATATATATAAGAGGAGATTGTGTATGTATATATGTGCATATCTATGTATATATTTAGATACATGTATATATACATATATGTGTGTGTATTTTTTAAAAAAATGAAATCAACCTAATAAACCTACAGGTAATTGTCCTATATAATGGGATTGAATAAACTGTGGCTAACTCACACAGTAGATCACTATACAACAGCAAGAAAGAATTAAAATGAAAAATTGTAATATGGAAGCGTTGCCTACATTCTATACCACTGGTAAGGAGCCTCCGCCTTGGTTAAGTGTCTGACTCTTGATCTTGGCTCAGGTCATGATCTCACAGTTTGTGAGATTGAGCTCCACGTTGGGCTTGGTACTATATGAGCACAGAGCCTGCCTGGGATTCTGTCTCTCCCTGTCTCCCTGCCCCTCCCCTGCTCTCTCCCTCTCTCTCTCCCTCAAAATAAATACATAAACTTAAAAAAAACCCAAATATTTAAAAAATGTGTATAACTGGAGTACAAACAGTAAGGTATCAAATGATAGGCACAGCATGGAAGCATTTATTTAAATTTAAAATTTTCACAACACTACATATTATTTGTGGAAACATCCAATTGTATCCACATAGAAAAAGTTACAAATCAACTTCCAACTTGGTCACCTCCAGGGAGGGAGAGACAGGTGGAGGAATGTGTAGTGAGGTTTTAGCCATACTGTATTATTTCTTCCTTAAAAGAAAGTTGAAGTGAATATGGCAAAATGATAGCATCTGTTTAATCCTTGAGGACAGTCCCTGGGTGCCTGTTTAGTACCTATTTCCTCTCTTGCTTAAGTAGAGAAGTCATTTGGCTCGTTGACCACTGTTCTTCAGCATGAAGCACCACGAGGTGGAGGATGGTTGGTTTTAAATGTTAAGTTAAGAAGTGAAGCTCGAGTCATAGAAGGGCCAGTGGAAAGAAATGACTTTTTTTTAGGCCTAGCTAATATAAGACTTAACAAGATTAGGATTACTTTTTAAATTATTCTAGGGATATTTTCTTAATGGAAAGAACTGGACTTCTTCTATTTAGGTAGGAGGCAAATATAGAAACAGTAGATGGGACCTGGGAAGATGCAGACTCTGTCTAGCCCAAGTCACGACAGTTCAACCCAATGGCCAGAAGGGTCTAGAATTGAGATAGAGTGTTCAGAAGCAATTTTCTTTTCAGAAGATGTTCAAATGGAGATAAAGCAGCCCTGTTTGTGGAATGTTTAGCAGGGATCCATAATGCTAATGAATATCATTTCCTGAGTACTTACCATGCTTTAAGTATTTTATGTGTATTAATTTTTAAATTCCCGTAACAATCCTAAGAAGTTGTGGCAGTTTGTAAAAATAATTGCTATGATGCTTGCAAAGCACATGCCACAGTCTCTGGTACCTGATCATCTCTCAGGGAATTAGGTAGCTATTAGTTTTATTAACAAGCTTGATTTAGGGCTCCATTTCTTACAAAAAAATGTTCTAGTCAACTGAGAGGTTATCACCCAGAGAACAGACTCAGAGTCAGAACACATTTACAACTCACAGTTCATTATTTAATCCAAGTCACTCCTGTGTGAGGCACTGAAAGACAGAATGAAGAAGCGAGGGCAGAATGCAAGTGACTGAAACAAGCTCACAAAAGACTCAGTGGCAACCATCAAATGTGGGTGTTGGGGAAAGGGTACTGCACTCAGAAGTATGTAAGCTCATAGTAGAAATGTCTCTGGCTTTGTGTCCCCAAGCTAGGACTTTTGTATCACGGAGTCTGCATCTCCCTATCCTAGGTACCCCTTTAGTCTCCAAACTGTTTAGTTCCCACATGGGAATGTGGGTGAGTTCTCAGAAAACAGATGACCCAAACATGTACAAGGGAGATCGCTCATTCCTTAATTTAACCATGTTCAAAAGGGAATCCATTGTATTAGCCACCAGTGCTATCTGCAGATGTTTACAGATTGCATCCTGTGTGGTTGCCTCTTCCCAATGACAGACATCATTTTAGGCTTTCAAATCCTGGGAATGATTTGGGTGGATAATGTCAACCGATTATGAATTTCTGGTGTGTGGCCCATAGCTATTGGTGATGAATCAGGCTGCTACACAAGGGGACTTTTGATCAGGAGCACATTTCTGCATAATGAGGAGTAAAGTAGTGCAGATTAATGGTGTCAGCATTTTAATGGGACCTGGGGAAATGGCTGGGTGATGGATTCTTTTTACAGAGAGCAGCCCCGTCTTATGCCTCCCAGATTTGCATCAAGGAGAGCCCAAGGGGAGCCATTGAAAGGTCATTGCATCTCTCTTTGACAGGTGTTGGCACAAGAGTTTCCTCATTGTGTCCACCTCCTCTTTGTTGCTGACCTTTCCCCCACTGAGTGTGACACTCAGAGCAAGACATGGAAAATTGTCAAGGGTCCAGGATGTCTGAAGCACCATCATTAAACAACTTACAAAGGAAGCATGCGGTCATCAGGTAGTGTTGGGCTCACTAACATGGTCCTTGCCAAGCATGGGTGGTCCATCTTTATGTCTGGGTGAGGGACACCTGACCTGTCCTCTGCATGAGCTTCATTGCTTTAGGAAAACCTGGAGGAGGAAGACCTATAAGGATATACACAGGAAGACAGCCTGTCAACAGCAGCCAGGGCCAAGGTCAAGGCCAAGGCATTCCACGAAGTTTGGGCTATTACTATGAAACCAAAGGGCATCTGCTAAACATCTACAGGATGTCTAGCAGATACATATGCTCTGCATTTAACATTTCAGTTAATAATGCCCCCTGCAGTGAAGATATTAATATCCCCATTTTGTGGATCCAGGGCATGAGGTTCCGGGTGCTTATTTGCCTCTTTTGAAATTGCAGAGTTTGTAACAGTAGAATAATCATGATCATAATCGTTAACACTTATGTAGCTCTCACTATGAGCCTTGCAGTCTTTTAAGAGCTTTTTATATATCAATTTGAGTATCAAAACAATGCCACAAGATTGAGCATTGCATTTTTACACTTTACAATAAGGAAATTGAGGCACAGTAAGGTTGTGTAACCTACCCAGAGTCACATAGTAAGTTACAGAGGTAGGATTTGAACCCTAGTATCCTGTATTCACTGCTATCCTTTCATTGCCAGACTTAAAATACCAACTTGTTGTGCTAACTAGAGCATGATTCTCTGTCCCTACTACCTCCTAGCCTAACCCTACTTGTGCCTTTGAATTACTTAAGATTACACACTCATAAATATTTATTAAATGTCATGGACCCCTACACTGAGTTAGGTCTCTGCCATTTGTCTACATGTTCCTCTATTCTTTCCCTACTTTAACACTCATCAGATTTTACTGTGTTTTTTTGCACAACATTTGTCTTCCCTTACAGAGTTTAAGCCCAAGGAGGGCAGGCGCTGGGCCTTCCTTGTTTAGGATTACACGCTTAAGGTCCAGTATGGTGTCCATATAAATAAAACCACATTTCTGATTGTTTCTTACCACATTCCACAAATATTTGTGGATGTAATACCAACAATTTAGAAGGTATATTTGGGATGGTCTAAGATAAAATATAAACTATTTGTCAAAGTTAAAATTCCCACTGGGTGGCTCCAGGAGGCAACGTAAAAAAAAAAAAAAAAATAGACAGTTGCATTTCTGAGTTGAAGACACTGAGATAAGACAAGATGCCCCAGGACAGCCAAATGGAAAAAGAAAATTCCTTCATGCAAGGTCATATGAAATAGCAAATGAACTGCAATTTCAAATACAAGCTCTAAATCAAAAGACTATATGCTTTGACTTGCAATCAAAGTTTCTCATCTTGCCAACTCTAGATAGTATGTTTAGTGGTAAGTAGCAAATATGGTATATTATTGACAGATTTTCTAAGTCATGGAATAAACATTTGCTGATGAAGGAACACATGATTGAATATATGAATGAATATACATGAAGGGAAGTCTGCCAAATTGATCTATGTAAAAACGGATGCTTTCCTATCATGACATGATGCTTCCTTTTACTTCCAGTGACTTTATGTGTACTCACTACAGTTTAAGCCCCTTCCTGATGACACCCTCAGACTTAAGGATGAATATTATGATCTGCATTTCAGAAAGGGAAAAAGGGCAGCTCACAGAGGTGAAGAGAGTTTTCGTATATTACAGCATCATTATTGTTGTTGCTGTTGTTGCTTTTATTGTTATCATAATGATGCCACACATGCCTCTGTGCACTTGTCACATGCTAGGGACTATAAGCCCAAAGAAAAACAAGTGCGGAAGGGACTGTGGGGGTGGGCTACCTACTGAAAGAAGAACACAGGGCCTCAGAGACTGGGACAGCTGAAGAGGTACAAGCTGGGTCTGAGGAC